>NW_024042261.1:36008677-37208677 GCF_014851395.1 Micropterus salmoides
AAGCAACATGTTTTTTTCCCCCAAAACAAAACTTAATAAGTACATTAAAATCATAAAACATACAGTGTAATTAAATAGTGATTGTAATCAAAATTACGAGGTAAAATCACAATTTCTAAAAGCATTTATGAGCCTTATTGAGTATACAGAATATATGCTAAATACCAAGTGTATTTACAATTAATATACTCAATCAACTGATACAAAACATCCATCCATCCATCCATCCATCGTCAACCGCTTATCCTGTGTACAGGGTCGCGGGGGATACAAAACATTTTATACTCCAAATATTTTATTAATTTTGGTTCTTATCCTGTCTAATTTTATTTTTACTTCTAGTGATTGTGTTCAATTTACAACATTTAAGGTACAAGGTAGTTTATTTAAACGAAAAGAAAGTTTGTTGTCCCTTCATGCTACACACAGAACTTAACAGATAATTAAATGTGTATTAAAATATGGTAAACTTTTAAATAAAATAAAATAATACAATAGGCTCTATCCACTTATTTATATGTAAAGGCTACAGTATATACATACACATACACACCCAGAACATTCAGTGGATTTTTATTTCATTTGCGTGTCGGAAGAATGTGAACAGTAATTAAATTAGTTACTTAAAATTAATAAAATATAATAAATTCATTACTTATTAAATTAATTATTAATTAGTCAAACTTATTTAACTCTTCTATTACAATAACTTGGAAAACGGAAACGTATTTCGATATATCGTTTGAAACACAAATGAAAACTATAATAACCCAGCCTAAATATTTATGTTATTGTAGACAATAAAAAGTATTCACGTTCACAATATTCCGGCATGTAGTTACGCAATTTAACCACTGGATGGCAGCAAACACTCACGGTGTGTCAAGTTAAGACACAGAAGCCAAGCCAAACTAAACATTTCCGGTAAAACTTTCCAAAATAAAATGCTCAAATTACACAAAACGTTGACGCGGACTGGCTACGTGAATACGGATGTTACGTACTCCGAACACACGTAACGACGCTTTGTTCGTTGTAGTCACGTCTGTTTTTTTCCCCCCCGGCCGTGTGGAAGCATCGAAACATCTTGCCGCGATATTTCATCTTTGAAAAGACAGCGTCAGTCAGCGTCCATCACTAGCTTCAACAACACTTTGCTAACTTGTGTATTTCCACACTTTAATATCACGCAACCCGAGTTAACTCTCTCTTTCGTTTATCCCGGAGAAGAAGCGCGATAGTTTGCAGCAGTTTATGCGCCTCCAGCTGTCGTGCGTTTATTTACGTAGAAGTTAAATTAGCAGTCTTGGTCGAGAAGCTTCTTGTTGTCACCGGAATCTGGTTTCTTCTCCCTCCCGCCGCCTCATCCAGCTGGGCCGGAGACGGTAACGGTCGCACACGGACGATGGTTTTACTGAAAAGCCTCCGTCCTCCCACCGATGGCGTGCGGCACGAGCAAGCCGAGACCACGGCCGTGATGGACGGCCAGAAGCTGGGCTGCGGCACGCTGTACGTGGCCGAAACGTAAGTGACTCACGTGGCGCTCTGTTTTTCTCTTTAAACCACCAGTTTCGGGGTTAGTGTTACCAGTTATGTGTTATCAGTGCTTTAAATAGCTTTTATGTTGAATTATACTGCAGCAAATAAAGAATAATTACAAATTCACACTTCACAACACCTCCAATCCTCGTGCTAAACACTTCCGGAGTAGGCTCTTTCAAAATAATTGATTTGGTGTTCGTGTAGAGGTAGTCAGGTAGAGCTGACACGATTTATCAATTATTATTGTAGTCAGTTGTAAGAAAATTCATCTGCAACACTTCATTCATTCATTACATTGTTTATTTGTTGTTTATCAGGAAAAAAAATGCGTTTGCTAGTTACAACTTCTCAAATCTGAGGATTTATGTGACAGTAAACTGAATGACTGAGGATTTCACTTTGGAAATTAATATTGGGAGTATTCAGAGTTTTTATAGCTAAAAGAAGTAGTTGATTAATCTAATCAGTTGGTAAGGAATAGTTAGTTGCAGCCACACGATTAAGGCCTGGCAGCTAGAGCTGCAACAAATTGTTTGATTAATTGTCAAGTATTAAATTAATTACCAGCTATTTTGTTAATCGATTAATCGTTTTTCTGTAATTAAATAAAAACAACTGCAAAATTCTATGATTCCAGCCTCTTAAATGTGAACATTTTCTGGTTTCTTTACTCCTCTGTCACAGTAAACTGAATAAATTTGGGTTTCGGACAAAACATTTGGAGACATTTTTCACTCATTTCTGGCTCAGAAATGAAAATGATCGAGAGATTAATCGATAATGAAAAAAATAGTTTGTTTGCAGCCCTACGATCAGAGACTTGTTGGAAGTATTGGCTCTCACTTGAGCACGTTCTGCTTAAAAACAATGACTGAACTGGTCTACTGTAATGCACTTTACATTGGTGTTAACCAAGCGTCTCTCTTACGCTTACAGTCAGTACAAAACTCGGCTTCTCGTCTGTGAACTGGAACTCGCGAGCATGAACACATTAGTGCTCCACCAGTCCTGGCCTCGCTCAACTGGCTCCCGGTCAATTTTATAATACATTTTAAGATATTATCTTTTGTTTTTAAATCACTTAATGGGTCAGCTCCTCGCTCTATCTCAGACCTCTTACAAGTTTTACACCCCCTCAAGGTCACTAAGGTCCACTGATCAACTCCGGCTGGTCGTTCCTTAAACCAGGTTAAAAACCAGGGGCAACTGCGCTTTTTCAGCAGCAGCCCCTAAACTATGGAATGAGCTACCTGCACAGGTAAAAATGGCCCCGACCCTCGAAACTTTTAAATCCTGTCTGAAAACTCACTTTTACTCTCTGGGTTTTTACCCAGCATGAGATCTGTTCTGTTTTTGCCCTCCGATTGTTTCTGAAACATTTGTTTGTGTGTTGTCTTTGTTTTTATGTGTTTTTATGTTTTATTCCTTGTGCAGAACTTTGTAAACCTTTTTGATTTTTAAATGTGCTATATAAATAAAATGGATTGAACTTATTCCATATTCCACATTCATGAAAACTTATTTCTGCATGCCTGAAAAAAGTACTGAAATAATGTGACACTAAAGTTTTGTGCGTGTTTTCTTTTCCTCAGGCGCCTGCTGTGGTTCGATGGCTCGGGGATGGGTTTCTCTCTGGAGTATCCCACCATCGGCCTCCACGCCATCTCCAGAGACGTCAGCGCTTACCCACAGGAACACCTGTACGTCATGGTCAACGGCAAACTCGAGGGTGAGAGTGACGAAGTGAATGTAATATTTGTTTTAAAGGGTCAATCGATCAGTTTTTACCGTAGATACAAAAATGCTTGATGTCTGTCAGCAAACAAAGGAAAGTTTGTTTGAAGCCAAAATCTGCCGCTTACTGTTAAATACATGTTCATTTTAGTCTTTGGTGTCAAGAAAATCTTGTAGAAAAATATTTACCTGTATATTTGACTTCTGATACCTTTTACATGTTCACAAGACACTTCTTGTGAGGTGAACGTGTTCACATGAGATATCAAAATTATAAAAAATATAATAATTTTTATTGATACTTGGGCTGAACGATTTGGGGGGAAAAATCTAATTAAGATTTTCCCGCCAGATATTGCGATTACAATTAGATTTGTGATTGTTTCTTTTTTGTTTGTTTTTTTTAAATTGAAGTTTTGCTAAAGTTTAATATTCAGTGCCAGTCTATTTATGACGGAAGCAGCACAGAGCAGATGAACCTGGCAGGAAGTCAGACACAGAACGGCATGGAGAATCCAGTCGATTTTCAAAATAAAACACCCTTTGAAGACTTCCAATCTTACATCAAAAATAAACACAGTTAAAACAGACAAAAAAGAAACAATTTAACTATGTAGCCTACTTAACCATAGTAGAAGCACAAAAACCATTGACAACTGAACAAATAAGCAAAATCTGAGCAAGTCAGCAAAATCTGACAGGCAAAACGCTCTTATTCTGAAATGATCCTTGTGAACGGGCTTGCACAGAGCTGTTATCCGTAGTTGAAGCTCACAATGTGTAGGCTAAACGCTCCTCTGCTGAGACACTTAAGTGTGAGTTGACGCCGGCTGGCAACAAACGTTTTCCTCCAGTTTCGTTTGTTGTTGTAAAATGTACACGCCCTGTGCCTGCTGTGATTGGCGCTTGTGATTGGCGAGCAGATCTGTCGCACAAGGATGACAACGGCATGAATCTGTAACTACATGACTGTTTAAAACGGGTCAGATGCGCTGGATAATTAACCTACATTTTAATCGGCGTCTTCACGATTAGCAAACCGGGTTCGTTCAAATCTCAATTTGAAAACGATTAATCATTCAGCCCTAATTGAGACTGCGTAACGATCCGATTCTTTACCGATACCACTATCGATACTTTACTAGTATTTGGTGACGATTATTAAGACCAGACCCGATTGGCATGAGGTAGTTCTGCACGGCGTGAGGAAAATATTCAATGTGCCATAACATTGTTATATTGAGATGACATAACACTTGCAATAAATAAACTATATTCAAGTGTGCATATTAGCTGCCTGGTTATTATTAAATTATTTATAGGAACAGCAAAGTCACTATATATAAAGTCTATCTGACATCACAATAGTGAGTGATGTTTAAAAAACTCAGAGGCTGCAGCCTGATGATAAACAGTCCCGGGCCCGTTTAATACTGCGTTTCGGTGCCATTATTAGAAACATTAGCTTTCTTATCCATCGTGTTTCTAGTTAAATCCGATTTGACGCTCGAGACATAACTTTACTTTACAGGACCCGCCAGTCGATAGCGGTATCAATAAGCTCGAACCTTACTGATTTTCGGGTTCTAGATCCCCATCCCTACTGAAAACCGTATATATATTCTGTATGTGACGCACTGGACGCTGTTACAAGAACATTTACACCTGTATGAGTTTCTAACTTTATGTGCATCACTCGTATGTTGTCGCCTTTCATTCCCACAGATGAGAATGAAGCAGAAATGGCAGAGAAAGCAGCCGATGGTGAAGACGATGACGACGACAGCAGCAGCAGCAGCAGCGGCGGCGGTGCTGGCGGTGATGATGATGACGAAGGAGTGATCACAGAGATTCGATTTGTGCCCAGCGACAAGGCGGCACGTAAGTGAGCACTCAGAGAGAGAGGAGTGTATGGGGGTGCATTTTTTACAAGTGTTGAGCGTAAAGACATTCATAATATCAGAGAAATATAGCTGCGGCTGGATTGGCCGCAGTTTCAGTAAGTCTGGTGATATTCTATATTTATTCTTACTGTCAAACAAATCTCATGAATGTATCTACTAGCACAGACTTCATTTATTCATTCAGAGCTGAGTCCACACGTGGGGGATTCAGCAGCATCGTAGTAAAAACAAAATAAAGTTAGGTTAAATATAACTTTTTAGGAAATTAGTTAGAAGCAAATGTATGTTAACACAGGAAATTTAACAGAGTTTGAGTTTTCATTGGTAATTAGATACTTGAAATGACCGTGTGTGTGTTTTTATATGCAGTGGAGTCCATGTTCTCTGCGATGTGCGAGTGCCAGGCGCTGCACCCCGACCCAGAGGACTCGGACTCGGACAACGACTTCGAGGGAGAAGAGTACGACGTGGAGGAGGCCGGTGAGGAAAAACTCATAAAGATACACACAGAAACATCCGTACAAGTACTTTAATCAGTAAAACAAGCATCCGTGCAGAGGAAAGGAAAATAAAACTACAAACCTCCCTGTTATTTCCTTGATATTTCTGCTGAAGCCATATGAACACAAGTGAATATGTTTACGCCGAATGTGCATCCGACTCGGTTTCAGCGTCTGTTCTTCAGCAGCCACATTAATAAAATAGCTTATAGTTGTTTGAAAACATTGTTTGTGTTTTTACAAGCATAAATACTCGTCGTTTGCAGCTCATTTAGATGGTAACGTCCTCGTTTTACTTCTAAAGGTGCTTTCAAACCAAAAGCAAAGCGAGCGTTCCGGGCGGTGAGTTTACATACAAAGTCAATGCAAAGACGCGCAGAGCCGCAATTTCCTGTCGGGCGGTAGCGGCGAAGCGAAGGCAACGCAAAGGAATTCGCATGACGCTGAGTCGCGATATAGCCTATCAGCGTTGAGATTGTCCCTACGTCACCGACTGCTTCAGAGCGTTGTGTGGAGAGGGCCGGGCAGAGCGGGCGATTGAAAATCTGCTGGCCGGCTGAGAGCTGCTAAACTTGGGGGAGAGGAGCAGGGAGCAGCGCTCCAGCTTTCGGACAAATAAACACCCGTAGTCGGTCTGGATTATGCTCTGACAACTACGCCGTTTGCTCGCGGGAGGAGCTCGGAGTAAACTCCTTTTATATAATTGGCTTTTTACTTTAGTTTATGAGATTACAACGTTGATTTATCTTCACTCGAGCTTCTCAGCAGCTAGCTTCCGTGCACATCCGGTTCCAGTGTTGTTAGCGTCGTTAGCTCTGTCGGACTACGACTTCATATTTGTATAAAAACCGGACAAAACTGGACATTACTGGGAGAAAAGAAAGCGAGGAGGTTGAACTACCTGGTGAGTTCAGAATATGTGTAATATAACTTTATTCCATCGTTGTACTTTACTGTGACCAAGTTAGCATAGACCTGATCAATCCGAACTCCATTCAGAAAACAAACATTTTAGAAGTTGTTGTCCTGCTGTCTTGCTGACGGACCTGACAAAGCATGAATTCACATGTTTAACAAATCTGCATCATATTATATTTATTTCGGCATCAGTTTGATCCGTTTATTGCTATTTAATCACAGCAAAATGTTTACTTTGGGTTCATACAGCTGTCGTAGTGGCGAGTTGTGTTTATTCGCGTTGTGTGTGAACACTCAGCATTTGTCCAGCAATAAACCCCCTGTGAGGAGAGCATTGGCTGGATTAAATTCGCGTTTGGTCTGAATGCCGCATAACCCTGTGTCATAACTCATTTTAAATCTCACTATAGGCAACACAAAGCACTGCTGCTGTCACTAACCTGTATTTGTTCATGATCAGATTTTATCCTCGTTCAGTTGTCTGACAACAGAAACAGAAAAATATGTAAATGAGAAGAAATGCATCATGAATTCGG
Source organism: Micropterus salmoides (assembly GCF_014851395.1). Lineage (NCBI taxonomy): Eukaryota > Metazoa > Chordata > Actinopteri > Centrarchiformes > Centrarchidae > Micropterus > Micropterus salmoides. The sequence goes on from NW_024042261.1 coordinate 36,015,812, forward strand.
CTGCATAAAAACACAGCAACTGTGATCGCAGAGCAGGAGGAGACTGAGCTGAGGTTTAACTGCCGCCTCATACAAACATGCAAAATAGTTTTGCTACATATGTGTGAAGCTAAAGCAGAGACTAATTAAATTCATCACTAAAAAAATATTTTAAGTCATTTAAAAATAAACACAGGCATCTACTATAAATTCATATATTACATATTGTTGCTGGTAAGAACTCCAGTTGTAATTAGTTTTACCATAATGGAAGGATTTTATCGACTCGTTTGGGTTCAGAAACTTCTCAAGACCCCATCAGAAGTCAGAACTGCAGTTTTGTGCTGACAGTATAATTTAACGTGAAAAGGAAATGTTGACTCTCATTTCTGTTCTCCGTCTGTCTCTGTTTGTCCGTCTCTCCCTGGCTGTCTGGACTCTTTGGTTGCAGAAGCAGGTAAGACTTCCAGCATTCACTCACAACTAAACTCTTCTTCTGTTGAACATCTGTTGGACAATAACACATTCACATTTAGTATAAATACACATAATATTTTGTTTACCTGATGGATCTCGGTGGTGAAGCGTCGCAGGTGGTTCATGATATCAGTTGCTGAGATGGGAGATTGAGAGTTTGTCCTTTTTTATGCCTTTTAAATACATTTTCTTTTTAATTCCTGTTCACAGAAAGTTCTTGTTACGTTCTTTTGCTTTAGGTCGCTGAGTTAATGTTGTGGTTAAGCTGCTTTGTCTGTTGCAAAGTCCCAAATGTCGTTGCTAATGATAATAGCAAAAGTTTGTACTTTTGTTTGGCTTGTTTTGCCTTTTGTTTTATTAATGCTGTGTGATTTTACGTTTGTTGTTGTTTATTGTATTGCTAATGGGGATCAGAATTAAGAATATTGCTGTATTTAACATTTATAAGTGGTATATAAACATTTAATCAGTGCGTTATGACACGCTTCAAGAGGGATCATGTAGTAATGCAAGTAGATATAATAAGTAATGTATTTGTCAATAACCATCTCCTGTAGGCATCTTTAACTGGGGGCTTCTGTATAAACAGATAATGACAATATATTAAAACAGTTTTACTACTATAAAATGTGCTCATAGCTGTGTACAACTATATTAAATGTTAATATACGTCTCATAATATCACATTGCTGCTGTTGTAGTCACCGTCTCTCTCCTCCTCCGCCCAGAGCACGGTCACGCTGACATCCCGAGCTTCTACACCTGCGATGAGGGTCTGTCGGCGCTCACGCAGGAGGGCCAGGCCACGCTGGAGAGGCTGGAGGGGATGTTGGCCCAGTCAGTCGCTCAGCAGTACCACATGGCCGGGGTCCGAACCGAAGAACCAAACGCACAATTTGAAGGTTTGAGTCAAACACACACAGCAGCCTGTTTTTTTTCTTTTCTTTAATAATTTATTTATAACTCTTTGTATATAAAATTAAATTATAGATCAGGAATTCCCACTCGACAGACTTTCCTTCCATGTATCTGAAATATTTATCCCCAGTTCTTTACTTCAAGTTTTTCTCATATCTACAGCTGAATATTGAATGTGTTCATGAAAAAGAAATGCCTGGAATTAGGTGACATTTATAAAATATCAAAGAGCAGATGTAGAACAGAAAGACTTTCAATATAATCTGAAAATAACAGAAAATGTTACTTAATAATTAGTTAATAAATGTTTCAGTAGTTGCATATAATTGTCCTTAAGCTGATTAAATGATGCACATTTTCCATCAAAAATGAATGACTATGGCAAATTGATGAAAACTCTGTAACAGTTGATAATCTGAGGACATTTCTAACTTGTTTTAGGACAATGAAACTATAACTTATCATTGCGTTTACTTAGTTTTGGGCTTTAGTTTACTGGCCAGTAAACACCGAAGGGTACGGCTCAACTTGCTTGGAACAGTTTTTTTTTTTCTTTTCTCAAAAGTAGTGGATAGTACCTGGTACTTTTTTGTTTTTACCTCGACTGAAGTTCCAGGCGAGCAGAGTTGATACTGAAAGAGAGAATTTTCACTGGAATCAACACTTATGCAACACAGGACATCCGGCACAAACCCTTCATTTTTTAAATAACCAACCTACCATCAATAGTGATCTAAAAAAAACAAACAAAAAAAACAGATTTTATGAAATGGCAGCCCGCAAAACCATTCCATGATTAATTGACTACGTCTAGATGTTGCTCTCTTTGGTTGCCGAAAGGGGTGGGCTATTCAAGGGGTGTGACCCATCCATGTGTCCCTGAGGCGTGCAACCTCTGACACATTGTAAGTCGCTTTGGATAAAAGCGTCTAATGTAGGGAAATTTTTATGTCCCCATATAAATGATAAAATTATAGGATCTGAAGTTTAAAAAGGGGGGAACGATCTTGGGTTTATTTAAAAAATGGAGAGAGGGAGCAATTTCCACACTTTCAATACTTTTAATTCTGTGACAAATTTAGCTTGAATGTAAGATTTTGATCCTTCTGGTTCATGTTGAATTGGGACTGGGAATAACCTCTTACTGTAAGTAACATAGTTACAGAGAGAGAGACAGGAATGTGGATAAATATACTATATCTGATGCTTATTTGGATAAATAATATAAACAATTTGACAAGATTTTGTTTATGGAATGCTGTGATTGATATTTGTTCTGAGTGTATTTTTTGTTGTTGTTAATAGATGGTATGGAGGTAGATGGAGCAGCAATGGAGGCCGGTCAGTTTGAGGATGCAGACGTTGAGCACTGGTAACAATGAAACTTCACGTTAAATAAAATATTTTATAAAAAGCAGCACAACACAATACTAATAAACTCAATCTGATTGTGACGGATTGTTCTCTGCTGTGTGCTGTCTGTCTCGTTCATGTGTTATCTGACTGTTTCTGTAGATTGATGTCATCTCAGCGGCCAATCTAAGCACCAGTGTTGCATCATGGGATTGGAGAAGAGGACAGCGACACTTCTTTTAAGGCTATCAGCTCTTTCTTGTACTCTCTTCCTGTGCCAGGCACTTCTGTTCTCGCTGTCAAACAAACCTTTTGCCCATGTACTTAAAAGTCCCTGCAGTCTTTTGTAGCTTCCTACATATTTGCTCTTATGTGTTGCTTTGGCGTTCTCATGTTGCATTGTGGTGTTGGTTTTCTGCTCATCCTCCTGTCTCCTCCATATAATATTAAACTTTATTTTTTATTATATGAACAAAGTGTGCTGTTCTGCACTTCTGTGATGCAACCAGCTACTGTAGACTATTGTGATGCATCCCCACATTGCCCTTATGCTATTCCTGGCCGTAAAAACAAAACATAGAGTTTCTGTTTTGTACCTAATGACCAATTTAATATCCGACTGTCTGTCAAGAAGAGTTAATTTCTTTGTATGAAATTGTCAATAAATTCATAGTTTTTGTATGAGTATTTTGCTTGATTTATTATCGTTCAACCGAGATTTAAAAGCTTCACTAAACAAACCTACAGAGAATTATTACTAACTCAGCTCCACTTTTTAGCCTCGTTTATGTCTTGGTTTTATTTGTCTTTCCAGCAGCAGGTTTTTTTTTTTAAATCAACCAACCTCTGGTAAACCCACTGCACTCTTCCTGCGCAGTCGGAGACTAACTGGTGAGAAAGTGAAGTTTGTGGAGCCCAAACCAGAGCTAAAAGTAGTGAATATTGGACTTAAATTCATGAGGTGAACACACAATGATAATGTTGATGTTGAACTGTTTGTTAGATGTGTAAATGGGCAACTTTTTTAATATGTTCACCATAACAAGCATACACGGTGATGATATATCCGCTTCCTGTTTTAAAATAAGTTACTGTAGCTTTAATATAAATCAAAAATATCTTTAGTAGACGGCAGCAGCAGATGAACCACTGGCAGAACAAGACAAATGCAAGTTTTGTATTTGAGCTTTCACACTGAGGGTTACAATATGTACTTCAGGGTTTGTGTGAGCAGATTGTCTATGGTTTTAAAACTGTGATTAGGTTAATAGAGGTACAATAATCATAATGCAGGTCTGACTGTATCTGTCAGCTGCACAATTAGTTATTTTGCCAGATGTGACTGACATAATGTTGATGGTTTAAGGAGCAAAATTATTGAAAACATTGTCTCAAACATCTTAAATATTTCAATATGGGGCAACTGTGCAAATTAATCTTTTAGTAAGTTTGATCTTTTTTTATTGATTAATTTGTCAATAAAATTAATTATGTTTTATAATTAAATGATAAATTGTTTTTTATGAAAACAATAAAAATAGTCCATCACAACTTCCCAAAGGCCAACACCCAAAAAATTTACTTAATCAAAATTGTTTTGTTGTCTTTCTGTTGATTGGCTAATCAAGTTTCAGTCCTACTGTGCACCATTTAGACATGAAAATAAACTTAAATATGTCAATTTAATAATGGGATCCGACAAAACAGCAATTACACATTTTTATTTGCCTTTCCAGTTTTTACAGAGAATTCTAAGGCACCGGTTTAATCTGTGCTAACATTGACAAAGACCTTTGTACAGTACATGCCTACGCTGTGCCTGACTCTTGTCACATTAAGTATAACATTTATAATATATATAATCTGTCTGTGAAGCACTTTGTTAAGAAAATGCTACACAAATAAAGTTTATTGTCATTAGTATCACAGAACATCAAATCCTGAACTTTTCATTATAAATATTTCAGTTGATTCATTGATTAATAATAAATAAATTGTGCTATTACACAAAAACAATACTTGGCTCAATGTATATTATTGCAACTACAATCTTGTTTCATTACCAGATATCAGGCTGTGTGGATCCTGTCTGATCCTGAAAATCAAATTTGATTCCATATCTGCCTAAAACTCATGCAAGTACAAGGCAAACTTTCTTTTGTTAGTTATAAATGTTAATATTCCAGTGACATTTTCTGAACAGTTATAGAGGTGATCCAAAAAAAATCGTTTGAAGCGTTTACAGGTTTTGAATCGGAATCGGAGTGTAAATGTAAAAAAACTCATGCATAGACATTATTTTTTGTGTTTGACCAACCACCTCGTTAAGGAAAAAGCCAGTCAATTTGCATGCCCTGTCCCAGTTCTGTCTTAGACAAAAACATAACAAATTAGTGTCTTTACTTTTCTGTTTAGCTTCTAAGATGTGCTCTTCAGGTGAAATCATCCAAAAGACTTATTGTCTGGATTATCACAGTCCATTGTGGAGGGGGAAAAAAGTTCAGGTTGAGGTCTTTATAAAAGAGCATGTCAGTGTTGTTCTTCTTTTTCTATCTGCTGACGACTGAAATCAGCAGCAGCTTAACAGTCTGTCAGAAACAAAATCTCCACGTGTGCTCTGGGTTTGCACGGCCGCCCGGCAATGCTCACGTCGTCTTCTTGGTCTCCAGCGGGAGAGAAAGAGACGGGGATTTCCTCAACAGCGAAGGGACGAGTTTGTCAAACAGCAGCACTGAGCTCATCATACCTGGAACAGCAAGACGGTAGAAGAAGAGACGAAGAAGAGGACCAAGAAAAAATGTTTATGTTAATATTTAGAGAATATTTGATTTGCTTTAACGAACCAACTTAATTTGATAGAACTTCAATCTACAGTTTACATCTCTTGATATTTCACAGTATGATACTAATGTGAAAGAATGTGGAAAGGGGGTGTTATCTACTTCTTTATCATTGTGTCCTTTGTCTTGTACAAATGATTCATTATCTGTGTATGTATGTATATAAATCAGTATGTTTAAAAGGTGAATTATGTTCCTCAGAAATTAAGTGGAGTTGAAGTATTGTAATAATAACAATAATACATTTTATTTCTATAGTGCCATTCAAGATACTCATTGTGGCAGTGAAGCAGGTCTGTAAGGTAGGAAGGGGCTTGGCAATAGACGGCTTTGTGCATGAGGAGGAAAATTTTATAATGGATGTGAACAGGTGGAGAGTAAAAAAGCAGAAAAGTAAATTGCTTCAAAATTGTACTTCAGCAACTCTCCACCAACAACAGGGATCTGTATTCACGCTACTTTTATAATGATAAGACAACTGATGTCGTTTCTGAAATATAGGGAGATACTTAATGAGCTGTTGTCAGAGAGAAAGCATGTTAGTCTTTGTGCATGAAACAAATCAGTCATGAGAATTTAACATTTAAGCAGCTTATCAGATTTGTGTCAACACTTTCAACACGGCGGCCAGAAGGCGGCCAGAAAGAGACAGTGACACACACTTAAACACAGAACTGCTTGTTCCCAGACTGACTTCTTATCTTATTAGATGCTAAAAACTAGACCAGTGCTGTCATGTCGGTTGTCTTCTTTTGAGTTATTGCTCTGTCTGTAAAGGTTCTCAGTCATCCAGGTCATAGTTCTCCAAGGAAGATCCTTGAAGATGTTTCATTTCTCATCCGAGAGACTTCTCACAGTTCTGGTTCTGGAGGGTGTTCATCCAAAACTGCTTAGCAAGATCATCCAGGTCCAGAACTGAGGGAGTCTCTCGGATGCGAAACACGAAACATCTTCGAGTATCTTTAACCAAATCTAGTTGCCTTGATGTTAACCTTCTTAGGAGACCTCTATTATGTTTGGTGGCTTTCATCAATACATGGACCTTTTTTAAGTGTTTAACAAACTTTCCACTCAGCAGCAATAATGTTACGTGCTAATAATAATGATCCAATAATACAACATGGACAGTGGCCATTTTGCATAATGACTATTTTTACTATTGATAATTAAAGTAAATTTTGTTGCTAATCCTTCTGTACTTCTGTAACCTCAGTGAACGTTTGAAAGCAGGACTCTTCCTTCAAATGGTTCCTTTTACCTAAATAAATTAACTGAAAGCTTTATCCGCCGCTGTGTACTTGTGTCATATCTGCTGTGTTTTTATTGTGTGTTTTGTTAATGTTGTTAGGATGAAAACGTGCTTTAACATGTCCTTTGGACTAGATTGATGCGTCTCTAAATTTCAGAACGTGATAAAAAGATGTCAGTTCATTTCCTCTCAATTGACTAATCGATTGATTGACTTTCACCATTCATCAAATGAATATATGCTGTGCACAGTGTTGGTGAGCATGTCACAGGGTTTCTGCAGCCTTCACTGATTAAAAATATGTCCTTTTAAAGACATTTCTATATAATTTAACACCTGTTTCACGGTCATATCGGCCAAAGTATGAAAGATGAATTTAATAACATCTATATACCATTTTTGTCAGGACTTCTCAGCAGGATACAATAATGACTAAAAAATTAATAAATAATTTTTTCAACAAGATGAAGAGATGGATTAACCAATTAAAAATATAAATACAATTAATTTATGGTTTACACATAAATTTCACATAACGTCAGACGTATGAAACAACTAAGCTGAGTTTTCCAGCCCCATTTTACTAAAATCAGATATCTTTGAAGGCCTTTTATTATTTTAGGACACTGAAATCAATGCTTTTTAAAGACAAGCACTGCATCTGATATCAGCATGCATCAGTGGGTCTTACCCAGCAGCGGGCCCAGCCAGTAGACCAGGCAGTACTCCAGGAAGGAGTTTCCACTGCAGGGGAACTGTGTGGAGAAGGCCAAGGCCGGGTTAAACACAGCTCCTGTCATGCTGCCACCTGGACACACACACACACACACACACACACACACGCACACGCACACGCACACACACACACACACACACACACACACACTTGTATTAATGAACTTTTAAAGACCCAAACTGTTCATTTGTGTACAACTCCTAAACAAACAAGTTTTCAGTTTTTCTCAGTAGAAAGATATATTGTATTATATATTCATTATATATAGCAAAGAAAAGATGGCATACAGAGAAAATAGTTTTAATCAGTTGCCTTATAAATTCTCAGTGTGTCCCCATCAACACTCAGTATATCTTCCTTCCTATATTTCCTCAACCTTTCCAAAGTAATGTCAGATTTTTGACAGCAGTTATGATCAGTCAGATAGATAAACTTGAAGTCATTCAAAGGTTAGTGTTATGGTGTTAGAAGTGGAAAAAAAAATATGTGGCTGTACAGCTCAGGAAATCATTTCATCGCTGTAATCGGTTTCGTATTTGTTCGTGAGAAAGTTCTTAGAAGAAACATGAGATGTTTGTACAAACACTGTAGTGCTTTATACAAAGCAAATGATGCATCGGGCTCTCCTCTATGAGACACAGGAAGATTTACAAACTAGTCTGTGATGTGATCTGTTGGTTCTCTTCAACCTCACTAACTGGGAGTATGGCTGTTTTTAGTTTACATGTATTAGTTTGTTATTGTGAGTGGGGAACATTCAGCTTCATGACATTCTTTTGGGCATCATCACAACTTTTAATTTGAATAGTTAGCAGTTATATTAGCAGTTATATTATCAACACCTACACACCACAAACAGAAAACATTGTGGATCATGTGCACAAGAGAAGGCCCACATAGCCCAACAAATCTCAAGTGTGTTGTTAATTTTGAGTATTTTGTTAACAGACCTGAAGCTGAATTAGAGACCAGCTAAAAGTGCCAGTGAGCAAGACACTGAACCTCAGACTCACAGAGGCTGACCTCTGACCTCACATCATCAGTCTAATAAACACTGCAGTTGGACTAATCGATTAGAGTCATTGTCATACCTGCATAAACCACCGTTGCGATGACCGCAGCTACGGCGTGCACGCGGTATTTCTCCTCCCGATCTCGTGTGCGTAATAGCAGTCTGAACCGCAAAAGCGCATGCAAGCTCCACGGCGGCAGCATTTGGCAGCGGTGCGTGAATGGGGCTCACGCACTGGTAGCCCAGTAGCTTGTGGCGCACGTGCAGTCCCGACAACCCGATACCCCAGATCACCGGCACTGCGACTCGCGCAGCGGCGGCCGCAGCGAACTGACATGCGATCCGCCGCAGGGCGCATCCGCCCGAGAACCTCGCGCGGTACGCGTGCTCGAGCGTACCGGAGGGGTTCCCGATGGCCCCGCTGAAGGTGAGCCCGTGGATCACGGACGCCAGGTACGTCAAGGTGAGCGCGAGTCGAGGCTCGATCCCGCCCACCTCGGACAGCAGCTTTAGCTCGTGCGTGCAGCAGCACAGCTGGAAGGTGGACACAAGCTCTACCGCGTACACAGAGAGCCCGGTGTCCGCGAGGGCCCTGGTCAGCACCTTGCGGGTCGCATCGCTCAGTGCGACTATTCCCGCGAGCACCGCCAGAGACACCGCCACGTCTGCAGTCATGTTCGCGGCCGGTCCGCGCTCTCTGTCGGGGATTGGATGTTCCCTCAGCTGCTGGGAGACTCCGCTGTGAGCTCCGAGCCGCTGATGCCCCTCTCCGGCCTGAGATCTTCTCTACCGCTGAATCTCGCTTCCTCTGGCGGTCGGGAGCCTCAGCTGTGCGGGCTGCTGCTACTCTATCCCGAAGGATGCGGCGTTCAACCAGGAGCAAATGAGCTTCAGTCCCAGTAGCTCACATGTGCGGAAGTATGAGCTCCGCAGTTTTTCCCAGTTTTCCCACCTCCTCCCTCTCCTGCTGAAATTGCGTCTCCTCTGCTACCTCTCTTCGTCATCTGACTACTTTAGTTTTAATTTTGAGCTTCCAGTGGGCATTTTCATTAGGCCTATAATAGAAATGTTAAATCATATTTGTGACATTGTAATTATTGCCTATTGTCCTCCTCATTTCTCCCCAGTTGTGGGCCGATGCATGTGTGCAGCCCATGAGGCAGTGTTGTGTCGATTGAGATAATTCTGAGTATTACACAACTGATAGGCTTACTTTACAAGAAATTCAATTAAAACATTTAAGACACACAGTTAAGCTAAAACAGTAAAGTGCCTCTGTACGAATCAGAAAAACTCAAATGTATTTGTTCCAGATAAATACTTGTTTAAAAATCATTATAAAAAGTATATATACAAAGGTTGCCCCTTGACTGATATAGACTGTAGATTGTTTAATAACAATTATTGTATTATTATTATTATACATAATTATACAACACTGCTAGATACAACAACATAAATGCATAAACTCAATCTAAATTCCTTCACAAACAAACATTAAATCACATAATCATTAGATTTAAAAAAAAAAAAAATTGGTATCCAACGAGATTAAAAATAAGTAAAATGATTTAAAAAGACACCTTAACTGAAAGCAATGTTAAAAGGTTATTTACTGAAATAAAATAATTTAATATACAAAACCAGCTAATACAGAAATAACGGGACATCTCTATGATTTCATACCTTCAATAACTGTTGTCTTATAATTTCTACTATAATTACAATCATTAATTATTTCACCTCTTGGATTTGAGATTATTATTTCCCTTAGAATCAAAAATGATAAAATCACATACACTGAGTTCATGCAGTTTGTTTGTTTTGATGTGAGATGCTCATTAAAGATATTTAATATTTCTCTCTCTCCGTCTCTGTATTTCAAGTTCCTTCAAGTTCAAATGTTTATTAATGGCTAAAAACTATTGTTTCTAATTCAAATATATAACACGCTGTATTAAAGATAATGAGGAATGAGTACTTCATTAAATAAAGGTGATGAGTAAGTATGAATATATGCATATTAACCCTTTGTCTCAGCTGGACATGACATAGAGCTTATGAGGGGAGTGGTGTCGGTCTTTGCACGACACTCACAAGGAGACCTCAGAGCAGAATGGCTGCAGTCACAGAGCTCTCCTTCCTGCTGTTTGCTCTCATCAACAACATTGATGCAGAAGAACTCATCATCATCCAAGAGGAAAGGGGCTCTTACATCTTCAACCCCAACAAGGAGGCCGACTTCTGCCTGATCTCCAGATTTTGTTGGTGAGGAGAAGCTTGTCCTGTGGAATACCTCTGACCTCAGGTCTGTGAACTCCACAGTAGCCGAAGACCTGAAACAACGACTTTCAGTGGTCAGCAGGGAGAATATTTCTTCTTACATGATTCACAGCCTGACCCATTCAGACTCTGGCCAGTACCAGGAGGAGTGTTGGACTGAGGGCAAAGGGACATATGAGAAAAACCTCAGTATTATTATTTGTAGTACAATAGATGAGATAATATTTTATTCCAGTGGGCTTTGAGGGAACAGCGGACCTGCCATGTGTGGGAGCGGCTGACAATCTGGATATCCAGTGGCTCAAGCGTGACTTTAGATATAAGGAAGACATATGGACAAGAGTTTTGGGGGACAGGACGAAATCAGTGATGGACAATGTTACAGTGATGAAAAACAAAGCAGCTCTTCATCAATCTAACCTCAACCTACAAATCTTTACATTATACACCTGTCTGGTGATGAACCAACAGCAGTGTGTTAGCAGTCACCCTCTACAGTTTTCTCTAAAACCAGAGATAATCTACCGCTCAGTGGAAGAGACAGCTGTGTTGCAGTGTGCTGTCACTGATTATAATGATGACCAGCCCCCACGCTGGACAAAGTTTGATTCGTCCACCTCCTTCAACACTGAGGTGGACCAAAACTACTCACTGGTGTTTTCATCTCTAATGCTAAATCACTCAGGTTTGTACTCCTGTAAAGGCTATATCAGTGTGCAAACATATTTTCTGTTGGTGTGCCCCAAATTAGTCCAGCCTGCTGTAGAGTTCTTCTCAGAGGGAGATGAAGTCACTCTCAGGTGCAGAGATTGGAGACAGGGTATGGGACATACTTGGTTCATGAACTCAAACCGAACAGAAGGCAGAAACTTTAGTGTATTAGATGTTATGTCTCATCTGAGCAGAGTAAGTATAATTAACCCTGCTTCCACCTTGGTCATCTCTAATGTCTCAGTGGAAGACACAGGAGAGTATTGGTGTGCAGTTATAGGCCCAGATGATCTGTGTGAGTCAACAAATAAGATTCTTCTGAAGCACAGAGAGACCTTTGGGATTTACTTCTACATAGTGAGGTGGTCACTGCTCAGTGGTCTGCTGGTGATCCTCTGTGCTGTTGTAGTCGCTGTGACCCAGAAGACCAGGAGAGGAGGGGAGCGTCCAGCTGAGACAGAGGGTTAATATGCATATGTTCATACTTACTCATCACCTTTATTTAATGAAGTACTCATTCCTCATTGTCTTTAATACAGCGTGTTATATATTTGAATTAGAAACAATAGTTTTTAGCCATTAATAAAACATTTGAACTGGAAGGAACTTGAAATACAGAGACGGAGAGAGAGAAAGATTAAATATCTTTAATGACCATCTCACATCAAAACAAACAAATTGCATGAATGTGATGTATGTGATTTTATCATTTTTGATTCTAAGTGAAATAATAATCTCAAATCCAAGAGATGACATAAAAGATGGGAAATAAATAAAGAGAGTTGTAATAAATAAATTTTTTGATGTCATATTGATAACATGGACATAAATAATGTTTGTAATAATAATAGCAAATAATCCTACTAAGACAACAGTTTTTGAATGTATGAAATTATAGAATTGTCTCCTTAGTTTCTGCAGTAGTTTGTTTTGTATAGAAAATTGTTTTGTTTTTTTTCTGGTGTGGATAAACACGATTATAGGGATCATTGCTTTGTACTGACTCCAGACACTGTTATGTTATATTTTTCAGTAATTAATCTTGCTTTCACATAACGTGTCTTTTAAAATAATTTTACACATGTTTATTTATCCTGTTATTATACCAATATTTTATTTTAAATCTAACGATAATGTCAGTTAATGTTTTACTGTGTCTGAAGGAATTTGAGTTGTGATTTTATGCATATAATTGCTGCATCTAACAGTGTTGTTAGTGTTTTATAATTGTTATACTTTGATCAGTATAGGAGCAATCGACTCTATAGTAAAGATTAACAGTAAACAATAAAACTTACACAGTTTTTACCGTTTTGATTGTGATTTTTATATTTAATTTCTTGTAAAGTATCAGTTATTTAATATAATCTTAAATTGTATTTCAAAATGAACTATAGTATTGTATTTTACTGTTTATTGTTAATCCATGCTGCCTTTTAATTGTTTGTGTACACAGGGACACATGTAGCCTGTAAGTAATGTAATTCTCCAATTGCACTAAATAAAGGTTACAGAAAGACGTTTGCACACATTCAATCGTAATATTCAGGGCAGGTGCAGGATAGATTTAAGCTCCCAAACCTTTATTTTGACTGAACAATCAACATTTTGATCTTAAAATCCATCAGGACGGGGATCTAAAAACACAACGCAGGCCAACACACTTTAACTGTCGGAGTGAGAGAATACAGAGCAATCCTGAAGAGCAAAATTGTTAGAAAGCGTCAATATAATATAATAATATATTATTTGAGGAGAACTGCCTGCTGAGAGTGTCATGCTTTACTTGGGCTGTTTGTGTTTTCTTCTACAAGTTTCTGATGCTGTTTTAAATTGTTGATAGAGACGACATCATGAAGCAATTTGAGGACACCGTCTCCTTTTCAGCACACATCTGGTAAAAAAAATTTCTACTGCAAACATTCTTCTCACAGCAACCCATTTTGGCAACAGCACAGAACTTCCCACTTTTGCTCTCTATCTCAAAGTAAATTAAAATATGTAAACACAGTTAATGTGATTTTTAAATCTAACAAAACACTGTCAAGCAGGTGGGTATGAGGTAGCAGGGGACATATATTACATTTGTTTATGCTCATCTCCCTGTCTTATCTGTGTTTGAAGACATATTAGCCTCTGTGGTTTTGGTTCCATTTCCTCTCACATTTCCCCTACATTTATTTCAAATGTCCTTCAGTTTTCTGCACTAAGTTGATTTAATCAAAATTCTTACCAAACCGCCTTGAAAGCAAATGTGCACGTTTTTGAGCAGCAGTCTACCTTTTAGCCATGCTCAGGCATGACTGCTCAGAGTGTGGCTCTGGTGGCAAAATCAAAATATCTCAACAACCATTAGATGCCATGACATTTGCTTCAGATATTTCTGTTTTCCTGAGGATGAACTGATCCCTTTACTTTTCATGGGTAAATTTGTACTTTGATTATGACAAAAAAAAGAAATTCCCTCATCCTCAGCTGTACTTCATGTTTAGAGCCTGATTTACTAAAGGTTTGCTTGAGTAAAAACGTGTTCAAACTTGATATCACCAGCAAATTAACACATAAGCTGATCTACTGCGTGTGCACGCAGAATGACGTCTTTTAAAAGTACAAGATAGCACCTGTTCATTTAGTACTTTTGACTTAATGAATTGCAATTTGGGGGTTTAAATGTTATTGTGCAAAGTATTTATTTTGTATTTTCCTTTAGCTTTGTCAATACTGTTGTATTAACATTCATGCCAGTAAAGCAAATTTTGTTTCGACCTGACTTCTTTTCTGGATGGATGGAAGAATGTAGAAAGTTGCGTGGCGCTGCGGAGAGCCCCCAGCTGCAGCGTAAAAGTCATCCAGCCATAGGGAAAGATCACTGTTCACAGCGCGCCGGTTGTGATAGCAACACAACCCATTGTAGGTCTTGGAGAGGAAATGGGGCGTTGAGGTGTACAGGGACAGGAGATCGCGTAGCGACGGTGTAGACGGTCGGTGATTGTTCCCTCTGACTAGATGAAGCACGATCTGCTGGCATTTCCTCGCGTCTGGGTCATTCCACCATACAGTAGCTGTTTCTGCTGGGGGTTTCCAAATCAGTTTTTCAGGTGTGCTGTCCCAAGCACTTGCAGTGCAATCTCAGGCTGGATGGGCAGGTACTTACGATTTCCACATACTCGGGACGCACTGAACGAAACAAACCGAGGTTTTTACGCAGTTGCTGCTTTCCTTCCCGACTCTCTCGGGCCATAAGAGTTTTAATTAGTACTAAACAGGAAGTACAGCTGAGGATTTGGTAATGTCTTTAGGTTTGCAGGTATTTTGTCATAATCAAAGTACAAATTTACCCATGAAAAGTAAAGGGATCAGTTCATCCTCAGGAAAACAGAAATATCTGGAGCAAATGTCATGGCATCTAATGGTTGTTGAGATATTTTGATTTTGCCACCAGAGCCACACTCTGAGCAGTCATGCCTGAGCATGGCTAAAAGGTAGACTGCTGCTCAAATAAGTGCACATTTGTTTTCAAGGCGGTTTGGTAAGAATTTTGATTAAATCAGTGCAGAAAACTGAAGGACATTTGAAATAAATGTAGGGGAAATGTGAGAGGAAATGGAACCAAAACCACAGAGGCTAACGTGCCTTCAAACACAGATAAGACAGGGAGATGAGCATAAACAAATGTAATAAATGTAAAAAAACAAAAAACAAAACAAAACGAAAAAAACTTAAAGTGAGGTATCAATCTGTCTGCTTTGACAGTCTCCATTTGGGTCCTTCACACCCACCCGCTTGACAGTGTTTTTGTTAAATTTAAAAATCACAGTAACTGTGTTCACATATTTTAATTTACTTTGAGATAGAGAGTACCAGTGGGACGTTCTGTGTTGGACTATTCTGTGCAGTTGCCTTATCTATTGTTTCATTTACTAGGATAGAGCGGGGGTCGCTGTGAGAAGAATGTTTGCAGTAGAAATTGTTTTACTAGATGTGTGTTACTGAAAAGGAGGCGGTAACAGAGTCTGTCCTAACTTGCTTCATGATGTCGTCTCTATCAACAATTTAAAACAGCATCAGAAACTTGTAGAAGAAAACACAAACAGCCCAAGTAAAGCGTGACACTCTCAGCAGGCAGTTCTCCTCAAATAATATATTATTATATTATATTGACGCTTTCTAACAATTTTGCTCTTCAGGATTGCTCTGTATTCTCTTGCTCCTACAGTTAAAGTGTGTTGGCCTGCGTTGTGTTTTTAGATCCCCGTCCTGATGGATTTTAAGGTCAAAATGTTGATTGTTCAGTCAAAATAAAGGTTTGGGAGCTTAAATCTATTTTGAAACTTCTATTTTGCACCTGCCCTGAATATTAGGATTGAATGTTTCTGTAACCTTTATTAAGTGCAATTGGAGAATTACATTACTTACAGGCTACATGTGTCCCTGTGTACACAAACAATTAAAAGGCAGCATGGAGTAGCAATGAAACAGTAAAATACAATCCTGTAGTTGATTTTGAAATACAATTTAAGATGTATTAAATAACTGAAACTTTACAATAAATTAAATATAAAAATCACAATCAAAACAGTAAAAATTGGGTACCAAGTTTTATTGTTTATTTTTAACATTTCCCTTTAGAGACGATTACTCCTGGACTGATATAGACCAAAATGTATTTATATAACACTAACAACACTGCTACATGCTGCAATTATGAATGCATAAAAACACAACTCAAATTCCTTCATACATAATCATTTGATTTAAAACAAAGCATTAGTAAAATAACAGGACAAATAAACAAGTAAAATGATTTAATAAAAAAAAGGTAAGTGAAAGCAATGTTAAAATTTTAATTACTTAAATAACATCACATCACTCCTGGGCAGGGTTCAGTACAAAGCAATGATCCCTATAACTGTGCTTATCCACAACAAAGAAATGTAAGAAATAACTAAATATACAAAAAGAACTAATACAGAAACTAAGAGGACATCTCGATGATTTGATACCTTCAAACACGTAGTATTATTATTTTCTATTACTATTTTAATCGTTATTTATGTTGATGTTATCATTATGACAATTTTATTAATTGTCTTCATTACAACTGTCTTTCTTTATTTCCCATATTTATGTCACAACTTGGACTTGAGATTATTATTTCACTTAGCAAAAATGATAATATGACATACACTGAGTTTATGCAGTTAAACTTTTAAAAAACCTTGTGATGAGTAAGTATGAACATATGCATATTAACCCTCTGTCTCAGCTGGACGCTCCCCTCCTCTCCTGGTCTTCTGGGTCACAGCGACTACAACAGCACAGAGGATCACCAGCAGACCACTGAGCAGTGACCACCTCACTATGTAGAAGTAAATCCCAAAGGGCTCTCTGTGCTTCAGAAGAATCTTGGTAGTTGACACACACAGATCATCTGTCTGTAACTGCACACCAATACTCTCCTGTGTCTTCCACTGAGACATTAGAGATGACCAGAGTTGCATTATGGTAAGAGATTTTTACTCTGCTCAGATCAGACATTATATCTAATATACTAAAGTTTCTGCCTTCTGTTCGGTTTGAGTTCATGAACCAAGTATGTCTCTTACCCTGTCTCCAATCTCTGCACCTGAGAGTGACTTCATCTCCCTCTGAGAAGAACTCTACAGCAGGTGGGCCAAATTTGGGGCACACCAACAGAAAATATTTTGCACACTGATATAGCCTTTACAGGAGTACAAACCTGAGTGATTTAGCATTAGAGATGAAAACACCAGCGAGTAGTTTTGGTCCACCTCAATGTTGGAGGAGGTGGGCGAATCAAACTTTATCCAACGTGGGGGCTGGTCATCATTATAATTAGAGACAACACACTGCAACACAGCTGTCTCTTCCACTGAGCGGTAGATTATCTCTGGTTTTAGAGAAAACTGTAGAGGGTGACTGCTAACACACTGCTGTTGGTTCATCACCAGACAGGTGTATAATGTAAAGATTTGTAGGTTGAGGTTAGATTGATGAAGAGCTGCTTTGTTTTTCATCACTGTAACATTGTCCATCACTGATTTCGTCCTGTCCCCCAAAACTCTTGTCCATATGTCTTCCTTATATCTAAAGTCACGCTTGAGCCACTGGATATCCAGATTGTCAGCCGTTCACAAACATGGCAGGTCCGCTGTTCCCTCAAAGCCCACTGGAATATCTGTTATCTGATCTATTGTACTACAAATAATAATACTGAGGTTTTTCTCATATGTCCCTTTGCCCTCAGTCCAACACTCCTCTTGGTACTGGCCAGAGTCTGAATGGGTCAGGTTGTGAATCATGTAAGAAGAAATATTCTCCCTGCTGACCACTGAAAGTCGTTGCTTCAGGTCTTCGGCTACTGTGGAGTTCACAGACCTGAGGTCAGAGGTATTCCACAGGACAAGCTTCTCCTCACCAACAAATCTGGAGATCAGGCAGAAGTCGGCCTCCTTGTTGGGGTTGAAGATGTAAGAGCCCCTTTCCTCTTGGATGATGATGAGTTCTTCTGCATCAATGTTGTTGATGAGAGCAAACAGCAGGAAGGAGAGCTCTGTGACTGCAGCCATTCTGCTCTGAGGTCTCCTTGTGAGTGTGTGCAAAGACCGACACCACTCCCCTCATAAGCTCTATGTCATGTGTGAGAAAGTGCTAACCAACAAAGAAGACTAAGAGTTCACAGTCATGCTAGCAGCTCTGTGAAGCTGTACTTTAGCTGAACATGCTCACAATGATAATAATGATAACTAAAAACATTTAGTAAATATAATGTTTACCATCTTAGTTTAGTGTGTCAGCATCCCAAGAGTTTTTAATTAGTACTAAGCATGAAGTACAGCTGAGGATGAGGGAATGTCTTTAATTTTGAATTAATTTTGTCATAAACCAAAGTACAAATTGACAGATTAAAAGTAATTGCAGAAATAGCAGAAATGTGAGAGGAAATGGAGCCAAAACCACAGAGGCCAATGTGCCGTCAAACTCATATAATTAGGAAACCACCTGTGAGAAGTGTGAAAGCTTGAGTAATAATGTTTGTCTGTATCTATGGCTGTGATGAGAGAGAGAGAGATGAGCATAAATACATGTAAAATAAATACATAAAAATAAAAGTAAGGTAGTAATCTAGACTACTTCAGTGTGAAGCTTGTTATTTTTTGAGCATTTACATTTCTTTTACTGTGATTTGTCCTATAACACATTCCTGTTGCCTCAATATTTTTATTGTAGTATATCATAGACCTGTCTGTTTTGTTTGTCTGTTGCTGCCCGTTTTCGTTAGAAAATGTTATTTTGGAATTGCTCACATGGCACCCATTAAAGGAGCGCTTCAGATTCAATATTAGTCAAAGAGGGGGATTTGCACAAAACAGATTAAAAAAGAAAAGGTCAAAATTGAAGTAGAAGATGCTGAGATATCTTTTTAGTCACCACAAAGCTTCTAAACTGATGGATCCTACATTACCTACAACACGCAAATTAATCATCTTCCTTTTCACTCATAGGTGAATATGTTGAATATCTCCCGTTAAGATCACAACACTAGACAGAGTCATGTTGTGTTTGTCACATTCTGTATCTCTGTCCCACCCTCCAGCCACATTTTTACTTCCCCAGGCGCCTTCATTGCCATTTTCTGTCCACGAGACGCCCTTAAAGTTTCCACCTGACTCCCACATCCACATGCTCACCCGTTTCCACTTTCTCTCATTAACCCTACAGGAATAATCTGCCTATGTCCACTATTTTCCTGCCAGATTGTCAGTGTTGCTTCTATCTTTGCTTTCCAGCAATCTGAATCTGGAACCTGAAGCAAGTCAGGTAAATTTCATTTATATTACCCATTTTCACAAATCATAGATTTGCCTCAAGGGATTTTATAATCTGTATAGAATATGACACCCTACATCCTTAGACCCTAACCCTGGACCCTGGAAAGTGGACCCTGTGTCTACCTGCCTGCAAGCTTATGTATACAATGAGTTTATGCAGTTTCTTTGTTTTGATGTGACACTCTCATTAAAGAACCTTAAACTCTCTCTCTCTCTCTCTCTCTCTCTTTATTTCAAGTTCCATCAATTTCAAATGTTTTATTTATGAATGGCTAAGAAACATTTAAAAAATCAAATATCAAACAAACTGTAATAAAAACAATGAGGAATAAATACTTAATTGAATAAGGTGATATAAAAAACCTTGTGATGAGTAAGTATGAACATATGCATATTAACCCTTGTCTCAGCTGGACGCTCCCCTCCTCTCCTGGTCTTCTGGGTCACAGCACTACAACAGCACAGAGGATCACCAGCAGACCACTGAGCAGTGACCACCTCACTATGTAGAAGTAAATCCCAAAGGGCTCTCTGTGCTTCAGAAGAATCTTATTTGTTGACTCACACAGATCATCTGGGCCTATAACTGCACACCAATACTCTCCTGTGTCTTCCACTGAGACATTAGAGATGACCAAGGTGGCAGCAGGGTTAAATATACTTACTCTGCTCAGATCAGACATTACATCTAATTCACTAAAGTTTCTGCCTTCTGTTCGGTTCGAGTTCATGAACCAAGTATGTCTCTTACCCTGTCTCCAATCTCTGCACCTGAGAGTGACTTCATCTCCCTCTGAGAAGAACTCTACAGCAGGTGGGCCAAATTTGGGGCACACCAACAGAAAATATATTTGCACACTGATATAGCCTTTACAGGAGTACCAACCTGAGTGATTTAGCATTAGTGATGAAAACACCAGTGAGTAGTTTTGGCCCACCTCAGTTTTGGAGGAGGTGGACGAATCAAACTTTATCCAACGTGGGGGCTGGTCATCATTATAATTAGAGACAACACACTGCAACACAGCTGTCTCTTCCACTGAGCGGTAGATTATCTCTGGTTTTAGGAATAACTGTACAGGGTGACTGCTAACACACTGCTGTTGGTTCATCACCAGACAGATGTACAATGTAAAGATTTCTTTTGTGAGGTTAGATTGATGAAGAGCTGCTTTGTTTTTCATCACTGTAACATTGTCCATCAGTGATGTCCTAGAGTCCCCCAAAACTCTTGTCCATATGTTTTCCTTAAAGTCACGCTTGAGCCACTGGATATCCAGATTGTCAGCCGCTCCCACACATGGCAGGTCCGCTGTTCCCCCAAGACTCACTGGTATAACTTTTATCTCATCTATTGTACTACAAATAATAATACTGAGGTTTTTCTTATACGTCCCTTTGCCCTCAGTCCAACACTCCTCTTGGTACTGGCCGGAGTCTGAATGGGTCAGGTTGTGAATCATGTAAGAAGAAATATTCTCCCTGCTGATTCACTGAAAGTCGTTGTTTCAGGTCTTCGGCTACTGTGGAGTTCACAGACCTGAGGTCAGAGGTATTCCACAGGACAAGCTTCTCCTCACCAACAAATCTGGAGATCAGGGCAGAAGTCGGCCTCCTTGTTGGGGTTGAAGATGTAAGAGCCCCTTTCCTCTTGGATGATGATGAGTTCTTCTGCATCAATGTTGTTGATGAGAGCAAACAGCAGGAAGGAGAGCTCTGTGACTGCAGCCATTCTGCTCTGAGGTCTCCTTGTGAGTGTCGTGCAAAGACCGACACCACTCCCCTCATAAGCTCTATGTCATGTGCAGTGAGAAAGTGCTAACCAACAAAGAAGACTAAGAGTTCACAGTCATGCTAGCAGCTCTGTGAAGCTGTACTTTAGCTGAACATGCTCACAATGATAATAATGATAACTAAAAACATTTAGTAAATATAATGTTTACCATCTTAGTTTAGTGTGTCAGCATCCCAAGAGTTTTTAATTAGTACTAAACATGAAGTACTGCTGAGGATGAGGGAATGTCTTTGAGTTTGCAGGAATTTTGTCATAAACCAAAGTACAAATTTACCAATGAAAAGAAAAGGGATCAGTTCATCCTCAG
This sequence comes from Micropterus salmoides, assembly GCF_014851395.1. Lineage (NCBI taxonomy): Eukaryota > Metazoa > Chordata > Actinopteri > Centrarchiformes > Centrarchidae > Micropterus > Micropterus salmoides. The sequence goes on from NW_024042261.1 coordinate 36,037,325, forward strand.
AAAAACAGAAATATCTGAACTAAATGTCATGGCATCTAATGGTTGTTGAGATATTTTGACATTGCCATCAGCGCCACACTCTGAGCAGGCATGTCTGAGCATGGCTACAAGTTGGACTGCAGGTCAGAACAGTGCACATTTCTTTTCAAAGCGGTTTGTTAAGAATTTGGACCAAATCAACTTAGAGCAGAAAACTGAAGGAGTTTGAAATATATATACATTTCCATGGCAGAAATGTAAGAGGAAATGGAGCCAAAACCACAGAGGCCAATGTGCCGTCAAACTCATATAATTAGGAAACCACCTGTGAGAAGTGTGAAAGCTTGAGTAATAATGTTTGTCTGTATCTATGGCTGTGATGAGAGAGAGAGAGATGAGCATAAATACATGCAAAATAAATACATAAAAATAAAAGTAAGGTAGTAATCTAGACTACTTCAGTGTGAAGCTTGTTATTTTTTGAGCATTTACATTTCTTTTACTGTGATTTGTCCTATAACACATTCCTGTTGCCCCAATATCTTTATTGCAGTATATCATAGACCTGTCTGTTTTGTTTGTCTGTTGCTGCCCGTTTTCGTTAGAGTTAGAATTGCCAATAAGGCACCCATAAAAGGAGTAGTTTAGATTTAATGTTATTCAAGTGGGGGGATTTCCACAATACAGATCAAAATTCAAGTAAGGGATGCTGACGTATCGCTGTAGTCCCTAGTATCAAAGCTTCAAAACTGCTGAAGCCTACATTTCCCAACACACAAATTAATCATCTTCCTTTTGACTCATAGTTAAGTGTTGAATATCTCCCATCAATATCACAACACTGGACGGCTGTATCGAGTCATGTTGTGTTTGTCACGTTCTGTATCTCTGTCCCTCCCTCCAGCCACATTTCCACATCCCCTTCATTTCCATTCTCTACCTGTCCACCAGATGCCCTCAGAGTTTTCCACCTGAGGACCTGCAGTGTATGTAGATAGAAATGGCTCATTCTAAGGTAATAAAAACATAATGGTTCATCTTTAAACACCAATGAAACATAGTTACAGTATTTCACAAAAGTGAGGACCCACTGAAGAAATGACACTTTGCTACAATGTAAAGTAGTGAGTGTGCAGCTTGTATAACAGTGTAAAGTCCCCTCAAAATAACACATCACACAGCCATTAATGTCTAAACTGCTGGCAACAAAAGGGAGTACACCCCTAAGTGAAAATGGGAATTTCTGTACTAAAAAGACTTGGAAGATACCCACTTAATTTGTCTAACTCAAACTGCTAAAGCCTCTTATTAGCTTCAGCTTAACTTTAAAAAACTGGGAACATGTCTTTTTTCGTCAGGAAGTTGCCCTGTGAAATTCAGTAAGACACCTCTGAACACATCTACATTGCTGTCACTTGGTTTAAAAGACAAAGCCTTGAAGTTGTATGACTTCATATTTACATTTTTATTTTCCTGTAATTAAATAGCATTTAATTAAATGAATCCATATTTGCATTTTATAGAAAAGTAAAAAGACAGTTACATATTCAAAAGATTTAAATTACTTAAGCTAGTTTTATGTGTTTCTTAGTTTTGTCTTCCAGTGTTAAGTCTGGTCGGCCTATGTGGAAGAATCTTCACTTTTTCCACTAGATGTCGCCGTCTTGTTTTTCTTCACAACATTTACCACTGCATCTTGTAGTCAATTTTTTCTGGTTTGTTGAACAGTGTGCTTTGTGGAAACAATGCATGTTGTCTTCAGCAATTCAGTAATGATCATCAAACATTTTTTGGTTATTGTTTTTATGGTTTGGAAATCAAATTGTAATCTGAATAGGTTTTTAAACTGAACAAAGGAGGAATTGTTTGTATCCAAGGTTTGTTTGATTTAGGCTCGTTTTTTTTAATAAGATAGTTTTCACCTTTGTTGTTTTCTTCTGTTTTCTAAGTGAGACAGGGTAAAATATTAAAAGTAAGTCAGTGTTTAATCCTACAAATCACAACATCTTCACAGTGAATTTATTTTTTCAGCACATGTTAAAAGAATATGTTATATATTCATGAACTGCTTTGCCCTTTATTGTTAAACAGATAAATTATGATGTGGAGTATGGAAGCCTAAACAGAAGGACAGATCAGAAATCCCACCCACCTTGTGCTGCTGTAGAATACATTGGAAAGCACTTTCTTGCATTATCACCAGTATTTTTTTTGTTTTTTAACTCTAAGATTTTCAAAGACATGGTGCTATTATAAACGCACGACAGTGTCTTAGTCACTGGTACAAAAATAGGTACGCAAAGCTCAAACACAAGCACCGTACGCAGATAAGGAAATGTGTGGTTCTGACCTTTCTCAGCCGTGAATATTGTGACACTGACACAGTTTTTATATTGCAGGACTGCAGTGAGACAATGTGTAATCTCACATTTGATTTTGATAAAGAATGCATTTTTTTCCCTTAATGATTTTACATGTAACATGAAAAACTTCTTAATCTTGTATATTTTGTAATGTAATAATTTGAGATGAATTTAAACAACAAAATAAAGGTGAACACAATATTACAGTAGATATTGTATTTAATATATATTTTCATAAATGTTCAATGTTGATGGAATCATAATTATTATTATTACCTCTCATAAATAGCTTTTTAAAACACATTTTCCCTACTCTGTGTCTTAAAATGTTTCAGGTGTTATGTAAAGTGCTGGTCATGTGCAGTGTCCCTTATAAGTTCCTACTTCTTTATTGTTTTTGATCCACTACTAGAGTTACACATTGAATGCATCGCTGTTATCCAGGGCTTGGAGAGAAGTAGAATATCGGACTTGTTTTTGTGACAACGAACGCACCAACGCTGGCTCCCTACCGCACCAGCCAATCGGCGGCGAGCGATGCTGAAATGAACCAATGGCATGTCCGGAGCGGCGTGTAAGTGGGCGGGTGTTTCTGTGCAGCAGGCTTCTCTGTGCCCAGCTAACAATAGCCTGGGATCGGCAAGTTTACTGTTAAAAAAGCAGCCAGGAGGCCGACAGAGCGGAGCGGAGCTGATCCGAGAGGAGAGCAGAGTTAGCCGAATACATGAGACGGTGTGTCCCGGTGTCGGAAATTTCCACTCTACACTCTGGGATTTACATTTGCAACCAGACAAGTGGTGAGTGACCATTTCTACTTTATTTCTAAACCCTTAAATTTATTCCGTCATTTCCATTCTCAGCCAGGCATGGTGCGGCGTGAATTAACGTTACTTGAGGGGCTCGCTTGCCTGTGAATAGGAAGGGGTTAATGGTCACTGTAGGCTGGGATAACGCTATTATTCCCTTATTCTTTATCTTACATGCATGCATTAAAACGCCCGGACTCTGCAGGCCCATCAACACGCACACAGCGGACTTGAAGTCAGCCACGACGAGGTTATAACAGTCGGAGGTGGTGGATGGTGTGATTTATTTTTTTTATTACACCGGTTTCCTCCCAGTTTACCAGCTGGCTGTGATAACAGGGAGTTTTTTTTTTCTTCTTTTTTGTGGCGAACTGATAACACGACAAGGCGTGTATCGAATGAATGAATGGACGAATGAATGGGTGAAAGAAAGAAATCCTGCCTGTGTTTCCACTTTTCCATTTCTGAAATCTACCTCCAAAGGATACCTCTGACATGATTCATCAGAAAGTCCATGCGGTGCCCAAGAATAGACCGATACACTGCTCTGCTCCCACTGCGACGCCCTCAAATCTCTGAAATGGTTCTTTAAGTGCATTATTGAGCTCTTGTTGGTGTGATAAGTTCTCATTAGAAAAGCAATCACGGTTTATTTATTTTCTCAACCAGACAGAGCTGTTAGAAAGCAGAAATCCGCTCATATCTCGTAAAGTATCTATCTGACAATCCCTTACTCCCATTACTATGAGGCTATCAACGTGTCTGCAGTAATCAGAAGTGACTTAACAGTGAGCTCCTGCAGATTCACATCAGCACCTGCTTTATCTTTGCTGTAAACTTTCTTCTAGCTCTTCATACGTGCACAGTAATCTTTCTGAAATGCACTGGGGCTCTTGTTTCCACATGGCTCAGCAGAAATCACTGCACTTCTCTTGATCCTGCAGCTGGTATGTAGGCTATGTGTCAGTAGATTTTTAAAATTTTTTAGAGGCTTTGGCGAGTTTATCTGCTGCATCTTATTGATTACAGACATGCAGACAAGGGTGCTTTTTTAATCAGCATTTAGGAGAGTCTGTTCCCTTCAAACTCAGTCTAATTTTTTACTCAGCTGGACAAATAAACTGATTTCTTCAGCTCTCTGTATTTCATGCATACACTAAAAGCCCTCCTCCGGCTAAGTTGGGCTGAAGTTGCCCTTCGGTCCCTGTTATAAAAAGTTTGTAATAAAAGAATGACCAGTTTCCTGGATAATGAAAAGCTGTTAAGTGTGAGAAGCTGATTAAAGGTGTTGGTGGTTCACTCCTGAGCTGTTTGTTGTACTGGAAGACAAAAAATTTAATTATTTAGTGATGATTTAATATAATTTTCCCTTTTTGTGACTGATGTTACTTTACTATTAAGTTGCACACCTGTATGAGGGGAGATGATAGTGGAGAGATGAAATTAATTCCAGTCAAGTGATTATTGGCTTGTCATTTTGTTTATCGGCTTCCTCAAGGAACCCAGAAAGTTCCTCACCTCTGAACCTCTGCTGTAAGTTTCAATTTACATGTGTGCATTTAAATGAAGCCAGTTTAACCACTAGGAGTAATTGGTTTGTATACACTCTTCAGTGTGTAGTAGAATACTGCATTAAATGTTAATAATTATCCAATTTTTGACCCTGATCCACAGATGGACGTTCAAAATCAAATTTTCAAGATAGTCCTGAAGAAAATGAAAGTTGAGTTCTGATATTAGACATGGGGGAAAAAAATTCTATTTATGTATTAGTTGATGGAGAAAATTAACTGCCAACTATTTTGATAATTAATTAATCATTTGTAATTTATTTTGACCATTGATGTTTAGGGCTACAACTAATGATAATTTTTATTATTGATTAATCTATTGATTATTTTCTTGATTACTTTTTAGGTCTGAAAATTGATGTCCTCAAAGGTCTTCTTTTGTCCACAACCCAAATACATTGAGTTTACTGTCATAGAGGACTAAAGAAACCAGAAAATATTAACATGTGAGAAGCTGAATTTAGAGAATTTGGACCTTTTTTTCTTTAAAAAAGTGGAGGGCTGAAACAATTAATTGATTAAATCAATTACTAAAATGCATCAACGCAAATTCTTTGCATCGACACTTCGTTTAATCCATACTGTATAGCACACTGTTTGGCACGGACATTTGTTACTGTCGCACTTCGAGCTTACGCTGTGAACACGACGTGATTATGATGGAGCCGTTTGCAAAGTGGAGGAAGAGAGAGAAAATAGCGAGGGACAAAGAAGAAAGTGTCCAAAGCATGTGATTATTTCAGGCTAAAAGAAAACAACAACTCTGTAATGTCACAGTCCGTCCACCGTAAAACGAAACGTATGTCGCCTTGGCAACAGCACCTGATCAGAAAGCACCCGGTGTTCTGCCAGCGGACCACAGACAAGGTAACAGCAACTTTAGCATTTAACTGAAATCATGATTGATTGTTGAGTTGAAGGCTAGCCAAAGTAAGCTCAGCTGAAAATGTGCACACGTGTGTTTGTTATTCCTCACCTGGTTGGGCCGTGAGTTGACTGGGTGTCGGGTAGCCGCCAAGCAAAAAGTATTCTTAAACGACACATCGATGAAATAATCTGTAGAAGCTCGAGCACTAAAATCATCGTTAGCTGCAGCCCTAAAAAAGTGTTTAATCGATCATCAAAATAGTTGATGATTTAATTTAATAGTTGTCATCTAATGATTGGTCGACTAATTGTTGCAGCTCTATTTTGGACTCAGAAAAAAAGGGATGGACCCTTTTTATTTTACTATCTTTTTTGACATTTTATAGGCTAAATGATCAATCTGGAGAATAATCAATTGAATCGATACTTAACATTTGCTTTTAAGAATCTTTTAAATTACATCATATTTAAATCTAGTGTTAATGTAACTGGAATTTTCTTTTATGCATTTAACAAATTGGGATTGTTGGGTCTCCATTATAATTTAAATTGTATTATTGGTTTGAAGAAGCCTTTCTAATGATAGATCGACTGTTCTGGTCATCGGTAAAGATGTTTCTAAAGCAGCAGCTTCAAAACAAGTGCAGTAAATGAAGTCAGTGAAATAAGCCTCTGCCAATGCAGGAAGTCCACTTTCAAAGTGTAAAGTGCTGAGGGCCTGGCGGCCAGTCACATCTGATCAGAAACATGAATGGAAACTCTTGATTCAGTTATTGATACACAAGCGTTCCATGTTAATTTAACCTCAGAAATGTTTCCGTAGTCCGACTGAAAAGGCACAAATGGACTTCCTGGTTTCCTGGCAGTGAGATGAACCCATGGATTGGTTTAAGGCCAGTGGCGGCACACTGTGTTTGCCATGGAGACCTGGGTGTGGCCAAAGGAGTATTTTATGACCCTGTGTGAAGCGTGAGGCCACCCAGTTGTCGCTTTGACACCTCGACAGCATGACGGAGAGAGCGAGGAAGGCTGGGAGGAGTTAATGACCCATTTGGCTCCTGTGGCTTTGGGCTCGGCTACTTCAGGAGAATAAGCTGTGTGTGTGTGTGTGTGTGTGTGTGTGTGTTACCACGTGAATGTGTGGTTTTTCTTTTGGCCAGTCTTAGGACTCTGTCTCACCTGTCACTGAAGTTATTATAACCCCCGAGACAGTTTGTTTGGGAATTAGACCTGCTGACCTACAATATGGGCAACTTACTGCCAGGCACATTCACACAGAACGATGCAGTGCGCTTCATTTGCATATTATTTCTTTTCTATTTATTTTATTTTCAGTCTCATAATTCTGCATGTGAGATGGGGAAAGTCTGTTGTTTCTATTGCAGTATTAATCCCATGTTTAGTTGCCCAGCAGGAGCAACATTAGTGTTCAGTGGGGTCATGTTTGTGTCCACCTGGCGAATGTAATCCCCTGATTTAGCCTACTTTTCTTGTAGCTTTGTTTTTGGTCTCTACCAACTCCTGAGGGAAATATCTGACTCTTCAGCTACTAAATGCTCCACTCTGTTCACCAGTTAGTCGCTGACTGTGTCTTGTCTGCTGTTTGCTGCTGGGCAGGTATGTACAGTGGGTTTTTAGAGCTTTTTCACTGCAGTCAGGAATTACTGTACAAGTAGTCATGGGATCCATTCTTAATATAAAACTTTGATAATAGCAATTATGAGCTTGCCTCAAAATAACAACTAAATTAAATGAAGAAGTATTATTTAAAACTAGATTGATGTAGAGCTGATTCCTATATTACTCGATTAGTGTATCAACTGTTATGATAACTGATTATCAGTCATCTTTTAAGCAAAAATGCCAAATATTCTTAGTTCCTGCTTCTCATTTGTGATGATTTGCACTGTTTCTTTATCTGATGAGACAGTAAACTGTATGTCTTTAAGAGTTGGATTCAAGGAGTGTCCAGTTTGGTGTACTCAGAATCCTGTCTCTACTCTTTGAAGATGATGAAGATCAATATCACTTACATGTCTGCAAATAAAGCTGCCACCAGCAGCTGGTTAGCTTATTTAAGTTTGGCATAAAGACTGGAAAAAGGGGGAAATGGCTTACCTGGCTCGGTCCAAAGGTAACAAAAACCTAGACTCCAGGAAGTTACTGCGCCTGGCAAAGAAATAGTCATAGAAGAAATAAACATAACCTCCCGTCAAACTCAAACATATTATTTTTATACTTCAGCTTTTGTACAGATCAAGCAAACAAAATATAACATGTTAGTGATCTTTAGTGGTGCTGGTAGGTAGATTTTGTTACCTTTGGACTGAGGAATGATAGATGTTTCCCTTGTTTCCGGTCTTTGTGCTAAGCTAAGCTAACTGGTAGCTTTATATTAATTTATTTTTATTATACTAACCCATACAGAATCAGTCTTTTTATCTAACTCTCTGCAAGAGACTAAATAAATGTATTTCGAACAAATGTCAAACTATTCCTTTAACTGGCGGATTGGTGTAATGTTGCAGATATCAAGTGCAACTACTCACTAGCAGATTTCTACAAACAATAATGAACTAAATTACTCATTGAGATGGATATTTTTCTTGCAGTGTTGCCACTCACTCACATACAGTACCAACAGAAATAGTAATATTGGCTGTGGAGCAGCCAGTAGCCTGCCAGCAGCTGAATAATGGATAGTCTGTCTGCCTGGAAGGCTGCTGGAGCTGCTGAGCACGGCGTCTAGACGAACCCCGACAGCACAAAACTACATGCACGCTCCTCCTCTCTCCGTGAAAAAGACTGACTGTCTGAGTCCAGATAAAAAGCTGTGATCCTGGATTGATTTTTTTATCCACTTCATTGATGTGAAGGCAGATGAAAGGAAGGGTAATGACACATGCTTAAGCTGTTAATGGTATGGTTCAGGCTTAGAAAGATATTCCTAATACTGGTGGTGTAATTATGTTCAGACCTGTAGAGAGGATTGAAATATTCCACTTGACTACCTCTGCTTCAGTTCAGTTTCAGTTTTAGGAGTCAAAGCACTGTTTGATTAGAGAACAGGAGGACGAAGCTTTTGCAGGTGGAGCGCCATTTGGGGATAACATCAGTGTAATTTAATCTGTTTTCTGTCAGCACTGATCTGTCTGAGTGTATTTGCTGCAGTCAGAAGCTCTTACTGTCTGTTGTATTGCAGGTCCGCACAATCCACAAAGTCACAGGCTTGTGCTTTTGGAATTCTCGTAAAAAGAAACCCCTTAGAAACAGTTAGTAGTTGTAGTTTTCATGTTTGTTACAGTATGTACAAAGAGAGCTGCACTGAAGCTTACATGGCTACAGAACCTGCACAGGACTATTAAGTAGTGAACGTGCATGGTGCATTCAAACTTCATGAGTGTTGAACCTCTTGAACTTGTGTCTTCGGCTCGCCATGTGACCACATCAGCCACAGAAACTACAGAGACGGGAAACAATACAGCAGCTGATTTTGCAGGTATCTGAATTACAAGCCTCTTCACCAGCAGAGAACAGAGGGAAGAGATACCGTATTGAAGCATCATCAGAATCACAATGTTGAAGTTCGTTTCCGATTCGGTAGTTAAGGGGGAACTCGGGTCCAGATCAAAAAACACTATGCCTAGAGTTGTCAAATCTGGAATACAATGTACTGGAGAGGCTAAAAAAATACAGTTTCAGATTTGTATAACCTGTATTTTATTTGTGGAAATGCAAAAGGGAGATTTCACTGTTTTTCTTTTTGCATGTAGACCACCAGTGGCATAAGGTATTAACTGGCCCCAGTGCAGGCTGTTATGATGGGCCCTTGGGCTACACTGTTACAAAGCACACCCTGCGTTTGTGTCTAGAAGAGAACCATATATAGGCAAATTTATGTGCCATATTTCCTTGTTTTGTCACGGTTTAACAACTGATAAGATTAGATGCAGTAAATACCTAATTTAAAGCTCCTTAAATTGACTTCTTTCCATACTAATGGATTAAGCAGCAGCTGTCCTGTGTGCGCCTGGATGCACCAGTCTAAAGTAAAGTACCATCATGTGATGGATTTTAGAGTCGGACTGTGTCACCTAGACTTTGCATTTGCAAAATACAGAAGTCAAAGAGAAAGTTATAAGAAGCATAGCCAGTTCTGTCATTGTCAAAATCCTGAAACGTCACTACAACAGCTGAGTGCAGGAGGTGTCCTGCTGAAAAGACGCAGACTTTTTCGGGCAACTTCAGTACAATAACCTCCCGAATCACGACAACCACATTCCTCTTCAACAGAGAGGCGAGACATTATGGTGGTGAATAAGAAAGTAAAGTGGCCTCATAACTCATAAACAACACCATGTTCTAAAAACAGGCCATCTACAACGCACACAGTCACGCACATCCACACAATTAAACAGGTAGCCTAGGCCTACTTAGCGGCGACCTGAACACGAAATGATAACAGCCTGTAAAACAGCGGCACGGCACCCACATCACATCCACTGAAAAAAGTTACTCACCTATTTGAAATGTATCTGACGAGCATTAAGCGAGATCCTTGACAGTGTCCTCAGTAATCCTAAACAATCTTATCTGTGTGTGCCCATATGAGTGTGTTTGTATATATAGCAGTTGATTTCACCATTAATAATATAGTTATTGGTGAAATGGCTATTTAGAGTGCATTGATGGATTTTATGCATTTTACCATGTCACTGATAAGACCAGTTCGTATCATGGCGGGGCCGCTCCCGTCAAGGGCCCCCTAATACAGTCTGGGCCCCAGTGCACTGTCTATACCTACGCCGCTGTAGACCACATTAAACCAGGTCCAGATTGAGAAACCGCTATGCCGAGAGCTGTCAAATCTGGATTATAAGGGGGATTTATGTGTTTTTTACATGCAGACCACACAAAGCGCCCTTTTTTCATTTTCACAAATAGAATAAAGGTTTCACAAATGGGAAACTACTATTTTAAAGATTATTTTGCAGAAATTTAGTCTCGCTGGTTTTTGATCTGGACCTGAGTTTCCCTTTAAACTGATTATTCAGTCTGGGACAATAAACAATGTTTATAATAGTAGTTCGCTAAACTTGCTATATTAATAGTGTGGTTTTTCTAACCTTTCCTCCATTTTAAGCTACATCCTGCTCTATTTAGCTACATGATGAGATTGAAGTACAGGCTGGTTGGATCGGAGGTAGCGCTGCTGCTGCCTGGAAACTTTGTTATTCTGTGATTTGAATCGGCAACTGCTTGCTCAAGTGAATGAGCTTTTGAGGCATTTCCAGGCTTTTTTAGGGTGGACACTCTTACCCTGTAACAATTGGCACATTAGCATAAAATAATTGGAATCAATTAATCAAGTACTGATAATCTTTACAGAAATCTCGACAGCAGACGAACACAAAGAACCTGAACATGAGGAGCGAGGACTGCTGATAGTGGGGATGGTCAAGGCCAAAACCCAGCTTCTTAAGAGCTGACATCATAGGTGTGTGTGCGTGTGTGTCCCAAGACCATATGGCAAAGGAACCGCCCACTCATGGGACCAGCCACACCTTCCAGTAACACACACATACTACCTTGTAACACCGCGCCATCTTGGGTTTCAGCGCCATTGCCTTTTTAAAAAGAAGGTGAATGAAAGAATTGGTTTACGTGTTTGACCTCCCGTTGTAGTGACACACTCACTCCTTTACTTTTAATCTGCCCTTTCCTAGTATCACATGTACACACCTTCAAACACACATGATCAGATAAAACTCACACAGGTGTGTGTGTGTGTGTGTGTGTGTGTGTGTGTGTGAGAGATAAACGAATCATAAATGAGAGAGTGAAAGTAGGTCTAGTATAGAGAGGAAAGTTGTGTGTCACACCTCAGTCCTGCAGTCTACTTTGATCAACCAACTGTGTGTGTGTGAATATTTCAGTGCTGAAGTATTGCATTCACGCCCTGCAGCCTTGCATCCATAGAGAGATACTCTGTGCATTACATCATAGCATGATTACATACTGTTTGTTGGATAGTGTGTGTCTGTTGGGAGAGAAAACCATGAGAGGTGAGATGGTGACTGTGTCTCGACTAACACGCACTGACAAGGTGAACGGGTTCATACAGTATGTGTGTATGTGATAATCATGTGATCTAAATACAAGACTTCAGCCAGCCAAACAGACCAAGGCCTGTACAACACAAATGTGTTTTCAAAGATTGTAATTTAACACCTCTGAAGGTTAAATTCCTCCTAAATGGTTGCTTCTAAATTTCAGGCTCTTCCATAATTTTTTGCTTACATTACAATCTCTGTTCCAGCTCAAAGGCACAAAGAGATTTTTAGTTTGTGCGCAGAAATGTTTTGTTCTGTCCAACCAACGGCCCAAAACTCAAAAGAGATTCGGTTTATTGTTATACCTTTTATTTAAGCAGGGAAAAAAACTCATTGAGATTAAAAATCTTTTTCAAGAGTGTCCTAACTCTGGGCAGCAGCACAGTTAACAATGTTACAGACATGAAAAGATGTATCATAAACATAAAACATACCAATTTATGATGGGAGTAAGTAATCAGTTACAAGCTCGTGAAATATCAAAACTTTCTTAAATATTCACTTCATTTCATCAACAACAATGATTAAATCAGTAATCAATCATAACATCTACAGCCAGAATTCCTGACCTCTAAGTCATTTAAAAGTACTTTAAAAGCAACCAGTAAAACCGGCTCCTGAAGATTCAGAACATTTTGCAGCTGATTCCAAGCAAAGTCAGCAGCGCACTACTTAGCAAACGCCCCTTTACCCAATTCAGTCTGGACTTAAGGGACAGATAGTAGTAATAAGTTCTGGGAACGAAGACAACATCTTTCCGTACTTTACTCTTAAGGGTAGATTTGTAAATAAGATGGAAGCAGACCAAGTACGGCTTTAGAAATTGGAGTTCGCCAATGTTTAAGTCTACAGTTAGACAATGCAGACCAACCAACCCAAACATACAAAGAGCAATGGTGAGTAAGGACTCTAAAGTTTGTGATGAACCTCGACATTTGTTGAATGTGACATTTAATAGAGAGATATTGATAGATTATGATATAACAGATAAATGCAGCATATCCTCAAATTTCGGAAATTGGAACCAGCAAATGTTTGGTGTTTGTTTATGAAAGACTTAAACTATAATAATATTGACCGAAAATTAATTGGCCACAATTCTGACAATTAACTGATTTTACTTACTGTGGACTGAATGAATTAAGTCAAACATTTGCGTATTCCGCCTTTTGAAATGTGAGGGTGTTCTGCTTTTACTGGCTAATTTTACACCAATGTAAATTAAATTAATCTTTTTTGGTGTTATATGTGTTCTGGACACAATAAACCTGAAGGAAACACATGGGCTCTGAGTAATATTTTCTGACATTTTAAGCACCAAATAATTAGCAGACACGATAATAATGATAATAACCACTTAATAATGAATGAGTGTAGATTTAGAGCAGGGTCTGTAGTGACACATACTACATTTATTTTCTCTCAGTTGGAAGGAGGGGGATTTCTAGCAGCATAATGGCCTGTCATGATATTTTCAAATGCCAACATCATGATATCATTTTTACAGTATTACACAGCTAAGAAAACACTTCCAAATGTTCAATCTCCTCTTCATTTCCTCTTTTCTCCTCTTTTTTCTTTACTTTTTCCCACCTCTTATCTTCTTCATCCCATTCCTTCTTTTACTAGCCATACATATCTTTCCAAACCATCCTCCTCCTCATCTTTCTCTCCTGTCTTTCCTCCTCTTCCTCATGCTCTTCATTCCCCTTGCTTTTTTCACCATGTCATACTTTACTCTCCTCCGGTCTATTTTACGTAACCGGTGAAGCAACTATAATACAATTATCTATAAATATCCCTTCATTTTTCTCACTGTCAAACAGAGGGGATCTTTTTTTTTTATTTGCTCTGATCCACTTCCTTCCACTTACCAGATATATTTTCTCTCTGCTATTTCTACCACAGGGATTCTCTCACTTTATATCTCTTCCTCAAACATTTAAAAGTAGGATACTTTTTCAAATCAAAATCAATAAAGTTGGCACATTTCATCCGTTCTTGATATTTGTGATTAAAGGATAATTTGCATGTTGAAATGCTGAAAGGTAAACTGTGTTGAAAATGTGACTGACCGTTTACAGGAAGCTATATGGATGTTGCTGGTGCACAGCTGCATGTTCAGTATATATTAAGATACTGCTGCTGTTGCATTTAGCGGTCTGTGAAGCCACATCAATGTAAAGTAGTCCATATGCAAAATAAGGGAAAAAGTAAAACTAATCCTTGTAATCCTCAAGATTTCAGTCTTGATTGATTTTATGACAATCGCAGTTACGCCTGGTCCACACTGCCTACCTGAGCAGTGCGCATGGGCAACTAAAATTGGACATTTCAGGAAAATCTTAAGGATTATAAATTTAAACAGACAACATTTTGTTCCCTCAGCTTTGTCGCTCCAAATCCATCTGTCTTTCTCTCTGTCTCTCTCCCATCTTGTCCTTTCCCCCGAGGGGGGTGGATGTTTCATGCTGTGGTGTCACCTCGGTATTAACAGGAAGACAAGAACAACACCCTCCCCCTCAACACACTGCCCATATTTTAAATATGGCCAGTCAAGCACATCAGCTTGCCCTCTACATGCACTCCCTCGCTCTCTCATATTAAAAATGATTGGTTACATTATAGGGTATATTTTCCAAAGGCTGTGCATTCAAACTACAGCAGAAACTTTCTCTCTCATTATCCATATATCTTTTAAGTAATTTTTTTAAGCAAGCTATTCACCTGTACTGACTTCTGAAATGCAAATATTTGCTGGTTTTTGAATATCCTTTGGTTTTGGACTGTTGGACAAACAAAAGCAAGACATTAATGTGGGTTTTTTTTATTGATCAAACAATCAATTAATTGAGAAAACATTTAGCAGATTAATCGATAATGAAATTGGAGCACTAATTCACAAAGATAACCTACCTAAACTTAAGCCTGTTACTCTAAATTACTGTTATATTAAAGTCTACTGATGGTGCAAGACTTCCAAAAAAATTTTGGAAAAATATTTCCGCGTGTGTCTCCGCCAGCTGCTTGTCATCATTCATCAGATATCACCATGCTCAGCAGGAATAATTAGGCTTGCAGCCATTAAACACAATTACACTCACATTTGGCTGCCACGTACATTACACACACAAGTAGCCTGACTTCATGTATGTGTGACAGCCGGTCGGCGGGAGAGACAAAGCCGGTTTAGAGAGCAACATGTTGGATTTTCAGGCTGATCTTCATGTTGTAATGGTTGTTGATGCTTCAGCCTTGACTTGAACAGAGGTGCTTCAAAGGTGTTTCATAGTCAGTAATAAACCTGTTAATATTGACAGTAGATTTGACCTGGGTGATAAATTAAATATTATCCTTAATGAACTTTCAGCTAAGTCATGTTCTATACTGATGTGATCTTATCATGGTGTCGTTATACTAAAGTCTGTTATCCAAATGATTGATTCTCAACAAACTAATTTAAAAATCCTCATTAGTATCATGGTAATGATAATTTTGATAATCCACACCACATAACCACATAACATAACAGCTGGTCAATACAAAGATAAAATCCCATAACCTGTACAATGCTAGACAGAAACCACCATTTCTGGATTCACACCTTCAACAAGTTTTCATATAGAGCAAAAATGCTTCAACGTCTCTCACTTTAGTTCACAGACATCTGTGATTGAGAAGTTGAAATATATACCTGTTATACCCGTTCATTTGGATAAACTATCAGTGCCTTCTGTCTTTATCTAAATACAGCAACTCTGAATGTCTCACCTGAACTGACTACTGTAAGTTAACTTATCTCTGTCCATCAGATAATAGGTTGTATGTGCGAGACCTGCAGCTCACCTGTACCTTTAGCTTAGTGAGTGGATGTATGATTAGCAAAGGCAAATGCTGTGCCAACTGTCACACAGAGTGTGTATGTGTGTGTGACATGTTGCATTAGCCTGTGGTAATGAGACTTTAGCACCACCGTAATAAGCCATAATCTATAACTCCATTAGCATTGCCCTTCTGGCTCCTGGTATAAACTGTGTGTGTGTGTTTACTCACAGAAAGGTGTGAATGTGTGGACAGCTGCAGGGTTGACTCTCACCTCTTGCCTGCCTTCTGTTTGTCCCCCCTCTCCCCCCTTAGCTCAAACTTTCATCTGTTCAGCTTTGTCTGACACCAAGCTGGTTCCTTCTCACTTATAAGACTGCAGACTGTTTGTTTGTGTGAAGGCATGCAGACCCCATCTGCTAAGAAAGGCAGAAAGACTGGGGGGGATAAAGACTGATAGAAGCCCTTTTCCTAACTAATAATAATAACGGGATTTCTTTCTGTTCATTTTGGTATCACATTCACTCCGTTCCAGTTCATCCCAAAGGTGTTGGATGGGGTTGTGGTCAGGGTGGCTCTGTGCAGGCAAGTCAAGTTCTTTCACATCAAACTAGAAAAACCCCAAAGGCAGGTCCATATCTGCCTGTACGGACCTGGGTCTGTGTATGGAGGCATTGTCATGTTGAACATGTTGTCACAAAGTTGGAAGCACAGCATAGTCTAAAATATTGCTGTATGCTGTTTCATTAAGATTTCACTTCATTGGAACTAAGGTTTTAGACAAAGCTATTAAAAGAAATACAAGAACAGACCGAATGTACGCAAAGTATGTGGACAGCAGTGTCATTACAGACTTTTGACCATATACTATATTTGAAAGGAATTTGTCTCTGTTACCTGTCTCTGTCTGATTTCAGGATCAAATGTATCTCTAAGGGACAAACCACTCTACTACGTATTTGTTTGCACCTCCCGTCCAGAAGTGAATCCGAAGACCTAGAACAAAGAAGTTTGAAAAGGCTGCTGACTCTGTTTTTTATTTTAAAACTCCGGGTAGTGTTTTTTAGTGGGAACGGGCAAAAACAGAGGACTTTAGAAACGATGACTCAGATGGTAATGTTTGGCTCTCTCAATGGATCTTGTAAGTCAAGCAAAGCAAAAACGCAATGCTACTGACGAGTTTTAGTTTTGGTATTTTATTAAATTATTTTGTACCAGCAAATAACACTTAGAGCCTACACTTGTACTGTGCATGTCACTGTATTTACTTTGCTTTAAACTCTCGTGTTACTTTCAGTAAAGTGCAATTTATAATTCTGCGTCAAATCGACGGCGCAGGCTACGGGGCTACGCAGAGGCTACGCAGAGGCTACACCATAGCCTGATTTGCACCTCCTCAAAATGTAACTACATGTCGAGTGGACGCGGACCGTAAGCTCTGTCATTGGTCGGCTGGGTAGCCTTGCAATGCTTCCGAGCCGACCGGAAATACTCCGCGTTTGGAACATAGACTGTATATAAGAAGGTTTGGAATAACAGTTACTAGCGGCCAAAACGGTGGCTGTAACACAGTGAATCAATATATTTGACCGTCGCAACCTGAGCGAAATGACTCGTTTCGCTATCAGAATGTGATCCATTCAGTCGGTAACATTTGAAAAGGCTACACCAGCCGCACGTTTACAATTTTACCCCCATTTACATTAGCGGAGGGCTAAACTGGAAGTTAGCCTGCTCGGCCGGCAAAAGTCAACACAGTGGACGATGTTGCGCTACTGCAGACTAGCTTTTGGGGGTATGATTGCAGAATGGCAGACACACCTACGCACAAGAATTAATGCATGGCTACGTGCGTAGCCTACGGCGTAGGTACGCACGTAGACCCTACACAGGAGTATAAATGGGCCTTTACCGTTCCAGCTCATTATTGGTCCATGCAAAAGAAATATCTGGTGTGGTTCTTCGTCTGTAGTACTTAAATCTGTTGCCAAATCTTCTGCAGCTGCGAGTAGACCATCTGCTTCATGTTAACACCAGCATGCGCATGCCCAATGTACGTGAATGGCCACTAGATGTGCGTTTTCAGTCGTTTTAATGTAGACACAGATCAGTTCTACATTAAAAACTCAGTTTTTAAACAAAAACAGTATCGTGGATGGGGCCTAAAAGTTATTCCAGGATTTTGATGTTGATCCTTAAGTCCGGACTGAATCCGACTTTGGCTTTCTGCTAGAAGATCTTTAGTACGCTGATTGTGTAGTGTGGGGAGTACAAGAAGTGTGTCTTCATTTCTCACCGTGTCCATTACTGTTGTCTCTTTTGCTCAGATTCTTTCTGTGATCATCTCATTCACATTTCAAAGTGTCATTTCAGCGCCGTCTCTGTCACATCTTTCTCTGCAGGACTATAAAAATGTGATTTGATTAAGTGTCTGAAAATGCTAACAACCCAGGAGGTAGTAATACCCTGTGCTAGCCTGCTAGCATTTCCTCCCCTGTAAATCAAATATATTTAATACTTGTGCGGATGTCTGACAACACAAAGAAACAGAAATTGAAAGATATTTTTATGACTAGGCATGTTTTGCTATACTTACTTAATATTCTAGGTAGCCTAGAGCACTGATCCGTATCCTGATGACTGACTGAAAGATTTATTGTTATGTCCTTCTTTAAGAGCAAGTGGAGCGAATTAAATAGTTTTAATAGCCGCTGATAAGATGGACCTCCATTTAAAAAAGTGCCAAGGTGATGAACAGTCTGTAAAATCTGTGATGAATAGTGTGTAATAACAGCTGTCGCTCTGTTTCTGTGCAGGCTGCAGGTTGAAGCTGTCTCTTTGCCTTTCTGTGATACAACGTTAACAGGTAAGCTGGGCTGGTGTAACACATACGACAGCTCATCTCTCTGTTGTAGTTGTAAGTTGGAGTTTGTTGTGTGCCTTGCACAGTGGCACTGTGCACGGTAAAATCAATAACAAAACTGTCCATTGTAAACATCCATCACAGTTTACAGACAGATGAAGTCGTTTGCACACACAGTTTTGCCGATATTTCAAGTGGGGTCACTTTCAGTTTTCCCTTCATATAAAGTGGTCCAGATATTCTCACTAAATGATTATCTTGTTTACAACCTGACTGATCATCTGGCTGCTTTTTTTTGTTGCCAGATCTCAGCAATTACTTTGCAAATCGCTGTGTTATCATAACTAACCAACTAACTAGCTAGCCGGACAACACATTGTGTGTACAGGAACAGGGTATATCTATTACATATGTAATAGGTTAGATCTTATAGGCAAATAATAGAGGTGACATTTTTGGGCGAAATGGGTTACGTATCAAATGAAAACTCTTGATGAGCTCTTTCTACTGCCACAAGGAAGCCAATCCAGATTTATTAATCAAACACCAAAAGACCTAACACTGAACACACCAAACTATTTAGGACCAAAAGGGCAAACAAATGGTAAAATTTAATAAACAAAGTCAGGACAAAGTATTGGTCAAATGTCACCCATGCCTCCCTGGTTCTAACCCCTCGAACATCAAGTCCATTGTTTTCAGTATTTTACACATTGTTCATATCCCAGTCTTAGTGTAAAGGTCAGTCATGCCATTGTTGGAGGGTTTGCCTGCAACCATCCGATGATGTCTTTCTTGGAAGCAGCCAGTTACATCCAGTGCCATTTATATTATATGGAAGTTTTCCCAGATGTAAGAATAGAACAATCAACTTCTATTCCAAGTATTTTATTATCTCTTCAGCAGTGTCTTGACAGTATGAAAAAAAATTATGGACACACCCAGAAAATAAGATAATGAACACCCCTTTGCATAAATTTCAGTTTTGGAGTCACAAAATAACTTAACTAAAATAACATAACTCTCATCAGGACCATGAGTTGGTGGTCTGGCTTTCCCATATTATCATGTCATCC
Organism: Micropterus salmoides; assembly: GCF_014851395.1. NCBI lineage: Eukaryota > Metazoa > Chordata > Actinopteri > Centrarchiformes > Centrarchidae > Micropterus > Micropterus salmoides. Next base: position 36,056,785 of record NW_024042261.1, read on the forward strand.
TCCGATATCTCGGATAAATTGGTATATTGATACTGACATTGGGATAACAGAGTTATTAGTGTCTTTATTCAGTGCAGTTTAATGTTACTGACTAACTAAATTGTCCATATTTTGAAGCCAGATAATTGCTTTGATAAGAGAAAACACGAACTAGTTAATTGTTGACTGTTGTTTTATCTAAGAGAGTGAGAACATGAGCATTGCCTTAAGGAGACCTATTATTCTGCTTTTCCAGTCCTATATTGTAGTTCTGTGACTCCTCTATGGCAGCTTTGCATGATTCAAAGTGCAAAAAAAGAGTTTTCGATCTTATAAGCTGTGTTTCAACCAAAGGAACTACATCCCGGAACTAGGAACCTTTGGAGGAACCCATTGCGTTTCCATCGAAGGGACCAGGGTCTAAATTTAGTCCTAGGGTCTTTATTTTACCCCCCAAAAAGTCCCTGCTCGGGGGGCAGTACTTTCCGAAAGTACCGGTACTTTGTGGGGGTGGGGCTTGCCTTGCACTGAATTTCTGAATGGGCGCAGAGGCTACTGGCTTTAACTGGAGAATGTTGGGTGTTTTTCTATGACTGCTCGACGACTCTCTTTTCCACCTTGTTTGCAAACCAATAAATCACAATCAACAGTCAAATAGTTCAAGTCTCCCCGATGTCCGCCTGAGATTGTACGTCAGCATTAAATGTACTGCTCGGAAACAGCAGCCAGTGTGCAGTGATGTGTTTACAGCAAACCGCTGATGCAGTTAAGCTAAATACTGAAGTTGTTGTTTTAAGGTTTCATCAGTCCGGAAGTTTTTACACAGAGCCAAGTCTGTCTCCTCTTGTCCAAAACAAACAGAACAGCTGATTACAGCAGGTAATAAAGCTCGTTAAACATCCCGTTCCTCTGACGCTCAGGCGACAGACGTGATGCTGCAGCTGATCTGCAGCTTTTGTCGGCTGGAAATGTTATAATAACCAAACTGTTTATTTTATTTTTGCATTGCTTTCTCTGTGCTGGAGTTATTTTATGAACTCAATGGCCTTTTCCAGTTTGTTATTAAATTTGTAACAAACTTTATCGTGTGTCTCTTCATTATACTCCCACACAAAAAAGCTGCTTTCATGGTCACAGCCTATAGATTTTCATTATATTCCAATCAAATCTGATGTTCATTTATAAATTTTGCTCATGGATAGGGGTTACAAATAATGATGCCTGTGCATCGCTTTGTACAGCGTACAGGCTATGTCATCTGGTTAATTTGCCTAAGCTTCGCAGGTCTTTAGTGGGCTGAAGGAAACTTTTAGTTCCTTGAAAAGAGATCCAGGGACTTAAAAGGCCCGGGTTCTATTGGTTGAAACGGGGCTATACTGGCACTTCATGCAGGCCCTCATTTCAGCATCTGTCTAAAATAAGCAGTAGATGCTCCTTTTTGGCTCACAGGGATTTATTTTAAATATTTTTACCTCATTATTTGAAGCTTTGGTTTGACATGTTTAACATGAACATCTGACAATGTAAAATTAAAAGCATAATAGGTCCCCTTAAGTCATTTCTTGCAACAGTGATTTTAAGGATCAATTTTCTTAGTCAGTGGCTCTGGTGCAGGTTACCCTGCAGATATGCGGTTCATTAAATCATTTGTCACACTAAAGACGGGAAACACGTGGCAGCACATCATTGGACAGAGTTGTGGTTCGCTGAGGGAAACCAGAGTGTTATGTTATTATTATGTAAGTTGGCTGTAATGTGATTCTGCCTTTCTGGCCTGATGGCTCCCAGCATGCACCGCAGCCTTCATTATTTATGGGGTTGCCATAGTAATGGGGCTGGGTAGGGGCGGAGTCTGACAGCTGGTAGATCAGGGATGCAGACAGACGCCCCCCCCCTCCCCAAACGCACACCTCTGTGTGTGTGTGTGTGTGTGGGGGGGGTTTACTGTGCTCATGAGAACTGGGCCTTGGAGGGTTTGCCATGCATTTTTTATGTACTGCATCATTGTGTGTGTGCTCTGTTTGCAGATGTCTATGTTGGGAATATTGCCACATTGTGAGTATCTGTAATGGACAAGCGTAGGCCTACAACAGGAGTGGGTGATGGGATGAATAAAATCTTCTGTCAGGCTTCTTCCATACAGCCAGATATATTAAAGAATATATAGATATATTTACTTGTTTAATGAAATGTATCGGGTTGATTGTTTTATGTAGTATGTATGATGCTTTGGCAATATTGTTATTATACATTCATGCCAATAAAGCTAATTTGAATTGAATTAAAGATCCTTAGTCGATGTCTTCATGGGTCCACTTGATTCCTTAAATCCGAGATTTAAAACCTGACCTGGGACCGGAGTCGGACCAGTTAGTTTGTGTTAATTTGCTGTTTTAAAAGGGTTAAAAACAAACCAACAAACAAACCGATTGAGGCAGTGGTAGACCAGCAACTCCAGTGTTCAGCGGGGAAAATACTGTTTTTGGTAAAGGAGTCTGGTGGCTTTGAAGAGGGGGATATAACGGCTTCAGTTCCTCGTCGGAAAGGGCTGTCTTACGGCAAGTTAAAGTGATGTAAATATTCTAAATGTAGCGTATGCTTTGATATTGATTTTTTTTTTTTTTTTTTTTTTTTTTTTTTTCTTTTAGGTATGTAAAATACGTTTAGATTCTATATCCATAGCAGTACATTACTTGACTCATGTCTGCTTCTCCAAACTGGGGGGCATGCAGACCTCCATTAACTGAACATAATTCACTGACTCATTCAAACCCCAAAATATCCAAACTAACCCTTTAAGGCAATGTTGGGGGGACACAGTGAGCTTCTGCGGTGCTATGGTATTGCCAAATATGTACTGACAGACACATTTCTACCATCACACGGTATATGCCGTGTTTACTGTCCAATCCTATATGACCGCATGATTTTAGCATTTGTTTTCACATATGAATTTGGCTTTGTGATGGATAACAGTTCATTGCTTTGAACAACAGTTGGATTGTTTTACAGTGTTGAAATGTTAATAGAATAATCCACAGTATCCCGTATCTATCTTACCCAGCTGGGAAAGCTGTTAATGGTGTACGGTGGTGTGTCGGTGTGTCGTCCCATGTCTTCAGGGCTGGACTGAGATCTACACCGTCTTCTAAGAATCACGTTACAGACACACAGACATGTACTTCAGACATCCAGTTGTAAGCTAGGACACAACCTCTACCCTGTATATAATACAGGAAACTCACACATCATACTTAAGTTGTAATGTACAATAACACATTTGCAAATAAACATGGACACCTACACATAACATGCACATACAGACACACTTGCGCAGACATGAATGGCACAAAGACAAGCTTAGAGCTGGACACAATCTTAAGTAGGGTTGCATTTGATGATTATTTTCATTATCCTGTCCTTTGTCATTTGTCAAAGATCATTTTATTAAAATATAAAACAGAGAAAGGCAGCAAATGACAAATCTATATTTGAAAGAAGTTGCTAATTACTTTTCGAGAGAGAGAGAGAGAGAGCTCTGAGGCAGGTTTTCCTGTGAAAAATGGTTTTGTCTAAATTCCAGTGGACTCTTGTTGCTACTCAGCTTTCTTTCTATTCTTTGATCCCTCCCTCTTTATTCTCCCCTGGCCCCCACTTGCCCCCTTCACTCTCTCTCTGTCAGCATCTCTCTCTCTCCTCCCACTTTGTGTTCTTTCAGTATGTCTCTCGCTCCCGCTGGTCCTCTTGTTCTTTCTCTGCCTCTTTTGTTTAGCTCTTCTTTTCGTGCTCACACATTGTTGGATCACTCAGACCGGACAGATTCCTCCTTTTTATTCCTCTTTTCATTTTCTTTTTTCAAATTTCTTCCTCCTTCCACACACACATTCACATGATAAATAGCTGTAAGCAGAAAACCTTCCAGACAGATTAAACGGAGCGAGGGCTCATGTGATGAGGGAAAGACGAGGAATAGAGACAGGGGGTTCAGCCGCTTTTTGAGTTTAAGTGTATCCTTGCAAATTAATTATTTGTCTTTGATGCTTTACATTTCATTTGGGGAAACGGCTACCATAGCTGTCATGCCAGTAATTAACAAACTTCTCCCAACAATTTATCTGGATGTCTATACGGCACATCAGTGAAAATGCCCCCGATGTTATAATGGCCTGCAAACCTACAAAAACCATGACACCTTTTATAAACATTGTTTCCTTGAGCATTTAAATGTCTTTACCGGTTGACAGTCTCCTCTGTGAAAGCCTTGTTTTGTTTGTGTACATGAAGTATTCGACTTAATTGTGGTATTGACCTGTTGTGGATGGCAAACAAAACATTTTACGTGAGTGCCAGCTGAAGAGAGACGAAAATGAGAAAAGAGTTGCTAGTGAAAAGACATCAAGTTATAAAACACACACACACACACACACACACACACACAGACACACACACAGACACACACACACAGACTCCTGCAGCGTTGCACAGACTGTAAGAACCATCTTCTGCTGGGCTGCAATCTATTGGATGCCATGTCTGATTTATCTCCACTGCTGTGTGTGTGTGTGTGTGTGTGTGTGTGTGTGTGTGTGCGCCGTGTACTGTATGAAGCCTTCACTATGTTTATGGCTCACATTATGCGTTTCTAACTGCTGTGTGCGTGCGCGTGATTTCAGTAATGGTACAGTACAGGGTAGAGTGTGTGTATGTGCTTAAGTTTGCATTAATCCTATTAACATCATTAAAGGACTTGCCACTTAAGGCTCTGCAATGCACCCTGGGATTGCATCGAACGCTTCACTCCAGTCTTCACTTTCTCCCCTTCAGCTTCTTTTCTTTCAAAGATATTGTCTTTCTCATTGTTAATGTCCTTTTTTCCCTTTTCTGTTCTTTTCCCTGTTGGTTGTTCTCCTGCATGATTTCCTTAAATCTTTTTCTAGATATTTCTCATTCTTCCTTTCCTCTTGTTTTAGGTCTTCTTTTACTTTTCACTAGAGCTGTCCCAACCTGACCCTGAGGGCCGATTAAAGTCCGATCCTTTCTTTTCTGAACTCTACTGTTTTTGTCCGCATCAGCCTTGCAAAGTTGCTCTCCTGAATGGCAGCCTACAGTGTGAACATACTGGTGGAACTGTGTTTTGAGTGACAGGCTAAAATTAAACTTCCTTATTGTTGGTTTGTTTGTCTGCTCGTCAAAGATCACTTGTGAGTGAGAGGTCTTCTCTTGGGATGCACCGAAATGAAAATTCTTGGCTAAAGCCGAAACCGAATTTAATGAAAATATTTGCCGAATACCGAACATCGAACAAGTATATTCACACTTTTTTTTTTTCTTTTTTTTTTTTTAACCATTGCATAAATTAAATATTCAAAATATGCTTTTTACTCAGTGTTTCCCATAGGATTTGGAGAGACTATGGTGGTGGTCCATTAAACTAAATTTCATGTGTGTATTTACTTTTAATGGACACATGTAATACTTTACACTTTCTGTGAACAAAATCCAATTAATCTTATTTCCATCCTGTATACACACCTTATTTTGAAAACCTGAAGACTTCCTCTCTTCAGGTATGAGTCTCGTAGTGCAACACTTGTCTTTGTAAAGAGACAAACTGACAGGATAAAGTCGCTAACCTGCCTGTCAGCTCGCTCTGGTCCGTTTCAGTGGATTTACCGTAAAGGATTGAATACGTGTGCACTCTAAATTTAAGTGCGGCTAGCTTAATTGCCTTCTCACAAACGAGTGACAGAAACACTCAAAAGGGGTTAGACCATTTGTTGCCTTTTCTAAGAAGTCAGCCACAGATGGAGTGGATGTGCTAGGAGACAATTCAGCAGTGTCTGCAAACGACGACAATCACGATGCCTGCTCAACGTCGTGATGTCTCTCAGCCCAATCCTAATCCCTAGTCTTCTCCAGTAAAACCATTCAGTTTCAGAAGCATCATCACAGTTTAAGTTTCACTCATATCATATCAATAATTTAAGCTTAAAAACTTAACCAGGGCCTCCAGTGTTTGGATCGAGTAGCTCGTAAGTAGTGTAAGATGTTTCAGATTTAGTAGTTACAGTTGTCATATGTCAGATATGCATTTGATCAACATTTAGTGGATCAGACTTGGTATCGGCACTCAATAATAAAGGCTGATTCAGGATCAAAACCAAAACATTTTTTATATGGACATCCCTATTTTTCAGTCTCTACATGTCTTTCTCGCTCTAATTTTTTATCTACCTTTTTTATTTGTCCATTTTTGTAGTTTTTGCTCTGCTTTTATTCTATATTATTCTCACTCTCTCACTCACACTCTGTGCAGGTATTTTCCAATTCTTCTGCTTCTGGTAAAACCGATCAGATCTACTTTGGACAGCCAATCAATCACAGGCAGTGAGTCAACACTGACCAATGGCAGCTGCTGATTCAGACCTTTTGCTATTATGTCAGACACACAGATGCAGGGAGATGATAAATCATTAAGGACGTCTGTATTGCTCTTTCCTTCTTCTTATTTCAGCCTCTTAGGGTTGGGCAATGTCTGCAATGAGAAATCGGGATGGGCGATGGGGGCAGCGGTCGTCTTATGTGCATGTGTTCTCACACAAACTTCACTCGGTAAAACATTTTGTAGACTATTGACTTACGTCGCACTGGATATTTTACACACGGACCAGGTAAAGCAACAGTGAACACACAGTGTGCAGATGTTGGTTTCAGTTGTTTGATAGGTTACGTCATTAATAAGCCGACGTGTTGCTCACCTGCTGCCGTGATAACGGATCACGGGTGGAAATATACAGTAAAAAGACAAGTTCTCAGTCTTTTAGGCCACTCTATATAACATAGTCTAGGCTGATGGAGAAAGCAGACGGGGTAGCGAGACAGAGAGAGGCGGGGCAAGCCGGGGTGTTTACCTGAGGTGTAGGTGTGTGTGAGTGTGTCAGACAGTGGGGAGAAGAGAATTCCGAGGCAGGTGCAAAGCATATACATATAGTTATCTGTTAATCCATCGTTCACAGGATTTTATTAATCATGGAGATTAAACAATAATCAAGTAATCATTGCCTCCCCTAGTCAGGATTAGATTAGGCTATAATATTTGAACTATATCTTATATAGTGATTCTATTTGTATTTGAGGGAAAGCATCACATTTTACAGATGATTCGAGATTGTTTTTCAGTTTTCACTGACAGCAGAAAAGCCTTTTAAAAGTTAAAATAGATGCACGGAGGAGAAAGTTGTTGTGGATTAAACTCCTGAAACAGTGTGTGCATGGTCTAAAGGGCACAGCAGAGCTGAAACATCAGGTCTCCCAGTTGGGGGTCTTAATGTGACCTTGTAGTCCATGTCAGTATTGATTATAGAGCTGTGTGTGTGTGCTGGCTCTCTAATGGATTTTGTTGTGGATGTGTGTGTTGTGGCTTGTCACACAGGAAGAATCTCTGGAGTACATGCTGTTGGTGATTATTTTGTAGTATGTATGTACTTTATCTTTAGGCACACACACACATACATACATACATTATTGAATAATCTATTTACTTGATTAATCAATTAATCTTTTGGTCTATAAAACATCAGAAAACACAGAAAAATGCCACATATTAAAAACTAATTTAGTGGTTAATTATCGTTGCAGCACTAGATCAAAGCTCTAATCTCTGAACGTAGCCTACTGTAAGTTGATGCTGCAAAAAGTACAATAATCTCCCTATTAACCATTATGCATTTTATTTGTGTGAGCTGTTAGTTTTTATATTTTTGCTCAGTTGAGCTTTTAATAAAACTTCGCCCCTAAACAAGAGAAATGGCATCAGATTATGGATATTTGGATGTGAGATGAGCTGGAGGAGTCTTGTTTTGCAGGGCTGTCAGTTTAGATGCTTTATGGTTTAGATAAAGAGGAAGAGGGAGAGGAAACGGACATGAGCTGGATTTTTCTTGTGAGTTATGATGTATTAAATTAGACAAGCTGAATGGAGAGGGCAGGGAATGATTTCACTTTCCTCACTGCAACACAAAGATCTTGGCACTTACTTGAAGCTTAAAATGTTGTTTGTCAATAATAAATAAACAAACAAGGATGTCGGTGTGTCATTGTTAGTCCAAAGATGTGACTCTGGATATTACTAATACGCCCAACTTTTGTTTGGTGTATTAGATTTGTACAAACAGGTTTCTCCCTTGTCGTGCTCTCGTTGCATCACACGTTCAGTGTATTCCCAAAATGGACAAAAACTGGGGTAAAATGACTTAGGCAGTGACGCTGGTTTAGTTTGACAGCAAGTACAGTTGGGATCATAATCAGGACTCGGTTTGTCCTGTAGACCAGAGAAGCCTGTGCTTATCTTATCACACGCCATCGCTACAGTAAGACAGACTCCGAAGTTTAGGAAGAGCTGGCAGCCACACATTTAATCATTTTTCTTTCCAGCCATTTCACTTTGAATTCAGATGCGTCAGCATCACTGACAGTTTACAGTTAATGACCTCTTTCTGCTCCTCGCCTCAGAGTCTCCTGCTCAATTCGCTTTCCCACTACACTTTAGAGCCCGGCCATTATGGGATTTTTTTGGACCGATACCGATTTTGAAATCTGAGGATTTTAAATTCCATTATTCTGATATGTCAGCCGATATTCTTATTTTCTCCTTCTTTTCAGAAACTCATAATTCAAACAAAGATTATCCCCTAACATATGTCATGTGTATAAGACCTCACCAAGATGATAATGTAGTTTAAAAATAAACTTTTTTTATGTTATTGTAAATAGTACTTTGAACAAAAGGAGAGCTGATCATGTCAGCTGATTGCTGTGTTTTGTTGTGGATTTGTGGTGTTCAGACATGTGCGTTGCAGAGTGTCCTCTGGTGGACAACACTCATAACATGACTGAAGGATCCGTCTGTTTCTTTTTGTAATTGAAGTTGGGCTCGACCACACTTTATAGATACTACAGAGAACAGTAGTGACATTTGCTGCTATACTGGGGGCAGTTTGTTGGCCCACCACTTTGGTCCAGACTGAAGTATTGGAACAACTTTTGGAGGGATTGCCATGAAATATGGTTGGAGCAGTCATGGTCCCCAGAGGATGAGTCACACACACTTTAGTGAGACACCCTAAAAGCATGATTTGTGACATTTCGGGGGGGTCTCTAAAATTTTGACAGCTTGCTTTATTGACATTAATTTCTGTATTTTTCTATCATCATGGATCATGCAGAGCGTCAGACTTCATCCAGCCAGAGAGAATGATCACCTGACCGTCCGCAGCGGGCCAGTCGTTTCGCAATCTCCTGCCCCTGGTCTGCCCCACTCCCTCTCCTGTACGGGTTGTGTCGCTAGAACGACCGATGCCTGTGAACGGTTCGTGATTGTTCCCTCTGGCTGGATGAATATTACGCACGATTCATGCACTACTGCAGCTGGGGGCTCCCCGCAGCGCCATGCAACTTTCTAAAATCTTCCCTTTCGCGGAGAAAAGAAAGATCAGATCGCAAACACAGCCGCAGCTGTTGTGTGAAGTGTAATTGTAGCAAAATGGCTACACATGAAATTATTATTATTATAAGACAAACATGCCTGATACTTTAACAGCCAGCTCCAGGTCTACATGCTTGCAGCTATTAATGATTCAACAGCAATGGCAATCTTTGCTTTGCTGTACCTCCTAGCTTTATTTCCAGTTTCCTTATCTTTGCCATCATACACAGGTAGGAGTGAAGTTTTTACGCAGACACACAAGATTTTCCAGAGAGATTATTGCATTTGGGGTTTGTGGTTTATTGCAGTAGTAAATAGTACAAACAGATGAACATACCGCTTGATTTCTTATCTTGTTTCCAGTTGTTTACATGTATTCTGATCCGTGGTCTGTGGTCTGTGATCGGTGGCCTGGTGAGAACTGTGTGTGCTCCCCCTACCTGTGCCTACCACTTCCTGTCACCTATGCCCCCTATATACAACCATGTGCATCTAATCACTGCCACCCAGTGTCCAAAATACTAATGTAAATATATCCTAACAAAATAAAATGTCATGCCAACAAAAAACATAAATGGCTCCTACAATAGATATTTCTGTTTTTATAAATAACTCAACATTTTCTTCAGTACTCCTGGGCAGACACCAGGAACCTGCCCATTTACAGCACTCCCACTACAGCCTATAGTCTCATGTTTGACATTTAAGCTTGTGATGTGAAAACATCTGATTTCCGCATTTCCTCATCATAGTTCAGTTAAAAAATCCTTATGCACCATGGAGCGTATCTCCTGATTGGTCAGCTCAATCACACTTAACAGAGGAGGTTGCACAAGTGTCTGGTTCAAAGGTGGTTTACCCGACTTCACATTCAGCACCGGAGCTGAGAGCAAACGAGTAATGGAAATTGTGACTCTATTTACAGTCTACCTTTCTGTTGTCCTTCATTATTCTGTGTACAATGACGCACCCAAAAAAGTGTGTTGATTTAATTGATAAAATGAGGTTTGACAGGGGGGCAGCCCTGGCTGAGTGGCTGAAATGTAAATGATCAGAGGACTGTGCAGACCAGGGAGGGATCGCCCAAATTATCTCAGTAGGTAGTGTACCAAATTGATTATGTATGTTTTTTTAACCAGCACAGATCTCCTTGTAAACGCGTGCGTGCGCACCCCCCCAAACACACACACACAGTGGCCTCAGTTGGTCCCTGAAGGCAATATGCTGAGGCGGGGCTGACAGATGGTTGTATGGAGCAGGTTGTGTGTGTCAGGGGTTCTGGGATGGGATGCCTTGCTTACAATAACCTGCATAATCAATGTGCTGCACACAGACAGACGGACAGCTAGTTAATCATACCCTGTGTGTGTGTGTGTGTGCGTGTGTGCGTGTGCATCAAGGGTTGCAATGTGGGCAAAATTAGTACTGAAAAACACTATTTAAATAACAAAATAATTCTTTAAACTCATTTCTGATTTTGTTAAATAATTTTTAGTGTTTTACTTCCAAACCAGTAATTTTCAAGTGTTTAAGTTATGTTGTGGAATATTGTTGTATAACATTTGACCTAAGAACTGAACCACTGCAACTTGATGTGAGAAATCTTGTCAGAATACAATAATATGGAGAAAGAATCTGATTATTTTTTTTGCATATTCAGATTGCCGTGAGGTAGCTTGAATCTGGACGGCTACAAAAACCACATGGAAACTTGAACCACATCCCGGTGGTCTGAAATTCAACTCAAGTGGATGATTTATTTGAACTCAGTCTGGATGATCCAATCAGACTTTGAATGTAATGTCACTTACAAAGCCGCAGACCACGTCAGCCCGCTGTGACTGCAACATCAGACGTGACTGTATGAAGGATATCTACCTCCTCAGTCACATCATGACTAGATACTGCTTTGCTGTATTGTTTCTTAATGCAATTTTGCTCTTTTAGGAAGTTAAGCCAGTCATACCTTTTTGATTGACCAGCAGCTGTTGTGAGCAGGTTAGTGATAGTCTTATTTTTAATTCAAGTCAACAACAAAAACAAGATCCTCAATGAACTTTATTTTATTAAGTAAATGGACTATGGCTGCAACATGGCTGAACGAATAATCGTTTTCAAATCTAAATTGCGATTTGAAAGAACGCGATTAGCTAATCGTGAAGACGGCGATTAAAATGTAGATTAAAATTATAACTAGAAACGATACTGTACTGTGTTTGACTTCCTGCCTGGTTCATCTGCTCTGTGCTGCTTGACGTGGCTTCCGTCAAATAACTTTAAAGAAAATCAAATCAAATTGTTATCGCAGTTGTAATAGTTCAGCCCATGCTGTAACTAACGATTACTTTCATTTTTTTTATATATCTGCACATTACTTTCTTGATTAAAACACTAATCATTCGGTCTGAAATATCATAGGTGCAACAATCTCGCAAAGCCAATGGCGATATCAGTGAATGTCTTGTAATGTTCGGCAGACAGTCCACTTTACTATAATATGAAACAAAGGCAGCAAATACTCACAATTGAGACGCTGCTTGAAAAATACTACTCATGAATCACCTGACTAATTGTTTCAACTCTAAAATAGACCCTGCACACAAATTTTTTTTTTTATTCAAACACTAAATAACAGACACAGACACAGACGCCTGAAAATCTAAAAGTTGTCTAACAAGAGAAGCACTTGTTTGGAGTAAGCACGTAATCTGACCTGACTGCAGGGAGAGACCCTGAAACACAAAGGATTATGGGTAAAATGAGAGGGATTTTGACATCTGAACAGATTATGCTCTGCAGTTGACGTTCCCTCGGGCAAGGCACTGAACACCTCCAACTGATCTACTGAAGTGAGTGTGTGGGTGTGTGTACACGCCCCCTGCTAAGAGACAGTCTGTTATTTGTTCACATGCTCTCTCCCTCTCTTCATCCTCACCCTCTTCACCCCCTTTCTCTCTTTTCTCTGCTTTACTCTTCGCTTTATTTAGTCCTCCTCCTCCCCCCCCCCGTCCCAACCGGGCTCGTCACGTTCTTCGTTCATGCAGAAGAAAACCACCATCCCCCTTTCCTCTTCTCTTGCTTTCTGTTCATCTATCCTTTTATTTTGTTTTTGGCCACGTCCTCTTCAAAATTACCATCTGTGACACACACACACACACACACACACACACACACACACACACACACACACACACACACACACACACACACACACACACACACACACATAATGATTGCCACCTGACAAAAGACACTCAAGGTTTGTGAAGAGATGAAAACTCCTGTCTCAGTAATTTCTGACTTCTTGTCATTGACTCTCAGCTCCAAGCTCCTCTTTAAAAACTGGTAGCAAATGCAAAGTTTCAATTTAATATAAAAGTAATTCTGTAATAAAAGTCATGTTACTCACACAGGAGGAAATAGTGTGTTTGCTGGGGACTTTTTTCAGCGACGGATGAATCCACATTTGGTGCACTAGTGAGTAGTTAGGGCTGCAGCAGGACAGTGTATGTAGGACTGGTATGAGGAACATGTCACCCAGTGCAGCAGTGAGGCTCACTGAGGTGCTTTTTAATAGTTTTTGGATAACAATGGAACTCTATGGCACAGAGGAAGAAGAGATATCATGCTTAGCATACACACACAGTACTTGTCTTTAATAATGTGTCGACAATGAGAAAAATTTTAAATTATTTTAGTAATGTATCCTGAAGCAAAGCAGCGTGAAGAGAAAAGTTAATAAACTGCAATAAAGAGCGAATACAGTTTTATATCCAAATGAAGACTAAAAATTTCTTGAATGCAGAAGAACAGTCAGGATGAACAGTGTAAACCAGGGACTCTCCCGAGGTTGTAACTTCAAAGACCCAAATTGTAATGGGTGTGGTTGGGGTGTGTGTGTGTGTGTGTGTGTGTGTGTGTGTGTGTTCGTGTGTGTGCATTTGAACTTGAAAATAGATTCTGTGTGTGTGGTATTTTGCACATGTATCCATATATACATGTCTGGTCTGTAAAATATGTTAAAATATACATTTGAAGTCTGGGCCTTGGGGTTCATCTCATTAACATGACGACATGATGCTGAAGTCGACTGCTGACGGCTGAAAATTTGATCTCTCCTCATCACTTTCTTCTCTGGTCTTTCCTTGTCATGATCGGTCGAACCTTTTCAGTCTATCTGTGTCTCCGCTTCACGCTGCTGTTACAGGGTCTCCAGTGTTCAGAAGAAATCAGATGCAGTTGACGCCTCATCTTTCTTCCTCTTTTGTTCTTTTGTTGTGTTTTTGTCTGACTCTCCTTTCATCCGTCTCTTTTTCCTCTTTGTCTCTTCCTGTTAATGTCCCTCTTATTTATCTCCTGTCTCACTCCACACACACAAACACACAGAGGCTATTATTGTTATGTGTGTACTGAGCATCCCACAGAGTTGAGTGTCTGTGTTGTAACCGCGGGTCCTCCAGAAGTAGGCAACGGCTCCGTGGCCTCGCCATGCCCAGAGACACTGAACTCTCCTGGGCTACAACTGGGGGGCGGATCCCCTCCTGCTGGGTCTACAACCTCAGCTAAATGTTTTAATGCGTGTATGTGTACAAATATACCATAAATAAAGGCTGGTTTATTGAAGGTGGGGTCTACAATTCTAATCCAGCACACATCTTTTTGTCAATTTCAGCTTATATCTCCTCACCCTCTGCTAGCTTTCCGTTCTTTGTGTGTGCATAAAGAAAACCTGCTGTTTGTACTCAGCCACAAGATAAGTTAAGATAAGATGTTCCTTTATTGATCCCCTGCAGGGTAATCTCAATTGGCACAGCAGCACAGGGGAATGTAGTGCCAATTTCCGTGTCAGGCAACATTCAGCTTACTTTGAGACATGCTGTTGTTGTGATGTTAGCTATAGCAGCAGGGGAGTTGTGAGTATCACTGTTTGGAGCTGGGACCGTCTTGTCCTCTCTACATGTTAGCTTCACAGCAGCAACTGTAGTGACAGTTTGCTAACCCACAACCTGGCTAATGTTAGTTACATTACTTGCTTTGTTGCTCTATATCGCGGTATTTGCCATAGTAACCGATTTCTCCAGAATTGCATGCCCCACCTTTTAATAGCTATCAGAAACAAGTGGGACAGTTTATATTTGTCGCTTCACGTGTCTCCGTAGAGATAAAATCCACATATGTTGTAAGGCTCTCCAGTCTATGGCTGCAAAATTATTTTTATTAACAATTAATCTGCTAGGGGACGAGGACCGAGACCCAAAGACATTCGCTGTGTGCAATGGAAGACGAGGAAAACCAGCAAAGTCTCATATTTGAGAGACTGAAACCATCAAACATTTGGCACATGTGCTTGACAAATTATTTAAATTATTTATTTATTATCAAAATAGCTGCCGTTAATTTTCTGGTAATTGATATTTGTCGAATCTGTCCGATAGATTGAACTACTAGAAGGCATTTTGGACCACCTCTTGAGGAGGTCCGTAGTCCATCTCTAATGCCTCATAGTTGCATTTTACACTTGACTCGTTCCGTTTTACATCCATTAAGTATTTTATCCATCTAAAGGCTGGAACATACCTCTACAGACTGCATGTTGGCAAATGTGCACAGGGGACATCAGAGACATTCATGTGGTTGGTGTTAAAACTTTCACAAATATGTTAATGTTTTTTTCTCTTATGAAATAATTCGATAATAATAATTTCAATGGCTCAGTGGTATTTGTGCTTTATTGGTGCTGCTGGAGCTTTTACATAATTCCCCATAGCTTCTAACTGGTTTGTCTTGAAAAATGGGCAGAGGACAAATACCATGTAAAGAAGTAGGGGGAAAAATAAGCCTTCAGGATGCAACATAAAATCTTAACTGATCAGGCTGTTAACCAGTTGCAAGTGATGGTGTATTGTGTAAAACTAAATACTGAAGCAATGTTTTGGCTATTCAACAAGCATTTCAGATTTTCTGTGAGGACAGCGGGAATAAAAATATTCAGTGCAGGAGGAGATAGTAGAGACTGCACTGTATTTAAAATGCAATGACATGCACTTATGTGTGTGTGTGTGTGTAGCTATATGTGTGTCGGAGAGGGTTAATGTATGCACTGATGGTTTTGTGTGTGAGAGTTCCAGTAAACGTGGCTGCAGAGGCTGACATGGCATTTCCAGGAAGTGCTGACATTTAATGGCAACTGTCTCTTAAGTGTGTGTGTGTGTGTGTGTGTGTGTGTGTGTGTGTGTGTGTGTGTGAGTCTCTGTACATGAACATGTTTTGATATTAATTGTGATGGGGGGGGGTGATATCGTTAGATCAGTGATCAGATAGTGTGTGTGTGCTGTTTTGACTATTGATTGGCCTCTTGTGTCTTTTGAAATGCCCATATGACTAATGGACACATTAGGAGAGCAAACACAAACACATTCTTCTGGTTACTGGGCCGTCCTCAGATATCATGTTTTGAAGTCTGCTACTGAGCTGTTGTGATGAAGACATGAGAGGATAAAATATGAACTGAGCGATTCTCCATTTTTAAAGGTATGCTAATAAATATTTTTGATCAAATTTAATCTGTAATGTAAAACACACAGAATTATCACCTGGCGTCTCTGCAGTTTCCCGCAGTTCATATGAGTGTCATAAATCATAAATGTTCATCAACCTCGTTTCCAGCAACAGCCGCCGCTCGTGTTCAGTAGAGATGTCTCGAGTCGATCCTAACAATCAGAAATGTTCTGATACCCACTGTCTTCTACCTGCTCAGCACTCAAACAACGTGAGAGACTAGTATTTTGCTGCTAAAAGCCCTCAGCAGTTAATAGCAGCAGTTAATAGAGACCAAAGAAGAGCTAAAAGGAGAGTGAATATTAGACTCTAATGTTGCTGCTGGTAGTGGAAATGAGCAACTGCCATCTTAAAATATTTACCATAACTATTTTATATGGTGATAATATGTCAAATGTTGTGTTTACATGTTGTTATGCTGTGTTGTTGGACGTAAATAACAATTAGATTCAGAGCTGCAGAGAGTCTCAGTTTCTCTGGCTGACGCTTCAGAGAAATGTGGGTCAGAGAAACTGTTCAGACATGATTCACTATGATGGGGAGCAGAGAACATAGGGGAGGCGCTCACAGACTCGCTATTATCGACACTGATATCTATGAGCACTTTATTTTATTTCCATTTTACTGTAAATTTATGTTATTGACATGTCTGTTTTGCCTTGTAAATTGTCAAACTCAATAAAGATTTTTATTTTTTTTTTTAAAGAGAGAGGCCGGTTTGAGGGAGACAAAGGGTGAAATGACGTTAGGTCAGAGTAGACGGAGAGAAGAAGAAAACATGGTTAAGACCAAATTGGTGGAAACTGACTTTAGTTTAGAAAGATGGAAAGGGAGAGATGGGTCAAGCAAAAAAAGGGCAATTGGACTTTATGGAAGATCCTCAAAGACCTTTCGCCTTAGAAGAGGCTTCTTCAGTTCTGACTGACTGGCAGGGAGTCCCAGCTATTTAACCTCTTTGGGGTCTTTATCAAGGTGATGGATACCGCTTGGTTCGTTAGTGCTCCTGGATGTTTCAATGACTAGGGCTGCAACTAACGATTCATTTCATTATCGTTTAATCTATCGGTCATTTTCATGATTAATCGATTATATGGTCTATAAAGTGTCAGAAAATGATAAAAAATTTCAATCAGTGTTTTCCAAGGGCCAAGAGGACGCCGCTCAAAAGTCTTGTTTTGTCCACAACCCAAATATTTTCATTTTACTGTCATAGAGGAGTAAATAAACCAGAAAATATAGAAGCGGAAGTCTGAAAATCTCAACTTATTTTCTTTAAAAAATGACTCAAAATTATAAACAGATTATGAAGAATATTGGCGATGAATTTAATAGTTGACAATTATCGACTAATTGTTGCAGCTCTAGAAACAACAGTCATTGTGGTCATTAGAGTGATGTGTAGCTAATTACTGATATTGTCACGTGAGGCCAAATGTCAGTGTTTGTTCAGTCTCCTGGGAAGAGATGAAAGGACAGCATTGTAAGTGGGGATAAGTTCCATCTTTGCCATAATTCCCTGTTGAGAGATGGTCTCTCTATTCTGGTGTAAATAGCTACTTTGACTCCCCTTTCAAACCATCTGTTCTCCCTGTCATCGAAAGAGTGTGTGTGTCCCTTTATCCTTCAGATGTAGGCAAACTGCTGAGTCTTAAGGAGTTGGCCCTTCTGTGTTGAGTCATGCGTTTGTGTAGTGATTGTAGTGCAGTCCTCACTGCATGGGACAGCATCCACCAGATGACTCTTCTTGTGTTTGGATTCTGTATGTGGTGTTTGTTGAAAATCCTCCAGAGTTTCGCTGATAATCCAGACACATAGGGAATCACAACGTGGTTGCATTTACTCCCCCCCCCACTTATCACCGTCTTCGAGGATCTTCAACCACGTCCAGTTGCACCCCCTCTGGGTAACTGTGACCTGGATGACTAAGAATCTTCACAGACATAAAGCAGCGAGGAAAGGGAGAGGAACAAGCTACACATGCTTTTATTTCTTCTTGTTTAGACTACTGTAATGCACATTATATCGGTATAAATCACAACGCACTTTCACGCTTACAGTTAGTCCAAAATTCTGCAGCACGTCTTTTAACAGGAACCACAAAGCTTCCTGTTCGTTTTAGGATTGATTTTAAGATTTAGTTTGTTTTTAAAGCTGTGAATGGACTGGCCCCAACATATATCTCGGACCTCATCCAAATTTATACGCCAGCGCGGTCACTGAGGTCAGAGGGACAGCTCCAGCTTGCGGTCCCCATGACAAGACTTAAAACTCGGGGGGGACAGGGCTTTTTCTGTGGTTGGACCTATGTCCGAACAGCCACTACACATTTTTATTCTTTGGCTTTTAACTCCGCGTGAGTTGTGTGGTCCTCTGATGTCTTTTATTGTTTTACTGTATTTTAGTATTTAAACCTGATGCTCCTATTTTGTTTTTACAAAATTTTATATTAATTGTTTTGTATGTTTGAGTCTTCTGTGCAGCACTTTGGTTTTGTGTTTGTAAAATGTGCTATAGAAATAAAGTGGAATGGATTATATGCTAAATGTGTATCAAAAAATAATTTAGTGTGAAATATGATTTATGGTGACTAGCTAACCCCCGACCATCATTTACTGTAAAGTCACAGGTTTTATTTCCACGCCCAAGTCCTGCCTGACTGCGCTGTGATTGACTAGTACGCGTTACTTCGACATGTCTTTGTGATTGGATGCTAGCAGCAGGATGATAGAGATGCTTGGTGCTGCTTCGGCTGTGACTTATTGCCTTAATTTCCTAGTATTTTTCCTAGATCTTTATTACTAATTAACTTACTGCACTGACACTGATACTTCTGAGGGCCATATGTTAGCCTTATAGCCTTTCTTGGAATACTTTAATTTTTTTTGCCCATTTTCTTATCTTACACAGTTCTGTAACACTTTGTTTTTGTCAAAGACAACACATGGTTAATGATTGAATTTAATATATTCACTGAGTAAAGTAACGACTTATCCAATCACAGCCACTGTTATTTTGGTGTAGCTCTAGTCTTTTTGGATGCTGATTTGTGTGCTTATACCATGGGCAAGTAGTCTACGTAGTTAAATGGTCTTTTTGTCTGTTTTCATTGTGTTTCTTGTTGCTATAAGTTGGGAGTCCACGCAGGGTGTTTTATTTTGAAAATTGATTCTTTATTCCTGTCCAGTTCGATCTGTGCTGTGCAGCTTGACTCGGCTTTCGTTAAAAATAGACTAGCCGCGTATTTTCTTTGGAGCGTAGCGGAGAGCTGCTTCTGGGATGCTTCTGAAACACGCTGCGGCTCGTCTGGTGATCTGATTGCGATCAGCTCCGCGCTCTGTGGAACCACATGTGCAACACTACCCCTGTCAGTGATGGCACAAAATTATGATGAAGGGTCAAAGGTCTGGGGGAAACGAGTAGGGTTTAGTGCCTTTAGAAAAAGATGGCTGCATCTTGTTTTAATCACATAGTCTCTGTCTGGTTAGGAAAACCCTCTGACTTTTGTGGAGCTTGTTTAGTCATCCTTTTAAGGTCTGTGTGTAGCAGACAGTGTGTGGGTTTGTTTGATAACAGGGCTCTGCTGAAACTGACAGCGGTGTCTGAATATGAGACCTCTGCTGTCGTGTGTGTGCGTGAGTGTTAAAGACAAAGATTTATAATGTTACTGTCAGGTTCTTTTTAAAGAAGCTATTTTAGGACGTAAAAGTGGTTTAAGGCTGTGATTCAGTTTCAGTAATTATGTGTGTGTGTGTGTGTGTGTGTGTGTTTTAGATCAATAGACAACAAAGGGGCAATCACTTCCATGTAAACAGTGATTGTTTGTATGTGTGACGCCACATAGTGTGTGTGTGTGTGTGTGTGTGTGTCTCAGCAGACACAATAAACAGCTGTGTGTCTTTGTGTGCTCAGGGTTTTAAGTTTAGTTATCAAAGTATCTCTATGTGCATGTGTTTGAGTGTGTGTGTGTTTGCTGTAATTCCCGTATTTCCTAGTTCCTCATGTGACTCACCTTGTGACATCATGCTGTGTCACATCTCCTTCTATGGGAGGCAGGGTTGGTCAAAAGGCTTTTGGTACCTTGCACTCTCAGTCACTCTGCTTTTTAACTTTCAGTCGGGCCAACATTTTCTCTTCATACAGAGTTGTTTCTTTCCTTTTTAAATTGTTGTTTCTTTCTGGATCAACTTGAAGCTGTAAACGTCTCTCTCTCTGCTAAGGTAAGATCTACCTGCTGCCTTGAAATTATTTTGTTAAGGTTGAATCTGTGAGGTGAACACTTCATCTCTACTTTTCACCCTTTTAGTTTTAATCTCCTTAAAGGTTTAGGCACAGAAGGAAGCTGTCTCTGCTTGCTTTTCTGTCTATTCTTCTTTCTAGTCTATGTAAACAGTGTTTATTGTATTTTAGCTGTCATCTTGTTTGCTTCTGAAAAAGTGATGATCATTTCTCTGCTTATAACTTATAACTTTAGCGTGAAGCCTAACTCTCCCCTTGCCTAAGGACAGTAGTACATCTGCTAATAAATTATAGTAATTGCTTCCAGTCACCTGAAGGAGACATTTATTCATTTATTTTAAATATTCCTGTTAATTTTTACATGTGGTGAAAGGGATCATGTGCATGATGCTATTACACCCCTGTAAACAGAGCAGTTGCTGATCAAAGCTCAGTAGGAGGTTTTACCATTGATGTAAACTGTTCACACATTTGTGAAGTTTTATGAGAATAAACTCCCCAACATGCAGAAAGAGACAGCTGGTAGTTAATTTGGTTGATTGGAACTCCAACTACACAGACACAAGCTTTCTGTAAGTTTTCTTAGTGGTCTTTTAGTCTTGTGCAGTTACATGATATCTTCAAGTCTTGGAAAATAACCTTTGATGATGTTTTAGAAGTTATTTTTGCTTTGTAAGCCTTAAAGAATGCTACAGTACTAAGTTGCATTATGGGAAATGTAGGATCCAGTGTTTATAGAGGTTGACCCACACTAGGGACTAAACTGTTTTCTAACCTATAGTTTGTTTGCTCTGATCTAAATGAGTGGATCAGTCTGTAAACATTTTCCCCTTGGTTCAGTTTCTTTTCACACTAAAAGCCACATGAGAACGTTGACTCTTCTCATTGGTTAGATGTGCAAGGCGCGGGAGCAAGAAAGTGAACACAGGAAGGTACTGACGAAGCTCCTATCTGCACAAATAACAAGAATGTACTTTCTTTGCTTGTCCAGGTCAGACCTTCATTCAAGTATTATTGTGGGCATTCAGGAAATACCAGTATATCTTACAAATGTTTGGTTTTACTGGAAGATAGCAGACCGACCTGTGGCAAGAGGAAACTCATGAATACCAGAATAGATCTGGTACTGCTGACTTGTGCATCATGGGAAAATCTCAGAGTTCAGAGGAGTAATGTCATGAAACCATGGTACAGGTTACCTGTGCACATTAAAGTTACTTTAACCTGGATTTTGGTCAGCTGCTGAAAACTTCTGCAGGGACCTGTCAGTCAAAATAATCTAGACAAATCTTCATGGGGATTAATAGATTTATGAATCATCAACATCTTGTGTGTGTGTGTGTGTGTGTGTGTGTGTATTATGTACCTCTAACCCAAATAGATTGTCCTCGTGTGACTCTGTCCACTGGAGCATTTAGCAGAGCAGGTTACCTTGCAGTCTGTGATAGTGTGTATTTTTATGTAAGGGTGGTGTTATAAAACCAGTCATTAGTGTGTGTGTGTGTGTGTGTGTGTGTGTGTGTGTGTGTGTGCTTTGAGCACGTGTGTCATCTTCTCACAACATTTAGGTCTGAGTCAGTGGACACACACACACACACACACACACACACACACACACACACACACACACACACACACACACACACACACACACACACACACACACCATGGTTTAGTCAGCTAAGTGTTTGTAGATCAAACAGGCCTCTCTGAGCAAATGGAAACTCTTAGTTTGATCTTTCCTTCTTTCTGCAGCTTGGAATTTAAGTTTCTGATAAAGAAAACAAAATAATATGTGTATTTCATATCATTTGTGCTATAAAATAACTAATAATAATAACTAATGTATTTGAATTTACAGATTAATATTCAACCAACTTTGTACCAATATCCTTATTTTTGAGAAAGGGTTTTTCTTGATGCATGATGGCATGAAAAGCTGCAGAAACAGATGTTAGTTATTAGGAAATTTAATTGTGAATGCTAACAAAGTCGACATTGCTGCTAATAATGCTGACATTAATTGATTAGTCAAAACCCAACAATTGATTCCTGGTTAAAGTTATTTATTAAAGGTGGGATATACGATTCTGGAGAAATCTAATTCCAGGACAAATACTAGTGGCGGGCCGAAATGTGTTTTTCAATTGCAGATGCAGATATTCTCTCAAAATGCCAGATAATGGCCTGATTAATTGGTAACATTTAACTTTAAAATAAGCTGAATGTCTGGGGGCAACTTTACCTGACACACAAATCATGGCTGGAACAGCTGGAATAGTGTTGGGTGGTGGGGTGCGGGCACTTTAAGTCCAAACACCGGATTTTTTTCAGCGTACACACACGGACAGCTTGCGGACCTTGAGGCAATATTAACTGAAATGTGGAAAATGTCTTGTATTGGATTATAATCGCTTACTACACTTGAAAGTGCAAGTAATTCTACAGTCTTATACAGTCTTAATAAGTCATCTGAGGGAGACACTTTTGTTTTTACATATTCAAAAAAATAATCAGTAATGTTATTAGCAGCACTTATTTCCATATGGGAAATGTTTTTTTTTATTTTTATTTTTATCAGTTAGTCCTTATTTTAACTGCTGAATGTTCGTCTGTGATTGGTAGATTTTCTTGCCGCTCACCCTGCCTCCTCTGTTTGGTGTGTCTCTGTGCAGGAGCAGCCGGCTGCAGCCTAGCTGAAGATGTCTGATAATGGGGAGGTCGAGGACAAGCCCCCAGCTCCGCCCATGAGGAACACTAGCACCATGATTGGCTCCAGCAACAAGGATCCCGCCCCCCTCAACCACGGCTCCAAGCCCCTCCCACCAAACCCAGAAGACAAGAAGAAGAAAGACCGCTCGATCCGATTCATCCTAACCGGAGGAGGCGATAAGAGTGAGTCCTGAGATGACTGTGTGACAGCGTGTGTGTGATCGTTTTCCTTGAGCAAAGCATTTCGACTCATTTATTAACAGTGTGTAAACATACATAGGATGGTTTTAAAAATGATAAACTATTGCATTACTTATTTGAACGGTATTTCTGGCATACCTAACATCCAGCTACGGGGGATAAAAAGTAATTCAGCCACAAAATAACCTTGAACATCCTTAGTAGAAATTATTGTTGTGTTTTTTTTGTTTGTTTTTTTAGCATTTTGTGGGAGAAGATTGCAGCGAAACTGAAACCATAAAATTATGTGATGGTAGAAGTGTTTACATATAGAAGAGACATCTGAGAGTATTAAATGCCAGAACCTGAACTAGTAAACTTATTTGTATCTTACCGGATGGCTGGGTACAGAAGTGCTCTTCAGCAAGTTTCCATCTGGCTTAATTGGCCGTGGTTTTACATAGTCCTCTTCATAGAAGTGATCACTGCAAAGGCAGAGTTGTCTCAATGCTCCATCTTGAGTGTTTGTCTTGATTTAGTGCATGTAGCCACAGCTTTTGCTGCCGACCCTGTACACAGCAGTACACAGGTTCACTGACTGTGGATAAGCACTTTATACAGCTCCACTTCTGAACCAAAATTCAGAAGCTTTTACTTAAGAAGCACATAAACCTGTGTTTGGTTGGGCCAACACATGTTGATCTGGGTTTAATTTGTTGGTTTAATGTGGGTCTGACGCTGCTTCGCTTTGGTGTTAAGCCATGCTAACTCTAAAAGTCTAACACTGTGGGTCCTCCTCTGAAATGAAAGGTGTAACTCGTTGTCTTCAGATTCACCTTATTGAACTCCTCCACCACTCTCCCCTCTCCTCCAAGTGCATCCAGCTCAGCATGTTTGGTCTCCAAGTGGCACAGGTTGCATTGCTATCATAACGTAGTACTTTACAAACCACACACTGAGGCTGCGGTGAGTCATTTGAGCCCCTTCATACTTGTATAAAACTTTAGGGTACTGTTCATCATATTTCCGATGTTTTGGTTGAGTTCCTGTACTTTAGGCTGTGATCCTCCTGGTATCGAAAACTTGCTTATTTTTTCTTGAATCTTAATTGCCTCCATGAGCTGTATGTCACAGACCTGCCCTTAACTCTCAAGGGAGGCACATCTCACATCTTGAAAGCCTCTGCTCTAATGGTTATTATATAACTGATACAGTATTGTTTAATCCTTGTAGCACAAATTGGCAGCAACCTTTAGCCTTCTGAGCCATAAATATTCTTTTTCTGAGCTGCACAGAAACAATAAATACAGTTTAAAATATCAGCTGTTGTATTAACTGTCATTTAGGTGGCCAAAAGACAAAAACAATCCTTTTTTTAACAGCAGTGTTATATCAAAAAGTACAGGCAGATACAGACGTGGACAAAATTGTTGGTACCCTTCCGTTAATGTCATTGAAAAACTTCAATGGTCTCTGAAATAACTTGAAACTGACAAAAGTAATAATAAATAAAAGTTTACAGAAAATTTACTGACGGAAATCAGACTTTGCTTCTGAATTGTGGGTCAAGAGAATCATTTAAAAAAACAAACTAATGAAACTGGCCTGGACAAAAATGATGGTACCCCTAGAAAAGTTTAAGGCTGGGATATAAAACAATAATAATTAGTAACAGTATAATTTTCCTCAATGTCAATATAATAAATGTTCAATATATCGTCAATAAATATTTGGTTTAATTAATTTGAATCACAAACAAATTAGCACTTAATATTTCTATTAAAATATTTATTATTATTATAAAAAGATTTACTAATAATTGTTAAAAAAAGATTATATCATAATAGTTTTGAATGTTTTACCTCAGATTTGTTAAGTGATCCACTGTTTGGCATTAAGTGTTTACCACACAATTAACCATCTAGTTTCTTCAATTTTCACGAAGTAGCCAAAATCAGCCTTTAAACTTGAAAGAAATAATGATATATCGTGATAATTATCGATATTGAATTATATGAAATGTTTTTATCGTGATAACATTTTTGGCCATATCGCCCAGCCCTAGAAAAGTTTGGAAATAAGATGGGGACATTTTAAACTAAGGTGTGTCCTGCAATTAGCATCACAGATGTCTTCAAACTTGTAATCAGTCTGTCTGCCTATTTAAAAGGTGAAAAGTAGTCACTGTGCTGTTTGGTATCACGTATACTGAGCATGGACCACAGAAAGCTAAGGAGAGAGCTGTTTCAGGAGGTTAGAAAGTAAATTATTGACAAGCATGTTAAAGGTAAAGGCTATAAGACCATCTCTAAGCAGCTTGATGTTCCTTTGACTACAGCTGCACATATTATTCAGAGGTTTAAGGTCCACGGGACTGTAGCCAAACTGATAACAGAGTAGAAGCGTAGAATAATACGCATGGTAACCAATGAGCCCATAACAACTTCCACAGACATTAGAGGTGAACTCCAAGGTCAAGCTACATCAGTGTGAGATCGCACCGTCGTTGTTTGAGCCAAAGTGTACTTAATGGAGGACACCACTGTTGAATGCAAATCAATGCAAAAGACTGAAAATTGTAAAAATGGATATTGACAAGCCTCAAAGCTTCTGGGAGAATGTCCTTTGGACAGATGAGACAAAACTGGAGCCGTTTGGCAAGTCACACCAGCTCTATGTTCGCAGACGCCAAAATTAAGCATACAAAGAATATAACACTGTACCTACTGTGAAACATGGAAAAAGCTCATTATGTTTTGGGGCTGCTTTGCTGCATCTGGCACATGCCAGGGTACAATGAAATCTCAAGACTATCAAGGCAATCTGTAGCGATGTGCTGCCCAGTGTCAGGAAGCTTGGTCTCAGTCGCAGGTCATGGGTCCTCCAACAGGATAATGACCCAAAACACAGCTAAAAACACCCAAGAATGGCTAAAAGGAAAACACTGGACTATTCTGCGCCCTGATCCTATTGAACATCTGTGGGAGCTGAAAGATGAAGGGGTGGGCTTCACCAGAGGCCCCACGATACGATATTATCACGATATTTATGTTGCGATTCGATTTTATTGCGATTTTAAATATATTGAGATATATTGCAATTTATTACCTTTCTCCAACTTCCAGTTAGGTCCCTAAAGTCAACATCTGTTTATCTAAAAAGATACATTTCTCTATATGGTCCTGTTAAGTTTTCTAGTGGACTAAAAAAGCAATATTCTATATTCTAGCACCAAAAAGTTAAAACTCCCATCTGCAAAAATCAAATTAATCATCATTTTCAAAATCACTCCAGTTACAGCCAGTCATTTTTTAAACAGTGCTATTTCTCCAGGCGTTGTTAAAAATCACACCAGTGGCTGAGAAATGGTCCAAGATAGTATGCTTTTATTATCAGACACAGCTCGATCAATAGTCAGTAAACACATCCAAAGCTCCTCGGTGTGTCTGCTTCCACTTCTCACAGCCTCCCTCAGTGTATTAGAGCAGGCTGGCCTTATTGTGTCAAAACTGCTATCAGACGCTCTGCAGCAGATTTCAGCTGGCTGTACCTTCTCTGAACTACAGCTCATATCAACCATTAGAGCAGTTAATACGGATACGTTAACAGTGAACAAGCATGCCTTTGTTCGCATGTCAAAGTGCAGCTAAGCCAAAGGCCAACTGAGGGCTGACAGAGCAGCCTGATGAAAGCTAGTAAAATTATAACTGTGAAGCAGGATGGTGATGAGGAAGAGTGTGCCAGCTCAGCAAAACATCCTGGATGAAATGAGGTAAAAGACAAATATTGTAATTGTAGTGTGACTGCTGCACCCAGTGTCTCAGCTTCTCAGTGTGTTTAATCTCGGCCCTGTTCGTGTCAGTGCTGGTGGGAGACAAGCTCTCTCCCATAATGTCTAATAATAGTAATGCAGTATCAAAATGGAGTCCCCCATAAAGAAGTTTCGTTCAAGTGGCTGCCGGCAGACATTTATATTTCACTGAAGCATCTTAACATACCTGTTGTTTTTTCACTGATTTTTTTCATTTATTTTTTGGGGGGTCCTTCCTCAAAATAAATAAATAAATAAAGCTATAATAAGCTTTAGGTATCCCAACCTCAACATTAATTTAAAATGCACAACCACAGCCCTTATGTAAACTTACAGTAGCTCAGAATCTGGATTTTGTTTTTATGTTTAATTGATTACGGCCAAATGTAAAGACAACAATGTCATGATTTACCTCTCAAAAAAACTTGTTTGATCTGTTCTTTACAAAAATATTGTATATCATAAAACTTCAATTAATAGCAGAGTCCCAAATAGCCGCCTGTCCCGTTTCCTGGCCTGGTGTGGGAACACATTTTGACAAATAAACGCAGGTCTCCATTAAACTCCTGGTCTGGTTTTGATAGAAGTTCTTTGGATGTATAAAACCTCTTAAACCCTACGGGGTCGCTTGCTTTAGCTGTTTCTAAGCTGCTTAGATTGTGCATACAAATATTAATGTTTAAACGTATGATCAATATGTCGGTTAGATTCTCCAGAATTCAATCGTTCAGTTCATTTAATCGAAACAACAAGCCCAAAGTCTGATTCCGGTGTAGATGAAAAAGAAGAAGTGCAGACTCCCGTCCGAATGTGTACGCTCCTTGTTTATTATTCCTTTACTCTGTAAGGGTCCACCGAATGTCCGGGCTATTAATCAAAGTTTTATGGTAATCTAATGCACACCTGTAAGACAAGTGCATAGGAAAATAAAATCCAAATGAATGGAAAAAGCTGTCAACACCTGAACACTGTCACCTTGTTAAACTTTATTTAACAAAGTTACATTTTGGTCATCGAGGTGTCTCTGAAACATAACTTTATTTTAAGAAATGCTGTATAAGCCGCAAATTTGTTGTTTTGGTCATGTTTTACAGAAGTGATTGGATAATTTAAAGTAGGATGTTAAAATATCGCACTAAGATACCAAGACAATATGGTAAACATGTCAGTGTCACTGAATTACAGTTATTAATTGAGGAAACAGAAATGTACAATTATTTATGCTTAATTAACAGTTGTCTACAGAAACCAAAGCGGATATCGGTGACACAGGCCTCTAGTTGTCTTTACAACACACATGACAAAAGGTTTACTCGGCAGAATTCAAATTCTGTCCAGTCAGTCTACTGATTCAGTTGGAAAAGCCAGAACATTAAATAAAACATGCAGCGTTTCCCGCAATAGATGATATAAAAAACATAATCATGTTAACAGTGTTATTCTGCTCATGGAGACAGATTAGTTTGGCCTTGTTGTGTCCGTTCAGAGAGCAGATACACTCAGTCATAATCTCCTAATAACCAGGAAATTATTCCTGTTGCATCATCCTCCATACAGGAGTCCTTTCCCGCACAGCGCAGGTGCAGTACACACCTGCTCTTTCATACTTCACATATATTTCCATACTTCAAAATTATAATAAAATGTCTAGTTTTGTACACTTATTATGAAGGATTGCTGTTATTGCTAACTTTACATTACATACACATATTGTAGATTGTTTTTCCATTACCAGTACCAGCCTACCTCGCCCGCCGTCCTCAGTTTTCCATTGCAGGTAGTACCCAGTGATGGTACCCCTCAATCTAGCTAGTCATCATAGCAACGGCACACACAACTGCCGCAACGTAATATTCAATGCGACCCACAAACAGCTGTCACTTGATTTAAGTTAAAGAGTTTCAGCATTCCTCAGTATGTAAAGACAGATAAGCGGTATGAAAACCTTCCAGCTGTGTTTTCCTCTGCCGTTGTTGCTGCAGCGGTCTGTGCGACGGCGGGAGCAGAGGGCTCTGTGAGCGGGCGGCTGACCGACCTTATGAGCTCCTCCCGCGGGTTGGCGCAGGCTTCCCCCACCGCCAATTGCGGAGCTCCTCAACTCTGAAAACTTTAAAGCGCATTTTTGTTCCGCCATCACTTCTCGTAAAACTGTCAATATTCGAAATCTACACGTAGATAAACATACAGTTAACTTAAATAAATGTAGAAATATATAAATATGGAATAGACAATGCAAGTTTATATAAGAATATTAAAGAGAATAGAGAAAAAGCAGGTACAGGTACAACTTTTCCACAAAGGAAACCCAAATAAAGGCGAGTAGAGTCGAGGTGACTGGAGCTGGTGCCATGCAGTGGAAAAGGGGCACGTGTTTCACCAGTTGAAATGCTTTTAATGTGAAGCTGCAGCAGTAGAAATTGTTGGGTTAGCATTAGCAGTAACTTAACCATGGTTGAAGGAGAGTGAACAGGAAAAAGGCTGAAATCAATGAGATGAAGTAATAAACAGTGCAGTGTGTCGGTAGGCAAACTGAATCCTGCGCGGGAAAGACTGACTCAGACAGTGACAATATAAATCACTATATAAAACAATGCTGGAGTGTTAATTCAAAAATGTGTTGGTAGTCCATTTGACCTGACCTTTGATCTCTTTTACATGTCTCACATCAAATGGCTGGCCCGCTTTAGACAATACATACATTCATTTACTGACACACTTTCACTCGTTTCTGTTGTGACTGCTACTGTCCAGAGGGAAACTATCCGTCAGCCAGAAGACAGTAGAAAATTAATATCAGTTTATCTATATTTATTGTCAGATACATCAATGAGTATGAGTGATTTACTTACTGGTAACTAATTACTGTTTTCATTTAGGACAAACTGGCACGTGTTTTTTTTTCCCTTTGTATTTAATTTGTTGTTTTTATTTGTTGATGTTACCAAAACAGCTTTTTACAGCTATCAATATATGCAGCTACTGAGCTGTATGTTGTCGAGAGATAAAGCTACAAGCATCCTGACAGTGCTCGTCCTTTATTTCCTCATGTTGAGACTTAGACGTCTGGGAGGCACGACTTTTTTGTCCAGCATCAATCAGGATATTAAACAAAAATAATTGAGCCATAATTCTTGCTTCACAGTTTGGGAAATGCTGTCTGTATGTGTTAATTATGGAGATAGCTTTTTCTGCAATCTTCTTGTCTTAACTCTCCAGGAAGGGAATAAACGTATTTCAAAATATTGCATTTAAGTATTTGGTTTGTATAATTTTTCATTGAATTAAACTTATTTTCCCAGTGTTTTTGTTGCTATCTTTGTTCTGTATGTTGCATGTTGAGCAGGACACCAACACCCTCTTCCAGCTGCCGTCCTTTATTAAAATGCAGTATGTTTCTGGAGAACAAACACAGAACAACACATTTTTGTTAAAAAAAAATAAATAAACTACCTCACTGTATGCTTCCACACACTGGGACAAATTACCCAGGATGCTTTGTGAGAAGCTGGTAGTCCTGTATCATTGTCAGTCATCCCAGGGGCGATTGCTGTCTGTGACTCTCAGTGGAGTTATGATTTCCCAGAGGATCCCCTCACATGTTCCAACACTGTCGGATTCTGTCTGCATTTTTTCCCTCGCTCGATATTTTTCTTTCCATTCTCATTTTCCTCTTTCTCCCTAATATTTCCTTGAACTTTCCCTCTCTGTCCGCCTCTGTATTTCTTCCTCTTTTTAATTTTACTATTTCTATCTCTTTCCAGGAATTTTAATGAACCTGGATCTCTTTGCACCTCTTCTTTAAGGGGGTATTTTAAAAGATGTTGCATTTAGGATTTTCTGTTACAGTCGGTTTAATTATTAAAGTGGTACAACGGGCATCTCTGCTACTCTTCTGCAGCCTCTCAGAGCCTCTCTGAACAGCTAGTTTTCACTCCTAAAATTTTAATATAAGGGAAGTTCATTCTTGGATAATCCTGTGTCCTTATGGTTGAAAACTAGGAGTATAATTAAAGAAGTATAATCTAGCATACAAACACCACATCATTTTATTACTGTGTTCAGGTTTCCTGAGTCAGTCTAAAATGTCTTTAAATAAACTTTCTGTTTTTTTTCTTTCAGCCTATAAGAAGAAGGAGCGTCCAGAGATTTCTCTGCCATCTGATTTTGAACACACCATCCATGTCGGCTTTGATGCGGTTACCGGCGAGTTTACTGTAAGTGTGTATGTGTGGTGGTGTGTGTTTGTTCCCTTGTGTGTAATAACACTAAGTTTACTGAAAGCAACCGCGGTGTGCGTATGAGGAGTGTGTTTGTGCGTCTGGTAAGTTTACATCAATTTTTAATTGCTCACCAAAGGACCCACGTTCATTGTTGCATGCAAGTGTGTATAAATGTGTGTGTGTGTGTGTGTGTGTGTGTGTGTCTCTGTCTGTTTTCTGCACACACACTTGGCAAATGAACCTTTTTAAATAATCACATTAGACAAAGACGCCTTGTTTAGCTGACTCACTTGATCCGCCTGACCAAGCTCTTTTAGCTGTGTGTGTTCACTAAGCTACCCTTTCCTTTTCTGTAATCTGGAACAAGTTCCTGCTTCTCAATTATACACACATCTATATGCACATGAACATTTGTAACTCAAATTAACAGAAGATAAATATAATTCAGTGAGTAAACAACAGTCGAGCCACACAGAGACTTCGGATAGATGGATGACATGATGGTTTACCATTATGGAAAGATGAGACATTAATAGAGTGGCATGATGGAGAGTGTGTGATGGACTGACCCAGACAGAGAGAGCTGGGAAACAAGGAGATGTGACCCAGTTATGTGACTGAAGTACAAATATGACAAGACTGCCTTGTTAGGAATCTGTAGAAAGCCTGTGTGCGTGTACATTATGTATGTGTGTCTTCCTTACTACTGAATCTTGCTGTATTATTTTTCATCATAACGCAGCAGTAATGTGCCTTCGACACAGCCCATAAATAAGGACAAAATACATAGTGCACATGGAATAAAAAAATAAAACAGTTTGTGTGTGTGTGTATAGGGCATGCCGGAGCAGTGGGCCCGGCTCCTGCAGACGTCCAACATCACCAAGCTGGAGCAGAAGAAGAATCCTCAGGCCGTCCTCGATGTTTTAAAGTTCTACGACTC
Source organism: Micropterus salmoides (assembly GCF_014851395.1). Taxonomy (NCBI): domain Eukaryota; kingdom Metazoa; phylum Chordata; class Actinopteri; order Centrarchiformes; family Centrarchidae; genus Micropterus; species Micropterus salmoides. The sequence continues at coordinate 36,088,908 of NW_024042261.1, forward strand.
AAAAGAAACGGGCAACAGCCAGAAATACATGAGCTTCACAGGTACACACAGACACGCACACCTGCATGTCCTGCTCCTCCAAATTGTTGTTTTGTCAATAATTTTTCATCGTGTTGTTTCCCTGCAGATAAAAACACAGACGCCTACAGCTCCTCCACCACAACGGTAAGACTACTGTCACAACTGTTTCTGTGTCCTGTGTCCCTCATAGAGACGGCTCTATGAGGAAGGTTTCATTGCGTAATTCAGTTGCAATGATTGGCAGCAGCCACCCCTGAGTTTATTTTAGGGATGCACCGAAATGAAAATTCTTGGCTGAAGCCAAAACCAATTTTTTTTTTTGCAAATTCTTTTTTACCATTGCATAAATTAAATAGTAATAATATGCTTTTTACTCAGTGTTTCCCATAGAATTTGGTGAGACTATGGTGGGTGGGTCTGAGGCCCGAGAGGGTCCGGTAAAGTAAATTACATGTGTCCATTTACTTTGAATGGACACATTTAATGTTTTATACCTTCTGTGAATATAATCCATCCATCCATCCATCGTCAACCGTTTATCCTGCGTACAGGGGGGCTGGAGCCAATCCCAGCTGGCATCGAGCGAAAGGCGGGGTACATCCTGGACAGGTTGCCAGTCCATCGCAGGGCCACACATAGACAGACAACCACTCAAATTCAAATCTAAGGGCAAGTTAGACACACCAATTAATCTAGCCTGCATGTCTTTGGACGGTGGGAGGAAGCCGGAGCACCCGGAGAAAACCCACGGTCACGGGGGGAGAACATGCAAACTCCACACAGAAAGGCCGGGGCAAATGGGGTTAGATCCCACGACCTTCTTGCTGTCAGGCGACAGTGCTAACCAGTTAATATTATTTCCATCCTGTATAGACACCTTATTTTGAAAACCGGACGTTGTTACGTGTGTATCCTCTCGCTAAATTCATAAAGGCTGACCCAATATGATAAATGTTGTATGTGGTTCTCTTATCGCATAACATGAAGACTTCACGGTCTCTCTTCAGGTAGGACTCTCATACTGCAACACTTGTCTTTGTAAAGAGACAAACTGACAAGGTAAAGTCGCTAACCTGCCTGTCGGCTTGCTCTGGTCCGTTTCAGTGGATTGACCATCTAGGTGCGGCTAACTTAATCGCCTTCTCACAAACGAGTGACAGAAACACTCAGCAGGTCAGACCATTTGTTGCTTTTTCTAAGAAGTCAGCCACAGATGGAGTAGATGTGCTAGAAGACAATTCAGCAGAACAGCGTCTTTCTCGGACACTAAAATGCTTCCACACTGCCGACATGTCAACGTTATTGTTTGGTAAATTTTATTCGGTCGTTTGACTTATTAGGCCAAACACTGAAAGTGCTTATTTTGATATTTTCAGCCAGTTTATTTCGGTGGCCGAACATTCGGTGCATCCCTAGTTTAGTTGAATCTGCTAATAATAGTTTACGAAATTGTAAATATTGTATGTAGTAAATGTGGCCTCGAGGTAAAAACAGTCACTATATTTATTCCCAAACTATACAGCCTACCAGCAGAGTCCAATCCTCATAAAGTTTATCAACATAAATGATAATTCTGGTATATTTACCAATTGATAAGAGCCCAGGATATTTATTTATCATTGATATTTTCATAAACTGACACTGAAAGTCTTCACTGGCATTGCATTTATCACTGTATTTTTTTGTGTTATTATACATGATTCAACCTTCCTGCATATTATTATATTCTTAAATGCATCATCGTGTTTTAGGTTGCTTTTGGAACTTTTTCTTTTAAGGACAACCTTAAAGCACAGAAGAAGAAGAAGAAAGTCTTAACTTGACAAAGAAAACAAAAAAATGCACAGTAAGATTTAAACATCTAAAAACTGAATCAACTCTAAACGTATACAATAATGAAATGATTAAAGTGTAACTAAAACTAACACACTAAGACTAAAACTAAGTGCTAAAAAAACTAAGTGCTCAACATTGAATGTCATGTCTGGATCCCCCCACTGGTAATTGGTGCTTATGTTTTTACCAGTTCTTACCATCCAGCGTGTTAATCAAGACATTTGATATTTTGAATTTTTGAAGTGTAAACAAAATTGAGGTTAAATTTGTGAGGAGACTATGTTGAAGGGAAGTGGAGTCTGGCTGTAGTTTGTCAGGGTAACAAGCAATGAAAAGATTAAGAGAGGAAGGAAGGAGATCTGCAGTGTGACACGGTGCGGAGATTAAAAGAGGGAGTGGAGGAGATGAGGTTTAATCTACCGTTTGACAAGACAGACCAAAGAGCATGAGATTGGGTGTGGGTGCAGAGAGAGAGAGTAATACATTTGAAAATGTTGAAAGAGGTTGAAGACATCGTGTTGAGGTGCAGGAGTCTGGTGTCTGACCTCTAATTTGATTATAGCACATAATATCTCTGAAACTGAACTTATTTGGGTGATTTATTATCAGATGACTAATGTACATGATGAAGGGTTATGTTTTATATCAACTGAAGCTTAACTCATAGATACTGAAACTACTGTAAATGATGTACTCTCTGCACAGAACAGGATAATACTGAAAGACAGTGAAAGCAATCAGGACATTATGTAGAATACGCTTTTTTTGTACCAAGAATTGGAGAGGAAGATACCACTGTCATATCTGAACCATGAACAGTAATGACCGACCGGGAAAATTCATGTGAATGCCCACTAAAATTCTGAAAGTCTGAATGTTGACCAGTTGTTGACGTCATATACGCAAGAAACATGGCGGGCAACATGGTTGATGGTTAGAAATGTTTAAATAATGGTGCAAAATATGCAATATGTTATTAAGTTATAAAGGTTAGTTTGCTGTCCATGTAGTGTGAAGAAGTTTAATTAGGAAAGTTATTTATTTTCTGGTACTGTACTGGTGCAGTAACAACTCTGGGACAAAAAAATAACTTTGTAATAGAAAGCTTCAAACTGTTCCATCATAGTTGGATGACTATGATAATGCTAATCCAACACATAGCCTATTTACAGTAGCATAGCATCCATGTTATTTCCACATTCTGACCTAGAGCACAGGAACACACCAAAGTCGGAAGAACGACTTCCCAACTCGCGAACTAGGACCATCATAGGAGCACATGAATGCAGCACAAATACTGTATGAAGCAACGGTCAGTAGCCGGTTAGCTTAGTTTAGCACAACCCTAGTAGGTTGCTGCTCAAGAAACAGTCCAGTCCATTACAAAACTTTGTATGTAATGTGAGCTTTAGAGCTGCTGGTGGGTGTCTTTTGTTGCCTCTGGACGGACACAGGCTATCTGCTTCCTCGCATTGTTTATACTAAGCTAAGCTGATCAGTTGCTAGCTGTAGCTTTACCATACAGACATAGTGATATCAATTATTCCTTTTAAAAGGATTATATCATTTTTCTGCTTTCTGTTTTGATTATTATTATTGGGGGGAAGACTTTCCTACTTTCTTTTATTCCATATTCATGTATTGCTTAATGTCTGTTTCGTGTAAAATTTCTTAATTGTATTTTTGTGTTTTCTTGTCAATAATACATTTAATTAAAAAAAGTGAAAAATGTTTGTAATGAATCTAACTAGCTCTGAACATGCATCCTGATAATAAAAATTAATTAAATGGAAGAAAATTTGACATTTATTTGCAAAACAACCTGTTTTCATTTAGATAATAATATTCAGGTTTTTTCTTATTTATAGTATAGTATAGTATTTATAGTATGTTCTAGCTTAAAAGGACACAGGTATTTTACCTGGTATGTTTGAGTGCACACTTTTTGATTGGCCATTTCCAATTCAGGACCAACTACAGTGTATTGCTGGATGACAGACTTGTGTGGCAACAAGCACACACACACACACACACAGCTCCAAACATATCAGTTCTAATTAAAATAAATGAGGAAGCTTTGTTTTGCCGCCGCACAAGTGTTGTCTGAAAGGTGCCAACAAACAAAACTATGAAGGTGACCAAGAGAAGGAGGGAGGAGGAAGTGATGATGATGCCTCTCCTAGAGGTGCCCTCCTCTTCCTCTCTCTCTCTCTGCATTGTGAATCAGCATCTTTTTCCTCCTTTCACCATTTTCCTGTCTCTGCAGCTTGGCCACCAGCCGAGCATCAGACTAGAGATAGAGCAGAGAAGAAGAGAGGGATGGAGAGGAGGATGTGTCACTAGTGGCATCAGAAGCCAGACACGACTAGAGCTTTCGGACATCCGCAGCGATGCCGAGAGGAGGGCGAGAGAAGGGAGTTAAAAAAGGGTGGAAAGACAGAGAGGGAAGCGAGAAATACAGAAGGTTAAATTCAGAGAAAAAGTAAGCGGGAAAGAAGAGTTAAAGACTGGGAGGATAACTTCTCTGCAGGATGAGATGATGAAGCAGTAGAGGAAGCAATGATGGGTCTGGTATCGCTGTTGGCTCATATGACGATGATGTCACTGAAGCTCCGCCCTCTCTCCCCATGTGACATCACACAGAGCTCCAAGGCCGTGTCAGAGACGCCCGCCATAGCAACTGTATCTGAAGACGACGACGAAGACGAGGCCGAGCCCCCGCCGGTGATCGCCCCCCGACCAGAACACACCAAATCAGTAAGGAGACCCACGCTCTTTCTGTACTTGTGAAGACCCTCATTAACAAATGCACCCCCTCACCCTTAGCCCCTAACTACCACAACTCTAACCTCGCCTTAACCTAATTCTAACCTTAACCAGGTCTTAACCTTCAAACAGTCCGTTTTAAAACTGAAATGGGTCATCACAAATAAGCTCACATACACATCCTTCTACTGCTGCTCAGTATGAGGCCGATACGTCTGCCCGTCAAGCCTCGTCATTTGAGGCTTTATATCATTTTAGAGGAAAATGTATGTGTGCAACAAATTTCTTGAAAACTGGAAACAGCTTAAAAAGTCTTACAGAAGATTGTTTGTGTATATGAGTTAAAGTTGAGGTTATAAAATGCAAAGGAGTTGAAGTGCCTCTGAACCCAGTAATAATAATAATAATTTATCATGTTTTTCAGTGGAACCTGTAATTTAAGTGCCAATTGAAGAGACCGTTTCCAATTCAAAAGTTTATGTCTAATGTTTTATACAAAGGCTATGTTTACTTTCGCTGAATGTAATAGCTCAGCGCTGTGGTGGAAATCTGAAAATACGATTGAGCACAAGCTCGTCTTTATTGGTTTTATTTATGCTTTTACAAAAGGATCCGTGCAGAGCGTTCAGCAACTCATTGATGAAGAAGTTGTTTTGTCTTTATAATCAATTAGGCACATGCAAGGAAACAACTGAGGTTAAGAAAAGTTGTTAACAGATAGGTCTAGGTCAGCAAGGTCGGTCAGCAATAGGCCAGTCCCTTTTTTTTTTTTACTGTAAAAGCAGCCGAATTGACATTAGTGTGCAGCTGGCTGTGTTTTATAATTCAATTTAAGCTTAATAATTTCTAGTAATGAACGCTAAAATAGGTTACTTATCATTTTCTATTACATAACCAGCTTCCGTAATTATTTCCAGTATTTTTCAGTTATTTTTGGGGAAAGTTATGCCTTTATGAAACAACTGACAGTAGAGAGATGACAGAAAATGATTGGAGTGGAAATATACACAACAAAGGTCCCACCGGACATCAGCTTGGGAATCTCTTTAAAACAGTTACAGCAAAAACATTATACACTTTATGCAAGGAGGATTTACTGTAGGACTGCTGTATTAGACTGCATTAGTTTTAGCTTTTGTACCTAATAATAAACTGGAAGAAATCAGTTTAGACATGAGTCTTAAAGAACGATTGAAAACAAAACAAACATATATTCAGGAGTGCAGCAAAGTAGAATTTTCATCATGGATTAATGTGCTGTTTATTTTTTGTTCTGTCTAGAAAATGTCAGAAAACTGTGAAAAAATCTCAAAGGTGCGATCTTCAAATGTCTGAAATCCAAACAAGTTCAGTTTACTGTTATATAAGACGAAGAAAAGAATCAAATCTACGCAGTTGTGAAGCTGAAAATGAAAAACGAGTCAAACTTTTAATAGATTATTAAAATAGTAAATTTTTGTATCGAACGAAGAATCGTTTGGCTCTAAATGTTGAATACGTCTTTTAATCCTCTCATGGGAAAAGGGAAATAGAGCTTTTGCTACAAAAGATTATTGTTGTTACTGTTTAAACTTTTAAACTAATATTAATGATAAACTTTTGTATTTCTGTCACAATATTCTGATCATCTCGTCCTTTATATGCTTTATCCCTTCCAAACACACACACACAGTTTCTCACATTAGCAAACAACTTCACAAGTTCCTTTTTTATGTCCTTTCTCACACACACACACACACACACAAACACACACATTGTTGCTCCTCTGTCAGACAGGTTGGCGGTTGACAGGCTGCTTCCATGGCGCCACCGCCGTTACCACAGTGACGAGTGTGGTGCACCTGACTGGAGCGCCCGCCATCACATACTCACACCAACAGACACACACACACTGTCGCCTTTCGTCTTTTCATCCCGACAGTCTGAAAGCGGAGCAGGACTCAAACGTCTCACAGCTCAGTTACAACACTCACTTTGACTGCATCAGCATTTTTATTACCTCCTGACGCTCACAAGCTTATATATTATGAGCCATAACATTGTCTAGCAAGATGGACTATTCACTTAATATTTTCTCTAATATTTTCACTTATGTTATTCTTTCAGATATACACTCGCTCAGTGATCGAGCCGCTCCCTCCTCCTCCAACCAAAGATGCTGCGACCTCCCCCATCTCTCAGCCAATGGCTGCCGCCGCAGCCGTCACCCCTGCCCCACCTGCAGAAGGAGCTCCCAGTAGCCCTCCCACTGCCAGCCCCGCCCCTGGGCCTTCTGTGCCCCGCCCCCAGGACAAAACCAGGAAGAAGAAGATGTCGGACGAGGAGATCCTGGAGAAACTACGTAAGGCTCATTCATACAGAATTGATAGGAAAAGCTCACCTCATACCTTTCTAAAATGCTCAGATTATCTTTATATAGATGTGCTTTGCATTGTTTTTATATAACGTATATTCTATATTATACATATTTATATCACAGAAGAAATTTTTGAAGTCATTTTCCCTTTAAAAATTATATTACCAGTAGTTTAAATTACATAAACGCAGGAACAAGCACACTATATGGCTGAAAAGTATGTGGACATGCCTTTGCGGACTTTTAGTTTAGGCTGTTTTATATGTTTTGGCTGTAGGGAAATCTTAATGCTGCAGCTTTCAGTGTGCTTCAAACTTTGTGGCATCAGTTTGTGTTTGTCCATTTTCCTGTTTCAACATGACAGTGGCACCGTGCACAAAGCAGCTCCATAAAGAAATGGTTTTCCCAGTTTCTCAGAGCCCTGACCTCAACCATCATCACTGTTAGACCTCGCTAATGCTCTGGTGTCTGAAAGGGAGACAATCCCTGCAGGAGGTTCAACATCTGGTGGAAAGACTGAAACCAGAAGAGAAATGTTCAGCTCCCACGTGTGGGTGTGTAATGTTTGGGTGTCCACATACTTTTGTACATATAGTGTATGTAATGATGTATGAAAGTGAGCAGTGAGAATGAATGTAACGATGATCATCCACACCACCGAGTCTTAAGGTTAGTTAGCACGAGTTACCTTTTAGCTTCAGAGAACAATTCAGTGAGAGGCTGTGAACCTCTTTCTCTGAAAAACTACGTTTGTGTGGTAAAAAGGGGGAAAATGAAGCACTGCTCAGATTTCACGTGTAGAAATAATATCTGCAGGTCCTCTCTGGAAAATATATCTGAAGCTGAGCGAAGCAGTGGCTCCACTTGGAACAAAGTTAAACTGTCCTAAGGCTGATGTCAAAGTCCAAGATGCTCCACTGATAAATGCAAAACCTTTATAAGGACATAAGGAGATTAAAACCAGTGAGCTGTGACCACTTACGAGGCCCCCAGAGTTGTGAATAATGTGGTTTTAATCTTACTGGGTATATGTATTAATAAGAAGTGCCTTTATTTTCTTTTAAAAGACTCTGACAGTCTAACTTTTCAAGCTCATCCTTTTCTTTTAAGAAAGGTCTAAACTGCACAGGCCTAATATTCTTATATATCGATATTATATAATATTATATCTCCTGTGATTTGTAATTAGTTTGTCTATAAATAGAAATCGTCATCCCATGTCTATGTCTCCGTAAAGTAAAAAATATGATGCTGTTTTTACCTGCTACAGTTCAGTGAGGACAGAGTCTCCCGAGTGCTAATTTTAGTCTCATTTACACTCTCCTTTTTGACAGGCAGTTTCATCACCTTCTCCTTATATGCTCACACACACAGTTTCTCTCACAGAGCAGGGTTTGAATTTATTTTAGGCTCAAGTTGGTCAGGCTGGTGGTGATGTTTTTTTAAACAGTATTTTATTATTTGTTTTAACAAGCAACTCACAAAACATAGTTCCTTACTAGTAAGACACTACTAAATATGAAATTAGAATATATGAAAAACAAATAATTTCTCATGGTTAATAGTTGGGAGGGTATTTTACTAATTACATGAGCTTCTTCCATAATACTGTGCCTGTTATTTCTTTAGTCTTCCACATCATGATGAAAATAATGGGTATTAAAATTAAAGCACACAGATTGCTATAGTGTTCTGTGTTTGCCAATGTTAGTGAGGCTTGTTACATAACGTTATCACATCCCACTAACAAAAGAAACAGTGTCTCAAAGTGTCCAAATAATCCTGTTAAAACTTTAGTTTATTGAAGTGTTAAGTCTCAGTCTGTCACGTTTCCAACATGGTGGCCTGACACTCAATGAAAGAGCTGTGTTGACTTGCTCTGCCACAGCTAACAGATGCTAACAGGATGGTGGTTTTGTTTTCTCAGAAATGAACCACAGATATAAAAGTATTTCAATTGTCCTCAGTGGTTTGTTGCGCCGACCGCAGGGAACCCTCAGCCTTTTTTTCTTGAAGCTCCACTCCGCTAACTGTAGCAGTTAACATGAAACAGATGTGAATATTTACAAGTCAAAGTTACACACACACACACAGGTTATTTATTATTTTTTTTTACTTTATTTTTGCCTTGATTTAATGCCTTGAGATCAACCATGTAAAACTACATCCATCCATCCATCCATCCATCCATCCATCGTCAACCGCTTATCCTGCGTACAGGGTCACGGGGGGCTGGAGCCAATCCCAGTTGACATCGGGCGAATGGCAGGGTACAACCTGGACAGGTCGCCAGTCCATGTAATACTCCTTATTTTAAATTTTAAATGAAGTAAAAACAATTATCAGTATGAAGTATTCATAGTATTTTACTTTCAGCTGATTTTATAGCTATAAAAATATCTTAGTTATTAAAACAAGCATGATTAAAGTCCAGATTTATCATGACATCCATGAGTCTTAAAATTGTTAAGTTTGTTAAGTTTTACACCATGCGCCATGGTATACTGGTGCAATAATACTTTGATACTTTAAAAGCCCATACTTGCAGTATTGGAATGTATAAAATATGCAAAATGAAAAAATATTATATATGTTGAATGCTCTTCTCCTAATGATATTTAAAGGTTAAGTGTGTAAGTTTTAGTGGCATCTAGTGGTGAGGGTTGCGAATTGCACCCTCCCTCCCTTATCCAAGCGAGTAGTATAGCTACGGTGCCTGAGACAGGACAAAGATATCATCTATGAGATAGCAGAGAGTTACCAGTCAAGAAATTAGGTTTCTTTAGATAGATATATTAAGATATTATATTTACTTAATTATTCAGTTTTATATTATTATTATTACTTTTTCATTAATAAACAACAGCCACATCAAGAAATGAAGTTCTACAGGATGCTTTTAGATAAGCATGCAAATATTACCAAAATGTCTTTTTGTTTTTTTGTTTTTTTAAATACAACAGAAACACAAAGTAGTACTGACAGCCTTAACTTCAGCTTGTAGTAAAACGGTCATGGGCATTTAGCATGTGAAAGTACAAATTACACATTTGTGTGCACAGTGACAAAGCAATATCCTATAATAATATAATGCAAATTCGGAAAGTATTCATTATTGGTCACTTGATAGGCACACAGTCTTGTTATAGATCACCATAAGCAGTAAAAAGAAATGCATGTTTTCCACCAGGACAGTAAAATGTGAAGTTTAGCTGCTGATCTGAGCTTCCATGCTGTTACCGTTTTATTGACAATAATATTCATCAGCTGTTTGAGTCACGAAGGTAACGGCACATTTCTGTCCATGTATCAAAGCCATAACAGAGCGCTGGAGCATAACTACATGAAATTACAATCCAACTACATATTTTTTTTCTACCAGCGCAGTATAGGTTTAGCTGGCTGATCTGAGCTTTGATGCTGGAAGCTGCCTTTTATTGCCAATTAGTGATCAGCTGATTGTCTCAGGAACATAAGGTACAAAGCCAAAACAGAGCTCTGGAGAGAGAGAGTAACTACATATTTTACACCACAAGCCAAAGCCAGCGGTGAAGAATAAACCAATCAAACTAAGCTTACATGATTTTTCTACGAGGGCAGTAAAAGTTTAGCTGGCTGATGCTTCCATGCTCTAAGCTAACGTTCCGGTTTTATTGCCAATTAACGTTACTGATCAGCTGATTGTCTCTCGCTAATGTAAGCAGCAAAGCCAACCCACAGGCTGGAGAATAAGTAGGCGACATGAAATTAATCCAACTACATATTTCACACACCTCACGTCTCTCTGTGATTATGGCCAGCTTTAAGCTAAAGCTATCAAACACCAGTTTTCATTTGCAAGTCTGACAAACTTAATTACCTGTCCAGCAAAAAACAGACAACTTCAGCACCGCTTTGAAAACATCTGTCCCACATTATAGCCTTCCATCTGGGAAAATCCACAACATCCGTGATTTCTGCTGTCAGCTGTTTGTATCTGTCCCGACATTATTCACTCTTCTTCTTTGTACGTATTCAATGTAGTGACAGGCGTCTACACTACCGGAATTATACAAGCAAAAGAAGAAAGCTGTGATGACGAAACGCGCGCTGTTTGTTCGTTGTCGGCTATTGGAGAAACATAACGACAAATTACAGCGACCTCCATAGAAGGGGGTGCCCGCGGTTATATAGATAAAAATGGCTCATTCTAAGGTAATAAAAACATAATGGTTCATTATGTAAGGTCTTTATGCACCACTGAAAATATAGTTTTGGATCTTATATTGCATTTCTGTCAATAGATCCTCTGAAATATTAGACACTGAACCTTTTAAGATCAATTCAGAACAAATTTCACAATAAGTCTTTTTTTTTTTTAAGTTTGTATGTCTCAAAACTGTCCATAACGACACATTACAAATCATACCCTAAACTAAGAAAGTCCTGTACTTTTAACTAAAATTAAGTAATAATTAATTCCCCTTAATTAAAGGTGATGTCAGATTTTTTTCAGCCTGTGATGTTTTAAAATCATGCCGTAGCCCAGAATTAAAGCAGATATTCAAAAGTACTTATTCCCCATATTTAAGTGTGTTGTTGTTTATTTGTAACTCTTGATATATTTTTTTAAATCATGCCCCACGCCTGTCCAGATGTGCTCAGATCTCCCTCTGCTGGTAAGACTAGGATACTGCATCTCTGTCTGTCTGTCTCTCTGATTGACAGACCTGATATCCACTGTCCCCGCCCCAACTGTCCAATCCTAGCGTCTGATTGGTCGTCCTCTCTTTCCATCATCCAGTCTCCTGCGTTACCAAATGACTCCAAGTTTTGTCCTTTAATCACTTTCCTACTGTGGACTCTGATTACTGAACTGCAGACAGAGCTGCTTCAGCTCTTTTCTGTCTTTCTTTTGTTTGTTGTGCGTTCTTTCTTTCTTACCTGATGATTTTTTTTTCTTTCTTTTCCTTTTGTTTTTTTGCATTCTTTCTTTCTTTCTTCCTTTCTTTCTTTATCATGTAGCACTTTGGGATTTGCTTAAATATATATATAATATATATAAAGTGCATTACAAATAAAATTTATTATTATTTATTATTATTCTATTTCCATTTCACTATCTTTCTAACTCATTTCTTTCTTTAGTTTTGGTTCTTTCTTGATTTTTTTTTCTTTCTTTCTTTCTTCCTTTCTTTCTATTTCCATTTTACTATTATTCTTCCTCCTTTCTTTAGTTTTTGTGATTTCTTTTTCTTTCTTCCTTCTTTCCTTCATGTCTTCCCTTCTCTTCTCTCCTTCCTTTTTTCTTAATTTCTTTCTTTCTTTCTTTCTATTTTCATTTCTCCATAGCCTATTTCTTCCTCCTTTCTTTTGTTTGTTTTTCATCCTTTTTTCTTTTTTGATTCTTTTCCTAATCATGTCTTTCCTTCTGTGCAGACTTACTGATTCAGATGGCTCTGTATCAGTTTTACTTTTCATTTATTCTTCTTTATCATCTTTTCCTATTCCGAATCCTGTTTTTAAAACTTTTCTTTACATCTCCATTTAGTTTTTTGTCTCATCCTTCGTTCCTTCTGTCATCTTCTTTTCTCTTCTGTCGTTCCTCTCTTCTCTCTGCCAGTCAGCATGCTGTGTTGACCTAAGTGTGATGAACATAGAGTAGAATTTGAATGGATAGAAAGACACCTGACTGATTGATATCCATTCAAATTCAGTGGTACTGTAAAATGAACATATGAATACCATTCAGCTGTGGATTACAGGGCCAGGTTTACTTTGTGTTGAGCCATATACATTGCTGTTTGTTTTGATCAACCAATAAGTTGGTTGTTGTTTTCTTTTTTTCTCTTTCTTTAACTCAGGGACGATCGTAAGTGTGGGAGACCCCAAGAAGAAATATACACGCTTTGAGAAAATTGGACAGGGGTAAGTCATAAATATACTGTGGCTGAGTTGACCTGTCAAGTCTCTTGTGATTGGTTCACTCACTGAATGCAAATGTGCATTATGTAAGTGTAGCGTCACATTACGTCCATACAATCTCCAATTCCCCTACATAAAACATATTCAAAAGAAACTGCATGTGTGAAACCTGTCAGGCCTCTAGGCATTACTGACGGGGTTTCTACAAGCAAAACATAAATATTTTAAATTTCTGCTAAACCCAGACTTACTTTTAACACTGTTTTTCAGGTAAGTCTTTTGGATCAAGTACAAGTCACATTTCAAGTCAAGAGATGTCACTTATACTGTACTTGTGCAAGTCAAAACACACATTAAGGAAATATTTATGTTTGCTTTATGTGGCAAACTCCCAGATGAGTTTATGTACATCACTACTGCTGGTGTAATTGAGAGTGCTGTCCATATATATATATACTGAGTAAACAATGAACCAACCCCTAAAATGTCAGACATGTACAGATTTAGAAGTATTAAGATTGACAAGCAAAGTAACTGTATGACTGATGGGGGGAGTCACATAAAAATTCTTTAGTCCTATCCAAAGCCCTGAAAGGTGTCTTGTAATTAGTTGAATGCCCACACAGGCTATAGTGTGGTGTATTCAACTTGACTAATATGGCTGAAGTTCAGTTAGGTGTGCTTCATTATTTTGTGAGAAGAGTTTTCGCTGCTACTTAAGGGTGTGTTACCTCACGTGACATTTGAAAAATGATCTTTTTCATCCAGGAAAGAAATGATGACATACTGAAATTTTTTAAAAGAGAGCTTCTCTTCACTTAATCACTTCACTTAATTTAACTATGACTTTCCTGATATAGGCATGAAACTCTTGCTGCACTTTGCTTTGAACTTATGCACTGCTGCACTTACTTAAAATACTGTATTCTACTTGATTGATCTAATGGGTCTATTGTACTATATCTATTTATTTAACTTGTACATCTTATTTTCCATTAATAATGGCATTCTTCACGTGTTTTTATATGAAGCACTTGTAATGTAATTTAGTATATGGCAGGTGCTATACAATTAAAGTTTGTTAATATTAGTATTACTATTATTATTAATGTACAATGTGTAACTGGAGCTCTGCTGTCTGTTTTCAGGGCATCTGGAACGGTGTACACTGCTATAGACATCGCAACAGGACAGGAGGTCGGTTTGCTTTATCACCCTCCATATTTCCCTACTTTCTACATTTCTCTTGTTTTCCATTCTCCTTCAGTTTACAGCTAGCCACACGCCTTTTTACAAAGAGAATATTAACAGCGCTAAAAATACATGTTTGTGATGTAAAATCAACTGGCACACTGAAAGGAAACCCCGCTCTCACAGGTCACCACTTTTCTGGGTGCCCTTTGCGCATTATGACTCGGATACCTCTTAGACGACCCCTGATAACAACCTAGTTTTAATAATAGGTCACTGGCCTGATCTTCTGTATTAAATTTCAAAAAGCTTGCTAGTCAACCCCTTTCTTCCTCTCACTGGCAGGTTTCAGAGAGTGGGGTACTAACATTATCTGAAGTGCTGCCAGCTTGCTGTTTATCTGTATTGAGGTGTGTAGGTGTAGGCAGTGTAGATGTTAAAGTAAAAGAATACTAACTTACCAGTCTGGAAGAGTAGGAAGAAAATTAAGACAAAAAGAGACTGTAGTTTCTTAAGGTTTGCACTTACCTAAACTTATTTATTTTTAAAAAATGCAACAAAAACAAGCCCCCAAAAGTTCCCCCTTTTTTTTTTTTTAGCTCTAGGGTCAGCAACTTGAATGACTGATCGGAAGGAAGGACTTCACCTCTTTTCCAAGCATTCATTGGCTGCCAGAACTCAGCCATCAGATTAATTGGTTTTTACATTCTCACCTCATATCCTTCCTTTTTAATAGCGTACACTTACTGCCGGTAGTTGCAACACCCCTTTGCTCTAGTCACAAATTAACAATAAAAAAAATATAAAGTAAAATAATAAAACATATAATGTAGATTCAACAAACGATGATTGTGTATTCTTTTCTCATTTCCAGTAAATAAAGATCACATATACTGAGAAATGAGCATTTCTTCTCTAATACATCTTAAATGCATCACACAAATGAAAATCACACACAAAATGCCAAAAAAAGACATCAAACACGGGTTGTCACTATTTTTTTTTACAAAGAAAACCCCTCCCTCTGTTCTTTTAATGTCAAAATGATGCTTTCATTTTCACAATGGCTGATGGCGTATAGGCAAATAGCGCCTTCTCTCCTGATTAAAATGATTAACTCGATGTCATCATGGAATGCATCTAGGAGACGTACTTACAGAAGACAAGTGTTAAAGTTTACTGAAAATGAAAAAAGAAGTCCTGACCTTCCCCTCTATCACACCTTTTTTCACACCTCCCCTCATGTGCGCAAGATACATACATGTGTTGTCAGGGACACTTTACCTTGTGGTTAAATTTACAGAAAAAAACCTTAGCTTCCTCTTTACTGGAAACTAGCATTATTTTGAGACTTGCACTGACGCTGAGTATGTCTAACCATACAAGATGTCTATGAAGATTCTCAGTCATCCAGGTCATAGTTATCCAACGAAGGTTAAAATGAAGGGCAACTGGACTTGGTTGAAGATACTGGAAGACGTTTCGTCCCTCATCCAAAGGACTTCTTCAGTTCTGACTGACTGGCAGGGAAACTCAGCTATTTAACCTCAGTGGGGTCGTTTGCCAGGATCGTCGGTACTGCTGGTTCGTTAGTGTTCCTTGTTGCTGTGACGACAGTCGTTACAGTCGTTGAGACTACCTGTGGCCAAGACTGAACGACCATCGTTGGTATCTTCACCTGAGGCCAAGACTGAACGACCATCGTTGGTATCTTCACCTGAGGCCAATAGGTTACGTTTGTTAAGTTTCCTGGGAAGTGATGAAAGGACAGCATTGTAAGTGGGGGATAAGTGGTGGCGTAGACCCCCTCCCCTGTTCAATGATGGCTTCTCCACCCTGGTGTAGATGCTTCCTTGACACCTCTTTCAAACCATCCATCTTCTCTGTCTAAAATGTGCACCTGGTGGTCCTCAAACGAGTGGTTGTTTTTTCCCTGTGTTTTTTAAACCCAAGAACACACTAAGACAGATACTGGTCCACCCCAAAGACCGCACACCCAAACACAAGAAGATACCAACGATGGTCGTTCAGTCTTGGCCTCAGGTGAAGATACCAACGATGGTCGTTCAGTCTTGGCCACAGGTAGTCTCAACGACTGTAACGACTGTCGTCACAGCAACAAGGAACACTAACGAAGTTCGATGACCCGGGATAACGACCCCACTGAGGTTAAATAGCTGAGTTTCCCTGCCAGTCAGTCAGAACTGAAGAAGTCCTTTGGATAAGGGACGAAACGTCTTCCAGTAGCTTCAACCAAGTCCAGTTGCCCTTCATTTTAACCCTCGTTGTCTAACCATACACAGACAAAGGTCTCTTAAGGCAAAGATAAGGTCAGGCACAAGAAAGATATTGGACTTATTAAATAATTAAATACAGTATCTCAACTTAAACAAACATCCATGTCCTGTAATTTTATGGCAATACTTCCCATCATTTTTAAGATATTCAGTCTGGACAAAAATGGTGGACCAACAGACAGACCACAGGGATTTGCTACTGAAATTGCTAAATAAAAAGCTCCTGAAAAACTAAAGCTCCCACACAGAAACACTGTTAAAGGTCGAAGAGGACGTAAAGGGAAAATAAAGTCCGTACCTGGATGATTTAGATGACTGTACACACAAAATGTTCACTCAGTTTTTGTTCAAAGTTAAACCATGATTCTGAGTGAGTCAGACTAAAGAGTTTAAATGGCAAATTTAGGGAGAAATTTAAACTAAATGTCTTTGTTAGAGTTAGTAGGGGTTAGGAAAGATGCTAGGTGTTAAAGGCAGAACAGGAAGTTTAAAGGAAACGTAGGTTCATCCGGGTAAAATGAAGCGAAGACAACGAGAGATTAAGGGGAGAGAGCAGCGAGTTCAGATGGAGTTTGCACAGTGAGGACATTGTGGCAGTAAACTGGATTTAAGTCTGGCTTCATTAGCGGTGACTTCCAAGTTAATTTTAAAGGAGCTCAGCTCGTCTGTCATGCTGATCTTCCTCAGTTTCACTCGCTGAGGATTAGTCTGTGTGCTTGTTTTAAACGTCTGCCTACAGCCTTTAGGATTTAGATATTTTGCCCGTCAGTGCCTTTTCTGGCTGTCGTCTGTCTTCAATTTCTTACCGTTTTACTTTTCATCCTTTTGTCTTTTATTCCCTGTCACATTATCTATTTCTTTTAATAAACCTGTCTGTCTTTCCTTTATTGTGCTCCTCCCCACGTTCTCCAACCTCTCCACTGTTTTTCTTTTCATTCGCATGTGAATATATGTCAAATATTTCTCTTTTTCTCTCTCAGGTTGCCATTAAACAGATGAACCTGCAGCAGCAGCCAAAGAAGGAACTGATCATCAATGAGATTCTGGTGATGAGGGAAAATAAGAACCCAAACATAGTCAACTACTTGGACAGGTTAGAGACACGATCCCACACACCATCACTTCACAGCATCTCCTTTGTATTCATTCACTAGAAAATGTGACAGGTGGGTGAGAAAACAGAAGATGACATTAGCATTAAACTCTGTTTTCCTAATGTACTGTAATGTATAGCGGCTCTCTTGGCTTTGCGGTTTTGCACACAGTTTTCTCCAGACAATCTGAACTATAAACGTAAGAATTGTAAATGTGTAATCATGTGTAAACAATGCACATTTCTTTATTTCTGGTATAAATATTTAGCCACAGTGAGAAGTGAGATTTAAACACTATTTGAGCAGCTTCTTTTAAAAAAAACAACAACATTGGAGCAGCTGGTGTATCTGTTTTCAGTGAAGACAAAAAAACTCACATTGTTTTCATGAAGAAAACAGTCGATACTCTGCCTTTTTCCATCATGCTGTGAGCAACCACAACCTGATTTCATTCTCCACACAGCAGCAGGACACAATAAAGGGAGTTTATTAGTGTGCTGAGGATTTAGAGGTGTCACCTGCAGCTCCTCACTGCTCCATAACTCCCTGCAGTGGTTAAACTCATCCACTGAAGAGAAAATGACAGAAATGACCATGTTGTTTTAGGTGAGCGAAGCCGTCCAGCAAATATACTCTCAATTTGATCCATCTTGCAATGTAAAAACAGTTTCTCTGTCTTAATAGAAAAGTAAATTTTTCCATTTCACGGATCTCTTTGGTGATTTCCAGCCTGTTCCCTGCTGTAGGACGATAAGTCTGCAACCATTTGCAATTGACTGCTTTTTTTTGCTGTTGCAGTTAATATTCTCAGGGGGTATCTGTCATAATTTTCAGACATTATTATGACTGTTTATTACCATGTCGGCGTGCTTTCGTGACCTAAAACCTTACTGGTTTCTTCAACCAGTTAGCTGGAACATAGTCATGTTTTCACTTCTGTTGTATTACCCTAAAAATGAACAGCTCTCTTGAGGTTCAATGGACTGATCTATCTATCTATCTCTCTATTTCTCACTCTCCCTCTCTCACAAATTTTCTGTTTATATTCATGTTTTTATTTCACACTTGCTTTGGCAATGTTTTCCATGCCAGTAAAGCCCCATTGAATTGAACTAAGAAAGCGAGAGAGAGAGAGATTGATGCCTGCAGACAAACCTTTCTGGAGGCTGCAGCTTTAAATTTGGAGGATTATATTTGGTTTTGGCAGGTTCACACTCAGCTGAGATCCTTCTGTTCAGGTTGCCGTTCCGACAACAAAAAATTATTTAAATATAAATTAGCCAAAAGTGAAGTTCCACGACTTTTCTTAGAAACCTGGAAAACACCTCTGTGATGTGCCAGATGTTTCAGGAGCTGTGGAAACACTGTAGGTATTAGTGAGGAAACGCAACTGAGCTGTGAACTGGGAAGACTGACGCATGATGAGAGGCTATTCAGTGCTGCTGTTGTCAACCAACCCACTCGTCATGTAGGGGGGGGTTCTCATGGTTACCCGTTTGTCTTGAGAGATATTTAGGAGGCACATGCAAGACTGGTGATAATGCTGTCATCCCCATGGAAACAACAATTTCACGGTCACTGATTTACTGTTTCTGTCCAGCCAGTATATTTTATATCGTACCTCTGCTGCTAATAATAAACTTTGTTTTGTTCTATAAATAAAGGTTGCAAAGTACTTGATAACATAAAATCAAGCTATGTTAGAGGCAAAATTACTAAGTGCTTTACAGCATGAAGCCAAGAATAGTAAAAGCCTGAACCACCCCAAAAAAATCAAACAAGAATAAAAGCAGATGGGCTTAAACTGTGGTGGTTACAAACGACTAGAGAAAGTAAGAGCAAGTCAGATTAACTAAAATCAGGGTAATCTACACGGTAAAAGGGAATCAGCCGCAGCTAACGAATCCTCTTAGATAAATTGTTCCAAATCCTCGGGGCTGACAAGAAAAGGCCAATAAAACTGACTTAAATATAAAAGTGAATAATAATATTAGAGGACAAATTCACAAATTGAAAAACATACAAATCCCTCCATTGAATTTCCTGTAGTGCAGCTGGAGTTTCCTCTGGTTCTAAAAAAACATTTCCTGTCTTCCTATATCGTAAATATATATACCTGCATATATTGATATTTGCACAGTTACCTGGTGGGTGACGAGCTGTGGGTGGTGATGGAGTACCTGGCCGGAGGTTCGCTGACTGACGTCGTAACAGAAACTTGCATGGATGAAGCCCAGATAGCTGCTGTGTGCAGAGAGGTAAGAGACGTGAGGCCCGCCCACTTTGACATCATCTCTCTTTCTAGCTGGATGATCTGCTAAAGATTGATTGTGGATTATTCAGAGTTTGGGGCAAACTGAGACCATGACAATGGGACATGAGGTTGATCTGTCTTGACCCCACTTGCAGCTCTGATCTCAGATCTGTTGGACTCATCAATCAAATGTTCAGTAATTGGAAACACTAAGTGACACAAAAAGAATTCTGTTATCTGCTAATTGTGATGAATCTGTGTTCACACAAACAATGAGGGTCCCTTTTTTAATATTAAAAATCATCCCTGATCTTAAAAACGGTGCTATTTACAGAATGTTGATAGAGGGAATACAAGAAAACATTCAGTAGATTTTGATACTGACTCTTCTGGATGGTTAAAGACGGACTAAACCTTTAATAGAATTATTACAGTAGGTTTAATGGTAATGGTGTCATAATGATGCATTATGTTTTGCTAAATATGGTGATGTCGATACATGAAGAAGTGTCTTAATGTGTCTCTGTGTCTCTGCCTCTCCAGTGTCTCCAGGCGTTGGAGTTCCTCCACTCGAACCAGGTCATCCATCGAGACATCAAGAGCGACAACATCCTGCTGGGCATGGACGGCTCTGTCAAACTCAGTATGTCCAACAACGGATTTGTCATTTCATTCTTTCAGTTTATTCATTCAGTGCATTTATTCCTTCTTTATTAACAGCAGAGTGTTGTTGTAGTTGCTCAGTGTGACCAGTGGGGGGAGCTCTCGTTGCACTCAGTGAACATGAGCCTTTATATTGTTATCTACAGTAGATTTAAGACACTTCATGTAAAAAACTAAAGCTGTTTTCTGGGGGGCCAAATATTTGTGTTGGAGGGAGTTGGAGTAAATATATCGCAGCTTTTTTCCATATCGAAGGTGTTGCTTGATTTTCTTTTGTTCATCTGAAGACAGAATTTCAAACATTGTGAGCACATGGACTCATTTTGTCTTCTCTCCTCCTCCCAGCTGACTTTGGGTTCTGCGCCCAGATCACTCCGGAGCAGAGTAAACGCAGCACCATGGTCGGGACTCCATACTGGATGGCTCCAGAAGTCGTGACCCGTAAAGCTTACGGCCCCAAAGTGGACATCTGGTCCCTGGGCATCATGGCCATAGAGATGGTGGAGGGGGAGCCGCCTTACCTGAATGAAAATCCACTCAGGGTGAGATGTGCTGCAGGCTAACCAAGAGAGTAAAAGCTGATAAGCACGGCAAAAGATTATTTTTTCTTATTCATTGTAAAAATAGTTTGACAGTAAATACCAACACAAATGCATTTGTTAAATATTGCCTCGATATTAAGACGATAATTTATTTCTGGAAATAACATTTGAATAAATGGGGGTTGTATTATATTTGAGGGAGTTGTAGATTCACACCTTCACACAGGAGTGTCTCCCAGAAGGATTTTGTGATTGGATCCCTGCTGCTTTTATAAGACAGTCACAGAATAGAAAACTTTCAGGTTCCAGCTAGAATCTGATCTCAACAACATTATTACCCCTTATGATAAACTGGTCATAAAGACAGTACTGCTGTAACACCAGCTCCTACAGAGGGTGCTGCATTATGAACTGTTGCCTTAATGTTGCTAGGATAGCAAGTTTGTTCAACCTGCAGGACGTTTTGACAGGACACGGAACGCTTTGTGCTGCCAGAGAAAATAAATTCCTGAAAGTGAAACGAGTCGTTGGAAGAAACAGACCAGCGATCAAGTCAAGCAGCCAAGAATTACTGCTGTTACACAACGTCATAATGAGGAGCTCAACAAGAATAACTGAAACACGCTAACTCTCACTGTTATCGCCTCAGCACTACAGTGGCTCATACAGAGACAGTAACATATTGGACACCACAGTTAGTTACTCAGAATAAAAAAAACATATTACTACAACATAAACAAGAGTAACTCAGATAAAATCAGACGAAGGATTTTAAAAGTTTCACGCTTCATGAGATTCTGACTAACATGCTGCTGGTGTGTTTTGCCTAGGCGCTGTATCTCATAGCTACCAACGGGACGCCGGAGCTGCAGAACCCGGAGAAACTGTCGACGACATTCAGAGACTTCCTGAACCGATGTCTGGAGATGGACGTGGAGAAGAGAGGGTCGGCTAAAGAGCTACTGCAGGTACTGTGTGTGTGTTCATAGTCTGTACATTATAACATAATAACAAAATTGAAAAAGAAAGAAAAGAAAGACAAAAACATGTTCATTAAATATCCCTATTAAATAAATATTCAAATATACAATAAAGACAACTATGAATATAATACGCAGAATATTTATTATACCTCCCAGCCCTTCCCAACAGGTTACAACAACACATTTAAAAGGATCTGGAAAATAACACTCTTGGTCAATGCGTTTTGTTTCTAAATTTATTTAGAAAGTTTTGGAACATTGTTTATGTGTTCGTTGACTGTTTATTCATCTTGGATGGATGAACTGGATATTATCTATATCTTAATCCTATTTATGTTCTTTGTGTTCATTGGTGTAACTATGTATTTATACTGCATTCACAGCCGAGTTTCTCTTGAAAAAGAGATTTTAGAAAGGAAAAATTAAAACAGATTAGAAGGAAAAGTAACTGACAAACAGAAGGATAGAGGCAACAGAAACTAGTCTGATGTACACATTGAAACAGTGTGTTGTTCCAGTTTCTTGTCTGGGTTTTTAATAATACTGTATACAAACAGTAGATCAAGTTTTTTTTTTTCAATACTAGACTGGGAAATGAGGCGGGCGCCGAGGCGGAGGAAGAAGATGGATCCTTAAGTTAAAGTAACAATACTGCAGTATAAAAATGCTTCAGTGCAATTTAAAATCCTGCATTGCAAATGTTACTTAAGTAAAAGTACGTAAGTGTTATTAGCAACATACTTAGAGTAGCAAAAGTAAATGGTAAATTTGGATGTTAGACGACAGGTTACTGGGCTGGTTAGTGACCACACAAGACGCAGAAACATCCATTTGCACTTGACTAACAATAAGCACTTTGTCTGTCAGCGGTGGTTTAGGAAATAAAAACTGAATCCAGCCCCAGTGCTTCCAGCTCACAGACAGTTGTGTAGGTGGAGAGACGTGGAGGTCGTGTTGAACTTAGCAGCAAAACAAGTTGTGTAACTGTTCTATGACTCAGAGCTCCGAGGTGATACTGGGACTTATAATGTTTCAGAAGGAGGTCTGTTTCAGACGTAATTCAATTTAATGGTTCCTTTGTAAGAGTGTGTGTACGTGGTTAGAGTCCTTGTCCCTGAAGTAACTGTTTAAAGGTGGATTCAATTCTGTGTGTGTCTGTCTGTCTGTCTGTCTGTCTGTCTGTCTGTCTGTCTGTCTGTCTGTCTGTCTGTCTGTCTGTCTGTCTGTCTGTCTGTCTGTCTGTCTGTCTGTCTGTCTTAAATAAGAGGTCTCATCTGGGATTATGTAGGCCTGCACATCACAGTTGTGCTTCAGGCCTCTGTGGTATTTCAGTCTAACATGACAAGGGGGCTGCCATAGTTGCTTTAAAGGGGGGATCCACTGTTTTAAATCACAGACTGTCTATAAATATAATAAGGGCATGTATCCAGGATATTTTGGCTTTATTTTGGTGCAGTGGGAGGAATTATATATATATACTGACAAAAACATTTTTATAAGGATTGTGGCTCTGTCAGAGATGATGATTATGTCAAAAAAAGTGTGTCTTTTGCTATAGTTGAGAATACATCACAAAAAAACAATAGGATTCAAGTCCAAGAAACTTTGCCTGAACACCCTGAAAACCTGACCACACTAACACAGTGCGACACCACCCCTGAGCTCTCATAGGCAACATTTTATAACGAAAAAAGGGGAGCTCCAACAATTTAGTACTGCACTTCCTTAGAGTTGGGGGACTCGCAAGAAACAGAATAAAAAGAAAAACATTTTAAAATTGTAGCAGCTGAGGCTGAAATATCTTGACTTCCAAAACACTGAATCCTACATTTCCCATACATGCAACTCAGTAGCATCTTTAATGAGTCCCCGTCTGCCTTTATAAATGACCTCCACACCTGAAGTTTATAACGCAGGATTTCTGTTTTAAACCCACGCTCATCCATCATTTAAATTAATTATTAAAGAAGTCATAAAGAAACATTAACATTATGTGATAATTAAACCACCAACATTATAAATTAGATTTTACCAAGTCTTTTATTGGTTTTTGTGTAGTTTGTCTTTTTGTACCATTTGAACACGCTGAAGAGATATTTCTACAGAAAGGTCATAACGCACATGAGGGTAGCCATTTATTTATTTTTCCTGAATGATGAATCAACAGGTAAAACTGTTTTTAACATCCTGAGAATCTGTTTCCTTTTTTTCTATAGTGAATTAAAATATTTCTCTTTTTTTTTTCTCCAACTCCCTTCCCTCCCTCCATTCTTCTTGTCCTTCCCTTTCTCCTCCCTGGACCTCTCCTCTTCCCTCCTCCCTCTGTCTCTTTCCCTTCTCCTCTCTCAGCATCAGTTTCTGAAGATGGCGAAGCCTCTCTCCAGTCTGACTCCTCTCATTGTGGCTGCCAAGGAAGCTGCCAAGAACAACCGCTAGCTAGTTTTGCACTCATTATCTTGTCTCTCTATCCCTCTCTCTCTCTTTACCATCTCTCCATCCTCTCTCTTCTTCGATTTCAGTAGATGGGACGGCATTGATGGCTGCTGGCTTCAAATGCCTACAGTCCTTCCTTTCCCTCCGTTCTTCTTTTTGTCTTTTATAACCTGAACCAACCCCCAACCCTCACAGGGAGAAAGAAGGGTGGTTTCTTCCTGTAACTTCTTTTTCGACACTCCACTGGACTCAGACAGGAAGCCGGGGGTTAACTGAATGACGTCATCAGCCGAGCTGTGATCAAGTGAAGTCATCGCTGACATAACCACCACCTCAGCCAGTATGAACAACCCAATATGAGAGAGAGAGAGTGTTTCAACAGAGCAACAGACTCATGGGAGTTTTTTAAAAATACATTTTGTTTTTCTACCTTGTCTGTAAAAGCCCCGAACCACAACAGCCAACCAGCACCCTCTGCTGCAGACTGTGTGTGTGTGAGCTTCCTGTCATGCGTCTATGGGTCTTAGTTCGACTTATCTTCTGTGTAAAAGTGCATTTGTTGATTTTCATTTTATCACTCTCTTTTTCTAAAATAATTGTGTGTGTGTGTGTGTGTGTGTGTACATGCGAGTGTGTGGATTGTGTGTATGTATTTTTGGTCATGGGGGGATGTTGGCATATTAATTAAGTTGATTGTAGCGTTACGTTCTGTAGTTTTTGACACGGAGCAGGTGAGGTTTGGTACTTTGTCGTGTCTGCGGTGTGAGCTGTAAGTTAGAGATTATTAATATTAATTATAATAAGGACATTATGGCGTGCTCAGAGCCATCGATGGACTAAGTTTGGCTATAAATGGTTTTCCTGTTTTCAAAACAGCCATTTTGACTCCATGGTATCTTTCCAGGAGGAAAAGTGAACCAGTGAACTGGACTGTCATGTGGCAAAGAAAACGTAGTTGTTTACCCAAAATCCACTCTGCCAAACTCTCTCCATCTGCAGCTCTGGGTTCTTCACTGTCTGCGGCCTCGATGCTGAGACTGTGAGGGAGAGAATGTGCATGTCAACAACCTTTTTTATACGGTACGTTTAAGACGGAGAAAAAATGATAATAAATGAGTTGTGATAATGTTGAAATGTAAAGTGACGATACATGAAGGATGCTTGTGTATGATGGGAAAGATCATATCTTAATCCTATTTTCAGAAGAAGACGGGGACAAATAAATGCTGCAATGGTGCAAAGCTATTGGATCCCCAGTAACCCGCTAAAAATAAGGTGTATATTTTACATGTAAAAAAAAAAAAAGCTGCGGTGACAAAAAAAAGACGACAACAATCTGTTTCATCTTTTGTTTACAGACTTTTTTTATAGTTGATCAATGTCAGAAAATGAGTTCAACACCTGTTTGGATTTTTTTCCGCTGAATTAAATCAACAGGTTTTCTCGTCTGCAAAAAAAACAACTGACGGGTCACAGGTTCAAATCCCGCAAGAGCTAAAGTCTCCATCAGCTGCCACGGTTGTTCGCTCTGCATTTGAGCGTCAGATAAAGAAAACACCTGCAATGTAAATACCCACCAAACATCCATTCAAAACTCTCACTTTGGTTCCTTCTTACTTGTTTTTATTGTTTTTTTTAATCTAGTGTTGGTGTACCTCTGGCCTTAAACTGTTTCAAAGGTGCAAGACTACTTTAGTACCAGTCTGATGGCAACGATACACCGGCAACATTTTTAGGCAACAGTGAAAATTGTCAACAACCGTGCTGCAATTACTTTGATTAATCTTTGTTAATCGATTCATCTTTAAATTTGTAAAAAAAAATCAAAACATTTTGAAAACCTGTTCATCACAATATCCCAGAGCCCAAGGTTATTTCTTCAAATGTCTTGTTCTGTGCAACCAACCCTTTCAAAACGCAAAAATATGTGGTTAACAGTGATAAAATCAAATGATAAAAGCAGAGTGATTGGCATGTTTGTTTCAAAAAGTAAATAATTAATCGATTATCAAAGAATTTGCAGATTCATTTTCTAATCAGCTGATAATTGCAGCACTGTAACAGGGAGAGGGTTCGCTTAAATCACATGGTTATGATCATCATTGTGGTCACAGATTTGAACTCTGCAGCACCCAGTGTGAACAGTGCCTACTGAAGTGCCTTTGAGCAAGGCACTAAAGCGCACGGCTGCTTACACTGGCTGCAGTACAGAGGGTGAAAACACTAAACATGTATACACTGCCTGAAACTGTTGCCACTGTTGGAGTTTGTGTATCCTGGTCTGAACACTGTTACTAGTAGTGACTATTCTGTTTGAATTTCTCTTGAGACCAGGATGGTCTGAACCAGGTGAACTCTGTGTGTAGGTTAAAGTTTAGGTGTCAATAAATACTCCTCAAAAGAGAAAGTAACACTAACAATCAGAGACGTAAGAGCTGTCTGTCAATGAAAAACTACAGGAATGCTACTTTAAATGACCCTTTAAATGTTGGGTCACTTTTCCCATGTAATGGTGTTTTGATGGGATTGTATTAATGTTGTCTACCTACCAAGATGGATCGGACCAAACAATATTTAAGATTAATTCTCCAGTTAGTTTAATCTGCTGCGGTGTACCAGATGGGATGAGTTTCACAATGTTATGTTGGATAAATTGCATAAGTAGTTTTACATTTTAGGAAACATCATAGAATTATCATAAAACACGTGGGAGTCATTTCATTAGCACTGATGGAAAACAAGATAAATAGATGTCCTAATTCAATCCATACGGTTCCGTTGTGTTCAGTCGTATAAATCCGGTAGCTTTCCTTCGTAAGAGCTTGTTTACAGCGTCCCCTCTCCCAGTGGACAAGGAAATCTTTTTAATACCCCAGAGTTTCAGGCTAGAGGCCAATCCATGATTAGCAGTCACATAATGACGAACAATCGCTCAAGATTCTTAGTGCGAAAAGCCGTCTTATATAGCAATCCTCAGTTTTAGAGCTCGTTTAGTTTGGCCGACATACAACAGAACAGGTACCTTTCACTATATAGTGAGGTTCATAAAAGACTGGAAGTTTCTTTCACCTTTTTAGCTGCAAGATTTCTGCTCCATCTGCAAAATTTCACTGAAAAAGAGTTGGTGGTTGCTCCTATGTAGGAGGGGTGGGGGCCATTTGTCCGTTGTCCGCTGATCATCCTTTGCGACCATTTTATACCTGCCAAGAGAAACTACTGTTCCCGAAATAAGATAAAAACCATAACATTCAGCCTTGATAAATCGGCCTCTGTAGGAAACAAACAAACAGACTGATGCTGACTCTTACAAATACTGCTGGACCTTAGAACAAGTAGAATTAATTAATTTGGTAAAGACTTATTTTACCGAAGAAGTGACCATCACCAAGCAGGACACAGTTCTCTTATCAGCTTATAGGGGATTCAGGTCTAAATAAGGGTTCAGTCCAGGATGAGACGGTCAATGCAGGCTTAACTGCCCAGTGTATCAGAGCCATAATTTATCTGTTTATATATAATTTTGATGATTTGACACAACTCTGAAAAATGAAAAAAATAAAACTGTACAAAAACTGGATGTCTGGTCTTTCTTTTCTTTTCTTTTTTTTTTAAAGCGTTTCCTGAGCTCGTGGCAACAGGGAGCAAAAACTGATTGTCTCAGATTTTCAGCATTTTATAATTAAGGTTTGTTCCACACCTGCAAGTACACAATGTTTCCTAAACTAAGCTTTGCCTAAAATGTCACAGAGCCAAATCTGTACTGAGTGCAGCACTGTTCCTGATAGTGACCCTATCTAACTTGCAGTCAGGGCAAATAAGGGAAAAAAAATTTGTGCATCTTGGTAGCTCATTTTTATTTAATTTAAATGTTACTTTACATTATGTTGTATTTATCAGGGACAATGCATAATATATGGGCTAATTCTCATCTGCAGTCCCTGGGCACGTTCCAGTTGTGGACAGGTTATTACGATAAAATATTAATAATAAATCCAAACCTTACACTTTTTATAAAAAGCTGACTTGAATCAAATCAAACTGACCACTTGTTAAACAAGACTCAAATGAGCCAGTCCTCCCAAAACAAAACAATTTTGGTGCACCAAAATGTTCAAAATATTTATTCAATAATGCCAAAACTTAGATAAATGTTTCAGAAGAAACTAACTCAGGTGTCACTGGAGAAATTTCAGACTGCTCTTTTTGATTTTGTCCAGCTACAGGAAATATTATCCACCCCTCAAAACTGCACTGCACTATACGGACCATGTATAGCTTTTAATGATAAGATACTAGAACACCAGTACTTATTCACTATTGCCTTGTGTGCTCTTCTAAAGTCCAGCGCATTGTTAGCCGAGTAGACTGACCACCAAATAATAATACTGAGAAGTTTTATTTATGATTTCCTAATAGTCTTGAAAACTCTAAAGCCTTTCTTTAAGTCAATTGTGTAATCGACTGTTCTTTGCCTGAGTCTGGGGCAGAAATGAGCCTTAAATCCGTCTGGCAGCGACGGCCGCCTGCAGCCGCCGTCCGTCTGGCTGTGAAATTAGATCCCGCCTGTTTTTTCTTTTTTTTTCTTTCTCCTTCTAATTAAAAGTGGTAATTACTGATTGCCTGCTTCCTTAGCTCCCCTTTCATCTGGAGGCTAATAGGGAATTCTTTTTTTAGATGGAAGTGAGGCTGTATTGCAGCACGGTTTTTAAAATAAGTACAGATCTGTATTTCCTTCAATCCTCTATCTCACACCTGTTTGTTATCCTCTTTTCTTGTGGCTGCATCCTTTTTATCCTCTCATCTCATTCCTTCAGCCAGATCTTTCCATTTTAATAGGTGAGATTTTCTGATTTATAAATGTCTGTTTTGTGGCTCAAATTCACAATTTCATTCAAACTATATCCAGCAATCACTTACACCCTGACCTCACCCATCCCCTCTCCCTCATCTCAGCCCTCCACCTCCTAATGTCCACAGTAAAGTGGACAGTCTGTCTGTGGCAGTAATCCTCCTTAAATCCTTCACACACGCTGCTGTCCCCACTCAAGTCTCAAGTGAGACTCCACAATCTTCTCCTGCTCTTCTTCCTTTGTCTGACTTAAACCGTTCATTTACATATTGATCAGATTTTAAAACTATACTACAGTAACAGTATTTAAATATTTAAAAGCAGTAGCCCCTCTGCAACCACTTCTGTCTTCTGGCTCAGTGCAGAAAACATTTTGTACATTAAAAGTCATCAGATTGCACATCGTAACTGTTGGATGCCAATCATTTTGGTAATGGAAGCATTAAATAGGATGTGTAATATTTGAAATTAGGGGTCTAACCTTTTCATATGCAATTTTAACTTCAGTCTTGAATAAAACTGATTAAGAGAATTTTATTAAGTTGACAAATTGAGGTAGTTTTTTATGTTTCTTTTCTTTTATTTTCTTCGCTCTTTTAAAAAAACACAAGCAACATTTTAATTATTTATTATTTTATACAATACCAACATTACTGATGATTGTTAATAGACAAAATATTTGGTTAAAGTTGAGCATGAAGATGTAATAAAGACAGAAATGTAATTTCTTTGTTCAGCTCTGTCTCCATTGTCACCAGAGAGACCGAGCTCTTCTTTACCAACTGTAAATATCCTGCAGACAGAAAAAGTGACACAGGATTTCTGCTTGTTTCTTTTTCATGGTAGAAACTCTCTGATCCTCTGCACTCTGTCTTCCTGCTTCCCTCATTAACTCTTAATTCGGTCCTTCCTCCCTCGTGCATTAAATATTCGGTCTCTCTCAGTGTATCTTCCTCTGCTGGTGGTGTATGTGTGGACAGGAATGAGGCTGGTTTCTGCTGAAGTGGCAGAGAGAGGAGGATCGACAGAGTGTGACTCATCAATGACAAGGACAAACAACCACAGAGGGTGAAACTGAATTGAAAAGAAGACTGCGGTGAGAAAAGAGTGTGAAGTGACAAAAAAAGACAGATGTGACTTAAGAGGTAGGTGGATAGGTGGAGCAAAACAGGAAGGTTTAGAAAGGACTGAGAAAGAGAAAGATGTTTTTTAAGTGACAGGAGAAAGGAAAGGAGTATTTAAACAGGCTTGAAAAGAGTAATATTTTTTATTCACTATCTCAGTTTAGTGTATTAACATGCTAACATTTGCCAACACAATTAGTCATTAGCATTGTAGGTGCTTGGTCTTAAATCAAAGTAGTAGACAAATTAAAACTATGGCGCCAGATGAAAAGTTGAATTAAATCACCAAATTCATTACAATCATCTTGAAGAGATCATGGATGTCTGTATGAAAATGTATGACAATCCACCAAGTAATTGTCAAGATATTTCAGTCACAAATGTGAAACTCGTGGTGGCGCTAGAGGAAAAGTTTGAGGATTATCAAATTTAGTAGAATTTCTCAGAGGACCATGAATATTGGTACCAAATATTATGGCAATCCACCCAGTAGTTGTATAGTAGTGGCTATTTCAGTCTGCACTAAAGTGATAGACATAAAGTCCAATACAATGCTTAGTATACAGTAATGTTTACGATGCAAACAAACAAACAAACAAAATTAGACTTTGATGCTGTTCAGAGTATTGTGTCCACGCTGAAGTTTGTAGTCAAAGAATAGATTTTAATTTACCAGAATTACAAACAAAGGAGCCAATCAAAATAGCTTGCCACTGTCAGTTTCTTATACAGTATAAAGAAAACATGAAACAAACAGGCTTTGAGGAGAAGAACTCAGGTGTGGAGACTCAGAAGAATCGTGGTGGTTATTTTTTCAAAAGGCAGGTAGAACGAACAGAGGCGGTTGTCTGCAAAGCAATAAACATCTGCGGAGTTGCTGAAGCAGTAAAAGCTAAAACCTGAGACAACCTGTAACATAAATGTTGAAGAGATGCAGCCACAGTAAACTGACTGCTGGTGAGTGAACTGAACAGAGAGATGTTTAAATGTGATAACACACGGGCTGCCACAGAAACAATAAATGACTCATCAACTAGCAGCAGCGTATTAATGAACATAAACATTACATGATTGTTGTACATGTGATTCCGACACCATGGGTATTAATCTGCTGCTGTAACAGCCTCTTCTGGTTTCACGTTTTCCACCACATGTTGAACCTGCTGCAGGGATTTGATCCCATTCAGACAACAGAAGAACAGTGAGGTCTAAAGGTGATGTACGGTGATCAGGACTGGCTCACAGTTGGTGTTCTAGTTCATCCCAAAGGTGTTTGATGGAGTTGAGGTCAGGGTTCTGTGCAGGCCAGTCAAGTGTTTCCACACCAAAAAACATTTTTTTTGTGGAGCTGTTTATGCTCATTTAAGCATAAATTATCCAAATTTGAAGTCCCAAAATTTCAATTTATAAAAGAAAAATTGCATGGAAACAGGCTTCGTGATACTAAAATGCACATGAAGCACGAGTCCTTTACCTCCACTCAAGCTTTCGCTCCACTTGGGAAACTAAAACATCAGATCTGTGTAGAGCAATAATGAGACTCTAATCTTCCTCACATTAATACATGAAACTAATACATGAAAAGTTGTATTTCCGTTGCTTTTTCCACTCTTAATCCATTAGAGGTTATTTTTCCTAGTTATGTCACCATTTTAAACTCTCTTCTACTACACTGATTTAAGGGCACCCAGCTGGAGAGTTGTGTTTATCTTGATGCATATTCGTGTAACTGTGGTGGAAGGAAAATGCACATTCATTGGCATTTTCTTTTACTGCTTTTCTGGAATTTCAGTCAAAAATTGCACTAACTTTGTATGGAAACTTGACTATTGTCTTCTTAAAATAGGAAAGGATCTCCTCCAAAGTTTTGACACAAAGTTGGAAGCACACTATCATCTACAATATCACTGTATGATGTAGCATTAAGATTTCCATTTATTGGAATGGGCCTAGCTCACAGCCCCAGACAAAATATTTCGAGAGGTGTCCACATACTTTTGGCCACATAGTCAGAGCCAGAGACTCCAAACGTTGAATTTCAACTCTAAACCAAAGTCTTTGCTTTTGTGTGTTTGTATTATCATCACATCGTGAACACAAAAGTACATCCTGGCTTCTCAGGGTAGAGAGTGCATTCTCTAAAGAAAGAGAGAGAGAGAGAGACAGCAAAGGTTAGACTGAACGGTAGGTGGTGAATGATTACCATGTTCTCCCCTGTTGGTGTGTGACGTAAACGTAAAGAGGGAGACTCTGATAGAGGAACTGAAAGTGTGGGAAAGAAGAGCCAGCCTGTCTGTTTTTGAATCTCCTTGTGCGTGTGAGAGAGAGAGAACGGGTGTCTTGATTCATCGTCAGTGTTACAGTCATGCAATGCACTCTGTGTGTGCGTGTGTGCTAATGTACCTTGGTGTTACAGTGGAGCCCCCTCCCCTCTTTTTTTTTTTTTCTCCTTTATTGCTCACTGTTACATAACAGCCTCTGCTGCAGAGGAAGAGCACTGCAGAGGGTTCCCGAAACACACACACAGATCTACATTCATTTTCGGGCATTTTTAAGCATTACCTACCCTTAACCTTACCCTAACCTTAAAGCAAGTCTTTACCCTGAAATATTATGACGTTATGGTGACTTGCATTTTGTCCCCAATGTTAATGCCAGTCACCACGATGTGACTGTGTTTAAACAGATTTATGTCCCCACAACATGACTTATACCTGCACCCACAGACGCACACATTCACTTTCAGTCATTAAGGGGTAAACATTTTAAATGTGTATCTTTTTACATTTTAATCATTTATTTGCTTGATAAACTCAAGGAGGTCGAGTAAAGAGGAAAATAGTGAATTCAGTTCATTTTTATTTACTGCTCAGGTCTTATTTTCATATTTTTGTCATAATTTCCTTTTGCTTATGGTAACATTTAACTCTCCAGTTTCATTGCATAGACACAGTAACAACCTTAGATACAGCTTTGCACTGCAGAAAATTTCCCTCTTGACAAGTTATTTACTACTTTGCTGGACAACAACTTAATCATTCAATCTCCTTGTTACGACCGGACCGTCCAGAATAGCAGGGAGTTTAAAACTGCTCTAATGGAAATTGCTGTAAAGATGTTCCCTAAAAATGTTCTAAAATGGACCTCTGGAGAATAAAATGTCATTATAGTGAAAATAACAAGATCCAGGTTGTTGACAGGTTCCTTGTTATGATACTCACAAAACGCTCAGTCAGAGGTGCATCTTCATCTCTAGCTGTATGGACTAGCTCCCCTTTCAGAATAATCAAGTCTGGTACATGTGAGCCTGATTTAATTTAGTCCTTTGTGCGGAAATATGTTGAGTGCTGCTGGCCAAACGTGTGTATATATATATATATCTCTTGGTTTAATGCTCCTCATGTGGGCAGCAGGGATCCTAATGGACTGTTCAATCACTCTGCATTACTGCAACGGAGGGGGGTGAGGACAGGGGTTTAACGGAGGAGATGGTTGGGGAGTGTGCAGAGAATAATAAACATGAGGCTACAAAGAGATTTAATTTTCCATTTGAACCTGTGGATGAAAAAAACAGAGGAGTGGGAAAGTGCTGAGCGATGAAGAGTTTTCAGTCCGCCTCTTCCTCTTTCTTCTGCGTACAGAATGAAGTATCATTTCATTTGAAAGGTGGGTTGAGCGCGAGAGAGGAATGTCATTTCATAGCGCACAACATCACTACATGCTGACTCACTGTAATCCACTGTGAGCATCAGTTGAATGTCTAAAATGTCCAGAACCCAGGAGTAGCTGCAGGAGGTAAACAAGTTGTTTAGTTTCTCTCGTTTACCACAATGAAGGTGTGATGGAAATTTGATATTTTACTGTGTTTACCGTTTTACCTTGTATGCTTCATTATTATAGACCAGTGTTTCACTGTGTGGTTTTTGATTATTTTATTAGGTTGCAGTTAGGTGAAGGTTCCCATGGGAAAGAAGCTCATTAGAGAGTTTTCTTATCTGACTGTCCTTGATAGGCCTTCATCTCAGGCAGTTGGTCCCTACTCCCTTCCTCCCTAAGACAGCTGTATAATATAAAGTCACCTGTTTCTTCACCGGCTCTTGTTCTTACTGTTTACACTCTGTATGTCTGTCTGACCCTTTGCAAAGAATAAAAACCCTTAAAAGATGTGTGGATTGAACTCTTTATTTCAGAAGGACATATTTCCATTACAAAGGCAGGAGACTTTATAACATTGTGATACTTTCAAAGAAATCAAGGGTGCCCTTCAGGAAACGTGGATGTTCATCCACACTACAAAAATCAATGGCCCTACTGCTAAATTGTGTTGCTACTGACAGCTGGTAAGTACAGTAGATCTACAACTTTGGTCCAGACTGAAATATCTGTGGTAGCAGTATTAGTTTTTACTGCTTCGGCAGTTCTCCAGATTTTCATTCTCTTTCAGTGTGGACACAATAACAAACTCTGTTACAGTCTAATGCAGGCCAGTGTAACCCCCATGTCTTTGGGGATTTTTCACATTGGTGGAGATTTGTGGAGACGTTTGCATATTCCATCATTACAGTGTCGACTGAAATCTCTACACAGCTATACATAAGATAAGAAATACTTTATTGTCCCAGAAGGGAAATTTGTTTTGGTCCGTTCTGCAGCTTAACAAAGACAAAACACAAAATACAGAAATAAACATCAATCAACACATGTTCTCATATACATTTGACAGGTACCTAGTGAGCACATTAACTCCTCCTTCCAATGGCAGTTTTTGACTGAACAACCCTGTCGGCTGCATTCCCCGCAAATGTAGCACAACCCTTGCACAATGAGATTTTGCACACCCCTAATAGCCTATGTGTAATAGCCAGCTATTGCCATGAATCCTAATAACTTTAGTGATCCTCTGACTTTTCATCTAGCGCTATCATCAGGTCCAAAATTTGGATTTGTCCAGAACTTTGGTTTGCAAAATATTTAAATCAGCCTCAGTTGTACTTCAGTTCAGTGCTAATTAGCAAACATGGTGATGGTGTAAAAAATGTACCTGTTTTTCAGTTCATTATGTCCTTGTGAGCATGTTAGCATGCTGATGTTAGCATTTATTTAAACAATGCAACATGAGTACGGCCTCACAGTGCTGCTAGCAGGGATGTAGACTGTTAGCCTTGTTCTTCTGTTTAATTAGCTAATTTTTTAAAATGCAGTTATGTGTTTTAGAGTAAGAATGAATTATTTTGGTGACGTTAGTGGGAATTATTAAGGTACAGTAACAATAGGTAGCTGGAAGGCTGGTGAGAGCACTTGGGATGCAGTAGTATGTTGTTGTAGTTGCTTTTCTGACTACAGTTTTGGCAGAGACTTACTTATGAGGGTTTATGATGCTACACATGTTTAAAGGAAATGTTTGGGAAATGTTTTTTTACCTTGATCTGTGTTGTGTCGACTGAGCTCTTTGGAGGCCACAGGTTCGGATGTAGTTCTAGAAGGTGGTGTAAGTTTTGCGTGTCCAATATCTCAGAGACTGTTTTTGTGTTTGCACAGTGAACAGATGACTTTTACTGACTCTCATCACTCATGGACGTTATAAAGCTGTGTGTGTAGCGTGTGTGTGTGTCCGTTGTAATTGCCATCGTTAATACAATAGGTGCAGGTAAGATGCATTGGCAGCTTGTGTGTGTGTGTGTGTGTGTGTGTGTGTGTGTGTGTGTGTGTG
Source organism: Micropterus salmoides (assembly GCF_014851395.1). NCBI lineage: Eukaryota > Metazoa > Chordata > Actinopteri > Centrarchiformes > Centrarchidae > Micropterus > Micropterus salmoides. The sequence continues at coordinate 36,124,931 of NW_024042261.1, forward strand.
TGTGTGGGTGGGAGGCATCTCCTTCATAAAGGTTGCTGTCGTAATGACTCTGTTACCGTGGCGACCCATGCCTTGTTGACCAGATTCAATGCATTATGATAAAAGGTGCACCGAGTTGCCATGGCAACAATCTACGTAGGCGTTAAGCATAAGTAGAGAGACGGGACCCCTGTGACTCTGTGTGTTGATATCTGTGTGCACATCTCTTTGTTTACAGCCTGTGTGTGTGTGTGTGTGTGTGTAGATTGGCGCTCTTGACCTGAAACTTAAGGAGGTTTTATAATTGTGTCATTTCTTTCTGTGTTCTCTTGAGAAACACTTGATAACTTACTGTGTGTCACTCTTTTAACCTTTATTCATTGGGGGAAATTTAACAGAGAGAGGATTCTTTTCCGACAGTTACTCCCCTTCACACCTGGGAGCTGCCCAGTTTAATTGGGCTTTGAGATGCTCACATGGAGCAGCTTTGTGTCTTGTTCATTCAGATGTTCATTCTTGGAAACGCAGTTGACAAAACGAGGTCCATTGTAAAGCTTGTTTTCTTTCTAGACCTCAAATTTGAACCAGTCCCGAGGCTACTCCTGTAACTGTGAGGAAACATAATTAAATTATTTTAAATTATACATTACTGTCTCATAGCATGTTACTGAGAAGCAAGCAGAAAGATAATTAATTTTGTACATACCTGCCAGCATGTTGGATGTATGTTTGCAAATTACAGTACAGGGCTTAGGTGTGGTTAATAGCCTAAATATGAAACTAAATGAAAAGTGCCCTAAGATTTGGCGCTATATAAATAAAATTTAATTGAATAGCTTTAGGCGGGACTTGAGCCTGAGAGGATGGCATTGTAAGGTTTTAACCATAACCTGTTACATATGATATACTTCTGAAAAGACATTAACTTTCTATCGATATTTGCCTATGAGGGGTCCAAGCCTGAGAAGGGCTGGGAACACGGTTCCCAGGACCAGCAGGGCTGGGAACCCTATTATAATCGTTAGGGTTTTTATTCTTCTTCTTCCATAAGTAAAAGTGATACTGCGGCCTAGACGGTAAGTGCTACAGACGCGACACTCATAGGATAGTGTTCAGGTCACCGCAATGACCTCAGGCACAAAAATACGCATAGTTCTAACTCTAGGGGGCGCCAAATGCAAGGTCATTGCGTTTGGGCTTGGAACTCCCGCATACAAAGGCGCATATCAAAAACCTTATATCCACGCGTTCAGGGGATCGAGCTGAATCTCATGGTATAGGCCACGCCCAGACTTTTTTTTTGCTACATCGCGATAACAGAAAAACCTATTTTAATTAACTCCTCTGAAGCGGCAAGTCGGATCGACACCAAACTTGGCACGGATAATCTCTGGACCAAGCTGATGAAAGTTTGTAGAGGAAATTTTGATCTGCCACAAAATTTCCCAATTATAAGCTAACAAATGTTTGCAAAAAAATGCTAAAAACAGGAAGTGATGTCATATCTTAGTTTTGGAAAGGCTGGTCATGTGGTGCAATTACCTCCTAGGTGGCGCTGTGTTAGAGCAATTATCAGTTCCTCTATAACCACAAGTTGCATTGACATGAAACTTCAGTCGAATTGTTCAGGATGGTCTCCTGACTCCAGGCACCAAAGTTCACCCTAATATGCCCATAGGTGGCGCTGTTGTTGCAGATTAAAGACGTTTCAAAAAATCCCATTGACTTACATTCATTTTATATCTCCATAACCACAAGACTGATTCATACCAAATTTGGGTCAATTGTTCCCCATGGGCCCCTGATGACACCTGAAAAATTTGGTGCAATTCGGCTTATAGGTGGTGCTATAATCCATGCTCATATAGCGTGGGAAAATCCTATTCATTTGAGTGGGATTTTGAAACAATGGACATTTTGATTCATAACTATGCGCTACCACATCATAAACCTGATATCTATGTGTTTGGGGATACTGCAAAGTCATACGGTATAGGACACACCTCTGTGCAATGACATTTTCATTTCGCAAGATCGTGAAAAATGAAAAACCTATTTTAATTGACTCCTCAGAACTGTTTTGAATTTTGATCCACAAAAAAATGTGCAATTTATATCATAACAATTGTTTATGCTGAACGCAAATAACAGGACGTGATGCTTTATTGAGTTTGGGAAGTTTGATGTACACTAACATTGGGGACCTTATGTGACATGCGCTGGAAGGCTTGGACCCCGCTTAAAACTGCATTCAGTTCTAGTTTCGTATTTCCGTTTGACACTATGGCATTTAAAATTTATTCTTCAAATATTTGTTTAGATAAAAAAAAATACATTTGATTGCTAAAAAATAATCTTGTATTGTGTTGCCCTGGGTCCTGTCTGTGAGTACACAGTACTGTTATCAATAGCCAGGAGGAATGGTGACCCAAACTACTAATATAGGACTGAGATAGTGTTTATAAAAACATATAAATAAAAGTATAATATATCACTCATTCAACTGTGTTATAAACATGTTTGTGTAAACTTGTACCTGCAGGCGTCACTATGTTCCCTGTGTGTAAATATGCTGTTACATGTGCAGGAATTAAATTGTTTAAATAGCTCAGTTCCATTTACAAGTTGAAGATATTTCCTCCAGAATTAAATTATATTTCTCTGCATCAGAGTTTGTGGCTGTGTTCTGTATAGTGTTCATGTGAGTTTGGATGTGTGTGCTTCCTCAAACAGAAACTTAGTGTTACAGATAAGTTGGGTTTGTGAGAGGGATTGAAATTCGGGTCAGGCCCGGGCTGGCTGTGGTTATGTAATAATAACAGTATCCTGACATTTTGCTGTGTTTGGAAACATCTTCTGCTCTGTTGTCAACAGGGAGTTACCCCTGTTCTGCCTACTGGAATAGATTTGCTACCACAGCATCATTGCTGATGTAAAACAGAGACACACAAATTCACCAGTACACACCGACAGGCTCATTTAATCAGGTTTGTTCATTCATTATGCACAGTTGTTGTTCTTTATATGATTAAATCCTGTTTTGATGCTGTGTCATGCACAGAATGGGTTTGCCATTACATAACAGAACTGATGTGAAATGAGAGACGGATAAATAAAAAAAAACAGTCATACTGTATTTGTTGTTGTGTTGCATTTTAAGATTATCTTGACTACAATCTTTCTACAAGTCTTGCCATGGATGAAGTATTCAGATCCTTTACTTAAGTAAAAGTACCACACTGGAAAAAAAACCCCACTGCATTGAAAATGTCAAAGTATGTAAGTATAAACAGGAAAATGTACTTAAAGTATTAAAATGTGCTCAATGCAGAAAAATATCCCCTGTGACTGTTATACTATTATTATGTATTATATTATTAGAGTATTATTATTCATGCATTCATGTAAAAGCAAGATTTTACTGCTGTAGTTGTTGAGGTGGAACTCATTTTTATATATTTTGCATTAGACTACTCAGATTATCTGCTGCTTTCTCCATTAATTGATTGATAGTCTGAAAATAGTGAGAAATGACGTTACAATTACCCAAAGTGACCTCTTCATAATGCTTGTTTTGTCCGACCAACAGTCCAAACTTCAGCACTGTTAACACAACGTTCAAATAATTAAAATGATTTAAACAGAAAGCAGCAAATCTTCACATTTGTGAAGATGGAATGTTTTTACTGTTGGATAGTTTAATTTAAAAAACATCATACTCTTCATATGTTTTGTGCGTAAAAAGCTTAATTTGTAAAGTAACTAAGCTGTCAGATAAATGTAACTAAGTAAAAAGTACAACATTTACTTCTGAGATGTAGGAGTAGAAGTAGAAAGTGGCACGAAAAGAAAATACTTGAATAAAGCAGGTACCTTAAATTTCTACTTAAGTATAGTACTTCAGTAAATGTACTTAGTTACTGTCCACCACTGCTTGCCACATCCCTGCAGCTTGTGATGCACCATGATATAAAGAAACATTAAATCTAAAAATAACAAGATACGCAGATCAGTGTGTCAGGAACATGCCAGCATAACTCTTTTCGCATATACAATGTTTTTTCCCCACCATCCGAGGTCACAACACAGGAACACATTTCTTATTTTCTTTATATAAAAGTTTTTTAGATTGAATATGTAATGTTAAAATATGTTCTATAAACGATCTTTAAGCAAACACATGATACATGATATGCACTAGATATAGATGCAGACATACAGAAAAAGGATTTAAAGGAGAGGTTAACTGTTTTTCTTTATGTAGACTAAGTATGTACAAATATATCTTAGTCTACATTAAGAACTGTCTCGGACTAGACAGACACGGAGAACTGAGATATATTAAACTATGTTAGATTTGCGAACACTTTTTCTATTTGTGGAAATGGAAAAGGATGAATCAGAAGACAACAAATGTTTATCTTCATGAAATTGTCATTGAAAATAATCGTAAACTTCAAATACAGTAAATAACATAAATGCATGTATAAGAACAACAACAACAAAAAAGAAAACATATTGCCAGGGAAATAAACAATAACATTACATAAACAAAGATTAGGAAAGAGTGTCATTCAGTAGAAATAGATTAGTATATAAAGAGGTAATTTAGATTAATAATAGTTAGATTATTAAAAGCATGTTTTTTAAATTTACAGTGTAACCTTAGAATTGCAACATAGCTGTAAAGTAAGTTGTCTATCTCTCCATTTCATTTTACATGGAATTTGCCCAAAATTATATTGAATAGTGTTGATTTAAGAAGACTATTCTAATCTATTGTGTTGTTTTCAAACTAAATTGAAATATCACTACCGTGTAGTGTGACCATTTGACTGGTTTTTCATAAAGTCTTGGAAATCATATTAAAATATTTTTTTATACATGCAATGAAAAATTAAGTGAAAATTATTATATAATATAATTTGTTTCACAATTTCATTTATTTCATACAAAGTGAAGGATGAACAAGATATCGAAATATTTTAAATAAAAAGAGGCTTTCAATACATTGTTGATAACTATATTGATTTTCTGATTTGTTTGTCCATCTGGTGGTTTTGGAGATCTTTATTAAATGTTAAACATGACATTTAGAAGAACAAGATTTAAAATTAAAACATGGCTTTTATATATTTATTATTATTTATTTTTCTGTCTTTTTTGGGGGTCATTTGAAAAATAATTGGGGGAGACGTGGGTGGGCGCCAAGTGACGTAAGCAACAGGTTGCTTGGAGCCCCTCGCTGCCGCCTCGTGCCTGCGGTTCTCCTCCTCTCCTCATTTCGCCGATGCGCGTGCTGGTACTGTACGTCCCCAGTGTGTCCTCGCACGCACAGGCAGCAACAACACGGAGCTCGAGAGGAGGCTGCACTGCTGCACGAGACTGCTGCAGCATACAGCTCGTGCTTCAGTACGCATTAAAAAAAAAAATAACTGAACTCAAAAAAATAAAAATAATTTAAAAGACGGAATAAACGGAAAGTCGAGCTGCAAACAAACGTCCTTTGGGTAAGAAAATATTCATTTATTTCTCACGCGAATCATTGGGAGCACTTGAACGACCTTTCAATAGCATGTTGTATCAGTGATTGTTGTATGAACTAAATAACATATTGTCGGTTTTAGTGGGATGTTATATCATTACAAAGACAGCAGCTGCGTCTCAGTTTCACGGAGCCACTTCATGTTATAGCCAGCTGAACGATATTGCGCTGATTAATACAGAATCTGTTTTCTTCTGATGGGTAACCTCTTGTAGTTTCACATTTCTTGTACCTACATTTGGCTGTTTCATTGAAATATTGTCAAGATCAGGTGTTATCAATGTCTCTTTAGACCTAAGACTTGTGATTTTGGTGTTTGTTTTTACCTCTTGGATTAAGTAGTCAGCTGAGGTGTTTTTCAAAGTATGAAGTATGTTTTATATTACAAATTAGAAGTGAAACGTTAAACAATTTGAGCAAGATTAGTTTATTTGTCTTGTCCTTGTATAGTTTGCCAGAGTACAATAACTGTTTGCAATTTTATTGGCTTTTTTATTTCAGTCCCAAAACATGCAGTATATTTCTTTATTAGGTTTTCAAGCAATTTGTTTTAATATGACTGCTGGTCACAGAGAGCATGTTAAGTCTTTTTCGCCATACCACTGAGGCTGCAGCCTGTCTCAGCAGCTGATTTACTCTCATATTGTTAATTATTCTGTCAGTGTTGAGCTCAAATGGCATTCCTTCTGCAGATGGTTGACTTCCTGACATCGTTGTGATTGATTGTGTTTGTTGCTGCGGCTATTTAACCGGTGACTGAATGGTGAACCACGTTTCTGTCAGTCTGCCTTATTGTTTTCACATAAATCAATACACCACACACTGACAGAATCTCTGTCTACGTTGAAGATGGCTAGTTATCCAGTAAGAATTATTAGTGGCAGGGCATCAGATACACATTTATGCATTTATCACCCAGCCAAGGTCAGTTAGACCTACAGCTGTGTGAGGAATAATGGATGTGAAAGGGGGATTACAAGGTATGCTCCTGTTTTTATCACCACCATGGGGAGCAGAGATCAAGGGAAATCTCTGAGTTGTCCCAGCTTGTCATCAGGACAGATGCACACAGTAATGCTGTATGTGACGTGTATGCGAGACAGTTTGTTTACCCACAGTCATTTAATCACACTGACAAACTGGCAATACATCATTGGACATAATCAGTTGCTTCGTGTGGCCTCTAAAGTCAAGGTTTTGCAGGAAAGACATTTCTCCTGACCTGATGTTCGGTGAATTGACACCATACTACAAAACCGTGTTGAAGTGGAGGTGAATATTAAAGAAATGATAGCTGATCAGAAAGGTACCATGTTGCAAGCAACACAATCTGTGTTGCATTCACTCAGGATACAAAAGGAGAAGTAAGGGAAGTGACACTCTGCTATTCTCATCGCCCACATAGTTGACGACGACGACTACTACTACTTGGATCTGCTTAGACTGACCGCAAAATCACATGGTGGCTTGTGGTATGCCACATATTTGTCCCTTTCTGTTGTTGTCTATTGAAATATAGCTGCTGTTCTTCTGACTTATGGCACCTAAAAACATGATCATTTATGTTCCACTGTTACATACCGCTATCCACCGGCATGTACCGATTCTTACTGAGAGAAGCTGCTGTGGTAAGATAACATAACTGCTGTTGCAGGAAAAAGAAATTGACATTTTGATATTATGGCCTTGGCACATAGCTAATGTTAATGGTCAAACTCGCCCAAGGCCAAGAACACTATGCTACTTGTGGCCTTGATACACGTTTTGTATGTAACCTGCCAGTGAAATTCACACCTGTAAGACATACTGTTAATGTGTGATTTGCCAGCCGGACAGCAGCAGCATACCACTCTCCATATACAAACAAAAGAGTGTCACAACAGCGATATGCCCGTTGAGAGTGGTATCTGCCTGTGGAAAAGTGGCATGCTGTTTATAAGTGGCACAGAGCAGTGACAAATATCAACAGGGTTACAATCGTCATATGTCAGGGGGAAGTGGTAAGTGAAGGGTTTTCAAGTGGCAGATGCCAGTAAAATGGCAGAAGCATGCACATTCTCAGCAGTGACATGCCACTAAAACCGAGCAGCACACCATCACCCTTTTTGATTTCAGTGTCTGCCTAAGCAACCATAAATCACAACATGAAATGACAGATGATGAAGAAGAACTTTGGTAAAGAAACGAGTCAAACCTGACAACTATCTTGAAGGGGCACGGAGATGATACTTAAACCATTTCCAGTTAAAATCACAGGATTCAGGTGTCTGAAATATTACAGTAATTATTCGTCTTGGATATGCAACCTTGTCTGGCTCGTGATCCTGTAAAGTCCCAAAATTCCTATGGTTTTGAAGTTGTTTTTTTTTTGTTTGTGAGTAACGCTCACTCCCAGACACGATGCACTGGTGACCGACGCTAGTGCCCATGGGTTTTAGTCTCCTCGCTAGCGTGTCCGCCTCCCTGAGGTCGCTGCTTTGAGTCAGGACTGTGCAGTACAACTCAGGGGGACCCTTACACCAGGTTTTATGTTACTGTTACTGTACACACAAACACACCGTTCAGGAGCCGCACACCTGGAGCAGACGTCATGTAAACACTCACATAGACAGCAGGGAGGCAGAGAGCGTCATCTCTAAAGCCCTGCAGTATAGCCGTCTGATACTAGATCTCTTCACAACTTGTCAGAGATAGTAGTGTTTGCTTTCTGCTGAGGCTCCCTGTGTTTCTGATGACGTCAGTGTTATTCCATCATTTCAGGGTACGGCACAGCAGACAATGGTGTCCAGGGATGCTTTAGTTTCCTCTTTTTAAAGACACAATGGCCTTATGCAAATGTAGACAAAGAGATCACCCTCGTTATCAAAAACAGAAGCTGAAATGCGAAAGTTAAGCTATTAATCATGAATATACAGTATCTGTTAAAGTATGTTCAGAAACTACAGCTTGAGCCTTTAAGTATGAGTCATCTGATGTTGTTCTGAAGTCTGTCATCTTTTAAAAAGTCCTGAGATTATTTTCATTTGCACCTGTCATCTGTGCACCTGAATAAAACATTTCCACTCACCGGCCTGGGCTGATGCTTCTGTGCACACGACACAGTTTAAAACAAAGACATACAAAAAGGCGAACACGACATGGGGTTTGAATGGGGGGCTCCTCAGCTGTCAATTTGAATAATCAGCGTTTAAGTGAATTCTTTAATCTTTTTTTTCTCTTTTTGTAAAATCATGTGATGGAAAAATACAAAATGAAATCTGCAATATTCATACTGTGTTGTTGTTTGGGCCCACAGCTTTGGTTTTGTTGTCTGTTAGGTTTATATGGTTATAGCAGGCATGGAATATTAATTGTGAAGGGAACAAGTACAGCAGTGACTTTAGACTCTGTGCATAATGACTGTAAATGCAGCTAATGATGAACTGCCTATATTAGCGTTAATGCTGTCTCTGTGTTTATTGCTTTAGGAAATATAGCAATAACCATAATGATACAAAGAGAAATGTTGGCGTCAGTTGGTTTTGTGTGTCTCACATGTCCAGCACACTGGCTTGAGTTGATTGTCTTCCCAGAAGGCACCACATACTTCCCAGCACGTCAGGGGAATCAAATCGACAGCCTTCCAGGCCCAATCAGCTCTCTGGTCTTTCAGCGGACACATGTACAAAGGTTTAGTAGTAAGTGTTATTTTACCGTGACTGTTGTTTTTCCCAGAAGACGGTTAGTGAGGCAGATTTTGAGTCATACAGTTGGAATAAAAGTTCTCAGAATTCCCTTATGGATTATTTTTATAAAGTTCTTACTAAACCAGATTTTAATTTACTCTACAAGTTAATTAAATTGTTTTTATTACTCTAAATTAATATTCCCACAAGCTGACAGGGATCCCAGCCTAGCAGTAAAAAGCTATTAAATCATCCTCTGATATGGGTTATTTCCTTTGCACTGAGGCTGTGATGATGACAACATGTAACAAGCGGTTTAATGAATAAATTAATATATGTTGGTTGGCTGTTCATTAATCTGCCAAGTCTCATTAACATCGTTGCTGATACATGCTTCTTCATAAGGCGCGTATGTGTTTGTGTCTCTCTGCTGTCTGGTTTTGTGTTCAGACAGTGAAAAACTGATGCCAGAAGAGGACAAGCTGTTCATTACTGAGAAATTCTGACTGGACTGCGAGGGGAGGGGGGGAATATTATGAGAAGTCTGTGTGCCAATTTTGTTTATAGTTTGGTTTCAAAGGCAAATATTGCGTAAATCATTGGTGTACCAAGTTGAAACATGACAGGCTGTCGTTACTGCTGTTTGGCTGTATGTTGAGATGTAGAGGCGAAGCAGCAGACTTCACCTGTAGTTCTTCTAAGAACTGCTAGATGTAATGTAATGCGTGTTTATCTATGCAGAAGGTCTTACCTTTCCTCTTTAACAAAGAGTCCTCTTTAATTCAGTACTTTCCTTTTTTAGGCTTTCAATGGTTACTTTCATTTATTACAACATGTGTCCAACATGTAGTAATTTAGCAAACAACTTGGCAGAACGAACGTTAATGTTGGACGATTCTGCAAAATTGAGTTACTTATTAGTGTGATATCAAAGCAATTAAAGGTGGTTAGGTTAAGATATGTGCTTTTTACTCGTGATTACCAGTTTCATTCTTCCCATCAGCATATGCCTGGCTGCTGTTGTTGTTGTTAGCTATGGTGTGATGCGTTTGGACAGTGACTTACTATAAAAGAGCTGATTGGTCTGTAGACAGAGGGCTGCATTGTTTTAATGCGTACTGTCTCCCCTGCGCGCGCTCTCTCTGTCTTTCTCTCTCTCTCTGTCTGTATCTTTTGCCTCCACGTTGCCTGCACGTTCAGTAGAAATATTATTTCTTCAGTGTTGTGTGTTTTGCTGCATAATATCTTACACTGAAAACTCTCACAGAGGAACACATATACACACTGAAACTAACTTGCGCTGTACAGGCAGCCTCCAGCACTGTGTATTCAGTATTCAGCTCTGTGATTGCGTTTTCCCTCACCACCGGCCCTCTGCTAGTTTAACCCAGGCACTCTGGGACCAATCACATTCAGCTTCATGATCTACTGCTGGGTATACATTTTCAAAGCAATATCCTGTTGAACTGTCTCATGTCTGTTGATCCACTTTAGTCCCACTAAAGGGCTTTTCACACTTTACTTAGCCCAGGGCTAAAAGGATAGTTCCTTCTTAACCCCAGGCGAAGAAAGCGTTTAACCTGGCACAATCGGGACACATTGCAAAGTGGGCTAACCCGGACTTTGGCCTAGGGTGAGCTGGCCCTGCTCTGTGCTAGTAGGAGAGCAGTGTGAATTGTATAGCCCTGCTCTTAGCTTAACCCTGGGTTAAAGATGTGTATATGAAAAGGGACTATATGCAGTGTAAAAAGCACTTATGATGTATTTTTCAAATGTGTTTCACATTCATTTATTTCTTTCTCAGTGCTCACCTGCTTCACATTCGTACATCTAATTCTATATTTCCCCAAGGGGATCATTAAAGTTTGATCTAATCTTGTGCATAATCACATCCTGAAACCATGGTCGTACAGCTCCACAGGAGCAGCAGGGATTAAGTGCTTGGTTTAAAGGGCACTCCACAAACTCTCTGGGGATTCAAACCTGTGTACCAGCAGTTACAAGCTGCTGCTGTCACTGTTGGAAGAAATACTGGTTTGCAGAAGTTGTAAAACTGCCAGTTTGGTGACGAACCGTGTTGTGTTCTTTACATCGGACGTCTTTCTGTCCGTCCACTGCCTAGTTAATCTTGTTTGGTCGATTTACCTTTCAGTGTTTCCACATTATTGTTAACTTCCCTCCTTGTCCCCGAGATGACTTCAGTGGGAGTAAGACTGAAGCAAGTTCAACATACCTAGGATATCTTTTCGTTATCCTGCTTCACTAACCCTAACAACCGCTATCAGGCTAAGCAGACACACGACGCAGGAAAAGGGAACCCAGGGTTTTCCAATCCAGCCGTGAGCACTTTCACATAAAAAGGGCGGTGTTTGAAGTCGATGACCAATCGCAAACAAGAGCAAACACTGTTAGACAAATATTAGACAAATACGAAGAAGTGAAGCATATAATCCACATGCGGGATGACAGAAAATAAGTGTAAGTTAACCGGCTTATAATATCACTGCCCATTATTAGGGCACGAGTATATCTGACTAGAATTACATTTGTGTGTTCGGTTAAATTAAAGTGTTACTTAAGTGTATTCTTATGGCGTGTGTGACGATTTCAGCTTTATTCTTTAGGCTTGGCTGTGTGACATTAATAGCCTTGGGCACGGAATAAGTGGTTGTTCAGCTCACTTGTAGGATCTTTAATACCAGAAACCTTTTATTTTATGCACTCAAATAGGTTCCAAACATTTTTGTAAATTAACTTCATAAAGCACCGAAACGAAAAATGAATTCATGCCATAATAAATGCTCATATAGTATCTCAGTAGGCAGTGGTTTTATAGTGTTGATGATCTCATAACCTGCTCCGGAGCAGGTACACCTATATAATCTACTGCAATTCAAGACCTGCTGATTATGAGAGTAGATTTCAAGTTAAAAGGAGTGTCTTTTTTTTTTTTTTTTTTTCCTATGATTTCTAAGCAGTGAAATATATTTTATCTGGCTGGTTTCAATAGAAGAAAAACATGTCACAGTGCTGCAATCGTCTAACCCTGGATAGCCTCTTGGCTCCCTGGACGCTGTAAAAGAAGGGTTCATGTGAATAGGTCCCATATTTCCAGTTGTACTCAGTCCTGTCGGGTTATAATTTAATTCTCGGCTTGGACACGAGGCAGTCTGTGATCCTGTCAGATGTAATAGAGCCGAGCAGGCAAGTGAAACATGACAGATTGCTTACCTGTTCTTACCCAGCTTCCTCAGTTCGCCACATCAGCCAGAGGTGAAGATGTAAGAGTGCTCAGCTACAGCTCCGGTGACTTTTTGATGGCGCGTTTGTGTTCAGACCCAGAACAGCAGAGTTGTTTTGGTGTGGCAGGTACCATTTAGAAAATAGAAAAGAACCATGTCCAGGTGACGGCTTGATTTTTTTGTTTTTAATTATGTAATTAAGTTTTGAAAAACTGACATGGATTTGTGGTGGTCCATGTGGTTAGTTCAGCCTGCTGTTGGTGCTTTGCAGTTTTTAAACTGTTGAGTGGCCAGAAAGCTGCTTCTGATGTTAAATTAAGTTGGCACTCGGGATCAACTATTAAAAATAATAATTAAAAAAACATTGACTTAAGTGGTGATAAATCTGGCATCTTGAAAGGTTGAATAGTTTCTTACTTAATGATGAATTCTCCTTAACTACATCAGTAAATACGGCTTAGGATCATTAGATAATGAAACAGGAGTCTCAGACCTCAGTGCTCTGTTTAACCGGAACCTTTTAATTCTCCTTTTTGGCATCAGACAACAGACCTAGTTACCTTTCCAGGAGGAGTGTCTTTCTGCAGGGATGCTGTGGAAAGAAGAAAGACCCACTTGTACAAGCAGAGCAGCACATTTGATTGTTTCAATGGGCACATCCCACCTGGATAGATCCACAGTATGTGCAGATATTCTCCTAATTCTCCATACTGACTCCGGTTAAGTACAAGTTTTCCATTTTTTTTTTTATGGTTGAGTCAAATTTAAAGACACAGATAAGTCTCAGAAACTCTGTATCCAACTGAATGTATGGAGTTTGTTGCTTACAATATATTTGACACTGAACATAGTTAGTTCAAGTGTAAACCTGTTAGAGTAAAAGTCTTTGTTAGGTTAACCTAACATGATGTAAGGATAGATTGTTCGGTTGACTTAGGGTTGGATCCCTCAATGATGAATTGCTTTTTTGTGTTTGGCCTAAATATTGTCGAGTCCTTATCTCAGCAGAGGAGAACGGCAGACTTTGTTCACTAAACACTTACTCAACAATCAGTCCTTTTTGGAAAAGTAGAACAAGTCTTTTGGAAACTGGAGCAGTCATGGAAAAAAAACACCCTATTCTTGTTTTCCTGGGTCAGGAGCAGAAAATGTAGACCTACGTTGCACCCTGTAACTAAAATATGCAAATGTTATCAACCAGTGATTATTTTTCATTGTTGTGGACGATGACATGCTGTTGCTTCTACTGGCCCTCAGGAAAATGTAAGATTTAGTTTTGTCTTGTAATCATATTCTGTTATCCATAGTAATTCTGTGTAATATTAAAGATAAAGTGTGGGTAGATTCCACCATAAGTCTAAAGGATAGATTCTACCCTGAGTCTCTAGCTTGTATTCACTGAGCTCCTACTTTAAAACCAGAAAACCACTTGTGCTTTCAGTGATGAGATCAAATTTCACAATTAAAATGTCACAGGTTAGTTTGGTTCAAGTTTCATTCTGAAAGCGGATGTTTTGTAGACCTGCTGAAATAATCATTGTCTCGATTAATTGGTTAATTCTTTGGTCTTTAAATAGTCAAATTGTGAAAAATACTTCTCACAATTTCCTCTTCGATTTACCTAATTTCTTCAATGAACAGTCTAAAACCCAAAGGGTTTCTGGCATTATCAGAATTGTTGCAGACAGATTTTCTGATTCAGCTCTAAAACAGTAAAAAAAAAAAAAAAAAAGAAGACTGTGCACTTAATGCTTATTGTTTAAATAGAACCACAATCAGTCAATCATAACACAATGTAATTCTTAACTATTGTAGAAATGTGTTGTGTTAGATTTTCTTTAAATTTTAGGATGGCTAATAACATCAGACAAAGGGACTGCCGATGAAAACTAGCCTGTGGCTAACTCGGGTACATTTACATTTTTTTTTGAATGTTGATGAATGTGCATTGTCCCTTTTCAAAAAAGCAAATTGAATTTGAATTGGTTCAGTGGTGGCGTATAACACTGTGGGGATGCACATCACAGGTGGTGGTCTAGATATCAACACTTATCCTTTAATGACCTCCACATGACAGACGAAATAAAGCCTTACAGGCAGGTTTGATATGCTGTCAATGGCATCATGATAACTTGTTGTTTGTTCATAACTGTGCCAATGATTTTCAGATGTGTGTGCCTGTGTTTGCGTATGTACCTTAGGTTATTAAGTTAATGTCGTCTTGTCAGAAAGAGGCACACACTGTTTGGCAGGCTTCCCATTTCTTCTGTCGGTGTGATGTACCAGAGGACATCCCACGCTGGGATCAGAGCACAGCTGTCTGTCTGATTCTGTGTCAAACATCGACTCTTACCTGCGTCATGTCTCTCCCGTGGTGCAGCGGTGGTTCAGGGGTTACAGCTGTAAGGTCGCAGCTTCAAGGACCAGCATTGTTTCTTTTGCTCTGTGTGTTTGCTTGGGTTTTCTCCCACCGCTCAAACTGTGGACATAAGTGTGAATGTAATCGTCTGTCTGTCTATTTATCGTATGCAAGGTTTCCCACAGCGTATTGTAGCGGAGGCAAGTCGCCTGGTCTGAAATAAAGACTACTCCCCATGACCGCAACCCCTGTGGTTAGTTTAGCTGACCATACCACTCTGCTAGATGCACAGTGCAGGTGCAGAATGTTTTGAGTATCTGTGGGGACATGCTGAATTTCCGCAGCTGTCGGAGGTGATAAAGGCCCTGTGGTGCTTTTTTTGATCAGGATGTTTGTGTGGACAGATCAGTCAGGTCCTTGATGGTGTGGACCTCGAGGCACTAGTACTGGTTTACCCTCTCCACTGTGGTCTTGTTGATCTTGAGAGGGGGGTGTACTTTAGGCTTGGGTGGTATGTAGTTGCTGGGCAGTAAAACAATAATGATAATTATTGCAATATAACAAATGTTCAATAAGATCTAATTCATTTAAATCAGGAATGAATTAGCACTTAATGTTTCTATTTAGATATTTATTTTCTTGAGTAAAAGTGACCGAAAAAAGATTTTACCTAATTTTACTCATGCGTATTTGTTAAAAAAAGATTGTTCTACCTCAGATTTGTGATGTGATCCACAGTTTGGCATCAAGTGTTTATTCCGAACATCAAGAAAAGTTTAAAACCACAATTATTTCTTCAACTTTCACTCAGGAGCAAAAATCAGCATTTAAACTTGAAAGAAATAATGATTTGACATTTATTGTGATAATTATTGATATCGAATGATGTGAAATGTTTTACCGTGATAACATTTTTGTATCATATATCGCCCAGCCTTCATACCTTTTCAACATTTCACTGTGAAATATGGTGTATGACTTTATTTGTGTGACAAACACCGCTACACCTTGTTGGCTGACTCACCTTTATAATTGGAACTAAACCCAAAGTACTCCCAAACAGGTGCAGAGGCATTTCTTTTTTACCAGTATTTTTTTCTGGGGGGTTAGACCATTGGAATTTCTAAATACCGTAGTATACTGTAATACCGCCCGAGCCTAGTGTAGTTCCTCTTCCACTGCTTCCTTAAATCAGCTTCTTGGTTTTGCTGACATTCAGTTAGAGGCAGTTCTCCCGACACCTCTTCCCCGTAGTTTACTGCACTGTTCATCAGAGCAGCATGTTGCAATACTGTAGAAAAAGGAAACCTTAAGAGTTTTTAGATGATAGCTCAATCAGTTACAATCATGGAACCTGTCATGGTCTTTCCAGTACAGTTTGCAGGCTGGCAGACAGTTTGAGAAAATGAAACTCTGCAGAGGCCCATTATTTCTGAGGTAATGACATTTTAATGTTTACTGCAGCAGAACTTGGAACACCGCTCTGCTGCCTCCATTATACCGTGTAACAGAAACTATACAGACCTTCAGAGACCTGTAATGGATGGTGTTGGTAAAAATGAACGGTGCTTTCTTTATGTCTGTCAACAGGTTTTCATAACTGTTGCCCTTTCCATGGAGATCAGAGGTCAGCAGTGCAGAAGCTGGTAGGGACTCATTGTCGTGATGATGAAGGGCGTTTTGTTTGTGGAAGGGAAGTTTGTCAAATTGAGAACTGAAATTTGCTTCCTCTAGGGCAGTGGTTGGCAATAGTTGGCCCGTGGGCCAGAACCGGCCCGCCAGCAATAATGTCTGGCCCGCAGCCAGATTGCTTTGATAGCAGAAAAATAAAAAACAAAAAACAATTTGATAGCAGCTGGTGCTGAAATAGATCTCAGTCATGAAAGATATCTTTTACTCACACAGTCATTTCCTCTTAATTGATTGTGCCTCCAAAATAAAAGCGTGAGAACTTTGACACACCTCTGAAAAAGCTGTCAGTAAACGTGTGATTGGATTCCCCTGAATTTCCTCAGGGAAATGAAAATAAGTGTCCATAGGTTCATGAATGCGGATCAAACGCCGGGAAGCACACAAACTGCAGCACATGTTTTATTGTGAGCATGTGCAAAAGTGTCCTTACAATCAATTTGTTTAACAAGGGAGAAAAAAATTAGTTGGAATCAATCTTACAACCTTCCAAACGGGAGTCCCGCACAGTATCGACTGAGCTAAACATGCACAAAGTACACAAAGATTTGAAATAACTGGACTTTGGTCTGGCCCGCCATGTAATGGCATGAAAAAACTTTGGCCCGATGCAAGACTTATTTGCCAACCGCTGCTCTAGTGCTTCATTTTATCACAGTAGAAACACAAAATATCTTAATATATTTGAATCTTGGTTAGGTAATCCATTACAAGGCTACTGTACTAGTGTGACCAGATGTCCCCGTTTTCCAGGGACAGTTCCTGGATTTGGTGGCCTGTCCACCATTGTGTCCCTGAGCAAGACACTTAACTTCTAGTTGCTCCAGAGGCATGCAACCTCTGACATGTATAGCAATTATAAGTCGCTTTGGATAAAAGCGTCAGCTAAATGAATAAATGTAAATGTGTTAATCATAGACTGTATAAGGTGTTTAATAGACCTGAAGTCAGATTTTTCATGGCCAGAAAGACTGGACAGCAGAGCATACTGTATCGCCCAGTCTCTTTACGTCTAAAGCTGCTTTTATCTGGATCAAACAGAAATAATGTGCAAATAAACATCACTTTATGTCCGTGGCAACAGCAAAGGTATGTCTTTGTGATACTTTAATGTTTCTTTTAACGGAATAATCACAATTGTGGCCAAATAAATGTTTGCAGACTATAGCGTAACAATTACGTGATTATTAATACAAGGGTGTTGTTTCCGATTGAATATGTGTTTGGTAGGCCTATTTCTAATATCCTTGTTTATATTTGGAAAACGCACTGTAGCCTATAATTAACATGACTGACTGCTGAGTTATATACGTAAAAAAAAGACATGATCTCTTTTGCAATTATCGTTATGACTCTACATTATTTAACTTGCTGTGTACCAACCAATGCAGTCCTTTTTACCTGTTGAAATACCTTTTAATGGCCAATACAACCCATAAAATGCAGTATTTCACTGCCAGAAAGTGATTGGAGCTTCTACTTATTGACTGAAAGGTAGATTCTGCCTCAAAATGACTTAATTTCATTCAGAAGAGTTATATTTGACAGAATGTAAAACCGAAATTGTCCCCTTTTTTTATTTCACATATAATAACATTTTATTTTTTAATGACGTATGACCACCAAACAAACAAACAAAAATGTCTGTTGTTTTAATTTTAGAAATGTGGTCACCTTATGCTTTACATGCTGTTATTTTTTTGAATCAGCTGTTAATGTAACTCAGAACATAAACCCACAGCTGAAGTGATGCTTCAAAGCTGCTGCAATAGTTTTCACCATAAAACATCAACCTAGGAACATCAACTACTGCAAGACATTTAGCACATTCAGTAACCTGCAAATGTCATGATGTGCGGCCATAACATAACATGTAAACAATATTATATAAACTGTGTGTGTGTGTGTGTGTGTGTGTATAGGTCATCAATGAAGTTTCAGATTAGCTGACATTTGCTAGGCTTGTGTTTGACATCAGGTATAAAGTGAATTTTTTAGCTGACCATGGAACATTTTAATGAACATTTCTGTTGTGTTGTTTTTGATTAATGTTCAGTGTCTCCTATAAATAAATGCATAGCAAAGCGTGTGGACAGCTGACCTTGGCTGACTTGCTCTCTTTGTAACGAGCTGGCTGAATAAAGTGCTGTCCAGCCACGTAGTTTGATGTCAAGCTGCTAAAGTACTGGCCAGTGTCCAAAGGCTATTCAGAGAGAGAGAGAGGGGAACTATGACAGATGGACAGAGGAGCAGAGAGGATGGAAGGAAAATGGGGTTGAGAGAGACAACGTGAAATAGTGAAGTTGAAATAGATCGATGGAGAGGGAATGACAACAAAAAGACTGAGGGAAAAAATTAAGATAGAAAAACTTCTGTATTATCATAGCAGATTTTAAACTTTAGCATCTTGTCCACCCCTTTTTTGGTGGTCTTCTCCTCTTGTTTCTCCTTTTTTGCGTTCCCTCCTTCCTCTCCGTGCTATATTTGTTTGTGTCCTCCCTTCCCGGACAGCAGGGGTTTTTAAAACTTGAAGCATGTCACTGCTCTTGATGTCACCACCTGTCATACAGCTGACCCACTTAGGGTCCAGCATTGAAAGTCAGGAGGTAGACTGGTACTGACGGGAAAAACCAAACGCTCTCATCAGCTGTCAGAAGTGGTGTGGCAGGTGGCAGGTTGAGAGACGCTTGAGTTTGGTGCTAAAACACGGATTTTAAAAAGTTCTTTAGAATGAAGGGAGACATTTACAATTGCTACCACCATTATCACCGTACATAATGGAGACAAAGAATGTGGCTTACATCACTTTCAGTGCTGAAATACTTAAATTAATAATTCAGAAGCTCCTTTTGTCCAACTGTCCATCAACCAGCTTGTCTTTTAAAACATTAGACACAGTAAAAACTCAAAGCATGTAATTACCGCACGCATTTTTGTAACTTGACAATACGAAAATAAAACGTTGTCAACTTATACCTTAATGGGGAACTAAGCATTTAAACATGCTGGAAAACAATAATAGCCTAAGTGTCTCTGCTGTGATTT
Source organism: Micropterus salmoides (assembly GCF_014851395.1). Lineage (NCBI taxonomy): Eukaryota > Metazoa > Chordata > Actinopteri > Centrarchiformes > Centrarchidae > Micropterus > Micropterus salmoides. Next base: position 36,144,455 of record NW_024042261.1, read on the forward strand.
GAATGAAATGACCTCTGATAACCCTGTCTTTACACTTTATGACACCTGCACCTGCTCAGAGAAAAAACAGCTGTCAAGATTCAAAATCAGGTAAACAACTTTGGCTGAGGTGACTTTATATGTCACATCCTGATACACTTAAGATGTACATAGAAGATGTGAACTGTGAATAGACTTTGATGGAAGTTATAATTTAAAAATCTCCCAAATTGACAAAAGACATACAAATAAAGACAAATGATGACTCATTCCAAATTGGTTTTGCTAAAAATTATTAATACTGGGTCCAGATCCTTTTTTAAATGTGAGATCTTAATGCTCATCTTTGTCTTCCATCATAATACATTTAATATGTTTTTGAGTTGGACTGTTGGTCAAATAAAACTAAGAATTTAAATTAGAAACCAGACTGTCACCCAGGAGACTGGTGTTTGTTTCCTGTGTGAAACAAAAAGTTTGTTTTTAGTTAAGGTATGTAACTTACACAAGTTAAACATAAGTAATGTAGTTATTTTAACCCAAATCGTTGATTTTTTTCCTAAACCTAACAACATAGTTTTGGTGCCTAAACATAACCAAAATGCAACATTTTACAACGTTAACCACAAGTTTATTTTGAAAGTCTGACCAAACTTTGCATATTTATCATTGCTAACTTGACCTGAGAGCCCTGCACATGCAAAAGCAACGCTAAAGGTTAACCAGGGGCGACGCCAAGGAGTATTGACTAAGCGTCCGTTTGACACCCTGGGATTAGAACGGGTTGCCCTTCCACATCTTTCATGTGTCTCTAAATCTACTTTTATCAACTCTCACATGCTGTCTTTTCCTGCAGTCATCATTCCCATTCACAATCATAGGTTAGACCTGTCTGCAGGCTGACGAGACTTCAGCTACCTCACTTTTTGCTTGAATGTCACTCACACACATCGTCTTTCTTTCTTTCACTTTGTTTTTGTGTAATTATCTTTTTTTCTGAATTTTTTATGTCTCATACTACTTCATGCTGCTATATGCACACGCTAAGATGCATGTATTCACTGTGAGTGTGTATGTGACAGTGTAAAGAGAGTATTCTCTTACCCTGCAAAATATGTGTGGTTTTGTGTTTAGCGCCTAAGGGCTTTGATTAATCCTGAAGATAATTCCTCTCTCGCGTTTTCCGTCTGTCGTTTCTTCAATCTCCCCCTTTTTATTACTGCACCTGGTTCTTTCTTGTTTACCCCGCCACCCTCCATCCTTTTCACAGCAGTAATGATAACAGATCTGATGTCCCAGATGCCATGGCAGCCATGCGATGACTTGGCTGGTTGATCTGGCCTGGTCATCGAGCGGCTGACTTCAGTCAAAGAGACAAAATAGAACTAAATTGAACAAAAATTAATTTTACAGGATATGCTAGAATGAAATATAATACAGTTAATGTGTATTACATAGCATACACTAGAATGGAATTGAAACGAATACATTGACTATTATACCAGAAAAGAACAGAAAATAATCACAGCAGATTAAAATTACATGGATTTGGATCAAACTATAGGCTGTGCAAACTAGACTATTATGTACTATAAGTATTATAAGAGTATTTCAGAACTTAATGTTAAGGTTGCATGTTTAATGAAGATTAAATGTAGAGAAGAGTTGAAGTGGGACTATCAGTAACCGTGATGATGGAACAGATTTGATACTGCTAAGTATCAAATAGTGTAATTGTCATTACACTAGAGGTCCTCACTGGTGAAAACCAACCTGTGACTGTCTTGAGTGTCCCAAGAACCACTCCATGTTTAAAAAGAAGAATCAAAAAAAGAGACAATCCCAACAGGCTTGACAAGTAGGGTTGGACATCTAGAACCGAATCCAAGTTTTAGCCAGTACCAAATATCCAAGAACCATGTATTCGTTAACACGCATGCATTTCAGTTCTGCTCATCGGTTTTAACTTTTTGCATATTTCAGTGGTGCTCCCGATTTGAACTGCGTTGAGCATTTTACAGTCCATGAAAGTGTCACTTATCTGTCAGGACCTGCTATGCCGACCTGACATCACGTCATTGGTTACACGGTACGTCAACAAAGCATGCGAGAAAAGCTCCAAAGTTTGGCTTTGTTTCAGTAAAAAAAAAGAAAACGACGCAGCAAAATGCAACACCTGCAGTAAGGCTATTTTGTCTAAGGGAGGAAGCAGCTCCAATATGACAAAGCTTTTACTTCACCGCGTGAATATGAAGGAACAAACCGTGTTCAATTTGTCGCGCTCTTCCAGCTACAGTGACGTCCCAGATACAGCTGACGCTCACAGTAGCAACGTCTCAGGTACAAAACACAGGTGAGACACATTCAGCTTTTTATTTTGAAGAGAAACGAATGATGTCTACAAATGATTCCAAAAAACCATTTAAACTCCTTTCACTTTAGCCATATAGGGGGAGATGAGCAAGGAGGAAGATAATGGAGGTCACTGAGCTCTGACCGGATTTGTGGTAAAGGAATCAGAACCAAGATTGGATAAGTAGAATCGATAAAATTTATACGATACCAAACCCTACTGACAATAGGACATGTTGAGTCCAAAAAAGCATCAGTAGTGAAGTAGTTTAATGATACACTGCCTCCGATTTGTTTTAGGAGAGCAGGTTGCACTTTATCTTTACTGTTGGAATCAAAATCTTTGTTCTAAAAAAGTTAATTTCAGACACTGACGGCGCGGTTCCCCAAAGTTCTGTCATCCGTCTGTCATTTAGTAGCATTTCATGTTCACGGAAGAGTTTCTATTGTGAGCTCTGCTTATCAGGCTGTTGCTGATTGAAGAGACAAACACAACATGCATCTATTATTCAGTCCTGATGTGCCGGAGCAAAACAGTCTGTGTGTTTGGGATCAACACAACAGTGTACCATCTGTCAGCCTCAAACACCAGGATCACCCATACAACTATATCCTGTTACACACACACACACACTGCACACACACACACACACTGCACATCTACTCATGAGTTAAATAACAGCAATGTTGCAAACCACTTTCACCATCACTTCGTAATCTGCCTCTCTGTTTTGAAATAATGCATCACATCTTATGATCAAACCAGTTCACACTCCGGCCAATAGAGTATTTATGATGGAGAGTGTGTGTTAAGCTGTTAAGCTGACCTCTTTGTTCCTAACCCAGGCACACTGTTAAAAGCTGCTGTTGGACCTACATTAAGCAGATTTAGGCCACCTATCTGGGTCTGGGACACATCAGGATCACCATTAGTAGAACTACAGACACGAGGAAGCTGAGATCAAGTGACATTTTAATTTATAGCTAAAACAATTAATTGATTTAATTAAAATTTGATTGACAACAAATTTCAAATGTGTAGATTTGCTACTTTCTATTTTATATAATTGTAAATGTAAGTTTCGCCTGCTGGTCAGACAAATCGAGCCATCTGAAGACGTCATATTCACTTGCCGCACTAATTCATTTCACCTTTTAATTTCCTTTGATTATCTTGACAAGATGATGTTGTGACAGCCAAGTTTCTGTCTGAATATATTTACACATTGCAAACTCACTGTTGGACCTTGATGTGATGTGTAAGCCAAGTTGGGCTGTTTCTAAAGGTCTAAAGGTCTGACTTACTAGCTGATGGACTGATTGATTGGCCTGTTTTACTGTTCGGCTAATGGACTGTTTGTTGTCTCGTAGCTTTGGTGTTTGGCTCAGTGGAGCGGTGGATGTACACACTGCTGCTGTTGTTGTTTTTGTTCAGGTGTTTATGGGACAGCTTGAAGAAAATAACGTAAATTCTTTTTTTTGGAGAAATAAATTTCTGTGTGTGACAGAAATCAATAAAAAATATACTCTGTGTAATGTCTCAGTTAAGGTCTGAAAATATGAGGTTAAGCAAACACTTAACACATTTTGGCTTGTGGCTTTTTGTCAGGGTCATCAACAACACATTACCATAATTATGAACCCAAGTAAAACTTTTACAGTTTAAAAAGTATGGGCAGCATGACATCATAAACCATGTTATCACAGGTGGAAGGAAGAAGTTTGTGTGGCGCAACTAATGAATGCGTTCATTATCGATTAATCTGCCAGGTATTTTATCAATAAATCGGTTCATGTCAACAATAGTAGTGACAAATGTCTATGATAATTTCCAGAAGCCCATGTTTTCATTCAAATTGTTTAATAATAATTGTTGCTGATTTTGTTTTGATCAGATAATCAATAAATCTACTAATTATTTTAGCTCTTGTGTTTGTTATAGTATTACTGGAGTTGGTCAAAGTCAGGCAGCTAAAGATATGAAATGATAAATCAGTATAAACAAACAGACCATATAGGACAGGCAGGTGTGTGTGTGTGTGTGTGTGTGTGTGTGTGTGTGTGTGTGTGTGTAAAGTCTTATATCACCTGAGTGGACACATGTAGAATCGCACAACTTGGGTATGTACCGTTATATCAGATATACACTGATCAGCCGTAACATTATGACCAATGACAGGGGACGTGACTAACACTGATTATCTTGTTACCATGACACCTGTCAGTCAGTGGGATATATTAGGCAGCAGGTGAACAGTGTGTCCTCATAGTTGATGTGTTAGAAGCAGGAAAAATGGGCAAGTGTAAGGATTTGACCGACTTTGACAAGGGCCAATTTGTGATACCTAGATGACTGGGTCAGAGCATCTCTGAATCGGTCTGCAGTGGTCTAAGGAAGAAAAATCGGTGAACTGGCGACAGTGTCATGGGCGGGCAAAGCTCATTAAAGGCTGGCCCGTGTGGTCTGATCCTTAAGAAGAGCTGCCGTAGGTCAAAATGCTGAAAAAGTTGATGCTGTTTCTGATAGAAATGTGTCAGAACACACAGAGCATACACAGAGGGAGACCATGCCTCGACAGGTCAGTGCTGCCTTTGCGAAAGGCAGCACTGGGAAACTAGCAGATGGGAAACTAGCAGATGGTCATAATGTTATAGCTGATGGTGTATGCCATTGTGTAGTTCTGTATCCTCAAGGTAAAACTAGGACTTCACTTACACAGAGAGAAAGAGCCCTGCTGAGTCTAGTTTTCCTATAAATACATTTTAAATTGATTTAGAGTTTCTTCTCTCCCTCTAGGTGAAGGCAGTGTGGTGGCCAACAGCCCTATCTTTTTTCTCTCTATCCCCTCTCTCCTGTCCCTTCATCTTCCCCCCTCTCTCTTTGTCTCACCCTCTCTCTCTCCCTCTCTCTCTGCCTCTCTCTCACTCTCTGTGATGCCGGGCTGTGGGTGAGTTTTTGCCCGTGACCAGACTGAAGCTGGGGAAGCTAAAGGTGGTGCGGCGGCAGCTGCTGCAAAGGTACAAAATAACACACATCACCACCGATCAGTGATGAGGCTTACACCCCAATGTAAACAGAATTAATTCTTTCTCTTTAATACCCTTTAATACCCACATTCTTATAACTATGATAATGAATGTCTTTGCTTGCATTATTGGTTCTTGTGCAAGCTGTTGCAGTAACTGTGTGTAGCATTCATTAGTTTGTGCAGGCATTCCCATTGCTTTGAAGACGACACTTAGTGTTAGTGACGGTTGTTTAAAATGGCCTGTGTGGAGTGACTTTATGTCACAAAATGAAACAAACATTTTATACTCCCTTCTAGTGGTGTCCAGCCTTGCAGATAGTTTACATTACACCACATGATTGGTGATGGCGCAGTGTATAAGACGCATGTCTTTAGTGTGGGAGACCTGAGTTTGATTCCAACTGCAACATCAACCAATGTTTCCATGAGCAACACACTTAAACCCTAGTTGCTCCAGAGATGTGTGACATCTGAGATAGATATATATATATACAGTAGCTCACAAACATGGGTACACCCCTCACATTGAAGTAAATATTTGATTCTATCTTTTCATTTGACAACACTGAAGAAATGACACTTTGCTACAATGTAAAGTAGTGAGTGTACAGCTTGTATAATAGTGTAAATTTGATGTCCCCTCAAAATAACACATCACACAGCCATTAATGGCTGTTGGAATGCAAGGTCTCTAACATCCACCATGTCATGGAGGAGTGGAAGAGGACTCCAGTGGCAACCAGTGAAGCTCTGGTGAACTCCATGCCCAAGAGGGTTAAAGCAGTGCTGGAAAAATAATGGTGGCCACACAAAATATTGACACTTTTGGCCCAATTTGGACATTTTCACTTAGGGGTGTACTCACTTTTGTTTCCAGCGGTTTAGACATTAATGGCTGTGTGATGTGTTATTTTGAGGGGACAGCAAATTTACACTGTTATACAAGCTGCACGCTCACTACTTTACATTGTAGCAAAGTGTCATTTCCTCAGTGTTGTCACATGAAAAGATATAATCAAATATTTACAACTATGTGTGCTGTGTACTCACTTTTGTGAGACATTGTATATAGTAATTGTAAGTCGCTTTGGATAAAAACATCAGCAAAATGACTAATAATAATAACAGTAATATATTTGAGTTGGTGAGGATTAAATCGCTTCTGCCACCACCCTAATACAATGTAGTTTACTTGTTTTAAAGCATCAGAAAATGACACTGTAAAAGAAAAGCAGCAATATCTCTCTCAAAACAATGTCCTGCTTACTCAGGATGATCTAAAAACTTTGCTGTGTACTATTTTCATGGAGAACTGTTCTGAAATACAACTGCCTACTGTCTGTCTACACAGAAGGATGACACTCAGTGATTCTTTGTGTACAGAGAATTCATCATCATAACTATTTTCAAATTGGTATTACTGCAGTATGTTTATGAAACACAGTGGTAGAGTTGGGTTTGGTAGCATTTTATTAAAGCAGAATCCAGCAACAAATCTAAAATGATTTTATTATAACAGTATATTTTGTTTACTGAAAAGAGAAAAGCACAGTTTTGAGTATCAGTCTAATGAATGTTGACAGACTGTAGATGCAACTTGAAAATTAAATGAGAAGCAGAAGGTAAGAAATTCAGATTGTTTTTCACAAGCTACTTTAATTATTAATTAATAAGATGATAAGAAAGATTAACTGGGACTAAAACTGACATGAGTCAGCCCGTTTGGTTCACCGGAAAAGCGTCAGCTCTGTGTCAAAATGACAAAGCACATTTCAGATCAATCTGCTATCTGAATGTTTTGCACATCTCAAATTACAAAGCATAAGTAGATATGAAAGATTTGATATGAGGTCTCTCAGCCACAGAGCCTAGAGAGTTTGGGTACACCCAGCTCCGATAAAACAGGCTCCTCCAGAAGTCTAGACAGTTTTTAAAACGTACTCATTTTGTTAACCGGGTAATATGCTGCTCAATGTCTTTTTGTGTAAACGCTCTTTCTGATGTTTACTTTATTGGTTAATTCCTAATTGACTGTACCAGGTATGAACACCAGCCGTTTGTCTCCTGTCTGGCTGGCCTCTATGGCTGCCAATGGAGACGATATCAAAGAGCCCGGGCGCAGCCAGGAGAGTGCTGCTGCAGCAAGGTACACACACACACACACCCACACACACAGAGCACCATCTATAAGCAGTGAGTTGAGTTCGGTTGGTTTGCTGATCGTGCAGAGAGTATTGATTCCCTAGCCAGTTCTCCTCCATCCCGCGTGCTGACTCCAACAGTCAGTCTGCTTAATATCAGCACATATATACTTCGTCAGCTTGTGTCAAAATATACTGCTTCCACATGCACTCGCTAATATGATTGACTTCTTCCGTATCTGCCAGATTGTGTAGCATCAGGGAGTTGCTGTTTTGCCTCCCAAGTATGACTTTAAATCCTTTTTATCAAGTGAGGAAAATAAAGTTCACTTTAAAACTTAAAGGTAGTGATTAATCATTAAAATAGGTGAGCTTAATGTGGGTAGTTTGTTAAGACAAAAAATGACTTCAGTGTTTGTGTGTGTTACAGGTGGAGTGTGGCAGCTTTGGCCTCCTGATCCTCACCTTCTTCCTGAGTTTTTTATTCCTTTATTTCTGGAGTGAAGCTCAGAATGACTACATAGACTTTGACTGGTGGGTCACACACAAAAAAACCTGAACATATATATGCACTGCACACACACTCTTATTGCTTATCGTATGTTTTTTGTTGTACTTTATAGGGCATTTGTTGCCATGATGAGGTATAGGGTTGTTTTTTTTAATTTTTTTATAAACAACTAACAAAGGAATGAGTGAATTGATCATCCTAATAATGAATAAATAAATGTATGACAGGACCAACCTATCATTCAAACTTGATTCACAACATGGAGCACACTGTATGTCATATCTGTTGGTGGTTTTTCTTGTGCTTCTTCAGGTTTAACTTTGGGACTTTGGGTTTCTGGTTTCCCTGGTCTTTGGTCCTTTTGGTCATTGCTGCTACTCTCTTCACATACACCTCCCTACTACTGGTATGCTTCACTGATTCACTTTGTTCAACAAGACAATAACAAGCAAACAAGAAAAAAGTCTCTAGTACTCAGAGGTCTGATTATACACTCTTTGTAAGTTGTTTACAGAGATATGCGGTGTTGTTTTTAGATCGAAGTTTGACGGTTCAAATCCCTGGATTAGCTGTGAAAACCATTGTGTGAATGGAAAACACTAACCACTAACCACCCGATTACAAGCAGAAGAACTTTCTCAGCCAGAGCCTATTGCACTTTTTCTCACTAAACCAGAGTGTTTGAAGCAATTTGTTTTAATTAGGTGCAAGTGCATCAGCCATTCCAGCACTTATCTGACATTTAGGAGCTCATCCGCTTGCCTGAGGTGACAAATATTATGTAAGACAGAAAAATGAACACATATGAAGTGAAGGAGAAATCTGAGTTTACTTTACCGTATGATTAGAGCCTATTTTGGACACGATTTTTGAGCCACACAACTCTTTTATAGAGTTAGTGAGGGTTGATCAACTGGCCCCAAACTAATTTGTAACACGTCAAAAATGTTGTCAGGTTCCAGCAAGTTAATGCAGAGCCACCTGTGAATTGGCACATAGGATGGCGCCTCAAGGCAGCACATTTCCGCCTTGTTATCATTATTGCTAACAAACAAACTTCTACCAAAGATGCTATAAAAGATAAAACATTGCAAGTTGCACCAATGGGATGAAATAGTATATACTTCTGTGTGGTTGCCGCTCCTCTTGCCTCTCTTATTGTTGTGTTTGGATCAAAACATATTGGGTTGTGCGTGCATGATGTTATCGGTAGATAACGAACTTTAATATAACTTACTCATAACTGAAAAACCTCTGAACGCCCTCTGCCAACAGAGAGATGTGTTGCCAGATCTTGTGAGAGTGTGTTGCAGAGACAGCTCTCAAACAAAGTTAATTTACATCGCAGACAATTTCATACAGTAGGAGATGGAATTGGAACAATAACATTTTTAAAATTGTACAGTGAACAGACAGCAGAAAAGTCTGAGGCATATAAAAACTTTGACTTGTTGTTGGCTGTGACAAGATATCCACGTGTTATTTTTAAATCTGCTAAGGCATGAAAAGAAAAGAATTTGACTGTTGGAGAGTTACAGCTTTATGTAATAATGTTTGATGGATATCTAAACATTGCTCAGGTGCTGGCAGTGTGTCTGCTTTCTGAGGGTCAGAGGCTGTACCTTCACTGGAGCCACAAGGTATCACACACACAAAGAATAAATAAACACAAACACTGACATACAGTTCTTTGTATTTTTGTGTTCCCCCTCGTCCTAAGTTGTCATATGTTGAGTTTTCTCATTGTTTGTGTTGTTGCAGACTGGCATCCTGGTGTCATTGGTGTTCTCCGTCACTGCCACCGCCATCCTGTCTGACCTCTGGAGAAAAGAATGGAAGACTCTTCTTCTCTCCCTGCAGGTTAGTTAATCCTGACACACTAGCCAATTGAATTTTAAACATTTATTTAACAATTATTAATTTGCACTTTATGTTTTGATTGAAATGTCATTGTTCTCTTCCTCGTTCTCATCTTTAGGTGACAGCACCTTTCCTCCATGTGGCTGCAGTCTCACTAATGGCAATTCTCTCCTGGCCAATAGCGTTGCACTTCTTCCGCATGAACAAGAAAGGTAGGCAAGCTGATGCCTTGTCTTAGTATATAACGTTTAGAGAAAAACAAGGAAATGCACTCACCTTCCTCAAACAGTTTTTGCTGTGATGCTGTTAAGCAAGGCTGTACTGGGCAACAACTGTAAACAGGACAACGAAACGGGACATGTAAACAGTTGTTTAAATGCATGCAGTTTTACATACATACACAATCAAAACCTGTTTATCAGATCTTTAACTGATCGGTTTCACTTCCCCTGACCTAAATCCAGACCCCCAAACAGCTTAGCCAGACCCTTCAGGACCCTTTTGTACATCAAAATACTTGATGTTTGGGAGTGTTATTGGGAAAGAGAGACAGAAGAAGAATGGAAATCAAGTGTCAAGCACAACCAACCTCTCATTGCCCTAGCAGCAGTAACTGGAGGGAGGAAATGGCTGAGGGCCCTTGTTGAAATGACATATCTGCTGATTGCTGCCAGACAGAGAAGTGTTTCAGGGTCTAAAAAGTACTGAGCTGCCCCGCTCGCTGAAATCAAATACACCCCTCAGCAACGTGGCGCACTTGTCTGGCAGGGATTTTACAGCTGTAGACCTCCCTGCCATACTTCGTTCACTCTTTCCACTTACTCTTAACAGAAAATCAATGTCTCATTTTCTTACTCAATTTCTCTCTCTTCTCTTTGTCTCTCTGACGCTTTCTGTCTTCTTTCATTGACTCTTTTTTTGGTTTCTTAATCTTATTTCTTTTCGTAGCTGCTCTGCTTTCCTTCTCTTTGAGTCTGTCTTGCATTGTGTGTCCGACTGCCTTTTCCTCTCCGCTGAATGGCTTTGACCTCTACGTCTCTTTTTTGCTCTCCATGGGTACTGTCCCTGGTTGCCACGGTGATTTGGCGAGTAAAGTGATGCTGAGTCATGTCGGGGGGTCTCTTCTGGCAGGAGATAAAGGAGAGAAGCGAGAGACTCGCTAAAGCACACGATGTACTCTCCCCTGTTCTACTGTATTGAGATGAAAACACAGTTTCAAAGCTTGAATGTGAAAGGAAAGAGTTGGCGGGTTAGTTTTGAAGTTTTATTGAATTCAAGCACTAATGGAATGTGAGACGGGAAGGATGCTGGGTTAAAGGTCCAGTGTGTAATATTTAAGAGGATCTATTGACAGAAATGCATTATAATATCCATAACTATGTTTTCAGTGGTGTATAAAGACCTTACATAATAAACTGTTATGTATTTATTACCTTAGAATGAGCCATTTCTATCTACATACACCGCGGCTCCCCTTACATGGACGTCGCCATGTTGTGCTGCCATGTTTCTACAGTAGCCCAAGTGGAGAAACTGCTCTACAGAGAGTGCGTTTTGTCACTAAGTTGAATACTTACGAAGCAGAAGAAGTAGTAGTAGTAGTCTGTTTCATTAGAAGTAAGAAGAGATGTGAAATTTGGACAATTGGAGGACGACGCGTATTATTTTGCACAGATGGAGCGTGTCGGCCACCGTAGCTTCTCCTGCACGCTTGGAAAGGGAGGGGAGGGAAGTGACTGATGGTGCATTCATGTGTTGTTGCAAAAAGAGGAATAAAATGTACATAAAGACGTATACAGAACAGAACACAAATATATAAGAAGAATACTAAATATAAATATATAAGAAGAATATTAAACAAGGTTCATATGTTGACAGTTTTTACAGCCTTTTGTTGTTGGATTTAGAAATTAAATTGATATTAGGTACAACCTCATGGAGAAAAGTATAACATTGCCACTAAAACTTACACACTGAACCTTTAAGCAGGATTTTTACCTTTTTTAAGTTTATTAAAATTTACATAGACTAGACAAATGGCACACAAATGAGTAAATACAGAGGATAACACACTAAATGATGGTGAGGCGATTGCGGTCCTGTTGCAAGGCAAGGCCCCAACCTAGCAGGGCTTCTCTCACTTTATTTTAATGCTCTGGTGACTTATAGCCAAGCGGAGAAGGTAATCAATATAACTAGACAGTATGTTGATTAAAGAGCATTAACAGTTTCACACTGTCATTGATTTATTTAATTGCAGTAGCTGTCGCAAATAATAATCCCTTCTTATTCTCTCACCCTGTGTTTTAATGGTATAAGCAGATAATGGTAGCTACAGATGGTTGACAAATTAAAGGAAGTTTCGAAGTATGGAGTCAGGCCACCACGAGCCTCCTTCTACAGCTGCAGTGCTCCTCGCCAAGTCTGTGGAACTCTATTGGAGTTATATCATGCCTCATTTATATAAAACCTTTTATTCAATCAGATAATCTCATGCAAGAGAGACCTGAGTGAAGCAGATAGAAAAGAAAAAACAAACATAGCCAGACATGACAAAAGGACGTATAGCATCAGATACAATCACTAAAAAGATTTGAAGATTAAAGTTATATTTTATCATTGGTCTTGTGCAGGTGGTGGTGGAGAGCATTGTCTTATACATTTGTCCAAAATCTTCCATAGGTGTGAAACTGGGTTGAGATCTGGTGGCTGTAAAGGCAGTAGCATTTCATTCACATCATTTTCATACTCAAAACCCAAACCATTCATTGAGCCCTGGTTCACAAAGATATAAAGTGGGATGGAAATAATTTGTCATGGCACCCTGCGCCACCCAACCCCCAATAATAACATGCATATTATGTAAAAACAGATGCATGAGTGGGCGCACACTTAGGGATACTCTGTACTAGAGACTTCTTCTGTTTTAAATGAAACATCTTATATTTAGTGATTAAAAAAGATAAGTATTTATATGAATTTACATCCTCAGAGTATATCCTTTTGTGTTGTGTGTTCTTCAGTGCGTCAGGTGGCCGTCCTGGGTCTCTACCTGTCCATGCTGTTCTCTCTCTACCTGGTCCCTCTGGGAATGTACTCGCCCTGCATTAAAGAGGCAGGAACGCTGGGACCCGCCCCAACACTCATCGGACACAGAGGAGCTCCAATGGTGAGACAGAAGTGAACCGTGACGGCTGGATCTGTCTTAATTCTGTTTAAAGTCTGTTTTTTTTACTAAGACTGTTCATCATTTCCATCGGTTATGATATTATTATTATTATTATGATAATATTTATGACTCTGGGAATGTTTTTGTCTCACTGTGTATGTGTGTGTATAGCTTGCTCCAGAGAATACTGTGATGTCGTTTGAGAAGGCAGTGGAAGCTGGAGGCGAAGGATTGGAGACTGATGTCACCATCAGGTATTAACCTCTCTCACGTGTGTGTATCTGTGTGCGTGTACATATATGTTGAGGTGTTCTCCAAGCTGTGCACTGCGCCATTATGACCACCGACAGGGGAAGTGTATAACACTGATCTCGTTACCATGTCACCTGTCAGTGGGTGGGGTCTATTAAGCAGCAAGTAAAGGTTTTGTCCTTATAGTTGCAGAAAAAGATGGGCAAGCAGAAGGATTGACAGGGCCAAGGCTCATTTATGCATGTGGCAAGCGAAGGCTGGCCTGTGTGGTCTGATCCAACAGGCTACTGTAGGTCAAACTGCTGAAAAAGCAGGCGGTCATCATGTTATGGCTGATCAGTGTATTTATTAATCTTTCACCAGAACTGGGTAAGCACACTTGTTTTCTTGGGTTTCCTGGTAATTTCTATTGCCTTGTGGGAATTGAGAGGACAAAACAAATACTAAAAAGTTTGGCTAACTTAAAGGTACCCTGTGGAGCTTCTGACCACATGGGAGGCTATAGAGCAATGTTTTGCTTAGCAGCTCGCCGTTTTTATTCGTGTCTCATTTTGGTGAGAAACACAAAATGTTAACGTAACAAGACAACTTGACAGGGCGCCTTGTTAAAATAGTAACCTGAAAGATAAAGGTCGTTTTACACGGGGAAACGTCACTCCGCCTGCGTAGTCGCCTGGCCCCGCGGGGTCGCTCTACGCTTCTCATGTGAACGGACACCGAGAGAAGCGCTCCGCGAGTAAACAGAAGGCACTCTATAGATAGTAAGCACGGCTTCTGTGCGCTACTGTATTCCTTCATAGCCTAGCTTAAAGTAAAACTATAAGTAACGTTAATTGATAGAATTTGTTAATTGATTATTCATATTATATATAAATTTAGTCATGCAAACACCCTCCTGTTAATGTCCCGATAACAGTTCAGTGAACAGTTATATATTACAGGGAAGTCACAGACGGCGAGGATCAGTCTCTTTCAAGAAAACATGCTCGCATAATCGCTTCCTGTTGTGTGTGTATATATAAACAAGCACCCGACATGAAGAAGTGGTTTGTCATCTGTTTAAGTAGAAAGTACATAACTGAGTGGATCCTCTCTCTTATTCTTTGACACTGATAGCATTACACTTTCATACAACACTCTTACATACTTTTAATATCACTTTTATGCTAAAAATCATGAAATATATTTACTGTCCTTATTTAGCAACATGCGTCTTAAAAGCCAAACCGCTAATAGCAGGAAAAGCTTTAATAAAACAGCCAAACTGGGATTACAGGAGTTTAAATCACTATTATTATTATTATTAATGTCCCTTGATTAGCGGGTGCCTGATTAAACGAACAAATTGTTAAAATGTATCTTCACAATTATTTCAAGGGGACCCAATCATCAATGTAATTATTAACGGCGTTTAATAACACAAAATGTTTCCTTGCTGGTAAAATTAGCGGCACAGCAGCCTGGCGGCAGTGAACTGATGCTGACTGAGTCTGTGCCTTCATGCTAATTGTACAGATCAGATGCTAGCGTGCTACCCTCAGCGCTAAGGTGATTACTGCCATGCTAATCCAGTTAGCCGTTAGCCCTGCCATTAGCCCACGGCTGGTGGGTTACACACAATTTTACAGCCTGAAAACAGGGAGATTAGCAACATGGCATGACTCAGCCTTAGCGGGTTAGCTTAATACCATGCTGCTGGTGACCCCTGTGTGTGGTAGTTCCCTGTGTGTGTGTGTGTGTGTGTGTGTGTGTGTGTGTATGGTCTGCATGAATTATTGTGTCTACTTGGCAGTTTCTGTGTAATTAAACTGTCAAGGGTTTTGTGAGGCAGTCTATTAGTGTGTGTGTCTGTGTGTATTATTGGACATTGTACATAACTGATATCAGGCTCACTGAGTTGTTTATGTGTTCACGAAAGACAGATGGCTTAGTCAAAAGCCAAACTTAATTTAATTGCAGGTGTTTTCAGCAGAGAACAGTTTTTAGGAGGATTAAATGTTTTTTGATGAATTTAATCATCCTCTCTTCACTCTCATCTCCTCATTTCCTTTCCTTTTTCATTCCAACCTCCCTGCTCTCCTCTTTCGTTCATACTCACTTGCGTCTCATTTTTGTGGTCTTCACTTTTCCTTGTTTACATCCTGATCTTCACTTTGTCACTCTTTTTTTTAATACTCCCACTAATCCTCTGTAGTTATGATGGTGTTCCCTTCCTGATGCATGACTCCACTCTGAGGAGAACCACTAACGTCGCTGATGTTTTCCCAAATCGAACACACCTCGATGCCTCCATGTTCACCTGGGCTGAGCTACAGCAACTGAATGCTGGTGACTGGTTCTTATCGGTGAGACTAACACACAAACACAATTTATAGTATATTTATAGTATAGTAATGTGGTTTGGTTTCCTCAAAAGCACTACTGCTGAAGTGTGAAATTCAGACACTGTTGCTTGATAAAACACCATCTCCAAATGTCATCTTCACAGCAGCTATGCAAATTTCCCTTATCATTAGGTTGATGTCTTTTATTTTATAAAACCAAGAGAGGTTGAATCTTTTACTGAACATTGAGAGAAGAAAGTCCAGATTTATAAAAAAAATTAATTAGACAAAGAGCCACACCCTTTCTGAAAGTTTGGCTCAGTTATTTAACTAGAAAATAGTGCAACTACATGTTGCATCTCCTGCTGCAAGAGGACACTGACCAGGTCCGAGTTAACCATTAAACTACTGTAGGCCTCTTATGATGAGCATATTGCTCAAAATTATATCGGGTAATAGACAGTGACGAGACCAATGGGGTCAAAAACCAAAAAAAAATAACCATAATAACCATAGTTTTTATTAAACTTGATACCACTGCACGTTAATTAACTAGATTTAAAAATAAAAAACTCTATTAATTCTTCTTTTTTTAAATAATCAAAATAAACACATCTACATTTTTCCCATTTTCCATGAATCCAATGGCTAAGCAACCCTTTTTTTCAATGTCACTCTGCTACACACACACACACTGTCTTACAGAGGGATCCATTTGGTACTGTGTCGTCCATGTCTGAGGCGGACTTCTCCCAGGTCCAGAACCAGTCTGTTCCCTCACTGGCCCAGTTCCTGGAGGTAGCGGCCCGTAGCAACAGACTAGTGCTGTTTGACCTGCGTAGGCCACCGCACGGACATCCCTACAGTCAGTCATACATCAACACCACCCTGCAGGTGGTGCAGGCCCACATCAACTCCTCACAGGTATCTGCCGGCTAAAGAGTGGATGTATTTTTAATTCTGCAGTTCAGTTGAAATCTGACATAAAATTGGTGGGTTTGTTCGTTCCATGACTTAGAAGATCAGTAATAAACTCTGGCTACAGTGGCTCTACAAACATATCCATAGCATGTATTTTAATTAGAGATGTCCAGATTAAGTTATTTTTTCATATCAAATCAGAGTCCTTTTAATATTGGCTATCTGCTGATACTAAGTTTGATCTTACTTATATTTTAATAGCAACAGAATATGCATGTGTTGATTAAATATGTATCTGGGGCACTGAAGTGACTAAATTTGGCAGACTTTATAATCTGTCTTATTCCAAATACCTACAGACTTCTTGGTTCAAACGTATAACGTTGATCACCTTAATTTATTGATATGAAAGTTTAATTGGGAGGTTCCAACTCCTCAAACTGACGTGACGCAATTCACAAGAGACAAGATGTCTAACTCTGTTGGAAAAACAAAAATATCTGGATCTTTGGCTGATGAGTATGGCAAACCTGACAACAGCAAAGTTTCCTTTTGGCCAGTTTTGGTCAGTTTTTTTCGAATTTAGTAGTTTTTCCTCTTTCAGTTATCGATTGTTGCCAGTGTTTCAAATTTCACCTGCGTTGTACTGTGTATGTGACAAATAAAGTTGATTATTATAAGTGGTAACAACATATTTTGTGGATGTGTGTGGATTTTTTTTAAATGTGAAGGTGCTGTGGCTGCCATCTGAGGACAGGGAGCTGGTCCAGACTGTGGATCCAGAGCTGCAGCAGACCTCTGGAGAAAAGGCATCTATCCAGGAACTAAGAGACGGGCACATCACCAGACTCAACCTGCACTACAGCACAATGTCACAACAACAGATCAGGTACACGTGCGCACACACACACACACACACACTTATTGTCATCCTGACTGACTTATTTTAACCTAAAAATTCCCAAATTTGTTTGATATGATTTTCAAACTGTATGACCACACCCACAACATAGTTTTCCTCCTGCAAGAAGAGACCGATCAGCACAGTGTGAAGTCCTCTTGCAATAAGCACCACTCAGAAACCACTAATAGAAAAAAAAAAAAGAAATGAGGAGACAAAACAGATGGGCTCCTAATTATGCACCAGAGCAGGGATGGCCCTGACAATGTTGGAGCCCTAGGCGAGATTTTAAATTGGCACCCTCACCATCATGCCCAATCCTGAAATCCTTGGAGTCATCACTCCTCTATCCACAGGAATTGTTTAAAATGTTCAGCAGCCAAACTCACAATTTTAGCACAATTTCAAAATAAATTATTAAATAAAAGATGAATAGAATATGATATTAGGCTTTCGGGCATTCTGTAGCTATTACCTTTAAATATCCTATGTTTCTCCTGTAGATCAACTCTTCCCCCCTCTTTTGTGTCTTTTGTTTGGTGATGTGCATGTGGCGCCTTTTCACCTCAAATAAGTTAACTTTAATCTAAGTTATAAATTCCTGGACTTTAATAGCTCCTGTGTTTCAACAGGTTTTCTGCTCATGTTCAAAATTTTCTGCACATTCAGAATCTCTCCAATATAGAGATAGTAGGTTTGATAGTAATTTAAATTTCGAGCAGCACACCACAAAGCTTGTTCAATCATGTTTTTATCAACTTAGAAATATAGCAAAAATTTGATCTATGTTAACTTTTAAGGACACCGAAACCATTTTACACACCATCATCTCATCACGCCTGGATTATTGCAATAGCCTTTTCACCTGTTTAACCCAAAAATCTATTGATCGACTCCAGACTGTCCAGAACTCAGCTGCCAGGCTTTTCACCAGAACAAAGAAATATGACCACATTACCCTATTTTAGCTTCATTACACTGGCTCCCAGTATGTTTTAGAATTCACTTTAAAATTTTATTGATCACTTTTAAAGCTCTTCATGGCCTCTCGCCTTGTTATGTTTATGACCTTTTAGTCCCATACGCACCAGCACGTACCTTGAGATCCTCGGGCAGAGGTCTGTTGTCTGTTCCAGAGTCTCGACTGAAAACTAAAGGGGACAGAGCGTTTGCTGTCAGGGCCCCGAGGCTCTGGACAGCCTGCCCGAGGAAATCAGGTCGGCTGAGTCAGTGAACTCTTTTAAGTCCCTTCTTAAAACACACTTTTATGGGAGAGCCTTTCCCGATCTTATTTGACTTTATTTTATCCCTTTTATTTTATTCTATTTTTATATTTATCTTAAACGTGTATTTTAGTCTTTTCAGGGTTTTCTTGCATTTATTATTGTCTTGACACTTGTAAAGCACTTTGTAACTTGTTTTTGAAAAGTGCTCTACAAAAAAAGATTATTATTCAGTCACTCATTACGCAATCATATCCACACACCCCTGTTCATACTTAGGGGAAACGTGACTGTTCTGTCTGTTCTGTTTGTTCGTGTACATGTACGTGTGTAGTTATGTAAGTCAAAGTACAGATGGCCACCACATGCTCAGTGACTCCAACTCGTTGCTTGTAGAACAACCTCAGGGAAGATAAAAGGAGGTAGGGAAAGAGATGGGAGGGAAGTAAAGGGCAAGTGGATGTGGAGTTCATGGCAGGAGAGAGAAAAAGGAGAGGAAGGAGAGAAATAGAGGAAATGAAAACCTGGGTAAAGAGGAACTTATTCAGTAGAGGAGAGAATTGGTTGGAGTGATGGGAAGGAGGACAAAGGTGAGGACAAGCAGTGGAGGAGGTACAAACGTGGGAGAAAGGAGGTCAAATAAGAGGAGGTGGTTGCGATGAGAAGAGGGTAAGAGAGGCTTATAAGTAGTACAAGAGAAACGAGTGGGAGGTACTTGCACATAAACCGAAGCTGTGGGAGAACAATCTGGACAGAAAGAACAACTGTTGAGTGACTCATGACGTGATGGTTTTTACCAAAATACTGTAGTTTTCCCTTGTTGCTGGTGATTAATCATTCTTCACTGTAATGTCTCATTGAAACGTGGAAATATCAGCTTTGATCAGCTATTTGTCACCAACTAGAGAACGCCTGGTTGGATGAATCATGTTATTTGTGGTAAAAGATGTATCAAAGTTGTGCTCATAAGACATCACAAGTGCACGCTGCATGTGTTATTATAATCAGAACATTATGTTAAAAGGATGTGGTCAAACTTTGCATGGCGGTTCTTTTAATAGTGCACCTGTACAGTGATTTACTGATGATAAGAAGGGAAGAAAAATTCTTCTCCATCTCTACTGGACAAACTAATCCTAATCCTGCATAACTATTTAAAGTTACCAGTTTACCTTGATTATTTCAGGGCTTGCAATTGACCGGCCGATGCAACAGCCTGTGTCACGGGGATTTGTCTCCTCTGATATCCTCCACGCGTTTCTGCCATTCTCCCATTCTTCTTCATGTTTTGCGGCGGCAAAGTGTTCAATAGACAATTTCCTTTTATGTTTGACCACAATACCGCACGTTTTGTAAAACGGCTTACCCCCGCTTTGGTAAAGAAGATCCGGATACTGTTTTGTCTGCAAATGTGAGACGTTGGTCTCACACATGTTTGCTGCATTTTGTAAACAAGGAAGTGAGATTGCTGACATATGACGTACGTTTGCGGGAAATGGTGATGAGAGGTCAAATGTGCGGAAAAGTTGCGATGACTCAATATTGCACAAATCACGCTGAATTCATGGTGATTTCTTGAATTTGTGTTAATACTTGCGATCGCAACATTGACGGGACGGATTTACACAAACAAGTAGCAATAGGCCTACATTATACTTAATTTTTAGTGTCTTTGTAATACAAAATTCCTTAAGCATTTCTTAAGTAAGTTAAACCAAATCAAATGTTTAAATTATGAATGCACTGCCAATTTAAATGAAATACTGTTAATTTGTCAGTGTCGTGAAGGTCAATGCTTTCCCTATCTGTTATCAAACATGGTTAGGCATAGATATTTTAAATATGGAAAAATAAAGCACTGGTATTCAATAGGGATGCACCTGGGGCTCTTTGCATGTCTTCCCCTCTATCTCTCTCTTTTCAAACTTCTATCCAAATAAAGGCGAAAAGGCACCCAAAAAATCTTCAACAAATAATAAAAAAGTTGTATTGGTGCATCCATAATTTAAACATGTTTTTGTTTTTCAAATCCAATTTTACAATAAGAAAAATTACAGTATTTAATATAATATATTTTTACAGTACCGTTACCGTCCTGCAACAACTCGCCTCTCATGAGATTTCAGAGCGAGAAATGTCCTTGAGTGAGACTTCGGGTTAAAAACAGTGTTGCCAGGAGTCCCTCATAGGGATCCTTTGCATGATGGTGGGCAGACACCTGTTATAACAGTCCAAGCCTGCTGGTGGCCAAAAAAAGCACTTTTTGTGCATGTATATTTGATGGCTGCAGTTGTCCCGAAGGAATATGTTGCAGCCACTGCAGCCGGTTCAGCTGCTGGCTGAAACCGTCTATGGCACAGATTTCAAAACTTTTTTTTACCTACTAGTAATTAAACACTAAAATATGTGAAAATGGGTATAAAAATACTGAAATTATCCTTTAACAGCTGATGAAGCATGCCTCTGGAGCTTCACACTGTTTCAACAACTTTTTAATAAGATGAAATCTCACTATTTGAACAAACTGTTTTGAACTGACCCTCAGTGTGATGCCACAACCAGAAATAATAACAAGATTATACAACTCCCAGAGATATATAAGTCCAGGTTGTATAACATAGAAACCGGCGCTGATCTCTCTCTCTCTGAGTGCATGGTGGGAGTTTGGTGGTGGAGAGCGTGGTGAGTGTGGCTGAGAGTTTCTGAGTGATTTCAAACTTCTTTTGTTGTTTACTGTATGATTGTTTGATCATTGTTTGCGTTTATTGTCACTGTATGTTGCTGTGTGTTTGGGTGGTTTGGGGGGCCGTGTTTCTTGACGGGGATGGGGTCCTCAGAGACGTCGTCCCTGTCTCTGAAGCATGGGGGTGAGGGTGGTGCCGCAGCCCAGCACCACGGTGGAGCAGGTGCTGCTGGCGGTAGGAGAGCAGGTGGTGCATGGAAACATCTGTGTGCCTCACGCATGAATAAAGCGGTAGGGGCAGAGGGAGGATGACCTGGGGAGGCCAGAGCAGGATGCAGAATGTGTTTCTGTGCAGGATGTAGAGCTGCTGCAGGTCAGCCCAGATAGTGAGGCGGATGATCAGGTGAAGGCTGCTCGTGGCCATGGTGACATGGACTGTGAATCTTGAATCTGACTCTGATAGCTTCTCTATAGCAGACAGGTACTCTCAGAGTATTGACTTGTATTCTCTGGAGGAGATTAATGGCTTCCTGGATGACACTTTTTGGGGTAAAAAAAGCAAATGTCAAAGAATATTTTCCTGATGTGGATAAGTCACCACACTGCAGAGAGTTGTTGGGCTCAATTTACTGGATAGCAAGAAACGTTCTGAGGAAAACTCTTAAAACGACAAAGAATAAAATGTCAAAGAAAATGATACTTTCAAATTAAAGTAGTATGATCATACAACACTGGGTGTTTCATCTCTGCTGGGTTTCCCTGTTAGCCTGTCTCTCTTCTCCTTACATGCAAGGTCTAAGGGTGGCCTCGTTAAACATAAGTGGGGGTAGGGATGGAAAAAAGAGACCTTTAATAACAGAAGTAATCACACAGAAAAGACTAGATGTAGTTTTCTTACAGGAAACACACAGTGATAGCACAAATGAAATAGATTGGGGCTTATGGTGGGGAGGGCAGCATGTCCTTAGCCATGGGACAAATTTAAGTGCAGGAGTTGCCATTTTGTTTCCTCCAAAGTTAAATGTAAATGTTACATCGAGCACAGAGGTGGTGAAGGGCAGAGTCTTTATTGTTAGAGCTGAAATAGAGGGCTTCAGCTTTATTTTTATTAATGTATATGCACCAAATCAAGGCTCTGAGCAGGAAGAGATTTTCAAAGTAATAAAAGAAGAACTAAATAATACTGGTACAGGAGAGTTTATTGTATTGGGTGGTGACTGGAACTGCTGCACTGACTTTATGTTAGATAGGACTGGAGAGGAGCCACATATTCAGTCCTCCTCTGTTCTGTCTCATGTATTAAGAAAAACTGATTTGGTTTATGTGTGGAGGATGAAACACCCTTCAGATAGGCAGTACACTTGGATCAAAATATCAGATGGTAGAGTAAGTGCAGCTAGACTAGACAGCTTTTATGTACCTTGTTCTTTTACTGCCGGAGTCAGATCATCACAGTAATTTTTACAGACCATCATTCAGTCTTATTGAAGCTGATTCTTTCCTTCACTGGAAATTTTCTAATTGTTTTGGACTTACTGGAGATCTCGGAAAGATGATTTCCTTTCTCTGACTCAGTGGCGGGAGGTAGGAAAACCTCAAATTAGGGTGTTTTGTCAGGAATACACTGCCAGTGTCACAATAAACATCAAGAGAGCTGTGCAGGAGTTAGAGGGCGAGATAAGAGACTTGGAAAATGCCTTATGAACAGATCAGCAAAATAATGATCTTTTACAATCTAAAAAACAGGAGCTTAACTTCTTCCTGCAGGAGAGAGCCAAAAAGGCTTTTGGTCCAAGCACACTTCACCAGACTACAGCACCAACCACTGTTTTCTTTAACTTAGACAAGTCAGCTGCTTCAAAAAACAGATGGTGTGTCTCCGCCTCCCTGATGGGAAGGTGACCACAGACCCAACGGAGATGAGGAAGCATGGAGTGGACTTTTATAAACTTGTTCAGGGCAGACGGCTGTGATGTTGACTCTGCTGCAGAGCTTCACCAGGGGCTTCCTCAACTGGATCCAGGAGATCAGGAGGCTCTGGGTTTGGATATACCTCTTGATGAACTGACTGCTGCTGTGTCTCAGATGGCGTCTGGCAAGGCTCCAGGAATAGATGGTTTTCCATCAGACTTTTGTAAATACTTCTGGACTATCATGGGACAGGACCTTCTGGACATTTTCAAAGAGTGTTTTATAAAAGAGACACTTCCAGCATCCTATAGGCGTGCAATTCTTTCTCTTCGGCCTAAGAAAGTAGATTTAGCCCTTTTAAAGAACTGGAGACCATTAGCTCTTTTGTGCACGGACTATAAGATTCTCTCCAAGGTCTTATCAAATAGATTGAAAACTGTTATTTACTTTTTAATTGGTGCAGATCAATCATACTGTGTACCGGATAGTTCCATGTTTGATCATTTATTCTCATTGAGAAATGCGTTTGATATTTGCAAAGTATATAACAATGTTGGTATCATATCTATTGACCAGGAGAAGGCTTTTGACCTTGTGGATAATGATTTTCTTTTTTCTACCTTACAGGCTTTTGGTGTTGTGGAGGGTTTTCTGTCTTGGGCAAAACTGCTGTATTGTGATGCTTGTTGTGTGGTGAAGTTGGGTGATGGGTTGAGTGTTCCTGTGCCAGTTAGGAGAGGGATCAGACAAGGCTGCCCCATCTCAGGCCAGCTTTACAGCATTGCCATTGAGCCTCTCCTCTGCAGGTTGAGGAGCAGGCTGCGGGGTCTCTCACTGCCAGAGCTGGCTCAGACGCCCCCTGTTGTTGTATCAGCATATGCTGATGATGTAAATGTATTTATTTGCAATCAGAGAGACATTCAAGAGTTAGAAGAAAGCCTTGTATGGAAAGTTTCCTTGCCAAGGTGAACTGGGGAAAAAGTGAGGCTTGTTTAGTGGGGGAGAGTGGTTGCGTGGGGAGCACTCCCTGTCTTCCTGGAAACCTTAGGTGGGGAAAAAGGGGTATAAAAAGCCTAGGAATTTTTCTAGGGAGTGAGGACTTTCAGAGGCAGAACTGGGAGACAGTGCTGGAAAAGGTAGAAGCCAGGTTGTCTAAATGGAAATGGTAGCTACCTCACCTGTGCTATAGGGGAAGAGCTCTGATAGTGAATAACCTGATTGCATCATCTCTGTGGCACAAGATCATCAGAATCAGAAGGAGCTTTAGTGCCAAGTAGTGTTTTACACATACGAGGAATGTGCTGTGGTGATTAGGTGCTACACGTAGACAAACATAGTCAACATAAATAAATGTAGAAATATATAAATATGGAATGGAAGAACAACATTGCAGATATACATGTGCATTATTCTGGGTCTGTGTCGTGCAGAAGTAACGCAACGGAAGAGAAAATTGCGTACATAAAAATATACAACAACAAAGATCAACAATCAACAACAAATATGTGCGACGTGCCAGGTCTGTGCACAACACGAGATGAAACGGTATTTACATGTGCAGAGACATTTGTATCATTTGCAAGGGGGAGTGTCATTAGGGACCCGGGCCTTGTTAATGAGGCTAGTTGCAGACGGGAAGAAACTGTTTTTGTGGCGAGAGGTTTTGGTCCTGATGGGCCGCAGCCTCCTGCCAGAGGGAAGAGTCTGAAACAGTTTGTGTCCGGGTTGGGAGGAGTCAGCTGCAATCTTTCCTGCTCGGCTCAGAGTCCTGGAGGCGTACAGGTTCTGAAGAGAAGGAAGATTGCAGCCAATCACCTTCTCTGCAGAGCGAATAATACGCTGCAGCCTGCCCTTGTCCCTGGCAGAGGCAGCAGCGTACCAGATTGTGATGGAGCAGGTGAGGATGGACTCAATGATGGCGGCGTAGAAGTGCACCATCATTGTCTTTGACAGGCTGAACTTCTTCAGCTGCCGCAGGAGGTACATCCTCTGCTGGGCCTGTTTGGAGAGGGAGGTGATGTTCAGCTCCCACTTGAGGTCCTGGGAGATGATGGTGCCCAGGAAGCGGAAGGAGTCTACAGTGGTGACTGGGGAGTCACACAGGATGATGGGGGAGGGTGGGGCTGTGCTCTTTCTGAAGTCCACGACCATCTCCACGGTCTTTAGAGCGTTGAGCTCCAGATTGTTCTGGCTGCACCAGGTCACCAGATGGTCAATCTCCCATCTGTAGGCAGATTCATCTCCACCTGAGATGAGCCCAATGAGGGTGGTGTCATCTGCAGACTTCAGAAGCTTGACAGACTGGTGCAGCTGTTGGTGTACAGGGAGAAGAGAAGGGAGGAAAGAACGCAGCCTTGAGGGGAACCGGTGCTGATGGTCCTGGAATCAGAGACATGTTTTCCCAGCTTCACGTGCTGCTTCCTGTCCGTCAGGAAGTCAGTGATCCACCTGCAGGTGGAGTCAGGCACGTTCAGCTGAGAGAGCTTGTCCTGCAGCAGGGCCGGGATGATGGTGTTAAAAGCCGAGCTGAAATCCACAAACAGGATCCTGGCGTAGGTTCCTGGGGAGTCCAGGTGCTGGAGGATGAAGTGAAGGGCCATGTTTATTGCATCATCTACAGACCTGTTGGCTCTGTAGGCGAACTGCAGGGGTCCAGGAGTGGGTCTGTAAGGCTTTTAGGTGGGACAACACAAGGCGTTCAAAGGACTTCATAACCACAGAGGTCAGGGCGATAGGTCTATAGTGGTTTAATCCAGTGGTCCTTGGTTTCTTGGGGACAGGGATGATGGTGGAGGCTTTGAAGAAGGCTGGCACATGGCATGTCTCCAGTGAGGTGTTAAAAATGTCTGTGAACACCGGAGACAGCTAATCAGCACAGTGCTTCAGGGTGGATGGGAGGCAGAGTCCGGCCCAGCTGCTTTGCGGGGTTTCTGCCTCCTGAAAAGACCGTTGACTTCCCTCTCTGTGATGGAGAGAGGAGGGGAGGGGGTGGAGCTGGCCAGTTCTGAGGAGGGAGGGGAAGAAGTGGTGGACTGAAGCTGAGCGGAGGAGTCACAGGGGATGGTGTCCGATGGACTCTTGGCAGTAGAACTGGTTCAGCTCATTTGCCAGATGAGAATCGTTTATGGAGTGGAGGACTTTGGGTTTGTTTGTGTTGGTGCCACCATCAGGCCTACTGGATGAAGTGCAGTGGCTCCTGGTAAATTTCTTCTGGTCCGGTCAACACTGGCTGAGGGCGTCGGTCTTGTATCTCCCTGTGATAGAGGGAGGACAAGGACTTGTAGACATTCTGTCCAGAACCGCGGCCTTCAGACTGCAGATGGCACAGAGGCTGCTGTATGGCTGCAGTCGCTGCTGGTTAGCTCCTGCTCGACTGCTTCTCAGGAACGCTGGCCGGCTTGGGCTGGATAAACAGCCCATCTGAAGTTGACCTGACTGGACTCACGCCCTTCTATGGCTCGGTGATTAATGCCTGGCAGACACTGACGGTCACACGAACTCCTGACCCTAGGCCAGGTATGTGAATCTATGAGGAGCCGCTGTTTAATAATAACTTCCTTAGAAACTCCACATTTTCCTTGGCTACATTAATGACTAAATTTGTAGAGGCCGGTATGCCACCTCACAAAAGCATCCATGGAAACTCTCGGTGGCATCACAAACATCAGGTCCTCCAGAATGCTCAGTACGGTTGTGGAGGAAGTCTGGCGGTCCCTTTCTGAGCCACTGAGAGGCTTTGCTAGGAAACGTGCTGGCCAATGGAAGGATGACAGTGTGTACATTTTTCTCTCTCTGAGTGTCTGTCCTGCTGCTGAGGAGTGGTGAGAGGAGAGTGGACTTATTCTCTCCATGAAAACACCAGTGCTGGGTAGCTTCAGATCCTGTGGGAAGAAGCAGCTGTACTTCAGTTGTGTGAAGGTGCTGAACCTTCGCTCTCTGGCTGGAGTCAAGGAGTCGAGATGTGGATGTGGTGCAGAGCCTGAAAGGTCTGGTTGCAGCTTGTCTGAGAGTAGAGCACGCTTTCTACACACTGACTAGTAATCTGGAGCCTTTCAGGGCTCTGTGGGGGATCAGACATGTTTTATGTTCACTAGAGGAAGATGGTTCACTGGTTCTTAACTTTTACCTTATTATTGTGTGTGTATGTGTGTGTGTAGTAATCATGGTAGATGATTTATTATGATGATGGTTTTCTAATGTGACGTAAATAAAAGAAATCAAAGTCCCTAAAGTCTGTCTGTCTGTTTTCTGACTTTCTCAGTCTGTTTACCTTAGCAGGTGATCATTAGACTTTTAAAGGATGCTTTTATCCCAACTAATAGTCAGGGATACAGAGAATGTTTGTGTCTGTGAGAGGGAATTAAAACTGCCATTGTGATAAATTACACCACTCACTTCCTCCTTCCCCCCTCTCCATTTTTCATTTCTTCTAATCCAAACCCTCACTGTTCTTTCTTTCCCACCTCTCATTGACCTCCCTCCAGTCTTTCCCTCCATCTTGTAACCACCAACTCCATCTTTCATGTCTTCCATCCCCCTCTCCTCTTACCTTCCCCTTCTACTCCTCTCTGCCGATATTTGCATCCTTCTATCTCGCCTTTCTCTCAAATCAAATCTGATGAGCTTTACTGGGGTGAATGTTGATGTTACGTTATTGTCGGTATTACATTTCAATGTGGTGAAATATGAATTATGGACGTATGATGCTAGCTTTCTGAAGGAAGGCTTCTTGAAGGTCAGTATATTTTGTGCTCTCATTGTAAACCCCTGTCTGTTAGCCATGTTTGTCATTGCTACCTGTTTCCAAGGTCAGGCTGTGGTCTGAATCAACTTTTAATCAGCTATAGTGGTGCGATACAGGATTAATGTATTAGCTAATTTTAAGACCAAAAATGATTTGGGTTCAAATGTTTGTCTTCTCCTCTCTCTACAGTAAGTACCAGTCAGTGAACATCAGCACCAACCTGTATGTGATCAGCCAGCCGTGGCTCTACACTCTGGCCTGGTGTGCCGGAGCTCAGTCCGTAACCACCAACTCCATCCACATCCTGTCCAACATCAAAAGCCGCTTTACCTCATGGTAAGCAAATTAAACTACATTATCAGATGTTATGATGCCTGCTGTCCTGAATACGGTTCACATCGTATTTCTTACAGGTTAGTTTGGATGCATGGAGCTCGATCTGTTATCTTAGCATGCAGTACATTTTCACATTGTTGCACCATAGTTATTTTTTCCTTGGACATGTCCTAGCTGTTATTAGATTATATATGTATAACAGGGGAAATATAAACACATTTTTTTAAAATCATGGAGTACAGTACGTGTGCTGAGGTCACTAGTTGGTCTAGGCTGCATGGTAAGACAAACGGAAGCGAAGAAAAAGACAAGAAAATAATCATCCAAAGAGCTACTACAGTGACTTAGTATTGTACTTCATGATGATTGGGGATCCCCAAGAGAGAGTATTGTAATGTAACTACCTAATATATGTCATAACCCTCATATCACGAGGGTTATTTTTTCTTTGGAAAAGCTCCCTACAGAGGCACAGAAGACATTATAAGAAGACATAACTGACAAACTGATTGATGGAGTGTCCCTTTGAACAATAAGTCTGCTAAAGAGAGCTTCTGTTGTACTTGCCTGCCTGCACTCATTGCCCACATAGTTTTTACACTTGTGTGGCTAAGACTCATGAGACACATTGAACTTGTTAGCATTCATTTTAGAATATGAAAATGTTGTTGCAGCTTTTTAAAAAGACACTTTATAAGAAAATACATTTATAAGACAATACACAAGCTAGTATTGCCACATTAGCTAGCCTACCAAAATGTTGAGGTACTCTGCATCTGTTTGACTTTATGTTTGTGCTCCTTAGCAGATGGCCAGATTTGTCCAGGTTGTTTTTTTTATGTCTCCATGAAATAGTAAAATGTTCCAACAAATCCTTCTACAGGCAGGGCAGCTGTGTTTATATAACAGATTTTATACACAGAGGCCATTTAAAGTTGAGAATGCGTTAGAGCAACATTAACAAACAACATTACGGAATTAATTTAAATATGTCAAATTTATTTTGGCCTGAGGTGAGTTATAAACCAGCAGCTACAATTTCAAATCTATTGCTCTGCCTTTAACTTCTCACAGACTTAAAGCTAGAGTGCGGGACTTTTACATATGAACGTCCATTAGATTCGAGCCCTTGTCAAACGATGCTGATTAATACTATCACCATCATGTCAATCTCTCTGTATTTGTAGTATAGCAAAGATTTTAAATCTGGTGTCCGTGGCGACATTTGCACATTAGTGAATCAGTAGTTATGTGTTTTATCCCAACCAGCAATGATGTTCCACACTGAATGTTTAGGAGTTTCTTCTAATTCGACAACTTAGGAACTTTTAGCCTATAGGATGTTTTGGGACTATGGCTCCAGACTTTGTACGTTAATATTTTAGGTTGGAGCAGCACAATTAATCTAATTGCAATGTCGTCATGTGCGATTATATAACCGCAAAACTGCTGCAGTCTGCTCATTATCTCCCCCCACATTGGGCTCTCACATGTGCCCCTAAAAACTTATAAGCCTACCTGCAATGAGAAAAATTATTTGTGCCACTAACTTTTAAGACAACAACCTACCATAACCACCCTCCCCACCGCTATTTTTTCAAAACATAGTCGGTCTCGCCACCGGAGCACCGGGAGAAATGCTGGTGAGCTAAAGCGGTAAGACAAAAGAAAACAGGGAGACGATAAAGACAGTTTGAGTTTGGCTCGCTGGCCAATTAATATTAGCTGGATCGGTGCATTAAGTTGTTCAACATGTTCAACTTTTTACAGAGCCAGTCAGTCACTTTTCATCAACCGACCAATCACAGGCTGGATGGGACGGTACATTAGAAAAAGTTTGACGTTCTAAAGCAAATAATTAAATGTTGAAGAATATGATTATTGACAAGTTAGTAGGCTACTTAGCATTAACAAATTAGAGACCAATGTAGAGCCTTTTGCTTGCACAAGGATTAAATAAATAAAAAACAACCCACAGAAATGAAACAGCTGTAACTGGATTTAATATTCGACTAGTGGTTATTATAATGAATGTTGTTTATTATTGTTGTACTAACAGTGTACTATTCACTAAACATTATACTCTTTATTTAATACACATGTGCAGTTCCTCCTCCAGGTTGTGGATAGAGACTCTGCATTAGACAGATGGACATTGAGCCGGTGCCAGTGTGCCAATATGTGCTGCTTCTAGCTACCTCCTCTGTAGAACAACGCGCTCCCCTTGTTCTGTTTTACTTGTTATTGTTATAAATATGGTTTAACTTTGTTCAAATTAAGAAATACACATTTCAAAATTTTAGTATTTCGCACATTCCTTGATATAAGCAAGTAGACTCAGTACCATTTGTTCCATTAAAATCGAACTGCAATATTGTCCACAATAATCGCAATATGACTTTTTCTCCAAATTGTGCAGCCCTAATTTTAGACATCTGGAATTTGCTCTTATCCACAGTTAGTTTCAATGAGTGAGTAGGGAGGAGGTTTGAAAATCTCTTCAGCAGGTATCATGAGTGTTTGAAGATTGAGCCTGTGACCTTTTGGTTACATAAACAGAGCAGCCAAATATAAACTACGAGCTGCAATAAGGAGAGCAAAGCGCAGTTAAGAAACAAAACTGGAGCAACAATTCTCATCAAGCAGCTCAAGATCAATATGGAAACATCTGAAGGACATGACAGATTACAAAAAAATCCAGAAAAATTAAATAACTTATGCAAGGTTTGAAAAACCAAACTCACCAGCCACCCCCCCCCGACCCCATTCCAACACCTTCTTCAGCATCCAGGAGGACGAAGTGAGAGCTACATTTAAGAAGCTTAACATCAGGAAAGCAGCATTGCCGGATGGGATCAGTCCTGCTTTACTTAGACATTGTGCAGCTCAATTGGAGCCAGTATTTTCCACCATATTTAACACCTCAATAAGCCAATTTACAGTCACACAGTGTTTTAAATGCTCCTCCATCATTCCTGTGCTCCTCAAAGATCACCTGCCTCAATGACGTCAGACCAGTTGCCCTAACACCTGTGGTTATGAAAGCATTTGAATGAATTATTCTGGCATACCTGAAATCCTGCACTACCTCTCTGATGGACCCGGATCAATTTGCCTACCAAGCCAGTTGAGGATGCAGTCAGCATAGCACGCCACCATATCCTGCAACACCTGGAATCACCAAACACCTACACACACACACACCCTTTTTATTGACTTTAGTTCCGCCTTTAATAGTATTAACCCATTTAAACTCTTTACTACACTCTTGGACATGAACATTGATCCAGCCATATGCCACTGGATAAGGAGCTTCCTGTGGAATAGATCACAGAGGGTGAAGGTTAATAACATAACCTCACACTCTCTCACCCTGAGTACAGGAGCTCCTCAGGGTTGTGTTCTCTCCCCTTGGCTCTTCTCCCCGTACACCGCCCACTTTTACATTCAGTGAGAACAAAAGTATTGTGGACGACACAACCATTGTAGTCCTCATCTCAGACAACGATGAAACCCAGTATCGCGTGGAGGCGGACCAAGCTGTCACTTGGTGTTCGAACAATGACCTCCAGCTCAAACCAGCCCAGGAACTCATTATTGACTTTAGACGTAGGCCATTTCCCAAAACACCCATACAAATAAACGGCAACCCACCGACTCCTTTTTTTTTAATTCCTTGGAAGACACATTAGCAATAATTTGAAGTGCACAACTAACACCGAACACATCATTGCAAAAGCTCAACAAGGACTTTACTTCCTCAGGCAGCTTAAAAAATACCGGATCAAGCATCAACTCTTTGTTCTGTCTACTCCGCTATCATCAAGTCCATCATTACATCATCGATCACAGTATGGTGTGGTAGCAACGACCGTCAAACAAAGGAAAAACTACAGCGGACTGTCAACAAAGCATCCAACATTGTAGGAAAACCATTGCCCTCAGTTGATTCCCTCTATACACATCGGACTGCAAAGCGAGCAAAGAAAATCATCTCCGACCCCTCACATCCTGCTCACCACCTCTTCCAGCTCCTTCCCTCAAGGAGACGCTACAGGTCACTTTCTACCAAGACCAAACTCTTCACAAATAGCTTTTTTCCCATAGCCATCAGGACTCTGAACTCCTCCCTTTAGTTTAGTTGCCTTCTCGCACCCTATGTAAGAAGGCAACTGTATGGTCATGTGTGTGGTCATTTACCCACTGTTTTTATTTGTTGTTGTATTGTTACATGTTTGTCTATTTGTTGTCTGTAATGCATGTACGTGATGTAGAGCTTAAACATACTGTACCAAAAACAAATTGTCACCACCTACATATCTTTCTAATTTCAAATGAGTTGGATTAAGTTTTTAACATGAGCATTCAAGTCCAAGTCTTTAGGGGCACTAAATTAAATAATGATATTCATGTTCACAATTTTTTTTTTCAGCAAATGTAATCAACTCTTTCCTTCTCTGCCTCTCTCCAGACTCCAGAGGAATATAGTTTAATGTGGATTCTGACTGATGCCGTGTCTGCCTGCCTCATCATTGCAGTTTTCTTATTCCATTGGTGCGTAGAGACACACACACACACACACACACACACACACACACACACACACACACACACACACACACACACACACTCTGCGGTCATAATGATCCCTCCCCTGCTAATTGCAACGTCTGGTGTTGGGGTGGTGAAGCAGTGCAGGGCTGAGTCATCCTGGCTGCTGATAAGGTTTTATTATTAATATGTAATCTGAGATGTGGCCATATGATGTGAAGACAGGAAGCACAAAGGTGTTTTTGATCCCGTAATTATATGGAGAGAGTGTGTGTGTGTGTGTGTGTGTGAATGAAAGATAACTATAGAGATGAAAAAGAGACAAGAAAACACAAACCTCAGAGGATATGCTGATTTATTTTTCAACCTGTTACTTATTAGTATGGGCGATCATTTATATCAGTTACTGTGGATAGAAAAAGTCTGCACACCCCTGTTAAAATGCCAGGTTCATATGATGTAAAATAATGAGACAAAGATAAATCATGTCAGAACGTTTTCCACCTTTAATGTGACCTATAATGTGAACAATTCAATTGAAAAACAAACTGAAATGTTCGAGGGGAAAAAATGAAAAATAAAACCCCTCAAATAACCTGGTTGCATAAGTGTGCACACCCTCTTATAACTGGGGATGTGGCTGTGTTCAGAATTAAACAATCACATTCAAACTCAGGTTAACTAGAAGACATTACACACCTGCCATTACACTCACCATCATTTAAAGTGACTGATTAATCACAAATAAAGTTCAGCTGTTCTAGTAGGATTTTCCTGATATTTTCTTAGTTGCATCTCCGAGCAAAGGCCACGGTCCGCAGAGAGCTTTCAAAGCATCAGAGAGATCTCATTGTTGAAAGACATAAGTCAGGAGACAGGGTACAAAAGAATTTCCAAAGCATTAGATATACCATGGAACACAGTGAAGACAGTCATCATCAAGTGGAGAAAATATGGCACAACTGTGACTTTACCAAGAACTGGACGTCCCTAAAAAACATGTGACATGTGACAACTATCTCCTGTATTCTTCATATGAATGGGCTATGGGGTAGGGTGGCAAGACAGAAGCCTTTTCTTACAAAGAAAAACATCCAAGCACGGCTGAAGTTTGCAAAAACAAACATCAAGTCCCCCAAAAGCATGTGGGAAAATGTGTTATGGTCTGATGAAACCAGGGTAGAACTGTTTGGCCATAATTCCAAAGGGTATGTTTGGTGCAAAAACAACACTGCACATCACCCAAGGAACAGCATAGCCACATGAAGCATGGTGGTGGCAGCATCATGCTTTGGGGCCGTTTTTCTTCAGCTGGAACCGGGGCCTTAGTCAGGGTGGAGGGAATTATGAACAGTTCCAAAAAAGAGGCTATTTTGGCACAAAACTTTCAGGCGTCGGTTAGAAAGATGAAGAGGAAGTTCACCTTTCAGCACGACAACGACCCAAAGTACACATCCAAATCCACAAAAGCATGGCTTCACCAGAAGAAGATTAATGTTTTGGAAAGGCCCAGCCAGAGCCCAGACCTGAATCCAATTGAACATCTGTGCGGTGATCTGAAGAGGGCTGTGCACAGGCCATGTCCTCGTAATCTGACAGATTTGGAGCGCTTTTGCAAAGAAGATGCGCCATGCTAATAGACTCCTACCCAAAACGACTGACTGCTGTAATAAAATCAAAAGGCGCTTCAACAAAGGATTAGTGTAAGGGTGTGCACACTTACGCAACCAGGTTATTTGAGGTGGAAAACGTTCTGACATGATTTATCTTTGTCTCATTATTTTACATCATAAGAACCTGGCATTTTAACAGGGGTGTGTAGACTTTTTCTATCCACTGTATAACATTTGTCTTGCCTAATTGCAGACTGTGGCACCACTAGACACCTTTGGGTTGGAGTCTATCACACACAAGTGAACACACCCACCCATTATTGTAGTCAGAAATATAGGAAATAAAGGTGTGAATTATTTTGTTTAAACAATGTTTCTTATTAATTGTTGGTTAAGTCAACACATTGGGAATTCTTGTCAACAGCTGTCTCAGTGTGATAATTTGAAATAAAAATCACAATTCGCTTCATAATCATGAATGCCTTCTAGGACAGAATGTGCTCTAATAACTCTATAATAAAAAGATAATTGTGTCTCGCCTCGCTCTTTGACGGCTGGTTTTTCACAACAACAAACACTTTTGCTTCCTGACATGGTCGGCCGATTCGTTGTACAAACTAGTTCCCTTTGAGCATAACCTGGCCCTTAGAGTGAGGATATAAAAAGAGTGAGAGTGTGAATGTCAGTGAGATTCATCCCTTCCTGTTAGCCAGATGAGGCTCTTCACTACAAAGAGCTGGATATATCTTTCATCGTCACTCCCTCTCTTCTCCCTTTTAATCCTGGGCTTTATTCAACACTCACCTGGACCAGACACACATGCACACATGCATGCTCGGTGTACACATCAAAGCAGTTACTGTGGCAGTCTCAAAGCACTTTGGTAAACAAATAAACACACCTGGTTATTCTCTGATCTCTCTCTTTGGTGTGTGTTACAGGTGGAGAGAGAGAGGCCTGCCCTTCTGGTCTGGCAGCCGTCAGACTCACGAGAACGGACCTTACAGCAAGTTCAGGACGGGTATGAGAAAATGTTTTTGCTCTTCACTCTTTGTTGTTTCTACACTGTCGTTCTGGATCTTTGTCTGAGACTAATATTAGATAATTAACCCATGCACACAAAAAACGTTCACCCACCGTCTGTTCCATCCTCACATCCAAAGTCTCAAAAGTCAACTTTGTGGGCAAGCGAGTGCTGAGTAGTTGCAGGCCCTGTGCTCACAAGACTATGGGGACTTACAGAGTGTCTTGACCATGGAACATTTTGGGAAATACTCTTGTTTGCCGTCTTCCTGAGGAAAAATGATACATCAATTTCATCTCTGTAGATTAGTACAGAGTTAGAGCATGGCTTTAAACAGAAAATCACTTATCAACAGGTTTTAAGTCTTGATTACATGTTGTAACTCATTACAGCAAGCTAGCCACCAACACATCTAGGAATCACCAGTTTGCTTCAAAGCTGGAAACTTCACTGTGAGGACTGTACTTTTTACTGTTTTTGCTGAACACACATTGATATTGACCTTAGCAAACAATCATACTTTCCAGTATTCATTTAAATGTAGCTTTGCTCAAGTTGTTGCTTGTCTTTGCATGCAGTCCTCTCCTGTGTGTTGTATGTGTCAGACTCTTCAGAAGTCATCTGTATTCGCTGGAGCACCCTCCACTCTGAACCCCCTGCTGGAGCCCTCGTCTCCCTCCCCTTGGTCTTCAACCCATGAACCCCTGCATGTCAGCCCTGCATGTCAGCCCTGCATGTCAGCCCTGCATGTCAGCCCTGCATGTCAGCCCTGCATGTCAGCCCTGCATGTCAGCCCTGCATGTCAGCCCTGCATGTCAGCCCTTCAGGAACCTTGTATGAACCCAGAAACCTGTTTGAACTGTACAAGCTTCTATGTTTCCTGTAGAAAAATAGCATGAAACCTATATAAAGCCCATAAAAGCATAGTAAGAGATTTGAGTGATTTAAATGACTGTGGGGATTAAACGTCCCCTAGCAAACAAGAGCAAAGCATGTCATGTACTGATGCATGTACAAATAAAGTCTAGAGGTAGACGAGTGATGAACGTCTGAAACGCTCCAGAAACACCTGCAAAAAAGCTGTTTGTGTGGGTTGCCCTTTACCTAAGCCAGGGGTCTGTAAACTATTTAGCCCCTCTCTAGTAGCTCCCTGACTTTGTCAAAACATTTAAGTGAATAACCTTTTTTATATGTACATTTTTTTATAATTGTTGTAGGCCTAAAGTCATCCTAGAAGTATTCACCTGTAAAAACATGCAGCATATACATCAAATAAAAAATGTTTTTACACACGCGCCAACTAAAATGTGCGTCATCATGCTACATCCTGGCGCTAAATCAATAGCAGTGTCTTGAATGGGTAGCCTGTTCTCCTGCGACAGCTATGGATTTATAGTATACCACCGCTACTGCTGGCTTTCCAGAATGTTTGATATACGGTAATTTTATACTTTCATAAATGCTCCAAGAAATTGCATTAGAAAGGCAAAGTTACATGAAGTAGCCAAATAATCATACATACATACATAAAAAATGAATGAATGGTCATTTAGACCTATTAGTAATGTTGATAAACTAATTTATACCAATAGGTGGTGGTAACTGCATGTAGAGGGCTTAAATATGTTTTTGTGGCTCCAAACAGTTGTTTCTGGCCCAAAGTGGCTCTTTACATTTTAGAGGATGCCGACCCCTGAATTTAGCATTGCAGCTATATTTAGAGAACATAAATCCTTTTCAGGTGTAGCTGACGTAGTAACACTGTAGCTGTACAAGCCTAAATGTACATAAAGAGCTGCAAGTGGCGTCACAGTCCACAGAAAACATAACTATAAATCAAGCACAGATGACCTCCATTAGATAACTACTATTTATAAAGCCTGGAAATAAGTCTTTAAGTACACTATACATGTCCTAAAAGTGGTGGGGACATAAGGGCTCAGATTAGGGGCGTAATGATACACTTTGGTCACGAGACGTGACGATGCACGAGAACAAGACTAGAAGATTTTTAACACTATTTTGAAGTGAAATAGGAAATTTGAAAATACATGAGGTCCTCCGCCAGTAAAGCATGAAACACTTAATTTTCTGCATTCTGGAGACATTTTCTGCTCCAATCTACGGTGGAAATGTGTTTATTTATATAAAGGAAAACACAAAATTCAGCAGGCAGGGGACAATTTATAAATATAAAAATATAACCGAATATAATGCAGTAATCAGCAGCTTGTTTTATTTTGCTTAAGTTACTTTTTTTTGGACAATGCACATTTGTTTCTTCTGTAAATTGCATGGCATGTTTTCTTTAGAACATTTTTAACAAATGCTTCCAAAAAGTGATGGGGACAAAATTTTTAAATTAATTAATTAACATTTTTTTTATCACATCTTTTCATTTATAGATGCATGGCTATCTTACACTTTTTTCAGTTTAAATTCAAAGGGGTTTTATTGGCATAGGATACAAACCTTTACGTTTTCAAAGCAAGCGTGTGTTCAGATGAGTATAAATAACTAAAAATAACTAAAAAAAATGTAGATTTGCAGTTAAACCCCCCCTATTCCCTTATGTGTTCCTCGTGCACCCTTGCTTTGAGCCCTCTCTCCTCCAGTATGGCCTCTGTATTACTGCTCCTTGACATGTGAAGGGATCCTGTTTGACCTTTGCCCCCCTTTGCAGAGCTGAGTGACGTGTGGTCCATCTCCAGCGTCAATGTCCGGCCTGACCTACGGAGCACGCCCAGTTCACCCAGTGCCCCTCACCTGCCCACCATCACCGAGGAGTGACTGAGGGAGAGAAAGAGAAAGAGAGAGAGAGGCCAGATAGGGAGGTACAGGTGATGAGAGATGGTAAAAAAAAAAAAAGGATTTGTTTAGTGAGAGAGAGAGAGCTTTGTCATGGCATCGGAAAAGTTTTTGTTGATGGCTTTCAAATTTCAACAATAAATTAAATTAGAATTACAGACATTTTAAAGCTATTATTTATAACATAGTTTAACATTAAAAAAACTAGATGTGTCATCACATTTCAGTTAAAACGTTGCTTAATTTGTGACATTGCCTTTTTTTCAACTAAGCCCTGGCGACCTAGTGAGAGGAGTGCAGAAATCATTCCAGTGAAATAACCAAACAAAACGTATTTGTCTTGGACAGAAAATTGGATCTCGTCACTCATAGTAAGAAACTGATTGAGAAAATGTGTTTTCAGGGCCTTTTAAATTAAAGAGAAAAGATAATGGAGAGAGACAGCAAACTCTCTTGTCTTTCTCCGCTTCCTCTCTCAGTCTGCGGGCCGACTGCCTGCAGGAACTGAACTGCTGAACCAAACCTCATTCACTGACCTGCCATCCGGGACGGAGCAGAGAGACTCTGGACTCGAGCCTGGAAGCACCAGTGTTTTTTTTTTTTTCTCCATACTCTCTCATAGATGCCATTCAGATGCCTGGGCGGTGAGGACACTCAAACACTAGCCCAGAGGCTGACATGCTTGATGAACATTTTCATCTTTGGTCATTCAACATCACCAGCTGATATCGACTAGATGTTAAAGAAACAAAACCTCGCACAAGAAAGAAGAATCAATATATGCTGCTGTAGTAGTACATGAGTCTCTTTCACTCATCCGCCTCGTGTTTCTAGTAAAAACCAAATGTTTGTCAAAGGAAAAGCGGCAGCGTGGAGGTGAAGCTCAGAGTGAGTGAAAGCTGATGGTGATGAAAATTGTAACTTCGGAGCAGGAGACATGTGGACGATGATAAAATGGAGAATCTTCTGTAGGAGCTATACTTTTATTTTTATTTTTTCAGCTGTACAATTATCAGGTGCATTTGACCAAACCTTAAACCATGTCTTGACCATGTGAGTTGTTGGAGGCAGTGTATGAACTGTACACTGTTGGGCTGACAGAATGAATGTAAACCTGAAGCTTGAGAAGATATTGTTAGTTACTGTTTTTGTTTTGTACTAAAGTGAATGTATTACCAAGCGGGGCCGTGTTTCTCAAAAGCATACGAGGAATGTTTTGGCTGGGAGTAATTTCAGTTTGGGTACGGATGCTAAATGTAGTATCAGCTGCTCCAAATAAAGATAAAGATGCTTTTGAGAAACCGGATCCTGTGCTCTTTTTGCAAGGCAGTGAGTACAGCATCTGCTTTTTCCTCAAATATACAAATATACGCACACAGTACCGTATGACTATATAATCTGTGGGTTACACTTTATTTGGAAAGTCTGCTACAGATGGTTAGTTGAGATTCAACTGATTCACATATTAAGCTGTTTTTTAGGTTTGGTTTAGGTACACAAAACATTTTGATTAGGGGATGATCATGAATTACCCCAAATATACTTTATTGATAATCTGTTAAACATCTAAAGGTAAAAGAAAAAACATTTGAAAACTATCTGTTGGTGGGCTATCCAAATATAAAGTGTCATCTTTGTTGTGTTGTCCTAACTCAAACTCTTAAATCCAGAGTGTCTTGTCTCAACTTTTTAGGTGTGAAATCCGTGAAGTTAGGGGCTTTGATTTTCTGAGGGGTTTTCCCAGTTTTCTGCACAGTTTTGGAGGTGAATCAGGAAGTGCTGCAGTAAGTGCCATTTAAAAAAAATAAAATAAAATTATTGTTAGGATCAATCACTCTAAGCAAAGTAAATGTGCAGGAATTTATTTAAAACAATCTTAACAATAGTTTGGATGCACATCCTCGCAGGTATCATTTGCAATGAATCAGTGCAACACAGTTTACAGTGTGTTGCTCATTACATTTAACCTGCAGTCAGAATCCATGATTTTATCCAACTAGTGTTGAAGCTCCCATTCTCAGTCATTCTTAGCTTTTTATTAATATTGGACTTTGAAATTTTGGATTCTGTTGGATTTGAGGTTACTCTGTCTTTGTCTTTGTGTGTCCTGCACCGTTGAACTTACACAGGCCTGGTTATGGTCTGTCTGGCCAAGGTGATGCTGAAACTTGTCTTAAGACAGATGTTTGGCTGCAATCAGAAGTTTCCAGTCTTAAAAAAAACTTCAAGGCAACACAAGACGAACGAATGAGAAGAATGAAGAATGAGTTTGTGTAAGTCCTGAAGTCAGAAATGACTGAATGAAACGAGGCTAAAATTATGTAGATCTAAAGTTTAGACATTACAGTGCAGTCACATCACCGTCTAAGACCAAGCAACTTAATGTACTGTATTGTATTGTGATATGAATAAGTGGTTAGCACTTAGTTTAATTGTATTTGTGTTCCTGTTGAGAATATAGTAGCTGATCTGTTGGGTAGGCTAAGCATTTTAGCTGCAGTTATCAATCACTGCACAGCCATATTTATTATATTGAATTTGATGTTTCCCACCATAAGACCGTTCATTTTAAGCGAGCGAGTCTGGTGACAATGCGGCATTGCATTGTATTTGCTTTAGAGATGCATTGCATTTTGAGCCTTGCATGTAAGGGATTTATTCGCCTTTTGTTTTATAGATGCTTTCTTAAAGTGAAATTTGCCCCAATGTTGTATCATACTCAGAGCTCATGTAGACTGTGTCTTTAGGCAGATATTCAAGTGGTTTCCAGTTTAAAACAATATCCTAACATCCATAGAAGCATCTGTTGTTCACGAAAGGGCAGCTCTCCAGAGGTCACAAACACAGCAAGCTGTGATGAAAACAGAATGATTGTAGATAAAATCAGGCAACACATGAGGTGATTCTGTTGCAGTTTTTGACCTTTGCAGTGTTGCCTTTTTTCCTCACTTCAATTTTGGGAAATACAGACATTGCTGTTTTTTGAAAGGCAGTTCAGAAGTTCAGAGCTGGAGTTGTGTGTCTGGCATGAGGTTTAACCTCAAGCTGTTTTAAAAAAATAAATAAATTAAATCTCTATATTTAAGGCAAATATCCAGTTAAGTTATGGCTGCATTAAACTGTTCACATGCAGGCGACTCGTGCATGCTGCTCTGCACGTTATTTCAGTAAAGAAAACGCAAGGAAACTTTAAATTAGTGCGACCAAACCATAAAGAAGGACAATCAGTGAATCAGAGGAAAGAGATGTCAATTACACCAGAGACACATTGTCAGGCTGTTTGTATATAAACTCTGGAGGCAAACCGCTTCTCATCATTTAATGACAGCCACCTTCATTCCAGACTGGTGAACAAAATTACTTGAAAGGCTTTTCTTGGTTGCAGGGCTGTTCATTCATCATCAGTATATAATATACCTGCTTTGCTGTCTTGATGCCTGCAAGAGTCCGGTGTAGATCAAAATGTGTTTTTTACAGGGTATGTTTGAGGTAAATTCCCATGTTATGGAATTATTATCATAATTCACTTCACTGAAGTTCTCCATAATCAAAGATGTGTGTTAGATTTGGCTCCATCAGTGGTGTGATTCAAAATTCATGGCCTTTCCCTGCCTGGAAGCTGTGGTCCTGTTCAACGCCTGGAAGTGTGGACATAAAACATTGGATCTCTGAAAGTCAGATCTGAATTAGGAACACACACAGAAATGTTGAGTGGAAGCAAAGTGTCAACATCTCTT
This sequence comes from Micropterus salmoides, assembly GCF_014851395.1. NCBI lineage: Eukaryota > Metazoa > Chordata > Actinopteri > Centrarchiformes > Centrarchidae > Micropterus > Micropterus salmoides. Next base: position 36,186,524 of record NW_024042261.1, read on the forward strand.
AAAGTGTATAAATGCTCAACATTGTCTTTGACTAATAGCTGCAGTACTTGCTGAGAAACGTAACCTAAGATATGGAATAATATTATAATGTGGGTGTAATAGTCCATTCTTTCAAATGGTTAAGTCTCTGTAGCATTTTACATCTTGTGCTGTACTGAACAGCTATTTTTATTTTATTTTATTTTATAGAAGCATTCTCAACTTTTGGTTTCTTTTTTTTTTACTGTAACTTCTCTGATTGTAAATGCTACTGTCATCTGGTATTAAAACATTAGACAAAAGGTTTGGTTGTTGGTAGCACTGTCTGTGGTGGTTCTCCATCACATTTTTCATTTTCTTCTTCTCTCTTCAAAAGAACAAAAGAAGTTATTCAAGTGATATTATTCTGCAAAAGCATGTGATACTAGTACTAGACTAGACTGCTAGAAACAATTCATCAGATGAAAATAAAGGTGGGAATGGAAAAAAAGAAGGAAATTGACTAAAATGAACAATCAAACTGGAGCAGGAGAGAAATTCTGCTGCTGGTAGACGAGTCTGTGTATGGTTAAAGAGCTAAAGAAATGCACTTATGTACATCTGGGACATCAGATAATAAGAACTTATTACAGTGCTGACATAATTACCTACGGTATGTAAAGTGATTGCTTATCAAATATAAATGTTACTCATGTTTGCACCGCTAATAAATGCTAAGAAAGAAAGAGAAGGTTAATGTATGTAGGTTAATACATGTTTATGTATGCTGTCCTCCCATCAGCTCTTTAAAAATCTCACAAATTACTGTAAATAGTTTGTTTTTTTCCTTTATCTAAATGTTATCTTTACTTCCTGGTTCAGACGCCGTTTGGTCACAGATGGGGAACCCTGCTCCACCTGGTCGTCTTGGGTTTGTTGCATCTGTAACTCATGCCTCTCTATCTGCTGCAGTGGTACACACACACACACACTGCAGATCCTGTCATTTTTGGGGTTGTTGAGTTCATCTGTGTATTGATATTCGGGTTACTGATACACAAACTTGTTGAACTTGGTGAAGCTGCTCTGGTGGTGTTGGGGGCTCATCCTGGTTACATGTACAGTTTGTGGCTGTGAGATTCCTTTGATACCTTTTACACTTTGTGCCATGCTTGTGTGTTGCACAAGGCTTTGATGTTTCCACAGCCATCAATGGTTTTATTTACATTTAATTGAAGTACCCATACTGACCTTGAAAAATCACTGGTGATTTTTACTTATTTGATGTTTTCTAAACTTTATATGCTTTGCACCACACATAACATGTCTCACTACATATAGATATTATTTTGCAAGTAGGAGTAAAACATTTTACATTTAAAAAGGACCCCTTAACCAGGATTCAATAAGAGCCTAAATCAAAGCGCAAATTTAGAATCACTAACCTAGAAACACCCGATCCTTGTAGACCTTTTCACTGCAGCCAGAACATTTTGCCAGTGACACAACTGTTCTATAATGTATAACAATTACAATGCCACTTCCAATATTATATTACAGTTAAAAGCATAAGACAAAGCTAACTGGTAAATATACCAGTGAACAAACATTTTGCATTAGCAACATTATTATTACAAATAGTCCATACATTAGTGTCCCAATTATGTTAAATAAATTGAACATAAGGTATTTATTACAATCAAGTCAAAACATGTTTATTGAATATTTTTTTACAAAAGTGAGAGCACTCATTACAGACCATGAAAATACTTCAGGAAGTCGAGATTTGAATTACACAGTCAGACAAAACATAAACTTCCACATAAAATGCGACACCACAAGAAAAAAAAAAGAAAGTTTGCATTAGTCCACAAAGAAAAACACCACAATGAACAACATAATTGTATCAAATGGAACGATTGGCACGGTTTAAAAATACCAGTGTATTTGTTCATCATACTAACAAAACAAAACCAGTGCAGGTTAATGGATGAAGGGTTTGTCAGTTTCACAAAAACTAAGACAGAATTTGATTAATTCACATCAAATCTGTGCCACAAATCCTTAAACATACAATTTTAAAACAACCTTTATTTTCTTCAAAGCCAAACATAACACTTCATTTGCTCATGGACCCACCTTCTTTCACACATCAGGGCTTCTGGTTCAGCAAAAATCTGATCTGTGCCACTACAGGGGGAAAAAAAACAGCTGGTTGCCTGTTTTTAACTAGTAAGGCCACTGGTGGATGGAGAGCCACTGGGTGAGTGTACTTCAAATATTCCAAATGTTTATCTGGTTTTACAGCAGATGTTCTCTCATCTGGGAAAACAACATACCTTGCCATGTCAGCGTCTTTATTGTTTAATTAAAGGTCAGTTTTGTGTGAAACCTCAAAGTTTAAACAAAATTTTATATACAGAAGTTGTCAGAAATGTGTGAAGAATGATCCTGAACTTTGATTTAACAGTAAAACAAACATTTCTTTTGTAAAAAATATCACTTGAGTAAAAGAATAAGAGTAAAATTATGTAATTTCAAGGGGTTTTGCTCACTTAAAACTAACATTTTACTCTCTACACTCTGCAGCTGTTCATAGTCAGGATCCAGAACAATGTATTTGAGGAATTCTTAACATTTCTCATGAACTACTGCATGTTTTGACTTTCTTTGAATATTATGTGTATTTTCATGCATGTGAATACATTTTTGTTTGTATTAATTTGGTAACACTTCAGCATTAAAATTCTTGGTAAACAGGACAATTTTAGGCAACTGTACTGAAAAAAGTGTAGATTCTGAATCTAGAGTTCATTTATTATCTCGGTTATAAATGCAGTTTGTAGCCTCAAGTCCGCATATATTAAGACATATTACATTTTTAACAGTAAAAAAAAAACCTGACTGCTGAGCGTGACAAATGAGCAAACTCCTTCCACTGATGAAGACCGGGAGATGCAACTAAAATGCCCAGGAAAAGCTTGTAACAGGAGCTTGAGTTATTTGGGATTGTTACAAAAGCCCCTTAACTGCAGCTGCCCATGAATGCTGGGTAATGCAGTCTCAACAAAAAAAGAGAAACAGTTAAGATATGAAATGGAAAAAAAAATGCTGATAATGATCTACAACATTTAACGAGGTGTAAACACAAACTATGAATTAAGTATTAAAAAAAACAAACTCCCATATTAAATAGTTACATAAATAGCGAACCTGAACACATTACAGCTCTGTCTCCAGTGTGTCACACATCACGTTACTAAAGTTTTAAATAAAGGGTCTCAGGTCCCGTGAGGCCACGTTGTTTTGATTTAAGGCCAGAGAAATAGATAAATGTTTTTCTAAACAAGGTGAAAAGGTTAACGCCGCTCTGGTCAAGAAGAAGAAAACAAAAACAGAAAACTTAACTGTTTCTGACCTTGTTTTCTGCAAGAAAAATACTGTCTCTAAGAAAGACTAAACGCAACAACTAACGTGCTTTATCAGTACTTAAAGATGTTCTAGATAAATAAAGGGACAAGACTAAATGTCTATAGCTTCACTAAAGCTCCTGTGATGCTCTAATGCACTAAACTAACAAGGATGAATGGATGTTCTTTATCATTGGTGAGACAAAAACCATCTAGCTTGAGACTGGTGCCACAGGGATGGACGTGCTGACCCTCTGAGCTCCAAAGGCCCTTTGGGTGAGACTCAGTTCAACGTCTTTATGGTAATGTGGTGAACTTGTATGTTAACTCTTGTAGGTTAACCATACTTTCCTCAGTGCAAATTAAAAGTTAGACTTTTTTTAAACACATAGAATGACATTTAATAATTTTTCACCATCATACCGGTCAAAGGAAGAAGGAACCAGTAAGGACAATAAAGCGTATGTGAAAGTGCATTTATATCACGTTTTCCAATAATTGCTTAATCAATTAATTAAGACAAACTACATAAAATGTATGGTTTGATTGCCCATTACGAGTCGATAAGCCTCCTGGGTACTGTAACCCACTGTCCACCAGTCTCACTCTTGTAGTTTATAAACACGACATATCAGATGACAGCCCGCAAAAAAGTTAAACTATTTTTAGGTAGCAAAGTCCTTAAATGTTCATAATTCAAGCAGTGAACTCCTGCTGCCACTGGGGGTCACTGCAACATTCACTTAAGGCTGAGATCTTTTAACTGGAGCAGTGTCCTCAGTTCAAACTCATTGAGCCAGTAAGGTTAAGCAGCACTGAATTAACACTGTATTTCTGTACAAGCTGGTCTGACTGAATCCTGAACTGAGAGAGACCGACCTGTTAAGACAGAGCGTTTGGAGGTGTTAGAGGTAGTCGTCTTCACTGGACGGCTCGTCGTCATAGTAGTTGTAGCGGTAATAGTTGCTGGGGCCTTCGCCAGGGTCGTCGCTGCTAGCAGCCGAACTGTCCCCGGTGAGTTTTGACCCTTCCGAGCTAACAGAAGGACTGCGGCTCATCCTCCACAGCTGGTGTGCAAAGGTCCGCCCCCAGCTGCAGTGCTGTCCAATGGGACGCAAGAGCCGAACGAGCTCAGCGGCCTCCTGCCAGTAAGAAGTTCACTTGCTGAGGCCCCGCCCGGAGCGGTGCTTGTTCATGGTGGTCAACATCTGACTGATGTAGGAGGTCAGCAGGTCATCCATCTTGTAGCCCTGCAGGTGTAATTGATATCTTCACTTTGATGATGTGACTTTTATTTGCCTGTTTTTGATGATAGTTGCATAATTTGTCAACAGAAGTGTGCTCATTTTAGAACTGCAACTATAACATGATTTTTTAAATTTCATAAATGAATGTCTTTAGTACATTCATACATCAGTCACATCGTGCTGACCACTCTGCCGCTCAGAGTTTGTTTTTATTCACTAATATACAGTCTTTCAGCTTTTCTTGACCGATGTTAAACCACCTCAAAGAAAACCTCCTGGAGATCTCTGGTCGGCGTTTAACATAACAAATCAATGGGAAGTCTTTCAATGGTGTAACTTAAATCTAGAAAAATTGCAAAGTAGAAGCAAGTATTTCTATAAAAACAAATGTTTTACCCGGCCTTTATTTGTTCAAACTGGCTGCACCACCGGGGCTGCTTTCATTTAAGAAGTTACAGTATCACCTTTAGTTGTTCAGCTTTTTCTGTTTGATTTACGTGTGTGTGTGTTTCTGCCACCCACCAGCGATGTCTCACACAGCAGTTTGCTTCCTCTGACCAGGTTGCCGATGGTGATGTGGAAGTAGGTGTTCCCACTGCTCCAGTTGGAGATCTTAGTGAAAGGGTGGGTGGTCAGGATGTCCTGCATAAATACACACAGGGGTAAGTCTTTGACTGACAGGCTACGATGTCCACTCATACATTAATGAGTGCAGCCTCGAAGGGAAATGAAACAAACAATACAGTTAAGTTCCATCCCAACCGCCTGCAAGTGAATGTGTTGTATAAATCCTTTAGAACCAGACAGATGCAGCAATAACAATCATTTCTATGTAAAAACAAACCTTCGTCTTCGGGTCGATGAGACTGACTCCGTGTTTGTTGATGGCGATCAGGAGGATCTCTGGGAAGTTGGGCTCTGTGGTTTGCTAAACACATACAACACAGATTTATGACGTGTAAATATCTATTGATCATCTATCATATCGTAAAGTAAGAATGTTTCGCTGATGTATACTTAAGGACGTCGTTATAACTATTGACAAGCCAACCACAGAGGATGGCAAGCAAATGCAACAACCGCTATGTTGGTACCTTCTTGTTTTACACTTCGATGTTAAATGAATGCTTCAAAAATCTAGTATCATGTGGTCAACACATACTCAATTTGACATCATACTTAATTAATCGAAATATGGTCTACTGAAATTTTCAAATCGCAGGAAGAGCAATATTTGTTAAGGGCAAAATAACATTTTAAATTCAATCTTGTTGTGCTGCAGAAATGTCCTGGCCTACACATCATATTCTACAGATTTAAAAAACTTTGTTTAGTACACAATCCCTGCAAAATAAAAATTACACCTTAATCATTTAAAAATGGTTTTCAATCAGGTGTGTTTACCTTGACCTCAAAGAAGGCGGAGCCAAAGGTCGCCCATTTGTAAATGATCTTCAGGAACATCAGTTTGGCCTCTTCCCTCGATTTACCGGCCTGCTTGTTGAAGTATGCAACCACTGACTGCAATCATCACACACAAACATATTTAGACTTATAGAAGATACAAATACAGCAAGAAGCTTCAGTATCTCACAGGTAAAAATAACTTTTTCTGCTATTAAATAATTTTTTGTATTTTTGTAGTTCCATCAACTCGACCCGAGACATCTTTTCTAGTAAAACCATCAGCTGATTAGTTATAATGAAAATATTTACAAAATTACAGATATAACAATTGAAAAAAGTAAATATTCAATATCAATATAACTACAGAAACGACAGATTTTTGCAGGTTTACCCTTTTCCAGTCATCTGGTGACATCTGACGGATGAGATCCTGGGGAACCAGCTCCCGAAGCATCTTGGGAATTGTAGGAAAGTGGGATTTGTCATCCTCAAACTTGACGCGGTAGATGAGCGCTGCAAGTTGGAAAACCTCTTCTCGTGAACACTTATGGTAGCCACGCAGGTACTTCGGTAGCTCCTAAATAAAAGATGAGAAAGGTGTTAGAAGTGTTATTTAAAATTATTTTAGCTGACGATAATGGTGTTAAAGTTCAAGTAACACCTTTGAGTCTGTCAGGTTAAACAAAGATTAACTGAATGTAGGACAGTGTTGCTGCCTAAAACTTTACAAGTAAACGTATTTCTTCTGTTTCTCAGTTTAAATCCTGCAAGACCAACCTGGTAGTAGTGAAAGATGGAGTCGGCGAAGGCGTCTTTCCCTGGAACTGTGTTTGTCCACAACTTCTTCATGAAGAACACCTGATAGGTCAGAGAGGGAATGATTCCTGCAAGGCGGAGGGAGTTTCATGTTATATTACTTTTTTAGCACACAGCATTGCTGACTTGCACTTGGATTGTATTATTTTATACGTTAGGTGTTTCTTTTATTTTGTCCACTGCCAGGACAAGTTAGGTTTACCTAATCATAAACTGACTGGAGTGTATAAGTGAGTGATGGGAAAAGATTAATTAAAGATGTGCTGTTCCTGTACGTAGTTGATTGTCTAGATTCTCACTGTTAGTTCCTACAACTGAAAGTACTACACAATCTCAAAGCTCTTTAATTAGCTGCCCTTACTTACAGTTTAATCCAGATGGATTAATTTAGAATGGCATTCCTTCGCTGCTGTTTTCTCAGCTGAGAAGAACATTTATTTCATACACCACACTTTGATTTTCACAATGGTCCAAACTTCAAACTGTCAACTTTCTAGTCAAAGGCCAGATTACCCAAAAAGACTCCAAATACTGACATTGAACTCAGCCCAATGTTATCTTCCATAGAGGTGTGACAGAAGCAGGTACCAACCGTCTTTAGCTGGTCGAGATTTCTTGATCCAGTCTGTCAAATGTCTGACAAAGTCAAAGAAGAAATCTCCCTCTGGCACACTGATCACCTGTAAAACATAAATACAGTAGCTTACTTTCTTGGTTATCTTGGTACAAGCTAATCAAGAAAGTAATCAAATTATATCAAACAGTTAAAATGTGTTTTCTATTATTTCCGGCTTGAGAAAAACTTATGAAACCATTTTCTAACATAACTTCACTGGGTCAAGAGTACGATTTAGAGAAGGTAGTCAAAGGCCATTATAAAATGAAGACTAAAAAAACACCAGGAAATCAGGATTGGCGAGACAAAAGGAGGGAGAAAACAAATAGCTTGGCGACTTGTTTTACAAACACTTCCCAGAAGAAGGGAAAACCCCTCTCCTTCTGTATTCCCATAGCCTGCTCTAAAAGCAGTGACAGATTTTGAAATCGTTGACCTCTGACCTTGTCTGAGATCTTGACGAAAAGGCTGAAGCCTTCAGGAGATTTGAGCAGCAGTCTGGTGGAGATGTTCTGGCAGAAATCCTTCGCTTTGGTGCTGGACTCCACCTCAAACGCCTGCAGATTTGAGACACAAACACTCTCAATTTTTTAGACAACGCTTTCTTTACAGGTGGAACTATAGATGCGGGTGATTTAGAGTGTCATACCTCGTCTGTATCATCAGGGAAGTAGACTTTGTGAAAGATCTGGGTTGTCTTATGTTGGATGGCCTCCACTTCCACCAAATGAGGAGGATACTTCCTGGATCCATTACTGTTATCATGACAACGATGATAAAAAAGCAGTGAAACGTAAGGTCAGTCCAGTTGTGTTGTGTGTCAGAGACATCAAGAAGCTAGGAGCTTGTTTTACTGTACTTTCAGACCAAAAGCGAAGTGAGCGTTCACGGCGGTGACTTTACATACAAAGTCAATGCAAAAACGCGTAGAGCTGCGTTTTCCTGTCGTGCGGCGCGAAGCGACGTGAAGGGGGTTGTGCCGGCGACGCAGCTTGTAATCGCCTTCTCGCGTTGTTTGGGAACATTTGCAGTGAATTTACTCATACGAGGAAAGCGTCGCGAGGATTAAATATGTGTTTGGTCTGAAAGCACAATTAGAGCTGAAAAAGAAGTGAAGTCACTGACAAACTATATTCAGCTCAATTACTTTCCAAAGTTTGTTTTCATTTCACATCAGCATTTTTCCTCATTTCTTTCATAATGCCACATTTGTCTGCTCATTCAGACCAAAGCAACAGCCAGTTAAGTAACTCTGTTATGCTCTTCATGTTATAAAAATAAAAACAGTTTTCAATATTTATTTCTGTATTTATCCATATGATTAATTATTTAATACGGTCTTTCTTGTATGCCATGGCAGTGCACCCTGTCGTTTCCTGCCTTCAGTAGACCATAACAAAGACCAGACACAAAGCTGGGACGTTGCATTTATGTAGTCAGCATCTTAAAATACACGGGACACCAGAATGTCTCGTAAAACTGCAATTAGCAGTGCAGTTTCAGTAATATAAAAAAGTTTAAGATTCCCTCCAGATGTCTTAAGATCTGAACAAATCATTTGTTAAAATTAAATAAACTATTTAAATCTTAAAAGCACACTCAGTCATTCTCCCTTATAGGAAAAATCCAGAACACAATTGGCTTCCAAAGTTTGTGTGGACTTCCAATTAATGCTCATATTTACATGTGCTAAAGTGAGATTTAATGTGAGCATGCAGAAACTTGTGAAAAATGTGAAAACCGCTTTTTGGTGCCAAACTCATGCACATACATTGTTCTATACAGTGAAGCTATAAATACTCTGATGTTTTTATTTGGACATCACAATATATTACTTTTGTCTTAGTTATTTACAGCCACCCAGGACTCACCAAAAGTCCAGTATATATATTTATAATACCTGTGGTTTAATACCAGTCAATAAAGTAGTCAGGTGAGGCACATCCATCCATAACATCCAACAATAATCAAACAAAATGAAAGTCTTACCGTAGAGCTTTGTGCAGCCTCTGCATGCAGTCTCCAGAGAGCGGGTGGTGTTTCTTAGACTGGAGGAAGCGCTGGATGTGCGGCAGCAGCACATTACTGGGAGGAAACAGACCAATACACAACCACAGCAGCTCCCAGCCTTTCTCCTCACTGTACCTGCAGTGGCACAAAACTCATGTTCAGCTTCTGCTCAAACATCTGCTGGAGTTAAGTTCTGGATTGGAGTAGACTCCAATGCAACAAACACTAGGAACGTCTTCAACTCCCCTTTTGCAACTTGCATAGATTTTGTTTCATGAGCAGTTTCTATTCATTATATTGTAGGACATTCTTTTTTGCAAGGTTCAATGTACTGTGCCAACATTTGGAAAAATAGTTAGCATGGTAATATGTTTCCTATGAGTCAAAAGCTACAATTGAAGTCAGAAGAGTAATTAAAAAAACACAATATTTGGACTTGGGTTTTATATCTCAGTGGTAGATTCATAAAAATCTGGTGAGAGTTTATGGAAATGTTTGGAGATACAACTCGAAACGTGTGAACCTTGAATAAGCACCAAGATATTTTATCATACTGAAGTGCACTAATCAGTGTTAGTTTACACACTTGACGTGGTTGTCGGTAAGCTGTTTGATGATCTGACAGTAGATCTCGTCCTTCAGAGGTTCCGCCTTCAGTGCTCCTTCAAAGATCTGGTCTGTCAACTCGTTGACTGAGCGAGTTCGTTTGGACGGGTAGTCGCCCATGTACTTCATTATAGGTGAGACAAACGTCAAGGAATAGAACAACCTGATTAGCCTGAATACAAATGTAGAGTGTACATTTAAAATCTGACTGTGCGATCAACCTTTTATTAAGCTACTCAGGAGACGTCTTTCCTGCATTCTGATGGTTTTGTTAACTATATAAAATAATTTAAACTAAAGTCATTTTAAAGAGAGATGGATTTGCCTTTTGCAAAGTTTGGTATGTTGATTTCTGTGTTGGCCGTGGACATCAAACTCATTTTTAAAGTGACCATTGATCCTTGATGACTTATAGACAATGTTGCTGCTCTTTTGCTCCTTAATGTTTTAGGCAAAAATATATATAAAAATCCTGTTATAATATAGAAATATGAGCTACAGTAAGTTGAACGTCGAGAGACAAATTGCAGAAAATGTTGAAAGGGTCAAGATAGTCGGACTTAAACCGCATCCCATTAGGTGTTTAAAGGATATCTATGAAGGACATGCAGGCATCCTGAGCCAACTCCTCGTGGTTGACGACCTTCTTCAGCAGCGGCAGCTTGAGCGGCTCTCTGGTACAGCTCCACATCTTATCTTTCCCGCGGTTCTTAGTGACCATCACCCTGCTCAGGGTGTGTTTGGGAGGAGGCCTGGAAGAAGCAGTTGCAAAAAAAGACTACAATTTAATTTGTAATCAAAAATTATGCCAAGAGGTAAGATTAAAAGTGAAAGTCCTTTTTTTTTTTGTTTGTTTGAACTGTCCACCCACCCAAACCTCGTCCCTGTGTGGATTTCTTTATACTAAGTCACCTGACATGTCACGCCGTCTCCTCTGAAAAGGCAGTGGAGATGTGCGAAAAGCAAAAAAGGTGCTAACATACAAAATGACTTAAGGGATTGGTGCGTTGTTCAGTGATTGTGTGTGTGTGTGTGTGTGTGTGTGTGTGTGTGTGTGTGTGTGTGTGTGTGTACACCTGAAGTAGTCGTAGGAGAACTCCTCCAGCGTGTAGGGTTTCATCCTGTCGTCGCTCTCTGGCAAGACAAGCTGCGAAACACGAACAGACTCCTGTCGCTGATCCGGTGTCATGGTTACCAGCGCCTGATTGGTTAGATTACATTAGATTTCATTAGTTTAATTTCGCTTTTGCTCAAAGTAAATTTACATTAAGTGTCTGTATGATATCGATCTGATCTTAAAAGTCTGTACTCAACTTTTAAATTTACACACTAATATACTCCCAGATGGAAATTTTGCCTTCTGTTCATGTGTCATCCTGAGATCTACTGTGTTTTGTATTTAAATAGAAAACTAATTAAAAGATGTTGATTAGCCTTAAAATTAGCTGTACACATTCTATAAAGATGATTGATCAGTCACTTATATAAATAACTGCTGTGAAGGAAAAGTAGGATAATAAGAACATACTGGTTTTATGTTTTTGCTTTGTTTAATGCTTGTTTTTTTTTTTTATGTAAAAAGTCTGTTACAAACTTGGTTATGTACAATGTCAGCTGACCTCTACTTTTGTTTTTTCAAAGAACTCTAAACTAATATCAAATATCTACATTGTTCATTCTGATCCTTTCCTTCAGTTGGCTTTTGTTATGCGTAATCTGTCCTTTTATCTGTTAAGAAAACAATTCTCCCTAATAATCATATGTTTTACTTTTTTGGTTAAACTGTGGCACAGTTACTTGTGAATTAAGACTGAGCTGCGACACAGACGCTGCTTTCAGAGCTGCCAGCAACATAAAAGAGCTTCCTCGCCACTAAGAGGAGGAAACCAGTGCTGTAAAGACGAGTCATCTTCTGACAACAAAGACCTTCATGTCTGAGTGTTACATCAAAGCTCTTGGATGTTTTTTAACTCTCACCACTATGTCTTGCGGAGGTCGGGTCACACATGGCAGGACATAGACGCAGTCGGCTGGGAAATCTCCTTTCTGATTGGTTCGTGCGTTGACACCGTGTGCCCAACCAGAGTTTAGGACCTGCTCGCCGGTGTCCTGGTCCAACAGGATCAGGTCTCCCTTCAGGAAGCTCAGGAAAGTAGAATCCTCTCCAGCTATGGAAGCAGGAGGAGGAGGAGATTTTTTAAGGCTGCAACTAAGCGATTAGTTGTCAACTCTTTTAATCTATTAATTGGCTTGAGTAATTTTTTTCAGAAAAATGAAATGTAAATATTTTCTGGTTTATTTTAACCATTACCAAACTATCTTTGGGTTGGGGACAAAACAAGACATCTGAGGACATTAACTTGGGCTTTCGGAAACACTGATCAAATCAATTTATCGAGAAAATAATCAACAGATTAATCAATAATAAAAATAATCGTTAGTTGCAGCCCTACTGAGGTCAGATAATTAACTGGTATTCTTCTTTAAAACTTCTGTCTTCTGTTCTGTATAGTGAATAGAAGGGTATAAAAAGGGTACCATCTCCCTTCAGGACTTACTGGGGTTGGGGTTGTCCTGCAGCGCAACCACAAACTTCGACCTCTTCCTCAGGCCTTCCAGGAAGGTCACCACCAGGTCGCGGATGTCCTCAGCGTTGTTGGAGGTGAAGGTGTACTCGTCTCCTTTGATGGTCGCCAAAGTGAAACTCTGACTCTGCAACTTTCCTCCCCTGAAAGAACAACAAGTCCTTCAAATTAAACAACACATTCATTGATTAGTACTGCCTTCCAGAACAACGCATATAAGCATTTTCTAATTTGACTTCCTTATCAGCAGGACGTCTTCCTTTGTGCCTTTCAAAACAGTCACAAATCACTGTTTCCTGATTTGACACAGCAGCAATAAAGGTTTGGTTAGGTCAAAGCACAAAGACAACTTGGTTAAGGTTAAAGGGCCTTTGTTATCACGGTCATCATAAAAGTAACCGAAAAGGAGAGAGAAAGGGGAGGATGTGCTAAGAGAGGCAATGTTAAAAAGAAAATTAAAATAATAAGGAAGTGGATGAAGGAGGAATGAAATCGAAAGGACAGGGAGAGGTTTAACTGTTAAGTGACTACAGCTCCCAGCATGCCTCACCTGCTGCTGGAAACTGCAGTGATTTCTGGGAAGGAGAGCTCTAAGAGGACCTGCTCTTGCTCGTCCACAAAATAAACCCCAGTCCAGTTGACGGCGACGATCAGGTCGTTTTTAGGCAGACTGGGACCTGAGAGACGGAGAGAACACAAGCAAGGTTTCACATCTCAAGGATTCACTGTCACAGAACCAAGAGGGCAAAAAGTATGACAACAACTTCTGTAATTCTGTATTTTACCCATAGATTCACCGTATGTATTTACAAAAACAGGACATCTTCATTCCCTCAAGAGAAACTACATATTCTAAATGAAAACTACAGCCTAATTAGTTTGTGAAACACCATGAGGACAGTAAGTATGATGTCCTATTCAGGCTCAGGATGACATAACAGGACTGATATAGTTTCCCTCAACCAGCCAACATTCACTTGGAACATGAGAGGAGAGGAAAATAAGGAAAGCCTTCGGTTCACGAAGAAAAACTAAACAAAGTTGTGAAGAATATTTTCATGATTCATTTATGATTCAGTTTCTACAGACACTAAATTTTTCTTTTATAATTAAACATGAATAAAGTTAGATGGTGATTTCCTGATCTACAGTAACACAAGTCATGCAAAATAATTAATATTACAGTAAAGCCGTTTCCACAGTAGCACAAAAGGGTGTTTGGCTCCTCAAAGATGCACAATGGAACATTTTCAATGAAGGAAGGCCTTGATCAATTTCAAAGTCACTGCAGATCATGGACTTTTTAAATTTTTTTTAAATAAATTGGATCAGTCTGTCTGATCCTGTTTAACTGTGTTTTTTTTAAATTTGTTTTTCTTTACAGCCGAGGCAGCTCAGCCACACACATATTTCCATGGTATAATGATTCATTTTGGTTGCTGTAATTAGTGCTTACTGACCTTTATATAAATGTGTGAGGTTGGTTGATGTATTAGCCTCTGTCCCATCCTATCCAATACATGGAACGGATTTGTATGTGCGCAATCGCCTATGATGTGTCTTTTGTAAATTACATGTTTGAGGTTCAGTGTGTTAGATTTAGTGGCATCTAGTGGAGAGGGTTGTGAACTGCAACCATCTGTCCAGACTACCACTGCCCCCTAAACTTTCAAAGAGCGTAGGACAGCTACAGTGGCTGACACAGCACAAAAGGGGTCCTCTTCTGAGACAGCAGAGAGTGGCCAGTCAAGAAAAGAGGTTTCTTTAGGTATATTTATTAAGACATTATATTTACTTAATTATTCACTAAAACCATGTTATTGTGACTTGGCCACTGACGGATAACATGGAAAATGTAAGGCAAGAGTGTGAAACACTGTCACTGTTTCTGCACCACAGTCCATTATAAACCACACATTAGATAAAGTTTATACAAACATTAACAATGAAAGCATGTTTATTCTCTCTGTGATTATGGACCCTTGCAGAGGCCCGCCAGCAATAATATCTGACCTGCTGCCAGATTATGGTGCTTTGATAGCGGCAAAAAATATAAATAAATAAATGCTTTGATATCGGTGCTTAAATAGATCTCAGTGAGATCAGCAACAGTTACTCACATAATCACTTCCTCTTTAGTGGATTTGCCTACAAAATAAAAGCGCAAGAACCTTGTTTACTCTATTTCAGTATTTGGAGGTGTTTGTCCCAAGGACGGATCAAACACCCAACCCTTGGGTTGCGAGTCCTGCGCTTCACGTAATGAGCTAACCTAATAACATTTTGATGCAAGTCAATATTTTGCCTTATATTCTCACCCACCGTCTAATGGTTGAAAATACTGCTCCGATGCAAAATTTACAGACCCCTGCAGAATATTACTACTTCTTCTTCTACTAACGTACGTATTCAACATAGTGATAAGTGTCTGCACTGCGTGAATTCTACCAGAAGTGGAACAAGAACAACTTAGTGACAAAACGTGCTCTGTAGCGCTGTTTGTTTGTTTTCAGCTACTGTCGAATCATGACGATGCAACGTAGTGACGTCTATGAAAGAGGGTGCCTGCGGTTATGTAGATATAAATGTCTCATTCTAAGGTAATAAAAACATAATGTTTTATTATGTAAGGTCTTTACACACCACTGAAAACATAGTTATAGATCTTATATTGCATTTCTGTCGATAGATCCTCGGAAATATTACACACTGAACTCCAGAAGTGTTTTGGATGATTGGATTTCGATTGGTGCATCCTGGGTGCCTCTGGTCACATGTTCAGGTATTACAGAGGTCGTAGATGCTCACCTGAGAACTTAAAGGCTTCATAGAAACGAGAGAAGAGCAGAGGCCACTTGTGGCGAGCGAAGTCCACCACTTCCTCCTTCACCTTCTGAGGGTCCAACCTCTTTTGGGTGTAGATGCCCTGAGCCACCAGAGACCCAGAGGTTTTAGTATGTTCATGTGTGAAAAGAAAAATAAAAATTTGTGTACTTCCCTCCAATACGAATGAAACAATCCATGCATAATGCCCCAGTAGACTTAAAACCATTCAAAAACTGTTTACAGTATATTAAAGTATCATCTGGGTTCGGGGCACAATTGAATCATTAATCCAGTTTAGATGGCAAGTTGAATTGATTGTATTAGTGTTAAAATTGGATTTTAATTCAATGCAAATGCCACAGTGCCACTAGTCTCTAGACACTTCTTTAGCAGTTCTTTATCTCCATATCTTGGGCTGAATTAAAACAAGGAAGTTGACGTGAACGGCTTCTAACACTTGCCCGCTTGTAATGAACTAGATTACTCAGTATTACTGAATGAATTTTTCCTTTTCATCTGACTTCAGTCTAATCAAAAGGTCAAAGCCAAAGTAATGCATGACTATTATGTACTTGAGAATGTTTATAAACATTTTCAAATATACAGAAATGCATTTCCACACTCAAATTACATTAATCTACATGCATCACCAAATAACATCTTCCCATACTGAATGACTTTCCTTAATATGTGATATCCAACGAAGGTTAAAATCAAGGGCATGTGATAATATGTGATACAATTCTGTATCTCTTAACTCTAAATGTAAATGCAAAACTTTTTTTTTTTCCAAACAAGACTGAGGCCAGTCATCCTGCTGGCAGCTCTGTGTAGTTTAACAGCTATAATGTTCATTGTGTTTACGATCTTAGTTTATAGTGTTAGCATGCTAATATTTGGTAATGCCAATATCAACCAGATGGTGGTGCTAAAGGGATCACCAAAGTCAGTAAGATGCATCATTGTTTGGCTATCCATCCAATAATATTTGAGTTATTTCAGTCTGCACCAAAGTGGTGGACCGACCGACTGACCATCCCTAAAACTAAAACCTGCAGGTTCCCTTCTAGATAATTTCACTGGGAGGATGTTGAAAGACTTTATCACAGTGACAGGCACCTTTTTGTGTGCAGCCATGATTAAATGAGCCCATTTCTCTACAGTCCTGGAGGTGCTGATCTCTCTGTCGGGGACGTAGGAGGGGATGAGGCTCAGCAGGCGCTCGAGAAGGATGTCTGAACCATAGTCAACATAATACTGCTGCGAGGCCAGTTCTGCCAGGTCATCCTGGGAACACAGAGAGACACATACTGGTAAGTTTGTTTGGACTTGTGTTCTTACACTTGGTGCTGGAACTTGGACCGGCAACCCTACAGACCGAACCACTGCCGTCCTGGCAGTAGTATCATCTTCTCATCTAACTCTTCTCAAGAAAGCGAATAAGTGTGTTTTCCAAATTGTCAAACTATTTATTTGAAATAAAGAACCAAACAAAGAGAAACGCACCCTGTCGCAGCGATATTCTCCGAATTTGATGCCCCTGACAGTTTGTTGGTAGATTAGGTTGGTGGCGACCTGGTCGTCGGCGGGGGAGTGCCAAGGCGTGAAGATCTCCTTCCTGAAGAACAGCCTCCAGGGGGCGTTCCTCTCCTGGGCTCCCTGCTCTTTCGCGTACTGCTCGCACTGTGACACGGCGTCCATCACATGGTCGTTCCCGCTGCCTAAAGAAGAGACCTGCAAAAGGATACATACATACATACATTACTTCTGATGCTACAAACACTGACTTTATTTAGTTTCCTTCACTCGCGGTAAATATTTTATCTGCCAATTCTTAAATTCATCTAGGCTTGAAAATATATGAATTTATTTATCTTATTTTCCTTATTATTATTCCAAGGACCAGGTCTGTTTTACAACCTCAGAGACAGGACAACTTTGAGGATCGAGTCTTAAAAATACTTGAATAATAGTTATATGGCTCTATAGTGAGCACAGAGAATGTTTCCATCCAGGGCCAATTATGGTCCTTGTGTGTGAGTGCCCACCTTGTCAAACAGCGCAATGTAGAGTGAGAACCCAAATCGGTCCCGCAGGTTGATTTTGTCGGACAGGGCGCTGCAGAGCTCCTTGGCTGTGGTAGCCGAGTCCGTCAGAAGTGTTTTGGTCGTGCCGTCCATGAACGTCACCGGCAGCATGATGGGCTTCTTTGACTTGGTGGCCTGGACATAAATTTCAGAACTTTAGTCGAGTTAGATAAAACTGAAAAGGCTCTTTGCTTTAAGTTCTAGAATTGTTTATAAGGTGCCTCTCATTGTTTTCAAATAACCTCACAGTCTCTCTCTAGACTACATCAGCGACCTCCTGACAGTTTGTTGCTAACAGATCACTGCGTTCTGCTCACTTAGTCACACTAACTGTAGTACTGTCATTTACTGTTTGATTGATTTTAAATCACTTTTTTTGTCTGCTATGTTTTTGATTATATTTCTTGCATCTGGGGATGGCTGGAGCTCAGGAGGCGGGAGCGGGTTGACTGCTAATCTGTAGTTTAGCCATTCGATCGGCTCCTCTAGTCTGCACGTCAAAGTGTCTGTACGGCAAGTTACTGAACCCCTATCGGTGTGTAAATGTTAATTTCTGTTTCTGATGAGCAGTTGGCACCTCTGCCATCAGTGTGTAAATGTAGACATTATCTGGTTGTAAATAATTATTGTTGTATAAATTGTATATACTGTGTTTACAGTGAATATATATATCTACGTAGACTGTTACTGATTCTACTTTTATTGTTTCTGTTCTTTTACATTCCTCTGCTGTGCTGCTGTGTCAACCTGAATTTACCCCACAGGGGATTAATAAAAAGGTATATCTCACTGAAGGGCGCTATACAAATAAAGACCATTTACTCTCTGTCGTTTCATGTATATTTTTCATAATTTATGAAGCTTGAAGCTTTTTGTATGAAACATGCAATATAAACCACATTTTATTCTTTTTTTGCATTTTATATAAATCTATAGTACATTTCATACATCAACATTTCTGAGTGCATTTGTACCTGTAGCTCCAGCCAGGATGGAGGTTGTGTTCTCGTCCCGTTGACAAATGTTCGCCTCAGTCTCTCTTCACAGTACGGAGCGTAACCTGGCGGCCCACTGTTGATGAAGTTTCTCAGATACTGTAGGTAAACAAAAACAAAACAGGTGTTAAGGTTCCACATTAACAAAGAGAAAACGACAAAATATGGTGCAAATTCCTGAGGTAGCATCAAGAGGGCAACATTAGAAAAAATAAATTACTAACAAGTGACAGATAATTAATCTAGCTTTCTCACAAAAACATAAAAACACTGCTGTAAATGTAGGATCAATTCAGGAACAAACCAACTGCAGAAATCTCCGTCAATTTTGTGCAAGCATGTGATTTAAAAACTTTAATGGTATTTGATTTTAGACTAAAGACATGAGAAGATCATACAAATCCAAGAAGTTTGATGCCCTGACCTTGACAAACTTGTCTGAAGGGGCGAAGCAGCCGACACACAGAGAGATGAGGATCCAGCCGCGAGCGTGAGAACTCTTAGACGGATTCTGACTGAGCTGTTTGCAGATCTGACAGTAGATCTCATCCCTAACACACACACACACAGTTAGAATTTAGTTTTTAAAAGTATTTAAACTTTATTAAAGTCTCTTGAGATACACTGGGTCTGTTCAGGTACCCACACTTGCATTTAGTCAAGTGCACGTTCATGTGCTCTCCTGCGTTAGGCAAGAGTATCCTACATAGGTGTGATAGGTATGAAATTATAGGAAACCAAACTAAAGCAGGGAGGAAAGTGTGCTGATAGTAAAGGAGGCAGAGAAAACAGAACATTAGCTGAATCGAATGTCCGAAAATGCAGGAAGGAGATATTAGACAACAATACAACA
Source organism: Micropterus salmoides (assembly GCF_014851395.1). NCBI lineage: Eukaryota > Metazoa > Chordata > Actinopteri > Centrarchiformes > Centrarchidae > Micropterus > Micropterus salmoides. Next base: position 36,205,940 of record NW_024042261.1, read on the forward strand.
GATGCTTGAGAAGGAAGAATGTTTTTCGTTATTTCTGTACCCCTGGCCAAAATAAGTCTTTTTCAAATCACATTCATCATATACCGTGGGGACAATGATTGAGGTCTAAGGGTTAGGGAATGCATTATGTCATTGGTATGTCCCCACAGGGATAGAGGAACAAATGTGTTTGTGTGCATGTACCTTAGTGCTGGTCTTAGGATCCCGTTACCGATGATGAAGTGAAGCTTTTCCAGGTTGGATGTCGGCCGATCCTCCAGCATGCTGTTGCCGTGAAGGCTGTTCTCTCCGTCGTTCAGGCGCTTGGTGACCTGAAATGCATCACACTGTAAATTTCTAGTTCTGCAAAGTGTAACTCAGCTTTTAATAATCCCCCCCCCCCTTCTCTTTCTCTCACCTCCTCTGTGATCTTGGATTTCTTCTTCAGGGTGAGTGACACCAGTTTGTGCCGGACACTGTTCTTCTTGTGGCTCTCAGAGTGTGGCGTCTAAAGGCAGTACAAGACTCATAGTCAGTCATCTACTGGCAGCACAAATGAGACATAACTGTGACACTCAGACTGAAGTCCGGGACCCAACAAAGGTTCCACAGAGTCCTCAGATGGTGTTGTATAATAATATCTTAATGTTTGAAGTTACAGGATAATGTAACTATATAGTGCATTCTAAGCCACTTTTGTTTAAACCATGCTTTAATAAACACTATATGTAAAGTCTTAATGTGTTTTAAGGTTTATTATGCTGTAACATTATATATATTGGGTTTAAGACATGAAAAGCATTCCTGGGATCTTTTACTGGTGTCTTAGATTAAATTAAACTGTCTAGAAGTATGAGCACTTTTAAGTAAAACGCCCATAGTCAATATTAACACATAAAGTACGTTTTAATAATACAGTTTAGTTCAAAATCTGTGAATAAGGCCATAGGAATAAAAATGTATAGAAAACAATGATAGCGAGCTGAGCAGTTAGTTCATCTTGAGCCTGCCAAGATGTAAATTAGGTTTTTGTCTTGCAAAAGAATAAAAACTATTTCGTCAATTTTTCAGTGGGCTTTTTTGAACACCAAGTTGCTTCCTGTTTTTACAAATAAGTTTTATAAGTTAAATATAAATACATAAATGACCCGCTTATTCAATATCTTTGGAAAAACTATGACCTTTTAAAAAAAAAAAAACATATATTATATTTTAGAGCAGGGACAAGATGTACAAGGATTTATTGAGGATGAAAGTAAAACAAGACAATCTTACTCCATTTATTATAGGCTGATGAACTAACTACAGCTTATAATTTATAAACTCAAACTATATAAATCTTGTCCACCCATCCCTGCTCTCCCTCCCGTCCCACCTCTCCTCTTGCTTACCTCACCCTCTCCCTGCAGTGCCTGAAGCTCTCTCTTGTAGGTCTTCTTTCCCAGCGTCTCGTAGATTTTGGTCATGACGGGGATCTTCTCGCTTCCGTCGCTGATGGCCATGTGGTACTTGGGCTCCGGCAGATCTCCCATGAACCTCAGCACTGTGATCCACACTGCTAGAGCAGCCTGGGTCGGGACATGGAAGAAATATATTCATCAAGTTTATCAGGACAAATGTTAACTGTAGAAATTAATGTTAAGGTCAGTGCATCTTTACGATTGGTGGAGAAGATGGATAAAATAACAAGTATATAACAGGTTTTGTTACCTATGTCATATTTAATTAATTCCCATTAACCCCAGTGCTTCCAACAGTAAACATGTCACACGTGATTACAGTTACATTATTGACAGCATCTTTCAGAGAAACAGCAAAAATCTGCTGTCTAAAAGTGGTTAGACTGTTGTGGGGTCAGAGGTCACAATTGACCTACCAGCTGGTCGCCCTCGTCGTCATGGAACAGGAGAGGCTGTTTGAGAGGCCGTCGGACGTAGGTGTGCGTGGTGGGGCCCTGAAAGTATGTGGCAGCATACTTGGCGAACTTGTACTCCGATAAATCCTCCTCTTCGTCGTCCTCAGGCAGAGGAAGAGCCTCATCCAGATCCTCCTCCACCAACTCCTGATGGGTTCGCTCCAGGTCCTGCAGAACAGACAAGGCTTCAGTCACCACTGTCAGCTGAAACTTGACGTGTTTTTTAACGTCAGTGTCACGACTGCCGCCGTTTGTATGTGTTGTATGTGTATGTGACAAAGTCAAAATAGGCCGCTGTCATGGCCCCGTTAAAGCATAAAGGTTATTTAATCCATTTCATACTCTCTGAAACTATTTACATACGTTCATTCATTTTCCCCACTTACAAATAACTAACTTCCTTCCTCCTCATCGTATACCTACATCATGCACAACTCATCTGTGTCTCTGTGTTACTCAAGGTATCTGCTTACTTTGGTTTTATTAACATATACTATTTAATGCACTTCTAGCTGGATAAATGTCAACCGACAATTGTGAAAAAACAACCACAAGAATCAATATATTGACATACAGAGAGAATATGGACTCCTTAGGTTGCACAATGCAATCATCCAAGAAAAACAGTGCACCTCGGCAACTCCAGAAATAAGGAAAAATTATGTTTTCATACTAAATCATTTGTGCCTTCAGGTCTCTTTGAAACACTTAAGAATCAGATTTGCTAATGTTTTACGGTTAGTTATATATATATATATATATATATATATATATATATATATATATATATCTCTCTCTCTCTATGACTGCTATACTACACTGGTTTAAATAAATAATCTATCTTCGCAGTAAAGATAGCTGCAGTGCCAGATGTGGAGGCTGGGGGATCATTTTGATTACAGGAATTACATCAATGATTTTCTCGATCTACACTGGTAAAACAAAATTACTGCCTGTCGTTAAAGTTAATTCTGTCACTCTGAGTATCAGTACTGCAAGTTTCAGAAAGCTACACTTAAGACTTTCTGTTATACTACGTACAAAATAAAATATAAATCACAAATACAATTTAACTTAAATCTAAAATAAAGTACAAAATAAAACTAACTAAATAAACCAAAAATCCTTTATGTTTTCATCTGACTGAAAAGTAACTTGGCTTAAGACACTTCACACTGGCAGGAAAAGAAATGCATCACCTGTCAGTTTGTGATCAAAATAAACTGCCGGGTCCCTCAGATGTTTTAACCTTTAGACCACTGTAGACATTTTTAGATTTTTTAAGGACTTGCAGTCAAAGTAAATCTTAAGCATATGTATCAGTAACTGTAAGTTTGTTTCAGTGTGTAACTGTGCTGACTACATGATTTGTGGGTTTAGTGTATTTTGTGCATTGTAGCCTCTCTAACTGTGACAGGAAAACCTTTTGTAGGCTCACCTCAAAGCCGGCGGGGGCTTGTCCCTCCTGTCCCGGGAAAGAGCCCGTCGTCCCCAAGAAGCCGAACATCTTATCCACCATGTCGGAGTCGTTGACGGGCTCCAATCGGGCCTTTTCCATCTGCTCCACCATCTCCTTCTTCTTTCGAACCTCCTCCTTCTCCTTCTTCTCCCGCTCTGCGTCCTCTTTTGCCAGCTGGGCAAGACGCTCCTAGAAAATAAAAATATCACATCAGTTTTGAAACAACAGTTTTATAACAATAATACGAATAATATCCGCAAACAAACCAGGCTTCTGCACTACTTTACTATAAACAGGAGATGTTTTATGAAAGCTAACAATCATTGCCGTCACATGCACTTAAGTCTGTCTTATCAGCATTGATTGATCTTATCATCTTAAACCCTCAATAGGTTTGAATGAGAAGTAAAGTTGGATATTAGGGCTGGGCAAAAATTGCCAAAGATGATTTTACAATTTACAATGAAACATCGGGATGGACGATGCCATCGGGCGGGTGGGGGCGGGGGTTCGTCTCATAAAAGGCATGTGTTTCCCGCACACACTTCACTTGGTAAAAAAGTTAATATTACGTTACAAGACACGGCAGATACTTTACGAGTACCAGTTTAAGCTACAGTGAACACATTAGTGCAGATGTCAATCTGTACCATGTTGGTTTTCGATCGGTTGATAGGCCATGTCATTAACAAGCCGACATGCGGTGCAGCTACTGTGAGTTTGGGGAGAAGAAAAGTCAGAGGCAAAGCAGTTAGATTTACAAATAATACTAATAATAATGCCCATGAGGGATTAAAACATGTGGTGTAATGTAAAAACTTAAGATGTTATCTCTGTGGCGAGAGTTGGTAAAACGTCTATCAGTGAGAAAAGATGACAACCTGCATGTAACCGTACTGAATAAAACCTGGCCAATAATCCACAAAAGATCCTCGGGATATTCTGAACTTGAATAAAGCATTACAGTTCACTATTAGATATAACAGAAACCGAGGTTTTGAACATGTCAAAGCCTTTGTTGAGCTCCCACCTGGTGTTTGCGTTCAGCCTCAGCCTTCGCTTTCTTTGCAGACATCTGATTCCTCAGTTTGGTCTCTTCAGCCAGACGCATCTTCTCCGCCTCCAGCCTCCTGCGGTACTAAAGGGGGAAAGAACACCTTGCAGTGTTGAACAGGCGGTGCTTTCTTTACCAATAAGCGTCAAAGAATGTTTAATCTGGTGAGTATTTGAATCCTGTATACTGTGTTGTATGCAATGTAATTGGTGGATTCAAGTAAAGCATTTAAATGTGTGCAGTGGTGCATTTCAAGTACATTCAAAATCTATATCAATATATTTAATAAAGCATTATATTGCTTCAGTGTAAACATGTAAAATAACCACTTTAATGTTGTCGTTTTCATAACTATATTATATCAGGCAGTTAGGTAAGGCAAAATCTTAAAATCTTAATCTGTGTGTATGTCTACCTCTCCCTTCAGCCTCTTGTACAGCCGGCGAGCGATCATGCCTCTGGTGTAGGCCTGGATGGTGATGACGCCCCACAGCCGGTGTCTGAATGCCCGGCGCACCAAAAAGCCCCGACAGCGACCTTGGAAGAATGTGATCCGCTGACGGGCCACGTGATACGATGCGCACAACTTCCTGGAGCGAACGAGAGCCTGGAGGCGAGAGAAGCCTGCTCGCATCTGAAGGAACACAGAAAAAAGAATACAGAGAGAGAAGAAAGATTTATCTTCAACCTTTTTAATAATAATTAAATCACTCAAAATAAGCTGCATCATGACTCAATCATGCCGATTTCAAGAGCAAATCTTTGACCAAAATGTTCATCTGCACTTTTGTTTACACTTTTCTATAATTTAATTGGTTGTGTATGTGTGACGTGGGTTTGAAAACACAGATATGCTCCTCACAGCTCCATAGTTCTTCCTACAGTGATACCCTCTCCACGTCTTCTGGATCAACACGGCCGACTTCCTCATCTTCAGGAAGTTGGATCTGATGGCAGGAAATGAAAGAATCTCAAATTACTTTTCTAGGTGTGAACATTTCAGTTTTCCTGAATCTCATGGAGCGTGACACTGGGTCAACCTCTTTTCCAGTTTCATCAAAAGCTTTTTAGGCCGTACCTGTCCTTGAAACCTCGAACCACCTTTTGAATGAGGATCACCATGTCCGTGATGGCTTTGTCTCTCTCAATCTCCAGCAGCATGTCGTGGTGATCCTACACAGCAGGAGACAGAACAGATAAACAACAGACACATTATGCACGTTCAGCCGTTTCTCTGCTTTGGTTCATTCTGGAGATTCTAATAATTAAGAGTCTACAGCCAGTGGTTTGAACTAAATACTAATATCAGAATGTATAATGTTTATGATTACCATCCTTGCACTGGCGTGACAACATTTGCTAATTTTCACTGAACACAAAGTACAGCCGAGGCAGGTATTTGGTCATAAACCAAAGCATTGGGTGGCGCAAGACCCTGCATGTTTCCCTCAGAATTAATAACTTTGGTGATAACCAAAGTCATGCAGGGTTTTTCCTTAACAGAGAACTACAAGGCGGCTGCCTCCGTCAAGTTTGGTCCCGCCTTCAGCTCTCGACAAAACTCTGATGGTGTCTTCATGATAAACACTATTTTTTTAGCACTTGGATTTCAGTCATTTGTAACAGCATTAAGCCGACAGGGTGACAATGTGTCATAATCAGCACAGTGCGCCAGGAAAGACGCTGCAAACTACCAGAGAAGAAAAGAGCCCTCTGACTGGCTGGCTGGCAACGTCAGCAAAAAAAAAATCTCCAAAGATAATAAATCTGCTTTTCCTGCTGTTTGATGTTTTAATATAATTATTTTAGAAGTGAAGTAGTTTAGTGACCAAATAAGTTGTGGGAAACGAATTTAAGGTATTTTTTGATACGTGTGTTGAAAGTATACAACAGAAAATTATTTTGTTCAATTTCGATCAATAAACTTAATTGAAAGATCTCCACGAGCGCTTTTTCCTTTAGTGGTGAGTCGCAAACCTCCAAAAACGACAGTCACAAGTATAAAATGAGTAAGGAGTCAGTTTGAGCAAGTCACTAAGCTAAACTAAAGACTCACAAACAGAGGAAAGAGACGTCCAGCCGAACAAACCAACTACACCTGAGGCAGCCGCAGCTGCAGCCGGAGGCTCTGTGAGCACAATCAGCTGATCGCTGCTGCGCCAGGAAATCGTTTAACTGATGTGAAGGAACACAGTGATCGATCAGCGACGAGTGATGTGAATAGCAAATACAAATGTACAGAGAAGTGTTAACTGATACCAGAAGATGAAACCAACAGAAAGTCAAGCTTGTGGAGATAAACTTGCAACAGTGACGAACACGCCTGAGACGCAACAGAAGGTGAGTGCCTGTTAAAATCACGCATGGACTCGGCGCATGCAGGCCTTTTTTTATACAGTCTATGTTGCAGGCACATAAGGGCAAAAGGGAATGCTCTTCTCTTTCTTTCAGTGTGTTGTTTGCCTGTTTGGCTGCAAGCAAAACCATACAAATAGTAATTTTTTGCCGCGATCTGGTTACAAAAAGTATCGACTGAAGTACTGGTTTGACTGGAGAAGCCATAAAGGTATTGAGTAGCGATACCTATCCGTAGATCATATAGAGATTATATAGTGTTGACAGGAATCCAATCAGATTTTAATTATTATATTGTATCACAATGTTCAAACTCTGTGCTTCTGTCACATTTCAATTAAATAACTGAAAATGACAGAGCTGCTTAATTAGATTGTTCTTTATTTAATTATTCCCCAGAGGAAAAAAAACATTTACTATGTTGAATGTAACCTAATGTAACCTTGTATAGTTCAAGCTAAATGCTAACATGCTTACAGTGATAATGCTAACAAACTGATGTGTAGAAGGTAAGTTTACCATGTTCACGATCTTAGCTTTAGCATTTTAACAATAACAACATTAGGACTTATTACCAAGTAGAGCTGTGGACCAGCACTTTTTCCCCCAACAAGCTTTAATCTGGCAGATTTCCAGAATTGCTTATACAGCACTTAAAACACCATAAACGCCTTAAACCTGTGATCTGTCCATCCGTCCTGTCGGGGAAGTGTGGGTACTGCCCTGCCTTCAACCCCCTGCACTTTCTACTTCCTGTTATGCTTCCTGTCCAGCCGAACAGTTAAGGCCTGATAGAGATTAGCCTTAAATCCAGAAGAGCCCAGAGATTTGTGTGAAAATAACCCGAATAATCAATTTAAAACGTGGGTCTGTGATCCAGAAAAGCATCCTATCTCCTCTAAATCGGGTGACATAGACTCACATTGTTCCTAAATGTGACAGTTCAGGTTCAGGTACAGCTTGGCACGCAGGAAGTGAAGCAATCAAGATTAAACAATTTAAATGTTTCTGCCAAAACCCAAATTGTTCTTTCCAGAGAAACCAGACTCATCAACCATCTCCCACAGAAAACACCTGGAAACAGCTCGATTGTAGTCGAGCCTTCACTTCGTAACACGCGTCTGAAATAGGGCTTAACGATTATTTTTTAGATTAATTGTCGATTAATCCAATGAATAATTGTGTATTCTTAAGAAAAAAAAGTTGCCTACTACTCGATTGACATAACAATTTATCGAAAATAAATATCAAAAACATGCCTAATCAATAATATTTTATTCAATCATCCCGATGAAGCACATGAGAATAATGACTTCTTTCACTCATACGTTGCTGTTAAATTGACAGAAAATATCTAACAGCTGAATGTTACGTTACCATGACAGCATAAATTACCTTTAACATGAAGGCGATGAAGAACTACTTAGAAAAGACATTTTAACAGATTATGTGTCCTTGCGCTGATAATGTGCCGTGCTTGTTGGGAGACAGAAAGTAAACAGGATTTGCGGTGCTGCCGTCAGCGCTTCACGTGTTCATGCTGCTTCACGTACTTGTGGACCGCAGTTGTGCTTCAGTGAAGAGCAACCAATTCACAGAGCGTACGGAGCAGCACGTTACTCCCAAACTTTAGACGGTTGAAGACGAGGTCTTGTAGCCGGAGCTTGTCCGGATGAATCCCTGCTAACGCCGGATGCAGCAACGCACGTAATGTGAGTCCACGTATTTACGTAATCGATTACGTCGACGAATAGTCTGAATGCTGAAGTGAAGAACGGCCTCTAGCCAAAATAGTTAAATATATAATTAACGTTAGCCGCCCTTCAGGCAGTCAATGAACATAAAGTTGCTACTGTAATAAAGCTGTGACAGTTAAAATGTTACGAATGAATGATAAATTAATTAATAACTTGCCACTCTGAAACGTCTTGCTGCAGTCTAGGTTGTGAAACTGTTTCAGGTTGTTCTGCCGGTGTTTTTGGATTTTGGTTACCGGCTTTGTTTTGGAACACACAACCCTGCTTGTCAGGACCCGCCCTACTCTGCATCTGATTGGCTAGTAGTCTGTACCTATGTACTGCGCATGTGCAACTCCCAGCTAAGATCGAATAGAAGAGAGATGCTTCACTCAGTAGCTAAACACACAGGGTGAAAAGAGGAGCTGCTGCAATGTGCAGTATCATAATAATATGGCGTTTTTTGAAACATAAACCATGTAAACCTGTTCTGGTACAACCCCTGAATAAAATTTTGAACCTGAAAATTAGCTTAATATCACCTCTTTAAGGTACGTAGTTCCCGTTTTTCCACAACAACTGATCATTTCAATGACTGCTGAGGAAAAAATGTCGTATAGTTCAGTCCAGTTTATATAAAGCTAAGCAACATTTTGCCTCTAAAATAATAACCTCTCTTACAGCCTACTGCAGTATCAATATTTATAACATTACATGATTTTGCTTCTGTGACTTAAAAGCCTCAGGTGAATGAAGAACTCACAAGTGGGTCACCTGCCTTAGTTGAACTTCAAAAAAACAGGCCAAAATAAAAGCACTTTGCTTTCATCTTCAAATCAATGTAAAGGTAAAGGAACCCACAGCTTCAGAGTCTATGTACATTTAAACAATGTTTACTGTAAAAAAAACTTCCTGCCCCTGCATCTAAAACTCATCCTGTCGGGTGTGTGAACTTGTCATCGCTCAATCACAACATAAACAAAACCAGCGGAGAGACGGTGTTTCCACAGGGGGCGCTGTTCAGGAGTCACACACTGTGAAAACAAACTGCTGAGCCTAAAACATCATCAGCTGATATTTTCATTTATCGGTCATACAGGAAACAAAAACACACCGCCTTTTCCCTATCAGCACAGATGTGAACTGGAAACAATCACAGCAGAGCCTCACTACTGGGATGAACTGGTTCGTTGCCAGTAGGCTGCAGCTGAGAACGTTAAACAAGGTCTTCCTCCTTTGTATAATGTGTTGAACGGGCGACAAATCTGCAGCAACTGTGTGATACTTTCATGTCAACATGGAGCCGAATCTCTGAGGAATGTTTCCAGCACCATGTTGAAACCAGGACACCGAGAATATATATTATTGTTTTATTAGAATATTTATCATTACTGTGATTTCAGTACCTTCATTGGACAGTTAAAATGAAGGAAAGAGTGAGAGGGGTACAGTATGAGAAATTTACCACCTCATCATAACATGCTGGTGTTTGTGTCATGAATGACAGATTTGAAGATTAGTTAGCGTCACAGAGGCTGTGTGAAATTTACTAATTCTTCTGAGTGATATTGGCCACACTGATGTAGTTAAGTTTCTTTTTTAGATAAAAACGTTACGGCTGCGCCACGAATTTGATGCGTCCATAGCCCAGTGTCAAAGTCCACTGGAAGTGTCTCAGCAGCGGAGCGTGCCGCCCACACCCCGTTATTAATTTGTTATTAATTTGTCCTTTTTGTGCTTCTACAACCTTCTTCACAGCTCTTTGTGACCCCGTTTCTTTCAGTCAAATTCACGCTGCATTTTGCCCGACTGATTTTGCTGACATGTTTAGATTTCGTTGATTTGGTAATAAGTGTTTGCATTTTGTGCTTCTACTGTGATTAAGTCGACTACGTAGTCGAAGGATTTCTTTTTGTGTCAGTTTTAACCGTCTTTATTGTTGTTTTATTATCGGGAGTCTCCACAGGGTGTTTTATTTTGAAAATTTATCAGATTCTCTAAGCCGTTCTGTGTCTGACTTCCCGCCTGGTTCGATCTGCTCTGTGCTGCTTGACGCGGCTAGCTGAAAAAAATAGACCTGCTACTTATTCTCTGCGGAGCGGAGCAGAGAGTCGCTTCTGGGACTCTGGTGGACTCACAAGCAACGACTATAATGGCCGCGATTAGATCAGTAGATTTTAGGGGTAACCAATGACTGATATTTATAAAAGATTGTAAACATGTTCCCCAGGCTGCACCCAACGTTTTATTGTACCATCTTATTGATCATCGCACTACTGTAATTGAGTAGAGTTGCGCTTAAATGCAGGAGTACCTTAAGGAAGATCTTCGTCTTTCCCATCTGCCAGTCGTCGTCTCTGCCGAGCACCGCGGTGGCGATCCTCTGACAGGTTCCCCTCAGGTCCTCCTGACGGGCGAGACACACAACAACAGAGCGTTTAGTCGCCACGTTCACTTCAGACCAGATGAAGAGTCTACAGCCAGCTAGCAGCTCTGTGTGACTTTGATCTAGTTGCTAATGCTAACGTGGTCACAATGACAACATCAAAGAATGTTCAGTGACAGTTTATAGTTTTCAAGAAATCCCATGAAAAGACCAACAGTGAATGTTTCTCCTAACAAGTGAAGACACACACACGTTTTAATTCAGCGAGCAGGTGTTTTAGGAAATTACTGAGCCTTTTATAAAAGTAATTATATTTTCATGACCCATTTTCAAAGATTAAGTCTTCAGTAGGAAAACCTGGAGCTGAGAGCCACAGACAGGAAGTCAGAAAGTATTAAGAGATAGAGGAACACATTGATGGTTTGGGTCTTTTCATTGGATTTGTTGACAATAAGAAAAATACAGAATAATACAATTTTAATCCTTTAGCATGCAGATGTATCACTGAACACAAAGTACAACTGAGGCTGACGGGAATATTGGAGAAGTGACCAGCAGACGGCAAGACAGGAAGTCTTGTGAATATCTGGATAAAATGTCAGAATTAGCCTTTATCCATGTAGTTTCTTTATCAATTGTACACTTTGGGTTTTGTGAGTATTTTTCCTCACTCCCAAAGAAAACGTGCGACTAATTCAATTTTGAGCTCACTTTTAGAAATATTTGTCAAAGTCAACGCAGGCAGACCCACGTCAACAAAAACCACAAACTTTAACTTAATCCTAAATATAATCTTACAATTAAATATGCTAAGTCTAAACTGTTTTCAAAGTGACACACACACACGACCTCGAAAGCCACAGAGGGAGGGAGGAAACCATAACATGTAGGGAGAGGGGCCCAAAGAAAACACACTGCTGTTGGGAAAAACTGCACTGTGACCAAACACAGAGTCATGTGACTGATCACAGACAAACACACTTGTTACCAGTTGGTGTCCTGTGTTATTAAATCATATTAAATCATGCGTATTTCTGTGTGACCCGAATAAAAGACGACTCTGATTAAAACCTTTTTCCGACTCTGCGTTTTTCTCTGTCTCAGCTCCTTGTCGTCTTTGACAGGTGACTGAGTTAATTTTTGGCTGCTTGACAGATGATTCAGTCCTCAGTCTGTTTCTGCAGTCGACGTCTCGTTCTCACTCCTCGTGAATTTACTTCATTACAGGAACCCTTTAGAAGCTCCTGCAGGTTTAACTGGGCTAATGGAGCATTATTAAGGCTGAGTAACTCTAAAAGACTCACTTTAAAAACTGACTTGAAGAAACTTGCTAGCTTACCAACATTAAGGCCAAGAACAACACAACAATCTCTTTAGTAGCTGGTGTCTCCCAGTGGCTGAATATAACTGAATTCACAACAGCCTTGGTCTTCTTAAATGTAAGAATTAGCTTTTCTTTGTCATTTATGTAATATAATAATAATAAAATTGAAGATTCTTTGGGTTTTGGACTGTTGGTTGGACAAAACAAGGAATTTGAAGATGTAACTTTGGGCTCTGGAAAAACTGTGATGAGCATCTCTCAAATAAAATTTAAGACCAAATGATTAATCGATTAATCATGAAATTAATCGGCATATTAAACTGATAATGAAAATAATCATTAGTTTCAGCACAAACACACTCACACACACCTGTAGTGAGACTCTACCTGTTTGTACGCTGGTTTCACTCCAGGCATGAGCACCCGGTAGCGGTCGACAAACTCCACGAAGGTGTAGCGGATGGGATATCCTGCGCGGCGGATGCGAATGGTCTCCATCATACCCGAGTACCTCAGCTGACGCACACACAGCTCCCTGTCGAACAACTACAGACACAAACACGAGGGCTGTGACAGGAAGCGAGAGATTACATCCTCCAAACTCAGGTGATACCTCAGGTGTTGTGCCTCAAAATGGATTCTGCTCATGTGTAGAACCAATTTTTAAAAAGCTTTGGGTAAAGGTCATCATCTCGAACCCATAGTTAGAGGTGTTTAAATTAAAAGTCAGAACTTTAAGGGTCCATAATTCTGAACCACTGCGTGAAATCGCCTTTATTTGTCTTTATTTTGTAGTTTAGTTTTATTTTGCCATGCATTTTGGCACCAACATGATCAACATGCTTGAAGTAGTGTGTTTTTATTCCTGTTCATACTGAATTTGACATCAATGTTCACAGATGTTAATGGTGAGAAAACATTGTTGGTGGCACATTTGTCTTAATTTAAGGCCATTTGATTAATTAAAAGGAAGAAGTCTGAAAGCCATAAGCTTAAAAATATATTAAAATATCAAAATATTACAGAACTTATATGACAAAACAATAATTACTGATGATCTCCCCAGTTACACATCATTTCATTTCCCTGGTTACAAGATTAAACGTTCGACTCATGTTCATGTTATGCTTGTAAATTCATAATACTTTCCCTTCAAAGAGGTACAACATGCAGAGGAATTAAACAAATAATCAAAAACAGCTTTAACACAAACGTGGGTCCGAACAAGCCCTTAAATACCATTACTGTCCCTGTTAGTTTGGCTCACAGTGCGTTGTTGTGACATTGCAGACTGACTGCCCTGACATAAGAATTAATGACTTGACATTCAACCTAATAAAACCCTCCTCTGCAGCAGAGTTCACACTGTGCATTAAGTTACTTCAGAATTAAAACTCTGCTTTTACATGTGTTTGCATTATCTGCCCCACATAACTCATTTTAAATACAAACTTGGCTGAGAAAATCTTTGCTTGCTGCAGCGTCAGTCTACGGGTAACTGGATAACTGGATCCCCTAAAAAGTAAACTTATTCTGTTACGTCATATTCTGTTTAAACACAGTGGAGCAGACACTCACCATGGGCTTCTTGTATTCGTTGGGTTTGATACAGCGAACGAAGAAAGGCTGACAGACGCTCAGAGTTCTCATCAGCAGCTCCAGAGATCTCTTAAACTGACTGCTGAGAGTGGGCGAACGCTTCCTGGTCTCTGCCCCCTAAACACACACACAAAACAGCTTAGAAAGTGTCAGGGTCAGAAACAATGACGACTCCCTTTTCTCTTCCTGAGTGCTGACACTAAGCTTTTTCCTCTTTCTGTCTCTAAATATAAAGTCTTTGTCTGGCTGACATCTCAGGTTCAGAGTTATTAAAAGTGAAGCCAGAGTAGAAACTATGTCCAGATGTTGGAGCTGCAATTATAAGTCGATTAATCGACTAGCAGTGTTGGGAAGGTCACTCTGGAAATTTAATGTAATAAGTTGCCCTATTTAAAATGTAATAATATTGTAACCTTTGTAATTTACTTTATCAAAGTAATGTAACTTTTTTACATTTATAACTTTTTGATTACTTTTCTAATTTCTAAAAAAAAGAATTTCAACCTTTTTCAAAAGACAGCTTGAGAGGCTGCAAATTTAAACATAAGAACCTTTTATAAGCATCAGAATGGCGTCAAAGCAAAGGAAAACACTGTGGACATGAAAAACATTCAAAGCAAAAAAATTACATTAATTAACATATAGCCTAGCTTTTTACAGAAAATATTCAGATGTAACCCCTCATGTAATCAATAGCATTTTCATAAGTAACTAACTTAATACACATTTTTCCCAGTAAATGTAACAGATTACAGTAACATTTATTTTGTAATTAATGTTAAATTAGGTAGCTAAATTACATGTAATTAGTTATTTCTGTCAATCAAACACAAAATTTTACCAGCAACAACTTTTTTTTAGCAAAATGCCAAAACGAACCAGCTTCTGAATGTGAGGATTTGATGCTTTACTTGATCTTGTAAGTTATATATTTGACATCTTTAGGCTTTGGGAGTGTGGGTCAAATAAAACAAACTATTTGAAAACATCTCTTGGGCTGTGCTTAATTATTATTTTTATTTATTTTTTATTTTTTTGTTTTACAATTTGTTGCCATTTTATAGACATTGATCCAGAAAATAATGGGCAGATAAATCGATAATGAAAATAGCCTTGTCTTAAATCTTTTATCTCAAATATCTGCTTTTGTCAGTCCAAGAAGAGACTTATTTAACACTTACCGGGCAAAAAGGTGACCGAGTTTCATGGCGCTAAAGTTACCTTAACGTTACTGACGTGTTTAGCCTAGCTTAGCCTAGCTTAGCACAACCACTAGAAACAGCTAGACTAGCTTCATCACCGCTGCCTTATTTACGCAATGTATGTGTGTATTTAACACCTGAAGAAATACGAAACAAGATATTTGATTTCGCGAGTAGTTAACTTGAGAACTGAGGCAATTTATTGACCAACAACTGATAACTGCGTCAGCGTTGTAGGTGTTACACCGGATTCTGTTACCGTTAAATTACGTGACCTGATTGGTGTTTCTCCTCCTCACCTGTACCTGACCCGTAATCATTGTTATAATTAATTATTATTATTATAAATAATTGTTATCTCTGCGATGTTTAACATTAACCTGAGCACAAGGGAACTTTGTCAAGACTGGAATTATTTATTGTTCATAAGCAGGGACTAAATTTCAAAGTGTAGCTACTAAAATTATTGTAAACAAACGTCAAGTCAACGTTAATGTGTCTCTTTCCTACTCTGTCCCAGTGTTGTTTGCTTTATTTTGAAGGTTTTCGCCGGAAACCTTTGCATGGTGTTTGTGTCTGTCTTTACACAAGTGAAGTTTAGGGTTTACTCGAGTGTGTTTAGATATTAATCTTTATTAATGTAAATCCATACATGTCCCTATTAGTGTAATTATTGCAAATTACACAAGTTACATCAGTATTTAAGTAAGATTTGCTGATAAACAGTTATTTTAAATATAATTTTCTGGTGTGGAGATGATCCTAAGGTTACATGTCATCATTTCGTTTATTTCGAGTATTTGCTGCACTCTAGTGGTCAAAGTTAGGAGCTCAAGTCAATTTGGAAGTCAATTCTTCCAAAATAAACCTGTGGTCCAAACTGAAACATTCACAAATTGCCATCACTGTGTGTGGTATTATTAAATGTAAATTAAAAACACATACAAATACTGTAAAATCAGACAATTAAAAATAATACAAAAATAAAATGAAATAAAATACCAATTAAAATTATATACTGAAGCTAGTGTTGTAGTCAAGACCGCCCAAACCGAGACAAGTCTAGGCCAAGACCAGAGTTTATCGAGACCGAGACAAGACAAAGACTTTTAGGGGCTGAGACTAAGTCGAGACCTTGACCGAGGGAGGGCGAGACCGAGTCATAAACAAGACCAGTTCTCCACATTACATGACACACGATAAAATGTGGAACAAGATCATAGGTACTTCTTAAATTGATCGGGAAGATCCACATTCCCATTAAAAAATCCACATACAAACGCTAAGAGCTGAAATCAACGTAAGCATCTTTATTCAACACTCCTTTTCCATGCTTACCATCGCGGGGAGGGAGGACAGTCGTTCACGGGAACCACACATGTTTAATTAGGGTTATTGGTTGCTTTCAAAGCAATACATTTTCCATCAACGTTAGGATGTTAACAAATAAATCAGACAATGCAAAAGCAATTTATTCCCAAAGTTATGGTCTTGACTGGTCTTGAAATAAAATCCCGAGTCCTCAATGTCCAAGACCGAGACCATCAAAAAGTGGTCTTAAGAGTCTCGAGTACTACAACACTAACTGAAGCAGATAAAACTAATTTATGGAAACACCATCAGCATGTCTGCTTTGAAAGCTCTACGGTGTTGAGGAGTCTGCTTAGAGTGTAACATCACTAGTTT
This sequence comes from Micropterus salmoides, assembly GCF_014851395.1. Classification (NCBI taxonomy): domain Eukaryota; kingdom Metazoa; phylum Chordata; class Actinopteri; order Centrarchiformes; family Centrarchidae; genus Micropterus; species Micropterus salmoides. The sequence goes on from NW_024042261.1 coordinate 36,222,635, forward strand.
TAAGCTATAAACCATTTCTGTGGCTGCCGTGTGTGTGTGACCCTCATTCAAAGTGGTCCTCTTCAGATTCAGGACAACATAGACTTTTATTCAATTTACACTAAATCTTATTTCACTTTCATCTTATCCCAATATGACAATTGATATGAGCTTTAACACGTGCCAGTGCAACGTTAAATCAGTCTAATTATAATAAACATAGATAGATAGATAGGTGTGTGTGTGTGTGTGTGTGTGTCCCTTACCATAGCGACATCAGCCTGGAAGATTTGTTTGATGAACTTGTTCTTGGAGGAGTGAACCAGCTGGATAATGTCACCGTATAAAGTGTCCCTGTTCTTCTCGAGGAAGCCTGCAGGAAACACACACAAACACTGTGTGTTACAGTGTGCACATAATAAACAAAAAGATCAACACACACTACAGAGGCATGCGGTTATTTATAAAAAAAAATCTTTAACTACATTTGCAAACATCCAACAGAACAGTCACCATGTCATTTTCTTCTCTCAACATGTGCAGTAATAACAGAAGGAAGCACATCGAACTGGCTTCATTAACTATCTTTCACATATTAATATGTTCATACAGCGTTAGAGGAACATTTGAGTTCTGGTGTGATGAAGCGACTCTCACCTCTTGTTTCGTAGTAAACCACTCCAGCAAAGTGCTGGATGCCAAACTGAGTCTCGTGCGTGTTCTTTGGAGGGATGTAGTATGTGTTGAGTTTGTGCTGAAAGTTCAGCTTGTTCAGCATGGTGGTGTCCGTGCCCTGCAGGACACACAAAGACCGGCAGAAACAAGTTGTCACATGCATTTGTTTATGTATTTAAAGCCTCCGGAAACTTGGCTTTTTCTTTTTGCTATTGTTTTAAGCAGAAACAGCTCATGAAAGTAACACTGACATATTATCACCTTTCAAGTTGATGGACTTGTTAGAAAACAGTTGTTAATTACACATCCAGCAGTTACAGCGCAACATGATCATTCATGTGGAGTCGTGTTTGTGTCACCTGATAATCTGAATCCAATATTCTCTCTCTGTTAGCTCCGTTTTTGGTCTCCACCACATCCTGAGAGAAATATCTGGCTCTTTAGCTGCTAAATGCTCCACCATGTTCACCAGCTCGTCTCTAACTGTGTCTGACTGTCGTGTACTGTGAATTTTTACAGCCTTCTCTCTGAAAACATTTTACATTTACTCATTTGGCAGACACTTTTGTCCAAAAGCGACTTAAATTTGAATTTAAATCCACCATCTGAGCCTATGTACCTTGGGGAACTTGCTCTCCTCGTCGATGAGCGAGATGATGTTCATGGGTTTGATGGCGATCATGTCCAGAGCGTCCTGGTTGTCAGTGAACTCGATGTGCTGCCAGTTGATGTGCTCCAGGTTGTACTCCTCCTGCTCCAGCTTGAAGACATGACGGACGAAGAACTGCTGCAGGTTCTCGTTGGCGAAGTTGATGCACAGCTGCTCAAAGCTGCAGGAAGGAGGGTGAGAAAGTGACGAGAAAATCATCACAAAAGAGTTTCACTGTCAGATGATGCTCTTCAAGAAGCTTCAGTGTAAGATAACATATTAAATTGTATATTGTATATATAATATATACTGGCTACTGTATGTGTGTGTGTTGTACCTGTTGACAGTGAAGTTCTCAAACCCGAAGATGTCCAGAAGTCCGATGGAGCGTCTCAGACCTTTGGGAATTGAGCTCGCAGGCTTGTAAATGGCTGCATTGATCTTCTCCACGATCCACACAAACAAACGGCCGTAAATTCCCTAAACACACACACAAACATGCAAGCACACACACAAGTCAAATCACAATTCAACACTTTAAAGGTCCCCTGCAGAGGTGTTGACCCCTTGTAGCATTATGGAGTCGGCCCCTGTTTTGCTTGTCTTGTCATTTACCATGGTGGACTTTTTTTGCCTCTCATTCACCAAATTCACACACCGATGGCAGCGAGCTACCAGTCAAGGTATCGGCCTGACCAATTTGGGGTTCCGTCTCTTACCTGAGGACACTTCCAACCCTGCGATCAGTGGACAACAGCTGAGCCACTGCCAACATGCAGGTGACACGATTCACATTACTACCAATGGTTTGACACTATTCTACTGATCTGCAGGCTGCAGATTAAGTGTTGTACCTTAACAAAAGCGTCTCGTACATCCAGAGCTTGTTCCATGCTGAGTGGGGTGGAGACGGTCTCTCCTCTGGTGATCAGAGTTCGGCTGGTCAGACAGTTCATCAGATCCTTACCATCCACCTGAACACACACAAACACAGGCTCGGTTTCATCTCCTCCAAATACAAGCTTCAGTTATTTATTATTGTGAAAGTTCACAAAAAGCTTTTATCAGAAGGTTAGCTATTAAAACACCTGACCTAACTGCTCTCTGAAGATTTGATTAGCATGTTTTTAAAGTGATCAGAGCGAAGGATAGATTACAGGGTTGCAGGGGGGCTGGAGCCAATCCCAGCTGACATCGGGCGAAAGGCGGGGTACACCCAGGAAAGGTCGCCAGTCCATCACAGAGCCACACATAGACAAACAACCAGTCACACACGCACACCTAAGGACAATTTAGAGCCACCAATTAACCTAGTCCGCATGTCTTTGGACGGTGGGAGGAAGCCGGAGCACCCTCGTAAAAACCACACAGAAAGGCCGACCTGGGTTCAAACCAATGACCTTCTTACTGTGAGGCGACAGTGCTAACCATTGCACCACTGCGCCGCCCGCCACAGTGCATCCTGCAGTTAAAATATGTTAAAACCTTCACCACAGGTTTCCTTCGATGGTGTCTTTTTGTTTTTAGTATTCTACCTATAGTATTTAGTATACTTGTAAAGAATAGTGGCAGTGTGGATCATCTGTGGACAGGATTTAAACAACCTCTCGTCTCCTGCTGCGTGAACAAAATACTAATGTTCAGGTGCAGAATGCAACATTTCCTGGAGTGATTCAGGTGGGAGAGGAGGGCTGGTAGGTAAGTGTAGGAACCTTTTATGAGTCTGTGCCCATTGGGGCCCATTGCATCATAACCCGTCCTTTATCACGCTGTAGCTCACATGGAGGAACCTGCCTTTACTGTAACAGATTAGCATGTGTGTTTATTGTGTGTGTGTCACCTCCAGCAGCTTAGCAGCAGTGGTGAGGTGAGGGCTGCGGACAACCTCACAGGCATCCAGGTTGTCGTAGGTACGAGCTGCAGGGTCAAAGGTCAAGAGAGATGAAAATACAAACATATTTAAAAAAGGCGCTAAATGTAGAAGATGTTGGAATGTGCAAAATAAGGGACTCTGGAGAAACAACAACAACAAGACATTAAAATCTTTCAAGCAAATAACAAATTATGCTAAAATCTCATCTGTTTTCCACAATAATGGTAGAATAACAAAAACTAGAAATGCATTATAAACCTCTGCGTTGTTTCAGTTGCAGAAACCTGATACTTTCTGAAGATTTCTACAAAGAGAATATGCAATTTACTATTTTAATTTTGACGTATGTTCAGAGTCATTTTAGGAAAATATTAACTGTAAATTCAATTACAGAATACATTTTTTTAAATCAATCATCAAGACTTTTTTCACTCCTCAGTAGTGTCTCAAAGTATTCATTTAAGGCTGCACACAATCTCCAACATTAAGGTAGGGCAGCCTGTAAAAAACCCCAACAATATGCACTATAATACTTTGAGAGCACGGCAATAATCGAAGGTGTCACATTTTTATTAACTCAGATCTTCGCTCACGTGAACTGTGGTGGCTGGATATTAGGAACAATATTAATAGGCATTTTACTTTACCTTCATATCTGAGGTTTCCCATGTGTAAAATAGCAGCCAGCAGTTTAGAAATCTCCCAGTTCTCCTTGTCTGTGAACATTAGTACCTGCAGAACAAAGCAAAGGAAACAAAATGTATCACCTTTAAGTTTTATTTTATCAAAATCTTTAAGTAGCTACTGTGTGAAGTTTAAACACACCTGGAACTAATGTCTCTTTTCTGTACTACAGTCAGGGTGTTTAATCAATACCTTCATTGCAGAGCGGATGTTGGAGTATTCTTTCATGTCGTCTCGGCCATCACACACTGTGCAGTTACCCTGCAGAGAAACACAGTGAAAGGAGCCGCTGTTGACAACTGACATTAACAGCGGAGGTTTTACATACTTGTACTATAGCTATTGAAAGTATCTCAACTTCTTATCACATTGTCTGTGTTTTGTCAGCTTATGTGAGAGTGATGGTGAAACGTTACTCACTATGGTCAGGTAGGTGTAGTCGGTGGCCTTGCTCAGCCCGAGTTTCTTCTTCTCATCTGCAGTCATGCCCTTCAGCATGCAATAGAAGATGTGGTAGTTCCTCTCATCGTAGGCCTGCAGGGAGGGAGGAAAGAAGAAAAATACACAGATGTTGCATCATTACATCAAATAAAACAGCAAACTCACAGGCTGATAGGTAAGAAAACACATAAATAATTATTTGAATTCAAATAAAATGAATAAATTAGAGAGATGACATTTAAAAAAGCAAAATAGACAATGCATAACTGTGGTAACAGAAGTTTTGGTATGAATATAAGTTAAAAATAATAAATTATATAAGACAATAGCAGAAATACAACAATCACAATGTAATGTGATATTATTATGTAATGATATAATATGGTGACATAAGCAAAATAAAAATAAAATAGCTATGTTATAATAATGTCATGTTACTACTGCATCCTTGTATCATATTTCAAACTTTATTTGAACACTAAAGAGCTAAAACCGCCTCATTTATACCCTGCAGAAAGATTATAGAAATCCATGAAGAGTTTATTTTAACGTGTGCAATGGTTAGCACACAAACTATAGCATTCGTTAACTTTAATGTGCTAATGTTTGCATGTTAAATTCTATCCTGTCATGAAATGAAAAACTGAACAAGAGGAAATCATTTTGTTTGTTGTTTTGTTTGGTAGCCTGACATCACCAAGCCCACAGTGATTACACTATAGGTTCAAGATTTAAACAGAAAAATAAGCTGGAAAAAGTTGTTTATTTTATCAGAATGTATTTCTTAATTATTTAAATGTCAGACAACAAACAGATCATCAACAATCATAAGTGTCACAGTCACAGTTAATCGTTGAGACAATCCTGAAGAGTTTGAAGTTTGAGCAGGTGGACAGGTGTCATCATTTTGTGCCGTACCTGTCGACAGACTCTGGATTTCTCCAGCAGGTACTGCTCTATCTTGGCTCCCTCTATGGCTCCTCTCTTGTTGAAATGGATGTCGATGTATTTGCCAAAACGAGACGAGTTGTCATTGCGGATTGTTTTAGCGTTGCCAAAGGCTGAAAAAGAAACAACAGAAACCAGTGGGAATAACGTCACATTGATGCATGGATAAGTGTATATGAACCCAGCTGTATGCGTGTACTTCTGGACATATTAGTGTGTTTTCATGAGGTTTCACATGTGAGAAGAACATTTTCACCAAAACCTAAACATTAATCACAGATCTGTTTTAATCTACATGAGGGTAATACCCTGAAGATCCAAATACTAAAATCTTAATTCATGTTTATTTGTTTGTATATTCAAGCACGTATATAGATTGTGTGTGTTTGTTTGTGTTCCTACCTTCTAGTATAGGGTTGGCCTCCAGGACCTGCTGTTCTATCCAGGAGTGTTGACCACTGATGGCTGCCAGGAACTGAAGGATCAGTTTGGTGCTTTCTGTCTTTCCTGCTCCGGACTCACCACTATTTAGTCCCCCCCCCCCCCACACACACACAGTATTTATGATATGCAGTGGTGAATTTGTGATAAACACAAACTATCTTACTTGTAATCAACATATTTTTCCTAAAATACAACAAATTAACGGAGCTTATTAAATGCTCCAATGTTAAAAAAAAATCACCATAACTTATAAATATCATATCTTATAAATGAGGAATCAGGAAATATCTAAATGTGGTAAATATATACATTAAAAAATAAATATCCTATTAAACAATATTTGGTCAGAACAAGCACTCTGGACTGACTTTCAGTACTTCAGACACATTTTGGTTGATACATAAAGAACATGTGATGTTTATCCCCAGCCCCAGGTTTTTTCTTAATCGGTCCACCAGTTTTGCAGGCACTTGATCATAAACCAAACTATTTGACAGCATACAAAGACTGCGAACGTCTGCTCTAAATTGCTCAAATCTCACATGTTGGAGATTTTGGGTCGAGCCACCTGCAGTCTGAATTCTTTCCTACCTGATGATACAGCACTGGTCGCGGTTGTTCCTCTGCATGTTGAAGTAACAGTTGTCAGCAATGGCAAAGATGTGGGGCGGCATTTCACCGATCTTCTTGTTGGTGTAGAGGCGGATCTGGTCGGCCGTGTAGATGGGCAGCAGCTGATAAGGGTTTACGGCCACCAGGATGGAGCCAGTGTATGTCTGCACACAGATAAACAGGATAACTTAAACTGCTGTTAGCATACAATTTTGGGACAGACCTGAGGACTAGCAATAACTCACAAAGAATGGAAAAAATCACACAAAAGATTGTTTCCACCAACCAGATTTTTTAGTATGTAATCTTCAGAAAGGAGCATAAACCCTACATACATACATATTATCACTGATTATTGTCACTCATTCACTACTGTGTGAGCAGCATTTTTGTTGCATTTAGCCGAGGTGGAGCTTTCCAACTACTTTATCAAGTTTTGAGCAACTTTATAAATAATGTTAACCTCATTTTTCATTGCAGTACAATGTTTCAGCCTGATATACACATGCACTTATCATGAGATAAAACCATTATCATGTGTTTTGTTTGAAAAGCATTCAGAAAAAATTGCAAAGTAACTAGTAACTACAGCTGTCAGATAAATGTAGTGGAGTACAAAGTACATTTACGTATGAAATGTAGTGGGGTAGACGTTCGGGTAGTAAAGCATAAAACCGGAACGCTCAAGTAAAATACAAGTACCTTTAAAGTGTATTTAAAAACAGTACTTGAGTAAATGTACTTGTTACTTTCCACCACTTCCTGACAGTCAGTGCATGTGTATGTGGAAAATTTTGATCCGTGTAGCTGACCTCCCACAACAGGCCAGTTTGAATATAACAGATGGGTCAAACACTCATTTTGAGTAAAAATGGCAGTAACACACACTATAGTACATATTTGTCAATGCATACACAGGAATGTAAAATCCATACACACATAGACACATGCATATACACATGCACACTATCTGTTTAATTGCTTTCAGACTGAGTCAGTTTCATTCATTTATTGTTGTTTTTTTTAGTTGTTTTGACCTTGATTTGAAAACCTCCCTAGGGACAGGGGCTAAAAATTAGCATCAGCTAAATGCCCAGTACACATGGTGCATTACTTCTCCCTATGTAACAATGTTAACATCTTACAGGAACATCTAGATATACTATAGATCAAACTCTTTTCAGCGGTTTTCTGGGCCAAGAGTGGTCTGTTTGCCAGCTTTTTAGAAGTGTATAAAGTTATGGGGCTGGTGGAGGGAAGATGAGTTGACGCAGGTCTCGTAGCTCAGATGTAAAGGATGACAATGTGTTCGCCACTGGAGAACAGACGGCCATGTTGGTAACAAATCAGCATGCCACCAGGCTGCATCGCTGAGCTCGGTTACAGCCAACCAGGAATCAGTCCCATTAAGCATTTCGAATTGTCCTGCAGAAACGTGACACCTCCAAAGCTCCAGCTAAAGTACCTCTTTTCCCCTCACTGCCCATTTAGTTGTGTCTGTCAGTCATGACGTGCTGTATTTTTGAAAGTGTGTGTCACAGCAGTAAATTATCACAAAAAAGTAGATACAATGTTTATGCAGAGCAAAACAAAATGAAAAATGAGTTTTATTCCATAATAAGATGTCCATCATACCTGTGACACTGAGTCTGACTAAATAAAACCCTACTGGCTTTCTTTACTAATGTACTGTAATCAGTTTACAAGAAAAAACAATGCTAACATGAAACATTTAAAACGTGCAACAGACATGCAGCTCACAGATACATTTGAATAGCAAAATATACTGCATGTTGTTGTTTCTGAGGCCGTGCAGGTGTGGAATTAAAGGTTAAGTGCATAATTTTCAGGTGAGGCTGGATCTCTTTCCTTACCCTGCCACCACAGTTTGTCTTCAGAGGAAACAGGAAGAGGGAGCGAGGAAGGAGGACAGCAAGTAGAGCAAGAGAGAGAGAATAAAGAACAAAGAAGTTGATATGAGAGCAGAACAACAGCCATGATCAGATGTCTGAGGTTGGATCTGTGAGTTAAATAGTTGAATAAAGGCATAAAAATCTAAAAGTAAAGAAAACACAAATAATGTAGCAGCAATGTTGGTGTGGTGCTAATTATGAATGGACTAAGATAAGTCCTTACTATTTTAAGAAACCATTAAATAGTTAGCAATGTATCAGTACTTTTATCATCTTAATTGACTTCTTGTACTGCCTTGACAGATATAGCTAAATGAGTAGCAGAGTGCAAATAAATAAGCCGACTAAGTGGGAAATAAAACCAGCAATGAAGGAACATATGTTCAATTAAAATCCTTCTGGTGACATGAGCTGTTTGAGTATTACCTGACCTGTGTCCGAATTAGAGAAAATTAAATAAACAATTATGAGTATATAAAATGCAATCTGTACAATTTGGACAGATGTTTATATAATTATCACCTGTGAACTTACTAGATGTGCTAGTAAGAATAGAATAATTGTTGAAAACAAGCCGGGCTGTGGTCAAAACTGCTGACTGAATGTTTTAATTTTTGCCATTTTAAATCCAAAAATCCGCCTATTTTGTTAAGTCTCAGCGGGCACCATCTTCATTATTGCGTAATACCTGGGAGCTGCCTGCCTTCTCCAGTCTTTTTCTGCAGAGAGGAAACATGCTGCTTTGTAACACACAGTCTTTTTTAGCCACTTTGTGGCCGACCTGTTGGAGATACATAGATGCCACATACATAGATACATGGGTACCTAATAAAAGGTCTGCTCAAGCCAGATCCATTGATATGGACTTTCGCCTGGTATTTTGAAAATGTGTTGTATTTTAGTTTATTTTCATCAAATTTACAGTTACAATTGCATTCTAGGTGTATTAGAAAATATTCAGTTGCATCGTAAGATTTCTTGTGATGGTTTTGATGGTTTATAGTATTATAATATATAGCTTTTTTTTTACCAGGCAAGGATGAAAATGTCATATAAACTGTAATGGTAAAATAAATATGTTAATGCATTTATATTACTTAGCTTCTGACTTTTCAAAGGAGACCAGAATTATGCTTCTAGGCCAAATGGTTGAGGAGTTATTCCTGATTCATTTTGGGTTTGTTATTTTAGGTGTTTTTCGTGGAAAAGGGTGCCTGTCCCCAACAGGTTGAAAACACTGGTGATCAGATGTCATTTCTGAGATACTGTTTGTTGACTGCATGTTAACACCTTGGAAAGGTGTTATTTTATGGTTTCCCTGTATTTGATGAGCAGGTTGTATTTGCACAGTACGTTATATTAGTATCAGTTTGCGGCAGTTGTATAAGAACAGTACTGCAGTAATACTCACATATATGAGTTTTTCTCTGTATCTGATGAGCAGGTTGCGGAGGATGCCAGCTTCGTTGAGGTCTCCCAGGCGGATCATGTCCTCCACACCGTGTATGGAGGTGGGATGCATAGGCTTGATGTTGGTGGCATTCTGCGGTGAGATCCAGTGCTCCTGGAGGAGGAGGAGATGTTATGGTTTGTAGAGGAGAATCAGGACAAAATGGCAAATAACAGTGTTATTGTTTCGACATTCACTTTGCATTTATGTTGGATAGTGTTGGGCAACGATTACAATTTTTTAATCACGATTAATTGCATGATTTTCTTGCGATTAATCACATAGTTATGCGCAAAATTGAATAATGAATTTTAAAGTAGTGCGTTGCACACTTTTAATTTAAATGTACTGTTATATACACTAAAGTCCAACAACATGTTGTTTGCAAATACATTATTAAACAAATAGGGTGCTTTTTAGTATTCCCTTTACACAGTAGAATTTCTTGTAAATCTCAACTTAAACATTAATGTAATCAAATCAAATATAAAACCAAAACATTTTTATTTTATCAGGGAGCAGCATATGCATGTTCTAAGTGTTGATGTTAGAGTGAAGTGAAGTGTCGCGGTAGTGCTCGCCTCACGCACACACCCGCCGTCAAAGTTGAATTGTCTGAACGCGCAGCACAAATCATTGGAAGAGAGACTGATCCTCGCTGTTTGTGAGTTCACACAATCTATTACTGTTTAACTAAATAGTTATCAGGACAAAAACAGGAGGGATTTCTCCTGGTGGAGCATCCCTGCAAAACTAGATGAAGGCCTATCAGGTAAAGTTGTGTAGCCTATAATTTTTACTAAAGTTAAATAGGCTACAGCTGTGTGGCACACAGAAGCCGTAGCCATGGTTACTCTCCATAGAGCGCCTCGTGGAGCGTTTGTCTCCCTGTCTGATCACCGGGGCAAAGAGCAACCCCGCGGGGTCAAACGCCACTTCGCTGTGGCGTTTGATCGCTTGTCCTGCTTTTGTTTATCTACTTCTCCCACACGCTGCATCCGGGCAAGTCAACAACGGCTCAGGAAAACTCAATCAATCATTTACTTCGCCCTTTATAATAGATAACCAGTAGCTTTTGCTACAGTGAGCAGTAAATTGAGATTTTGGACAGTATCTCACATTTCTGGGTTAAGGCAGTGCTGGAAAATAATGGTGGCCACACAAAATATTGACTCTTTGGGCCCAATTTGGACATTTTCACTTAGGGGTGTCCTCACTTTTGTTGCCAGCGGTTTAGACATTAATGGCTGTGTGATGTGTTATTTTGAGGAGGACAGCAAATTTACACTGTTATACAAGCTACACACTCACTACTTCACTTTTCTTTGTTTTGATATCTGCATTTTAAATTGGTCATCGGCCACCCTGCTCTCTAAATATCAGTCAACGGTCATTGAAAAACCCATGTCGGGTTCAACCACTATTTTGTTCACCCAGTTACACACAATCACACACCAAAGAAGCTACCATGCTAAGTGCTGCAGCTAGGTCGATTGTTAATTATAGGGTTGGTTCACATGTCAAGAGCTCTTGGACAAGACACTGAACACAAAAACAATCCAGATAGTCAGGTCAAGACCACCTAGTCCCAATCCACGTTGCAAACTATTGGACCATAGGAACACAGGAAAAGGATGGTCCCCACAACATAAACTTACTTAAGTGTTTTAGTACTTACATTTCCTTCATCATCCAACACCTGGATCTGTCCTGAGTCACAGAGTTTGACCACTGCGCCGATCGGCACCTCAAACTCCCGACCGCTCTTCAAGTCCAACCAGACATAGTCTCCCTGGAAAGAAACCAAGAATTAAAACCAAAACCAGGATTAGGATTATAATGTAGTCAAATCAACGTCAGCGAAAGAATCACAATTTTAAATCAGGGGCAGTAAAACAGCAATAAGGATATGATCACATGAGAAATCAGAGTGAGAATCAGAGCCAGAAAGGAAGCATGCCTTTATGACAGCATCTCCAAAAAACGTGATTTATAACTTTATGATTTGGAGATTTGTGAGCTGATCAGGTCCACGATTATTAGAATCCATGTCTCTCTGTTTAAATAATTAAATCATCACCATTTTCACACTGCACCTAGACCAGGCTAACTGCAGTCTGTTGACATGTGAACCTTTTTAACCAAAATCCGATTGTGGGTGAAATAAGGCCTCATGTCATTTTTCTCTACAGTGCGGCTGGCATTTACTTTTGTTACTGTGTTTTTTGAAGCTGTTACATTAAGCTCAGCAGGGTTAGAACATTATTTTTAAATGGTGCAGTCTGAAAAAGGTGAAATTCACCCCAAATGATCTCCTCACCCAGGCAAGACAGTCCAGCCTGGACTGGAAGCTTCTGGAAAGGAACAAAATATATACAAAATATGTACCAGGAATTTGTCGAGGTGGACAGGGACATCTAATCAGCAAACAGTCGTTATGTAGGAGAGGAAAGAAGGATTAGTACAGATGGGTGAATGAATGCCATGGAGGCATTAAAGAAATACTTTCCTGTCAGACCTTCTCCATCTGAAAAGTGTCTGTTTTTCTCCCATCTGGATGCAGGTAGTTATAATGCTCACATGTTGCTTTCGTGTGTTACCATTATATTCAAGTTGCAGATTAGCAAGCTTTGAAATACCAGATGCTGCTGTTCTGCATGCACAACCTTGTTTTTTTCCCCAAGTTTCCTTATCCTATATACACGTATTTGCTTAATTTATACGTGAATTAAAATTCTAAAGAAAAATCTTTTGTATTTGTCTGTACTGATCCAACATTTGAATATTTTCATAAAAAAATGATTACATTAATATCTACTTGTATAAAAAACAGTACATATGTTATGACAGGAAATACAGGTGCAACTTGAGAAACAAGTTTAAATCCTTCTTCTTTTTATTGTGCAGTGGATGCAATGTATTGATGACAGCTGCATGGAAAGTTAAAGTCTGTGAGGAACAGCAGTAAGTTTTGTTAAGAGACCTTCTGGGTTTTTTCTAAAGCTCACCAGAAATGTATTTTTCGATGAATTTGATCATTAGCTCTGTGGCTTTGTGTGACTTGTATATAATACTGTAGTAATGCATGAGCGGTACAGATGGGGGCTAAGTCACCACAAGGTATGAAGATATCTCTCACATCACTCCTGCAGCATAACGCACTTCTCATCTATCCAAATGTGTGCTCACAATGATCCATATTCTCTCAAACATCTACTTAAAAAATGGCTAAACACACAGCTCCTGTTTACGCTGTGTTTACCTTTTGTTGAACATGCCTTTAAATGTTTACGCTGCTAACGAACAACAAATGAAAACACCTCAATCAATCTTTCACACAAACCTGGCAAAGTAAGGCTAAATACAGAGCTTGTTTGCTTTCTTCAGGAAGATTCTAGGAAACCACTGCTTTTAGCCGAGAAACAACATATACCCCCCTGTAAATTAGTTATTTTTATTCTTAGGCTTACATACAAGCAAATTAAGTATAAAATATCAATTAATGAGCTTTGATGGGCATTCAGTTAAAACACCACAAGAGTCTGTGGGGGCATTTGTTTTTAGTTAGTGGAGAGCAATGGTGGTAAGAAGTAAAAGTACAGAAGTATTAGCATCAACCTTTAATGTACCAAAAGTATACATTATGCAGAATGGTCCTATTCAGAATAATGTAATTTCTATTATTGGATTATAATTGCATGCATTAATGTGTGCATCACTGAACATGGGGCTAATTTTAATTAAATTATAACTAGCTTGTGACTTTACCCCCTTATCTCATCTTATCTAACCAATAATTATACATCACATTTATTTTTTGGTTGAACTTTATATTATTGATCTGGATGTGCAAAATAACTAGTAAGGCATCAAATACAGTGCAGTAAAAAAGTAAATTTTTTATTTCTGATTGTAGTAGAAGAAAAGGAATCCAGGAAGTCCAATTTGAACAGATCCATGACTTTGAAGGCTTATCAGACGCCAGAACACTGCACAGCAGGATTTCACTACTCTACAAAGTTATCGCAAAGGCAAACACTTTAACTGCAAGGTAAACAGCACAAATACGCTGTTGAAGTTACAAAATAATCTATCAGGAATGTGCGCTTGCACATATTTGATGGGCTGTTTTTTTCACACAGAGCTAAAGTCAGTCTGAATACAACCTTAGAAGTCATGGTAGGTGGATTTTGTTACTTTGTGCAGGGCCAAGCTAGCTGTTTCCCACTGTTTGCAGTCTTTGTGCTAAGCTAAGCTAACACTAAAACCTTTTATTTAATGGACAGATGTAAGAACTATATTGATAATCTCAAGCTCTTGGTAAGAAAGCGAGTAAGTAAATTTTCCAAAAATGCTTGTAGTTACAAATTGTTTCCTGGGTTTTTAATAACGTGCAACAAGGCACACACACACACACACACACACACACACACACACACACACACACACACACACACACACAAGGCTATATTTGATGCATGAAACAAGGGAACACAGACAGGTTAAACAAAACCCACAGAATAAAGACAATTATAAGTAATGAAACTTAAAACACTTTCTCTCTCTCTCTCTCGCTCACACACACACAAAGACACACAGTTGCGTACCGGCAGCAGTGTGCTGTGTTTCATCACAGTGTTGACGTTGCGTAGAAGCGACCATTTGGCCAGATCCTTCTCATAGAGTTCCACATATTCCCGACGCTTGTACATCTTCACATGCACAGCATAAACTCACTCTGACAATAATATCTGATGGTTGCAGTCTTCTATTCCACACAGTGAGAAAAAAAATATCCACCACTACAGGTGGAAAGGGGTGTAAATTGATCTGATGTTTGTATAATTCAAGTTTCCTCTGTATCTTTACACACACGGGTGGACACTTTTCAAATATCCACGTAAAAGATCAAATAACACGTGTACAGTAGCTGTTCGTGGTTCAACAAGTTCACTTCCAGCAGATCACGGTCACCTCTATTTCTCTTCCCTGGGTTCATCTAAAAAACAGCTGAAATGCCCTTTAAGCGATGCCAAAAGATGATGTCAAGAAAAAACAGGTCCAATATTAGACGTCTTAAGGTCTTACAGGGTCAAACATCCTGGTTTTTGACCTCCAGGCCCGTCTCTCTGTATATTTCTTGACCACTCTGAATAATAACAAAGTGATAAAGTCCAGCCAAGTTTTCACAGCGGTAACATTTTGGGACAACCCTCCTGCTCTCTCTCTCTCTCTCATTCTCTATCACACTCACACTTTGTTAACCCAGTCCCCCCCCACAACATCTCCTGTTGCCTATGACAACAAGACGTCACTTCCTCCTCAGGTGCGTCCTATGGTGTAGGATTTCTGTACAGATAAGAACACTTCAGGCTCTTACAGCAATGTAAATTCTGCAGGCTATGCAGGACAACCTGCTTTATTTCCTGGCTGTGAAACATTAAGGACAATAAAAGAATACTACTAATACTAATATTAATGGTAACACTTTACAAGAAGGTACACAAAGATGTAGTTACGAATCAAAAACGACCTCAAGACTATGATGAGTTACTAGAGGACAGACTGGGAGAGACTATATTGATGAATCATTAGGTAATAACTAATTAAAAAATTTCTGTGTATCGGAATAATGATCACTTTCTTCAGGAGTCGCTTCTGATTACCTCTGAACCTGTTGTACAAATTTGTAATTACTCATTACTTAATTATTTAACTTGTAAGACAAGTTATTAAGCAGGACCTCATAACTCAATGATTGTCTGACCATTGTTTGCACCGTGGAATAATTCAAAACAAAATGATGTAATAAGACTAAAGTTTTATAACCTTGCGTTGCCTTCAGAGTTAAATTATGGAAATGGAAAGGGCTCATCCTCTGAGGGGAATGCACATGCAACGAGTTCTTCAAACTACGTTATGAAATATGTTTTCTTGTAATTTTTTTCCAATGAGGATTTTCTTGTCTGAGGCCCCTTTTGGCAGGACGACATTGTAAAGGTGCTTTCAGACGGCGAGCGAAGCATCGAGGTTGGCGGCAGCGGTAAGGAGAGGATCCAGGAGCTGATTTTATAAGTATCTGACTTCCCTTAAGTACACAATTCTGCTGCCACTGATTCATGTTGACTGGTGATGGTCTCAGAGGCAACCACTCGCTGTGTGCTGTGTTAAACGTTGTCGTGTCTGTCCTGCTCTATAGCTCACCAAGGCAAATTCCTAACAACATTTGTTCTAAGAGAAATCAGGTTAACTCAACTCAAGCCCATTCAAATCGTAATGTTGTCTTTCGGAGCTGCAAATTAATGTTACTTACTTGTTCTCACTCTGTCTAATTACTACTGTGTTTCTACTCCTCCACTCACACATTTGTAGTCATAGTGGCATGGATCTATGGACAGCAATGTCTGTTGGTCAGCCACTGAGTTTCAGACTGAATATCTCGACAACTATTAGATAGATGATCATGAAATTGTTTAAAGACGTTCGGTTTCCAGAAGATCAATCCTGCTGATTTAAATAATCCTCTATGTTTTCCCTCAGCACCACCAGCATGTTGACATTTTGTGTTTTTTGTTTTTTTGTTATGTTGTATGGATTGTCGTGAAATTTGGTTCACACGTGCATGGTCCCCTGCAGATAAACTGTAATCACATCGATCCCTTTAATCAATGACATTTAATCTAGCACCATTATCTGATCAAACTTTCATCTTCTCCCATATTTTGGTTTGCGACAAAATACCTGCAAAACTCACGACAAAACAACACTCTTAACTAACATTTTACCATGCAAGCATTGTCACTGTGAGGATATCAGCCTGCTGCTCTTAGCATTTAGCTTTAGCTCTGTCTTTTTCTTTGCTTCTTCCCGCTCTGTAAGAAGAGAGAAAGATCAGAATAACACTAAGTGTAGCACGAGATGTGAGAAGTGACTCTGTGGTATGTGTGAGAGTGTGATGAATGGTTGTTTGAGTGTGTGTTACATATATGTCAGTTTAATTAAGTAAATACTCCGTCTGGCAAACTGAGCCACCTGAACATTACACCACTGAACACCTGTCGCACACACACAGCCTGTGACGGAGTAAACAGGAGCGAGCAGGGCCAACGGCAAACTATCAGAAGCCACATGTTGAATTATTTAACACAGAGGACCTGTTTTTCTTTTTGTCTCCTCTTTTATATTTCTTCTCCTGTGCCTCTGTCTTTCCTTTCCTTCACCCTTTTCCTCCCTCCTTCATCCACACATTCTTCATTTCTTCGGAGAGTTGTCTCTTAAAGTACATGTACGGATGTGCGATGAATGAAAGTTAGTGACACAATCAGATCTTATTGGAGGTGAGAAGACGTGACGATCTGAATGTGAAACATAAAAACAAACAGAACTATTCAAAACATAATTAGCTACTGTTAGCTAAAGTTAAAGGATAAGTCTGTTGACATTTCATATGTCAACAAACATCCCATGAAAAGATCAAACCCCCATGGAGCACAATTGTTGTCAAAAAAAACTATTAACATTTCTAGTTTTTAACCATCCACACTGTAGTTTACTTTGACTCAGTCCCACATATACTGTCCTGCTTAACCAAATACTCACTAGAGCACCACATGTGGATCAGAGTGAGGCTGAAGATAGGAACTGGGATTTACTGACAACAAAAAAATATAGAAAAACACCAGCTATATTATTTAAATACCATCTTTCTGTAAATTCATCTATCCATCCATCGTCTGTAACTCCCCACCCTAACTTAGGCCAGAAAATGGTACATTTATTTAACTTAACAACTTTGACACTGATACTACTCAAACTGACCAAATTATGATGCTGTGCAAGAAGTCTTTCACATTTAACAACAAAATAAGGCATTGTGTATTTCAAAACCATCACAAATCAAGTTTCATACATACTAATTCTATACAGTAGGTCAATGCACTACATAATCGTCATAGTATACTGTTTCAGCAGGTAGTAAATAAAGATCTAAATATAGTTTACATACATTTTATACTCACAGGAAATGATGCAATTCGTGTGACATCGGATGTCAATTAAACTGCAACTTTGGAAAGCTACTACCAATTAGTCTTCACAAAGTTTGTGCTCTTACTTCTCTGTGCATTGCATTGTGGGAGAATAGTGTGCGTATGTAGCCTTTACCTTATTTATGCATACTGTCTGGTTTGAGTACATTTTGTCCATCTTTTCGAGAGTGTTTTGCGAGAACACAAAACGCAAAACCATTCTTTTCAGTATGTTGAAACACCAGTCTTTAGTGTCTGTTGGTTTTCTGACGTTTTAGTTCACCATCATCAATGTCGTTTCCAAGTAAAGTCAGTGCACACTACTTGCTCAGCACCAGTTTGTGAAGCCCAAAGAGGAGCGAAGAGGAGAGTGAATATTACACCTAATATTTATCTGGTGGACACCCCTCCAAATGAATGATTATGTTGCTCTTTGTCGACTGGATGTGTGCATAGACAATTGTTTCCTTGATAACTGAGTTGTGTTTCTGTCCACGAAAAGAACAAACAAACCCCAAACAGTAAGGTGACAGCCATGAAACCACAACAATGGACTATAAAACATTTTGTAAATATGGGGAGAACTGCAGTGATGTGATACCTAATTCTCTGTGGGTAGGTCATTATGAGTGACCCCTACAGCTACTCATTTGACCCATTGGTCATATAAAATACTGATAAGTGTAGCTTTAATCGTCTCAGTTAGGGTGACATGTGAAAGATAAATGACAGTTTTTAATATGTGATACTGTAATTATAATACAGTACCATTGGGTCATCCAACTGGGCAAATAATGAAAACAAAACAAGCTTGCATCTGTTTGAAATGGAAGATTATTAAAGATTGTAAAGATAATCCCACACCGTCATGACATTAGTTTTAATCATGACCTAATCTAATCTGCGGTATAAATCATAAACCTGTAATGTTTTGCGTCAAGTCCCGTCCTATTGTGTTGCAACATTAGTGACACTGCTGATGTTGACGATAATGTAATAATAATATAAATTTAAAGACATTTAAAATTCTTATATCTGCAGAGAGGATGCAACTCAGTTTAACTCAACATAATTCAACCCCTTGTTCATACATTTTGCTTCTCAGCAGTATTGAAGCAGTTGAGCAGTATATATAATCTTGAATCAGGTGATGGCATCGAGAAAAGCAAAGGGTTAGAGAACTTTGCAAGACGGCAAAATAAGCTCGATTATTTAAAATTAAAGGGAAAAGTCTATGCTTCTATCCTCAGAAGGGTTAGTTTCAGTGGGCAGGACAGGATGGGATTGCATGGGACTTGTAGGGAAAAAAACAACACACCACAAACACTCAATGTGTGAGAAAAATGTGCAGGCGAATTCCTTTAAAGATAAACTGTAAAATGTCAATAACAAAGAGCTGATACTGTACAAGTTTAAATGACTCTCTTCGCTGACTGACTGACCTGAATTTGCCTCAGTCAAACATTTAGCTGTGAGCGTGTTTCATCCATCAGTGTCACATTGACAGAGAGTTGTTTTAACTGGCAAACCTTTAGTTGTTTTTTTTTTTTTTTACAGAAGCCATTTAAAGATCGATGAAGCCCTCAGGTCAACTAACCAGACAGCAAATGGAGATGGCTACTGTAAACCCTATAAACCATTTCATCATCTTGCTGCTGCTGTTTGCATTCTCTTCAAATTTTAAAAAATGCACTATTTATTTTATTTTATTTATTTTAAATGTTACTGAATTTTAATACACATTTAATTATCTGTCAAGTTCTGTTTGCAGAGCATGGAGGGATTACAAACTTTCATTTCGTTATACAACCTTGTTTTGTACAATGACAAATAAACAACCTTGTAACCTTGTAAGTCATGACTCACTGACTGTCAGCAGAGTGGATCATTTTCAGCACACCAGGCTTAACAGTATGTGTTATACATACATATACATAATTGAATACATACTTCTACTACTTTTTCTACTTCTGATAAGGCAATGAAATCTAGATCAGATCCAGAAGTCTTCCAAGTGCCACCAGGGACAGATCATTTTCAACTACAGAGCTCACAGGTCTGCAGGTTTTGGGGAAGTAAGAAACTCAGGGTGCTGTTTCAAGAAAAAAAGTAAAAAATGTGAGGTTTAAAATGCGTACTGTACAGCTAAGTAATAATCCAGGTTCCTGCTCTTGCTCTGTGTTGTTTTGTATTTATTGATTATAGCAAACACAACCAGGTCATGTAGTTTGTGAATGGAAGTCTGTAATAGAGATTCAACCTAAGCGTGTTCAATAAACTCCCTGACATATATTGTAACTATTAAACCTCTAATTTCATGCTGCTGCATCATGAAAGCAGTGATGTAATGTCCATGCTGCCTGCGATGGATGAGTGTGTGTTCTCATCATCTCATGCTTCAGGTAAATAATTCAGGCCAGACATGAGCCAGGTATTCACTTACACCTGCTAATGTCAGTCCTGCATGGAAAGGTAACAAACCACAAAGAGGACAGAGAGAAAAAGAACCCGCAGTGCCAAGGGCGTAGGTTTGCAAATGGACATGTCCCTACCAAACTTTTGGGAGGACAGCATTGTCCCTACCCATTTTTTACTTTATGACTTTACTCCATCTTTGGAGTGAAGATGCAATATGGAAACCCTGTCTCCTAGAAAGTATATTGTGTATATAGCAACAAGACAACTCTGGTATAAAATTATTTTAGAAACAGCTGCCCGCCTCTGCCCAAAATAACACTGCTAAGAGCAGAGAGAGTGAACTAAAACATTAAATGCGTGTGCTGTAAAACAAAACAATGAGCTTAAAGATGCAATTAAGAGCCATGGTACTGTGAGATCATTGTTAATGTAAAAATATTGATTACAGCTACGTCAAAGACACTTTTGCAAGGACAAGATATTAACATTCAGGTTATTGTGCAAGTTCTTGTCAGCACAAGGTTCTTTTTTAGGACTTGTCCCACCAGACATTTAACAAACACGCAAATGGATATTCATGATTTTAAAATGCGTGCGATCATGGAATCGTGGTTTTGATTCAACTTCAACAAAGTCTAGTGTTGTTTCTAAGATTCTGTCATTTCAGCTCAGTGTAAAGGCTCTCTCAAAGTCATGACTACAGCTTTGTAGTATTTTGTTACCCTCAGTGTGTATTAGGTTTACTACAAGTTATACAAGCTCTCTCCAGAGTCTGTAAAGGGACACTGCAGACTGCATGATGTCAGTATTCAGGTGAGAGGTCTTCTTCAGGCATGGGTCTGCCCTCTAGTGGTGTTTATGAAATTTGTATCACCAGTTAGAAAACAGTTCTCTGTAGTTTCACTTTTTGCAGCAGTGTGTTTCCAAATATTTTGTTCCTATGAGAATGAAACAGCCCCTGAAGGAACATTTAGACCATTAAAGGATGCTGAAACTCAGATTAAATCCAATTACATTAGAGTTACGAGTGTTTTAAGGCAGGGTGGCACAACAGCCATTAGGAGGCCATGTGATTGTTAAAGGCACTTCCAACTCATCTGATTTGCATATAGATAGATAATTCAGAAAAGTCAAATGCCACAGGATGAGATATAGTGACAGGCTAATTGTGCTGGTATTGTCACTGAATAAACTCGTCCATAAAAACACAGACAGGGAGTCGGCACTCCTTTCTGCTTCAGTGGACAATTAACATTAACATTTTGTCTTTATTCTGCCTCCACAAAGAGGGAGACTGAGGTGATTATTCTAAGCAAATTTTAATTATAAGCTTCCAAAATTAGTTATGGAAGTGTTTGATGTCAAACGTTTGCTAAATCGTGACAAACATTGTTGTTGGAAAAAACAAAAGTAAAGTACAAGTACAAAGGCTCGTGTTGTTCCTCATGTGCCCTCGATGTGTACTAGGTTTACTACAAGTTATCCGAGCTCTCTCCAGGGTCTGCAAGTGGACTGCACAGCATCTGTCTGCAGGGGAGAGGTTTTCTTCAGTTATGGGTCTGCCCTCTGCTGGTGTTTATGAAACTTTTTATCACCACTTAGGAAACTCTGCAGTCACTCAAGAAGGCATACTCAAGAACAATAATTCGACTTGGTCAATTTCTTTCACTGGAAATAGCCAAGAGAGCCGTCAAGTGTTACAAGCAACTGTCCTATATGAGCTACTATTGCTGATTTCTCACGTACACACACACACACACACACACACACACACATTGAGACACCTCCCCTGTCCTGTTCCCATTGTGGTTGTCCAGTAAATGAGAGAGAAAGCTGCTGAATGAATGCAGGAAT
This sequence comes from Micropterus salmoides, assembly GCF_014851395.1. Lineage (NCBI taxonomy): Eukaryota > Metazoa > Chordata > Actinopteri > Centrarchiformes > Centrarchidae > Micropterus > Micropterus salmoides. The sequence goes on from NW_024042261.1 coordinate 36,244,602, forward strand.
ACCAGCTCTCCATCGCAGTGGAATTTAACACGGCACTGACCACAGCAGAGACAGAAACAACCACTAAACAAAACAGGTAAACAATAAACAAACAGCCTTTCAGTGAGGATGGTGGGAATTACACAAATAGTTTCTAAACTAACTGAAATTTCAATCTGTATCATCACTTAACATAACCAAAATATTCTGATCATGTCAGTGATCTTGATAAAATCATGAGTCATTGAAATATATGATGTATATATATATTTGTTTTACATTAGTATATAGTTTTAGTGCAACCTTACTGAGTTGTTGTTTTCAAAAAGCTACTGTGAAGTAAATAATTCAATTAGCACTAAAGTCCTGCACAATACTAACATAAAGAAAGGATAAAGTAATATAAATTTTTAACTTGCAGTTCTGGAGTTTAAAAATGCATCATTTTAACTCCATTGATTTATCTATAATAGCTTTTTTAAATGAGTAAATGTATTAGGATTAAACACTAAGTGTTTAATTATTCTGGAGGCACACTCCAGACCTCATGGTGGAGTGGATAAATGGGTTGAAACTTCTGTAGGTGCTACAAAGCGAGTATCACTATCTTTGTATGTTTCAGCTCAACAAAGCAAACTAAAGCTTCAGAGTCTGATTTTAACTTCCAAATGTGCCTGCTGTAAACACATCGTGAACCACAGGTCTTGTTCTCCTCACGGATGAAATCTTTTTGAGACCCGAACCTCCAAGGCCACTTTGTTTTCCTTGTCCAACAAACCAAACCAGACTAACAACCTCAGAGATCAGGAGTTTATCAGAACAAGTGACAAAAACAGCCACCAAAGAAAACGGACAGACTTCCTCTCCTACTCACAATCCAGAAGTGCGGTGACTTTATATTCACAGTCCACATTAGTATGGGGTCAACTCAGAGCCTGAATCTACCTGAATGCCCCAATATTTTGTTTATAAACCAAGTTTCTACAATTTAAATCATGTGAAATTCTTCAAAACTGTAAAAGGTGTTCGGTGTTCAGAAGCACCCTGTCCTCTGACTGAAGCCCAAGTTTACCTGGATGAGGGTGTATCTATAGCTGAGACGGCGTACACTCGCGTCCCAGCCTTCCAGCGACCAATCAGATCCCTTCCTGTTCATTTTCACTGTCATGGTTACCAAGTCTTGTTAAAATCTGCACACCCTTCACACACCTCCAACCGAGACTTTCAATCCAAAATATCCGTGGCTTGGTGAAAGTTCAAAAACTGTTACAAACAAAGGAAGAGCATCTTCAGAAAATCTGTCATGGGCCACAAATGTTTAGCCATGACACAAAGTAAGTTTTTTGTCCATAAATCAAAAACATCCCCTTCAAAAATCCCTTCAAACTGGCAACAAAAATGTTCTGATGTTGATCAAATGTCATCCGCAATCCTTCTTCTTCTTCTTCTCCCGTAAATACAACTGAAAGTCGTACCTCCTGTTTAGCACAGTTTGATTACACCTGTATAGTTTGGATGGAGGTCAGAGTGTGTGTGATAAACCTCCACAGTGATGGTTGAGGGCTGATCTGTGTGTCGCTTGTTTTATCGGCTCGTCCCATTTGGGCCTCCCACAGTGGGGGGACGCTGTCAGAGCTGATTAGTCGATCAGAAAGGCTGACAAGTTCAGCAACGCATTAACTGAGTATCAAAAACACCGCCAGTGCATGCTTGCACACACACACACACACACACACACACACACACACAAATGCATCCAGCTTCTTGTCAGATTTGTGTGTGTGTGTGTATATCAATGTGTGTTTGACTACAAAGAGGATTCAGTGGAGGCATTGCAGTGTAATGAGTAGCTGATCCTTAATGAGTTGTTGTTTTAACACTGCAACAAGCTGCAGACACACACGAACACACAGTAGGCAAGTTCAGCTGGCTGTCATGCTGGTGTGTGTTTACCTGCTGTAGAATGACCATGATTCTGGTTTCTGTCCTTGTGACTGGACATCAGCAGTCACCTGTAGACCCTGAGCAAGACAGAGAGGACGACAAGGGTGTTTATTCATTAAAAATAATCATTTATTGGCTGTTCATACATGAGGTAAAGCTATTATATAGATTACACTTCGTTAAAATAAAAGTTGATGTGCTTCATGTTAAAATGTCTACAACAACAAGTAATAAGTGAAAATCTCTTATTATGATCACATCTGTCTGGGTCAAATTGATGACTGTAAGCTGAAGATTATTTTTCTTTACTTTTTAATTGACATTTGTATGTTTATTACATGGATATTAAGAAATGAAACGGACAGTTTGGCTATTTACTGAATTTTATTGACTGTTTAAAATACAGTGCAGCTGTTTCAAACACTTTTCAAATGACTGTACCGTGATACACTACAGTAATACAGTACAGTACTGTGTATAAAATATAGCTCACTGTAATTGAAATTATAATGAGGCTACAGCCTAAAACAGTATTGTGCTGTTTACAACAACAGACGGCTAAGCCTCAGATTAAAGTTAAACTGTAGGCTCAAACATATTCATAAAATATTCAGATATGTTGGTATGCATGAAAATACCCAAAATGAACACTGTAAGTCGAGTACTTGATTACTATATTGATTATTTAAATAGCATTTGTATAGAAATTATTCTGTCCCAAGCTTTTTGATCCATATAAGCGCACCAGTTGATCACTGTAACCTAGATCACTATCAGATGTTTCCACTTATAACTACAAGAAAATGCAACGACAACACAGGAACATTTAAAAACTAGGGACGACCAGTCTTTATTGTGCAGGTCAGCTCCAGTGGTGCAATCTGGGAGCAAAACACACACGTTTACCTATAAACACGATCAAAGTAGCAGCAGACACATAAAAACTGCTTGTTAAAATTCTGTTAGAGTCAAGTCTGCTAATAGGATCCATGAAAAACACTGCAGGTAACACACACACACACACTTCAGACTCATTACATTGACTTACCCTAACCCTAGCAATAACCACTAATTGCCCAAAAGCAAATTCTTCACCCTAAAATGTAATGATTTACATTACAGATAGTTGCTTTTTGTCCTAAAAAATGAAGACAAGCCCCAACGATGTAACTATGTAAACAAATTTATCTCTCCACAAAGTGAGTAATACAATTACACACCCACAAACAAACACACACAAAGAAGACATGTGCACCAGTGAACTATGTATGTGAATGGTGGGAGTATGACACATCACAGTACTAACTGCTAACTACAATAAAAGCACGTAGTATCCAGTACATATTTTGCCTGCACACTGAAAATACAGAAACAGCTAAAGATGCAGAAGTTGTTTCTAAATGTTAAGCACATAAATTAAGTTTCCTGTTAGAGTATGACTGTTATAAATGAATCCTTGATCCTTCCGCCTGATGAATTTTCACTCTATATGCGACTGTCTTCACAGGATAGTTTTTAACTGTCATCAGTGGGATGGCTGTAATCAATGGCTAATTATGGATTCAAATGTTGATTATAGCCCCCTAAAGAGAAGGACGTCTTGTCTAATTTCCTCTTTTGCCACTTTACCTTTCATATCCAGCACCAGCTAAGAGAGACTCTTTATAGGTCAAACTGATTAGGCTCCTCACTGACTCAGTGCAGCGTGTCACATGACACTCAACAAACCCAATTACTTCTTTTTGTTGTTGCAGAATATTGGTGTGTGTGTGTACTAACCCTCGTAAATTATTCAGCCTCCCTTAATGAAGCTTTAGTTTGATCCTTTGACTTTTTGACACAAGGCAGCCGTGACACCTCGACCCCGTTAGATGTTTTGTTCATGTTTCTCTTTGAAAAGTGAGTCAGAGTTACACCTGGGGTTTTAAAAAAATAGCCCGGGTTTAAATTTAAAATCATTCCTTAGATCCCCTCCCTGTACTACCACATTTCATCTGCAATGTATCAAGAGTTCAGTGAAAGTGAGAAATAATATACAGGACATCCACAGTAATATTAATATCAGCCGCAACAGTTGGTATTGTTTCACCTTCGGGTCTGTGCATTTCAATTTGTGTGTGTCATCATGGCAAAAAGTGGTCCTGGAGACACCAACTGTAGCGGGACCTATCACAGAAGCAATATTGAGAACTTTGCCAGGTGTTTATATGTCTAACTGTCTTTTGTCAGGGCGATTATTTCTATTCCTTTCTCCTGAAAAATCACGAAAATGAACAATGATTAGTTTGGAATCACTATCATTAACTGCAGTCATCCGAGTCCTCAGCAATGAGGCAAACCTGTGCGTACATGAGAATAACCATAAATTATTCACTGACTCATTATCCAGCTATATTTGAATCGTTTGACCTTTGACCCCTGGCAGCAGTGACAGCTGTCTTTCAGAGGCTGACTCTTTGAAAGCAAAACTCTGAATAAATAAATCCTCCTGGCAGGGGGGGGTTCACGTTGCTGGAAACCTTTCAAAGGGTTTAACGTTTAAATGTCAGGTGGTATCAAAATAATACTCCGGCAAACAAAATACAAATGTTTCTCCTATCTTTGATTTAAAACACACACACATTTAATGGCCTTTATTCCTGTAATCAGAATTTGTGTGTCCGACATGTTGATCAACACATTGAACAATGTGGCATACATCAGTACAACTTTCCAAAATCTCTGCGTCTAAAGAGAAAAATTAAGCAATAAAAGAGATAACTTCCGTAATTACAAGAAGAATATTTAATTTAATCTGAAATACTCTTGTTGACATAGAGACAGACATATTATTAAAGTGTTGTATACAAGGGTTTTATACAAACAGTCTTCATGCTTATCAGTGGACATCTGTTCTGTTACAATGTGGGTACCTGCGTTGTAGCTAAGCGAGCATCTCTACTACTAGAGGCTTCCTGATGTGTGTGTCTGCGGGGAAGATTGTGTTAGAACATAGCCATAGCCTTGCTGTTTATCACCTGACTGACCTTTGTTGAATCTGCAATAAAAGCAATGTCATAAAAATGGTCTAATAATAAAAACAGGAATAATTACTACCACATGCAACAAACACACAGAATGCAAACACACAAAATGAAATACAAGCATTGCACTCGCACACAAGTTTGCCCCAGCTATCCATGTCAGGACATTGCACTGACTTCCATTCACTGTGGACAGCCTATCCCAAACCCTAACCCAACAGTAACCAGGATCTCAGAAATTTCGTTTTGCCTCACTAGGACCGGGCTTTGGTCCCAGTGGGGAACACACACATACACAAGCCATAGCTGCACACCACCTTTGTCCCAGACCTCTGCTGGGGTAATTAGATGCTGAAATATTGATAAGGAGTGTGTGTGTGTGTGTGTGTGTGTGTGTGTGTGTGTGTGTGTGTGTGTGTGTGTGTGTGTGTGTGTGTGTGTGTGTTTTCTAAACATATCGTATTTTATACCTGTAGATTAAGACACATTAGCAAAAGGTGAGCAACACAGCGAGACAAAGATACGAAAAGTGAGGACAGGACTGAAGGAATAAAAAAGAGACAGGGATGGTTAAAAGCTAGAACAGAAGAAAAGCCAGAACAAGAACAAGCAGGAATGTAGGATGAAGATTTAGCTGCTAAATGCTCCACTTAGTTCACCATCTAGTCTCTAACTGTGTCTATATGCTGTTTGCTGCCCACTGTGGCCGAAAACGAAGCTATGAGAGCAGTGAGAGAGAAGCGAAGCAGTAAAGTTGTGGGCCAGCCAGTTAAACAATGAGCTGAAACTCTGTGAAGCTCCATGAACCTGAGGAGAGCTGCAGATTCTACTGATAATTCTCTGCAGGTTCACCAATACCAGAGAGATCTTTCATAATGTCACATTGTTTTCACGCTGTCATGCCAGACATTGTTACAAGTTAAATATTGATTACAGCTGATTTAACTATTGGGACAATGGCAGATATTTTCAGACTGTGTCTCCCAAGGTATTCATGGTGCAGCACTCATTTAAATTCATCGTCAACAATCCTGTCCGTTGAAATAAAGAAACGATTAAGGTTAGCACAATAGCCTTGCTGGAATCAGAGCACTTCTGTTTCTTTATGTCCCCACACGAATCAAAATTTATGCCACTATAAGTTCACCCAACATCCAACCCTCCCCCTCTATGCACTCTACGCGCCATGCCCCCCGTTTGAGAACCACGCCAACGTGTTATTTCATCAACCTGAACAATCTGTTCTGTGACCCCATATCTAACTCCTGCACCCTTCACTGCCCCTAATGATGGGCCTGAGGGAGACACCCCCACCCCCCACTGAGAGAGGCAGACTATCAGAGTAAAACCCTCTAATGGGACAACTATGGACTAATCAAATCGAACCCGAAGATAATTGATTAACTTTCTGGGGTAACCCAAATGGAAATGGTTTGTTTTTTGTGTCTGTGGAATATGAGTAAAAACAGTTGGGTTAATGTGGATGATGTTTTAAGAGCAACCTTTTATGCAGTGCATTTAGAATAATATCACAAGACAAACCCAGTTCTAATCTGCTAAGAAAGTTAGTTCTAGGAGAAGTTTTTTTTGTTTACTGGTCTTGGGGATCATAACTGCATATGTTATAACTGCAAAGGTTGTAGGATGTAAAGCCTTTTATGTCTCCAGAAGTACCTCTGCTAAATTGTCTCAAGTGAGTAAATTAAGACAGCATCAGTTGGGTCTGAAGACTACAAGATCTTCAAAATCTGGGGGTGTGGAGTTGGAAGGAAGTGAGTTTGCCAGACCTCTGTAGCCCACTGCTCATCTCTGCTGCAGGCTAGAGGCTAAAAATCAGCCTCTACAAGCATAACACACCCAAATCTAAAACCTGTCGGCAGCCGAGTTTCATTGTGGGTATGTAAGCGCCAGATTTTGACAAGGAAAAATACGTAAATTAAAAAAGATGATATATCTGCTTCTGCTGCATCAGTTTTGATCCTTTCTGTTAAAACAATCCATCGTGAGTCTGACAGTGTTTTAGGATGTTAAGAACAATTTTGAGGTACTGGTCCTTTGTTTGAGTCTGTTTCTATTTGGTGCAACTTTACAACTTTACTCACATGTACTGAATACAAATTATTGTTTAATAAATGCTAAACTAAAATTAAACTAAAATATTTCCATTTTGTGCCATTTTCAGCTTAAGATTCAGCAGTTGATGGAGAACAAAACAGAGCTAAAATAATATTAGAATTTAGACACAAACACAACGTCATCGCAATTGTTTCCCCATGTCTGTTGAATGTATAAAAAGACAACTGCTTTTTAAAACATTCACAGCTTTTTAGAGTAGGCGTTATTGCCTTTTTAAAGAGACAATATCAGATGTTGCCTTCAGTTTGTTTCGATGCCCCCAACAGGCCAAATAAGTCACTTCAGCTTTAATTATCTGATGAACTGACAGCCAGAATTTGCTCACATCAGCAGATTGTGTTGAAACACGAATATTGACATGACCTCGGCTACACCCAGTTCAGAAATTTATATCATGATGTATACATCAAGATAAGAGATAAAAGCTTTGTGAGTACACAGGGAGGGACCGGGAGTCAAACCCAAACTGCTAACCAAACTTTAACCATATCAGAAAAAGTTTTATTTATTTAGATTTTCAAACGGTGTTGTCAGATCAGCAAACAAGTACATTTATACATAGTATTCTGGAGGGCATGGACTGATCAAAGTATTTTTTCAATTAATATAAAGAACAGGTTGTGTTCTTCACTACAATCAATAGATGGCATTAATAGTTGTCTTCTATAATCTGCCTTCTACAAAATTGTCTTCAATCCACCACAGATTTCTTCCGTCTTCAGCTCTTTGGAGATGTAGAACAAGACTAGATCTGATTTTAAATCACCGGTTCACTAATCACTAATCACTAGTTCCAAATCTTTTCAGCTTTTAGACCAATAAAAGCCTTGAGATGACACGATTTGTCTTCCAGTTGTGAACACTTCAACCAAAACACGATGTTCCCTTCTCACATGTTTCCAGGAGGTAAAACTCTCCAGTGTTGCAAACAAAAATGTTTTACATTTTTTTGTAGCAGAAAGTTATTTTATATAATAATTGAATAGTAATTATGTCCTTGTTATTTACAATATTATTAGCTACAAACCGGTGCAGTTGATTCATGAATTATAAGCATTGCAGAATATGATGCCCATCAAAAACAACCCAAAAAACAAGGCATTGTTCTAAAGCTACAGACACTGCTTAACAAGTAAACCTGGCATTTACATTATTAGAAAGATCTGTCTCTTTAATGGAAACCTCTACCACTAACACTACTATACGTGCAGCTACTACTGTTTGATAAGATGCTGAATCACTAACAGTAAACACTTCTAGGTGTGTCAAAAATACACCTCACACCTGCTAATATGTTTAGAAATAAGAAAGACATCTCAGCTGGACCACAGTGCAAACACCATGACCAGTTAAAACACACATGCACGCACACCCAGTAAGGAGATTATGCATAAGCCAACATGCCTCTATAAGCCTGTTTGTCTTTACCCTTTAGCGTGATCTGAACCCTTCTCGTCCTCTCGTTCTTCTGGTTCTCTCTCTTGTCCTCCCTCTGTTCCAGTTTTTGTCTCACCACAGACGTCCTCCTCGGTGGATGGAGGGATGAAGAACAGGAGAAGACAATGAGACAGCAGGGTTTTTTTTTTTCTTCAGGAGAAGAAGTGAAGACAAACCTGTTAATCCCACAGCAGAAGGTGCTGGAAGAAAAAGAGTGACACCTTCATTTTAATCCTATCCTCCTACCTCTGCGCTTTTTTTTATGTATATCTCCAATATCTCCCTTTTCTTGCTCCTCTCTTGTCAGTATGACTCTTTCTCTTTTCCCTTCTCTCTTGGCAGATATGTTTCTCTCCTTACTTCCAGTGCCGAATACTCAGAAATTACTTATTTTCTTCTGTTCAATTCTCGGGCTCTCCTCTCTCTTTCATGTGAAGGTATACAGAGGTTTGAAGAGTGAGCGACACCCTCCTTCTCTTCCCTCCCTCCCTCTTTCTTGTCGGTATTAACAGGGACGCGGCAAACTGCTCGTTCACTGCCACTGATCCCTGTTACAGAGAGAGAGAGTCAGTGGGGGGTGATGAGGTATAACATAGAGGAGGTTGTAATTAGACACAAAAGCACACACACACAAACACACACACAAAAAAACGTATTTGGTTAACAGCAAAACTAAATACGTCCCTGATGAACATACATGTAAACGGCAACAATTAAACCTCTAATAACAGATATTTTTGGCCGCTTCAGGGCAGCAGAAACAAGCTGTTAACACGCCACTGACCTTTTAAGTTGATATGACGACCTTGTTAGCAAACAGTTGCCTATTTACACATCCGCAGTGACAGAGCAACACTATCATTTATTTGAAGTCATATTTCTGTTGTCGTGATAAATGTAACTACAAAATTCACTCTCTTTTAGCTCTAACTCCTGATTTAAAAATGCTCTATTATGTTTAGGGTCTAACTCTGTCTGTCTGCCGTTTGGTGCTGGGGATTTAGTAGAAGCTTTGAACTACTCTACAAATGAATTCAGTCTCAATCATTGTAATCAAACATGCAGATAAAGGAAACCCAAAACAAAAATGACTTGAGATTGAACTTGACTTAAGTGCATTTGTTGCCCAAATGTCAAGTTTTAGCAGCGGGTACTCGGAGTAAACCCACACAGACACGGGGAGAACATGAGGACTCTACTTCTTTCTCCACGCAGAAAGAAGTGGGCTGAACCCAGGACGTTAACCACTGAGCCACAATGTCGCCCTGACATGCAACACCACACTGCGCAGACGTCTCCTGCACTGAGCCAAGACATGGTGCTGCTGTCCTGAGGGGGAGGTTTTCATTTTCATGGTGCAGAAATAAGCTTATTAGCTTTCTGAGAGAGAGAGATGACAAAATTGTTATCATACTCCTGTCTGTATTTTCAATATGGAGCTGGAGTCAGGATGTTGTTGGCTTAGCTTAGCGTGTAGAGTGGAAGCAGGGGTGAACTGCCCATCTCTGGCTCTGTGTGGCAGCTATTTGGCTGACTTTTTATTACGAAACTGCAAAAAATATATCAGGGAAAAATCCTGGTCCTATTTACAATCACTGTGAACAGCCAGATTGTTACAGGCTGATCAAATTGTACAGTGTGAACAAAGCAGTTCTATATTTTGGACATGCAGATATGGTGGTTCAAGACTGTATTTAAAACATGTAATGTGAGCTAAGGCAAAATGTATTGGCTTCCATACAGACACAATGAGACACCAACACCAACCAGCAACAAACTTACACTGAAAGCAGCTTTATATACAGTCCCTATTGCAGGTAATTAAGTGGGCAAACCCACTTAGGTGGGACCATCATCATTTAGAATAATAAATATTTAGCTAAAACCCAACACCAAATAAAAATAGAGCACAAAGAATAAATATTTACATAAATACAAATTTCTATCAATAAATAAATAACACACACACTCAAAATAATCACATAAATCAGCATTGTTGATGCCTTTACTCCCCCCTACCCTCAGCTTCATGGTTTGTCCCTGCAGCTGTTAAGCAGGTGCTTCGGCCTACCACCCTCCTGTGCCTTGGTGACAACCAGGAAGAGGTGAGCACTACCATTGTTTGCTTCATCTGTTTGAGTTAATCTGATAACTAACTGGAACAGAGTAGAATCACTCAGTACTATGTTGTGAACCTTGACTATTACTCATATAGGTTTCTTTTCACACAGGCAGGATGGCCAGACCCCCCCTGGAACTACCCACGGCAAAGAAAGTCATCAAATATTTCACTAATTAAATAAACAATCAAAATAAGAATGTGTATGGCTCCCTGCTTTCTCAATAACCCCCACCTAGATACTCAGTTAACTATTTCAGGTAATGAAACCTCTGGTCTCCATTACACAGCAGGATGACTTAGTTGTAGTTTAGATTTGGAAATTAAGCTAAAATCACATCTCTGATCACATTAACCTGTTGTTCGCTTTGCTTTCACACCGTAAACCAGACTTGGAAGTGGACCAAAACCCCTTTCCTCATCTGGTCTCAGCATGTTTGTTAAGTCCCTGCGAGACTTTAATTTTCAGTGGCCCAAATGAGTGAGATTTTCATTATACCTTGGGGAAAGTTGAACAGGCCCTGGAGCGACAGGTGAGGAAGAGGAGGAGTGGAGTACGGGGAGGGGGTTTAACAGGAAAGAGTGAAAATGAAAAGGGGGAAAGAATAACTAAGATTAACTGAAGAACAACATGAAGGAGTCATTCTCAGGCTATTAACTGAGGTGCATATCAGGTCAGGTTTAACATCACCCAAATCCTCAAGGATGTCCGGTGATGTCTTTTGAAGGCCAACACGGACACAGGCAGTGGTGGATGAAGTATTTAGTTTCTTTACTTAAGTAAAAAATACTGGTATAACAATGTACTCATTACGTGCAAGTACCTTGTTCAAAATAATTGTGGTAGACTGAAAGTGTGATTTAAAGATCTAATCTTAAACAATAACAATTTATTCAATTTTAAAGGGAAAATCTTAATCTGTACGTAACTATGGCTGGCAAATATATGTAGTAAATTAAAAGTATAAAGTTGCAGAAAATGTAGTACAAGTACCAGAAAATTGTACTTGACTAAATTTGTATTTAGTTACTTTCTTCCTCTGACACAGGAGATCTCAGGTTTCTCTTAGCAACATTTTCAGTTCAATTCTTCTTCACAAACTCTTAACCATGCAAATAAACCAAAGATGAAGGGTCAACATTTTATAACTTCAAATAACTTTTTGAGATTTATCTTGTCCTGTTGAAAACACTAAAGCTAACATGTTGGTTTGGTATCATTTTGTCTTTGACGATGACATGTTTACTACATTTCACTTCTGCAGCCCATATTTTATTAGAAGATTACTGACCTTTTACTGCCTTTTTGCAAATGAGGACTAGTGAGTTAAAGTGCAATGCGTGCAGACACCAAACAAGGTTTTAAAGAGAGACTGTGTGATTTTGGTCCAGACCACAAAGTTTATTTGTGTATCACATTTCAACAAAATGCAATTTAAAGTGCTTGCATAAAATATAAAAGTAACATAAGGAAATATAAAAAGACATTTAAAAAATAATAAAATAATAAATATATAAAATTACAACATAAAGCAGGAAAGGAAAATGTTACAGTGTAAGATATTAAGCAAAATCCTTAAATTTGAATAAATAAAAGGTAGTGGATAGTAGATTTAAAAGAAGTTTCAGCAGACTTGCAGTTTTCTGGGCATTTGTTCCAAATATGTGGTGCATAAAAACCTAAAGCAGCTTCTCCATGTTAAGCTTTGACACTAGGTATAAAAAGCAAGGTTTGTATTATTACCTTGAACCCGCACCTTTATTTTGGTAATTATTAAACTGTGTCACCTTTAAAAAGTCACGTGCTGTCAGCTGAAGCAGCTCTGACACTGTGTTGGTTTGGCCAGTAGATGGCAGCAGCTGCTTTGTAATGTTGGTGACTCACGCTGTCAGCAGCAAGTTACACTGTCATGACAGCAGGCAGCTACAAGGCCTGAATTCATCTAACACTGTTTGCAGTTATTTAAAATACTTGGCACTATAATCAACATCATATTCAACCACCATGTGTTACATTTACATTATTTTGTTTATGTGGCTTCATCGTATAGGCCTACCAATTCAAATCTCACTTAAACCACAGCTGCTCTTTATCAGATTTTTATCTCATCTTCTCTTTTTTGATACAGTTCAGTCTCCAAACAAGTTCTATTTTTGGATTTAATGATTTTGAGAGAAAACCTCTCTGGTTGAGTAAAAATATTTCTGTTGTCTTGTTGTTTAGAAGTAGACTTCCAACTGTGCCTGCATTTATCCAGATCTTAGTTTTCCAGATATGTAAACATGCAGCAGCTTATTTTAGCCTCTGTTATATACACTGTGTTAGCTAGAAGAATAGTATAGTTAACTCAAAATGGAGATGTGACTTGCTTTAGTAAGTTAGACACTGTTAATAAAAACAAAATGAATCAGTCAATCAGGTTTATTAAACTCACACACATGGTGTACATCCAGAAACAGAATCGGCTGCTGGTGTGTATTGCTCCCATTATGCACCACTGGAGCTGCTCTGCACTCTGACTGGCTGGTCATTCCTACTTTTTAACCTTTCCTATATGCATTCATCATATTTGCATTTTGTTCTGACAGCAAGTGCCTCTGCAATCAGCTCTGTGGTCTCAAAGACAAAAGTCTCTGAGGTCAAATTTCAGTTCTGGAGTTCCTTTTAGCTGCTCCTCACACACCACAACACAAGCGCCGTTTGTTCATCTTTGAATTTGTGTGAAAAGCCTGCTGATGTTTAAAAGGTTGGGTTTAGGCATGTAGCTGCGATGGATATGCTCAAGAGTTTGGGAATACATCATGCCAATGAAGATCCTCACAAGTATCAAAGTACATAAATATGTGTTTGTTTGTGTGTTGATGTCCTCGGGGTCAGCATGAGCCACTGGCTGGATCAATCCCGGTTGACGTGCTCAGAGCAGCACAAATCACTAGCTGTACTCAAACACACACTATCCCAAATGTAGAAAACAGGAGCAGACTCACACTCCTCCCTTCCCTTTTCCATAGCCCATTAAAGGTATTGACGATTCCACACCCCGTGTTTTTTTCCTCTAATTGGTCTATATACAGCAGACCGGACAGTGATGCTAATGAAGCCTGTGTAACATTGTGTTCAGAACAGACTCTGCAGTCCATGGAAATATGGACCGCTGCTCTGGTTGTTCTTTCCAGCATCGATTCTCTCGCCGCTTCAGCAGCAGCACTCTGCTCTCCTGGTAAATCTCTCTGCCTCTGTTCTCAGAGGGATGACAGCGAATCTGCTTGTGTGTTGCTCACCTGCTCGTTCCAGCGTCAGCCACTCTCAGTCTTAAACAGGAAGTAGGGGTGCGAGGGAAGCATGAGGCCCTGGGTTCGCTCAAACAGGTCCAGATCAGTCCAGGTAAGACTTGTTTTTTTCTGATTTTTTATTTAGTCATAAATAAAATATATCAAACATATATGAATCCAAGTGCTAAAGGATGCGAGTGACCATGCTTATAAGCCATTTTTAGGGTTTTAAATCTTTAACAATTTAATACTAATGAAAGAGTATACTTTGACTTTTTGTCCTTTTATACCAATCAACCATAGTAAAAAGTGTAACGTTATATAATGATGGCATCTGTGTGTGTGGGCTTGTTTTACTATATTCATGGGGTCCAACAACCCAGGATTCCACTATGCTTGTGGGGTCAGACAGCTTTCTGGGGCCCAAAATGCTGGATCCCAAAAGTTTAAAGGGCTGTTTGGTGGTTAAGTCTTGGTTTTAGGGTTCAGGTTAGGCATGTAGTAGTGATGATGAATGTTAGTGCATTCCCTAAACCCTTACCCCATGTCAATGACAGGTCCCCACAAAGATAGTGACACAAGGCTGTGTGTGTGTGTGTGTGTACATACAACTAGCTTTTATGCATTTTTCAGGTCACAAGTCAAGATTTGAATCAATATTTCATGTCATGATATAAAGATCCCTAAAAACCATAAATGATAATGCTTAATGAAGTCAAATTCTTTACCTCTGCAGGAAACTATTTTGGTTTTGTTGGACAGAATATGTGACAGAAAAGTCACAGTTACACCACAGCTTCCCCCTACAGATTCATTAGATTAGATCATTAGATTCTGAATCCCTCTGTGAAATAAATGTGTGTATGATTCCTAAATGCTTTAAGATGTAGAATTCATGAGTTTTCAGAATTTACATAAAAGTGTATCACTCTTCTCGAATCTGTCCTGATTTTCTCAACTGTGAACGAGCTGATTAAAAATCTGCAGCATCTGTATCACTGTGATGAATTAGGCAGTTCAGGTGCTGCTTGTTCATATTTATAGTATGTATTTATAGAACCCAGAGTTTCACAGTCAGAAGAGAACTGTATGAAATCTGTCGGGTGTCCATTTGTGCATACAGAATTTAATGTTTTAGCATTAGCAAAAAAGAAACAAAAGGTTCTGGGCTGTAGTGCAATACAACGCCTTGTCATCCGGGATTATATTGGTGCAGCAAATTGACATCATATCACATATCTTAGTTCTGTTCTTCAAAATGTAACTTTGAAATGTAAAAATGAGATCTGGAGCTACAACATGGGATACATACCACTGTGCTTACAACTGTGGTAATTAGACCTGCTGTTTAATTACTCTTCTAAGTTGTGAATAACTGTTAGTTAAATTGTTTTCAGTACTCTTAATACTACTACAGAAGGAGATTTCCTGGTAGGTCTCATACACACACACTGCTTCATGGCGCATGAATGGAGCGATTGTGTCTTTACAAACATGAGGAGAAGGGTGGGTGACAGACATTTTGTTTTGAATTACGTTTATTTTTTCTTAATCTTCTTTTAAAAACCAAAAACAGAAAACATTAAACACAAACTATGTGCGAGCTAAACTGGTCTGGCATCTTGAATCTTAATCCAAATTGACAAATGGAGGAGACACAATATTGGTGACAATAACTCAAGGATGGTAGCATTAACCTTTACCTTCTCAAAGTCTGCAGAGGGTCCTTCACAGTGCTCTAAGTGACAGGTCTGTAGTAGAGTTTAGGACACCTAGGAAAACAAAGGAATAAACCGGTGGTGTCTTCCAAATCTGGAAGAAAGAAAGACATGTTTGGAGGAGCCTTTAAAACTGAACATACTTGCGGACCCATGATGATTTGAATCAAAATCAAGTTTATTGACAAGTAGGTTTTCACACACAGGGAATTTGCCTTTGTATTTTGGTGCATAACAATAAACATAGTACAAGTACTGCAAAAGTCAAGAATCATTACACATAAAATAGAAACATTTACCATGAAAATGTGAAAAAAAAATTAAAAAATGTACAATATATCTGTTTTAAATAGAAAAGAGCTGTGCAGTGTTAGATCTAGTGTGCAGACTGAAGGAGGCAATTCCTTGAACTGAAAATCTTCCAGCCCAGAGGACTGTTGACAAAGTATATGCAATGCATAATAATAATAATAATTTATAAAGCTGGGGAAGGCAACATTGGAGAAAGCAGCAAGAAAAAGCTACATTTTGAAAGTATCTCACCAGAAAAATCCCACCGCCTCCCTGCAGCCCTATCTCCAAAGCCCCTTCCCAAAACACATTTTCATGTGCAGTGAGAGCACGAGCAGAGTGCAGGCAGGTAGGCAAATGCTTGGCTATGCTTAATTCAGTCCTGCAATAGCCACATATACCAGTTTTTTTATTTTATTTTGTGTAGAGAATTTTACTTATTGATTGCTGGTGGGATGTAAAGACAATTTCAACTGATATATATATAAAAAACATGCTTCTGACAAAAACTCCCCAAGCCAAGGGCGTCACTTTGTGTTGAAAAGTGGTGGAGACATAAGGGCTCAGACTAGGGATGTGATGATACACAATTTTGGGTTCACAAGAACAAGACAAGAAGAATATTTTAACACTATTTTGAAGAAATATGCAATGCTGAAATGTTTTAGTAGGTGGTCTGCGGGACCTCCCACAGAACAATTTGAGCATTAAAATATTCTCCATTCTGGAGAAACTTTTTGCACCAATTTTTTGGTGGAAATGTTTTTATCTAGACTATGTAAAGGGAAACACAAAATTCCTGTGGCAGATGACAATTCAAAATATAAAAAATAAATAGAAGATTATGCGGTAAGGCTTATAGGCATTATGTAGCTTGTAGCTATTGCTTCTAAATATGTTTTCTCCTGTAGATAAACTTTTCTAATTGAATAAAATCCCTGCCAAGTCAGCACACATGCTTAGCCTTCCCTCCTCTTTGTGTCTGTTGTGTAAATGTGCACGTGGCATCTTTTCACCTTAGTGATAAATTAATTCATTTTAATTTAGTTATAAACTCCTGAACTTTAATAGCTCCCGCGTTTCATCAGGTATTCTGCTCATGTTCAAATCTTTCTGCACATTCAGAATCTCTCCCACATGTCTGTGTTCTGACATGTCGAAAGTAATCAGTAGCTTAAGTTAGTTTTTTTGGACAAGGAATTTGTTTCTTCCATGTTTACATTGCATTGCATTGATTGTGCAAATAAAGCTTTATCAAAGCATTTTCATTTGTTATTTAAACATTTTTTTAAGAAATTCTTTCAAATATCAACATCACTAAGAACCTGACATGGTCACATCTCCATGCTGGTGAACTGTACTTCTTAAGAAAATTTAAGAAGGCTTAATTTATCGTGTCAAGTTCTTGTCAGCTTTAACAGAGGAGCAATAGAAAGCAGACTGACTGGAAATATCACAAACTGGCATGGGATGTGCACGATCCAAGACCAGAGGGCTCTGCAGCGAGTGATTAAAACCGCTCAGAAGTTCATTGGTACCCATCTCCCGAGCATCAGTGATATTGGTGAGGTGAGGTGCAGGATACTAAAAGACAGTACCCACCCAGCCACAGCCTGTTCACCCTGCTGCCTTCTGGGAAGAGATGTAGAAGTTTCAGCTGCCGCACCACCAGACTTCAGAGCAGCTTTCCACCCCAAGCGATCAGACATTTAAACTGAGATTCATCCTCAGCACTGCTCCACTGAATGTAGATTATTTGTTTAGCATTTTTATGAAAGCTTTTGGGTCACTGTATATTGTTTGCTATGAAGCAGTAGGGAGTTAAACTTAATTTCACTTTTCAACATGTTGTAAAGTGACATGTGTGAAATGTGTAAAATAAACCTACCTTTTTTTGAAAAAGTGATGCGCACAAAATCGACAATTTCAAAAAGTGTCATGTGTCACGTCCCTAATGTCATCCAAACAGCCACAATTTCTTGTCTGTTGCCACCAGGAGGCGATAATGATATTTTAGAAGAAAGAAATGAGCCCGTGTTGTTTTTCCAGGAGGGGAAATTCAAGAGATATTGTCATGGAAAGTAAACTGAAACCCTTTATTGTTGTTTATGTGCACATAAAACTGCCTTAAAAGTAAGTAATTTTCACTTTAAACTGGATTGTAATACAAGCAGATGCTCGTTACGACTTCCAGAACCTCGGAAGACTGATTTCCCCAGGAGTTCCTTGAAAGCAGCACCGACGCAGCCCCGCTGACGTCTCGCACCCTCCCTCTTTCTCTTGTCACCGTGTGTGTGTGTTTTTCGGGAGGTGGAGGAGGGATGCCGTTTTCTTTCGCGATCACAGAAAGCAAATGTTATGTTTTCCGACACATCTTCGTGTTCGTGTTCCCACGCGGGAGGCTTTTTTATTCCCCTGACAAACGCAGTGACGGTCACACCGAATGAGAGGCGCTGAAGATCGGACTGGACTGAGGGGAAGAACCGGAGACTGGCTGGGAGGGAGGCAGCACATCCGCTGCTTTCTTTAATTCAACCGCAGCTTGCAGTTGATTTTAATCCCAAGGCCTGGCACGTTTGTCTGTCGCCTTCTTCAAATGTTGTCTTATACGGTCCTTGCCTCTGTTTCCGTGACTATTTCTCCGCGACAGCTGTCGTTTTGACGTTTGTCACCCAGAAAAATATTCGCCAGCAAACGGGGGGGCAGAAACTCCCCCTTTCTTCTCTCAACTCCAACCCGCGGTGGTCGCGCAGAGACCTTCTGTCCTTCTCTTTAACCCTTATAAGTCGCCCCAATGGTTGCGTTATTTTTGTTTTCTCACCAGAAGACTATGCAGCTGAGAGGAAAGCGATCACCACCGGGATTGTTTTATTAATAACGACCCAGCCAGTATCCACCATAATGGTACGATAGCGTCTGGGAAAGGATTGGGGGGGAAGTGAAAAGCTAAGTGGAGGGTGTGTGTGTGTGTGTGTGTTGGGGGGGTGTTCAGTCTGGGCTGGGGTGTTTCTTTTCCTTCAAGTGAGGCTGTGCTGGTACCAACAACACCACACAGACAGACATGAGGTGAATGTAGCGAAACATTTTGGGTTTTTTACGCATCATTTTAAGCTGGATCACGGTCTTGCTGATCCGTGCTGCCTTCACGGACTGTGACAATGAGGATTGTATGAGAAGTGCAGCTGTTTGCCCCCCCCCCACTCCCCCCCCCACCCCCGATACACAGAGCCTGGTGTGACTGACAACCAGGCTAATCTGGGGTGTTTTTTCTTTAACCCAGTGTGAGCACAAACCCACTTCTTTATTTTCTCTTGGACGGCGAAGCGCACTCAGGACGAACATGTCTTTACGCACGGCACTGCCTGGGAACGAGAGGAACCCGGACCATGTAAGTAGATAATTAAAAACACCGAGGGCGTCTATTTGTCACCTTCAGCAGGAGGAATATGTTACCATTAACCTTTACTGTGCTTTTGAAGAAAATGATAAT
The DNA here is from genome assembly GCF_014851395.1 of Micropterus salmoides. Taxonomy (NCBI): domain Eukaryota; kingdom Metazoa; phylum Chordata; class Actinopteri; order Centrarchiformes; family Centrarchidae; genus Micropterus; species Micropterus salmoides. Next base: position 36,264,012 of record NW_024042261.1, read on the forward strand.
AATAACCCCCAGGCCTTGAGATTAGTGTGCCATGTGCAAAGAGCAGCTGCAGTCAAGCAAGGCGACGTTAATCTCCCCTAGCTCATTTGGGACAGGTTGCAATTGGACACACAGGCGGGAGATGAAGGACGGGGGGTGAAGAGTCGTGCATGTGTGTGACATTGATCACATGCAAAATGCACAAATGTAATCAATCAATGAGTTGCCTAAAAAAAAATAAATAAAAAAGAATCTCCCTCGACTTTCACCACCTTCACCTACCGGTGTCTTCAGTGCGCATGTTTTTCTTTCCCCCCAGCTGATCAATAATGTATGCATCTGATACAAGGCCACCCAGCCCTTTCCGCACCCAGCCAGCCCTGCACCCACCCCTGCCTTTCTCCTCCATCACCTCACTTCCAGCTCTTCACCTTCTCTGCCCCCCTCCACCCCAAATGGTCTGTCTGGTATCCCCTTTAATGGAACAGCGTGAGAGGCAGCTCAGTTGGCGGCACAGGATTGCAAAATCTGCTGTGTCAGGCTAGCCTGGTCTGTCCTGCTGATGTTTTTCTGTGGGAGCGTCTGGGTTTTGGGGAGACAGGACTTTGATTTGAATGGCTTTTGAAGCATATAACAGTTTTATTAGGATTTGTTTTGTAAAGATTCTTGTTTGGAAATGAGCATCTCTCTAATATCTCCTTCACCATATACTGACATCAGTAGTGTGGCTGTACAGAGAATCCCCACCTTTTTCATCTCAAGGACACCAAGCTTACACCAACCTAGCAGCCTGAAATATCACTCACTCCTTTTGGATTTGAAGCTCTCACAATGAGCTTCCCCCCTATTTTGTTAAGAGAATGTCATCACTACCCCAATCCCTGTATGTCTGGTGATGTCTCGTGTGAGATAAATGACAGCCACCAGTAGTTAGCTTATTTCCTGGGCTTTCACATTAACCTTTGACCACAGCGAGCGACGTGTTGAATTTACGCCATATTTTGGGTGCGACCCTCTATTTTTTTTTAACTTTTTATGTTAACCCCTGGATTGTGGATGGTTTGGACAGTTTGTGTCAGGCCACACCCAGATGCAGACTCCAAAAAGTGGCACTGCATTTAGATAGCCTGTTATTTCAATAAGAAGAATAAAGACACTTAGTCATGCTAATAAGAAACTCCCTTTCCAGTTACTTTTCTAAAGTATCTATTCATAACAGTTTCTCCAGCACAAAACAGAGCAGTACACGAATAATGGTGCCTATCAAATGCTTGATTCACTTTCATTTTTGTCATAAGTTTCTGCCGGTAAAAGCAAGATGACTGATTGATCACAGTAAATTAATCACAGTAAATCCAAGGAAGGTTAAAATCAAGGGCAACTGGACTTGGCTGAAGATACTTCTGCCTCTCATTCAAGCTGTTTAACACTGGGCATGCGCATGCCATTGTAAACAAAGCAGATGGTCTAATCTGTGGTTGCAGAAGAAGAATAAAGTACAAACAGAGGAAAATTCACACCAGATTTTTTTTTTTTTAGTTGTAGGGACCAATAACAAGCTGGGACTGTTTCTGAATGTAACACGAGAGTTTAAAGCAACTGTGGCGGCGGAAAACAGACTGGAAGTTGTCGCAGTACAAGTGTAGGCAGGCTGTAAGTGTTATTTACACAGTACAGAATATTTTAATAAAAATACCAAATCAAAAACTCTGTGAGTAGCATCGTGTTTCTACTTTGCATGACTTATAAGACCCAATCAGAGAGCACAACCATGAGCGTCTGCATTATCGTTTCTAAAGTCCTCCGTATTTGCCCGTCAACACTAAAACGCTGCCCGGAGTTTCCAAACTTCTTCTTTTTAGGTATTCGTTCTCGCCGTTTTAGTCTGGACGGGAGGTGCAAACGTGGCAAAAGGTCTCCGTTTTAAAACGAAAACGCGGTAGTGTGGACGGGGCCTTAATGGACGGGATTCTCTACCAGTCAGTCAGAACTGAAGAAGCCTCTTCGATGAGAGGTGAGACGTCTTCAAGTATCCACCCCTTTACCCACAATTTCATGCACAGTCATCTCACTGAGAGAGTCTTCTAGATATGCAAGTAAGCACACACAGTAGCTTTGTTCACTCAGTCTATATATGGCGTACAATGTACAGTCTCTTGCAATATATTATCGAAACACTGGCTCGTGTCCAAGTTGCTGTGTGCACTCAGACTCTATATGCACTTTCATTGTGGAAGCTGTAATGTAATTAGGATGCTCACAAGTGATTTTGATCTATTTTGATCCAAGAAACAATCCCACTACTCCCTACTCTCTCGCTCTCTCTCTCTCTCTGGCTTCAACAATGCTGAGGTCTTACCTTACTCCTCCACTCAGGCTAAGAGCTGTGTGGTGAATGTCTGGAGTAGATGCTGATGCAGCTGCCTTTGCAAATTTTAATATGGAGAGCTAAATATCTTTATACACAATAGCTTTTGAATTATTTGAGAATTTGCAGTTTTGTTTTTACTTAAGTAGGATTTAGAAGTGAGTAAATTTTGGTTTTGTGATTTTGAGCTAGATGTTGAACGTGATGTTGGTGTATAAAAGTGCTCTACATTTACTCATTTATCCAAAGGGACTTACAGTTGCTATAAATGTCAGAGGTCGCATGCCTCTGGAGCAACTAGGGGTTAAGAATCTTGCTCAGGGACACATTAGTGCAGAGGTCACTAATAGGCGGACCGCGGTCCGGATCCGGACCCAGCCGCCATCCTCTCCGGACCGCCGACCTACAGCACATTTATTATTGAGACTTACTACCTCGTGACGGAGCGTTTCTATTTTAACCCGCGCAGCTTTTCTAGCATTTACTGTACTGGTTTAGAGGACCAGGAAACTCACAGACCAATCGCATGTGCTCCAATCGTCTCATGTGACGCTGCTCAGCCAATCAAATCTGTGCATACCGATGCGAGTCGAGTCCGCGAGATTCACCGACGTTTTCCGAATTGAGGAGACGAGATTTCACATGACCACAGATTTTTACATGTACATTTTTCAACACACCCGAATTGAGGAGACGAAAGATAAAAGAGATTTCACATGACTTTTTTATTAGGCACTTTAGTTTACTTAAATTTTGAATTTATTATTTGAATAGTTATTATTTATTATCCTTCCAGTTTGATGTGAAAACTGAAATATTATTTGATTTGACAGTCCGTTGTTGACTAAAAACATGTGTTGATATAACTATAGGTTATAGTACTGAATGATAACGCAAGTTCGTCGTTTTGATGTTCCGGACCTTTGCTTCAGGAAATTTTCTCTAACTAGACCTCTTTGAAATCTAATTGAATACCCCTGCATTAGTGGATGTGTCACAGTGGGGAATTGAACCCAGGACTCTTATCCACTGTTCCGTCACCACCCATATGCTGTAGAGGTCAGAAAGACTAAATAGGCACGACGTGTTATATGAATGTTTTGGATGCATGTGTGTTTTCTGGGTGTTTTGTAACATGTCTGAGCATGTAACGCAGAAAGTGAATGTACGACACGTAATATTTATCCTCCCGTGGCTTTGTCATCTTCTGAGATAATTATCACCGCATCGAGTGATAATTCAACCACAGCGCTCATGACACGACAGCCAGAGCTTTCACACCAGGATCCGCAATTTGCATGTTCGTGCTCTCTGTTCCCTCCATCGTCTTCTCATTTCACTTCTCCTCCCCACGTTACCCCCCTTTACTTCTGACTCCATCAAGTCCTCTGGATCCAAAGTCACTGAAACCAGACATAAAGGCAAACATCCCTTCCGCTCTAGGCAGCAGCCATGTCCTCCGTCCTTCTCCTCTGTTCACCACTTGGACAAGTAAACAAATCTTTTCGGATCTCTTTACACATTATGTAAGTCCGGCAGTTGCACATTTGTGTATATTATTGTATCCGTTTGTGCTAGATTTTAAATGTTTTCATGACATGAGTACAAATTATGTAGGTTGTCCAGACAACATGCATCAGAAAGTTACTTTTAACCTTCGCAATGCTGTTATCATCATGAAGGTTTTGCCCATGTAGTATTTTAGTGGGTGACCTCTTTCATATCTTTGTTGCCATTAGCTCCTTGTGTCCTCTGACACATTTTGCTCGTACCATGACATTACTCTGGGATTGTATCTTTATTCACCCTCCTATAGTTTCCTCATTTCCACGTACAGCCTAACCTGCTGAACCTGCATCTGTTAGAAGTCTGCAAGTGTTTCACTTCAATCCTTTGTTCATGTGTTCTCTTCTCAGTGTGTTGTGTTGGTCAAGTCTTGTATTTGTGTTTTTTATTTCTATTCTTAGGGGATATAGTGTTTTGTTAAGGTTAGAAGAACAAGGGAAATCCCTTCAACCCCTTGATGAAATCCCTTTAAAGGGAGGACATATTGTCACGTAAGTTATAGCACTTGGCTTTAGATTCAACCATGTGGTAATAAAGTTCAGAGCTGGAATATAGCCAGTCGGCCTTGCAAGTACAATAAGCAGGTATGCATGTATGTCTGTGCTTTTTGTTGCTGTACTGTGGGAAATGGACAAACTAATGCTTGGGGCAAGTCATGAGCTTTTGAGAGAGAGAAAAGGAAGTCGTATAGTAGGTGTGGGTGAATGCTTGTGTGCACATGTACAGCTGTGTTTTCTTACAAAAAGAAAGCTTGCATGTCTTTCTGTGTGCCACCGCAGGGCAGAGCAGGGCTTTTGTGTTCCCAGTGCAAGCGAAAGATTCATGAGCTTGCTGTCCTGACTTGTTATCCAAAAGCTGGCACCCACCTCTGCCGCCCCTGATGGTATTCGTTTCACCTAGAAACACACCAGATACAGTCATAAACAGCTCCAGGCTTTTATTCATCTGGTCCGCTGAGGCCAACCGGACCGTGCATGATCGGTATAAAATTAGGCGTGTTGATATTAGGTGACCTATATTGGCCACAATGCCTCGTGTGCTGCATTGTACACTCGCCAGCTTAACCCAACTGAAATGTGTCTTGAGTCACGGGTGCAACAGTAGCCCAAAGGTTAGAGAAGAAGCTGGGAAATCTCCATCTTAAATCCCTGGAGAGGTGATTGAGTCACCATCTGTTTAGCATTAACGGCTACTACCAAAGGTGCCCAGGTGCAAGACTCGCAGGGGCTGTGGTGACACTTGTCAATGGGCAGCAGTGAATAACTGGCAGCGCTGAGCAGATTCAGCGGCGACAGTGTAAAAGTGTGAATGTAAATCTGGGCAGTTCTGGTAAAAAGAGCTTAAGGGATTTAGCAGACCTTCCCATAAATGGCTTGTTCAAGAGCACAGCAGTGGCAGGTTTTTAAGGGAAATGTAAGTATTTACTTTCCCTGCCCAGATTAGTATTATTTGCTTAAGTACAGTCATACCTTCTCTCATTCTCTCTCTGGTGTGTTTTTGCAGTTAAATTTTTGACTCCATCCCTCATTGTGTCCCCTAAGGCGTTGTCTTCCTCGGAGTGTAGGTAGATGTAGCGATGTCACAATACTAAAAATTTTGTGAGAGGATGTGAAATTACATCCTTGCAATGTGCATAGTAGTAGTAATAATAATAATATTATTATTATTATTTACAAACTCACAGGTGTGAAATGTTTACAGGTGGTCACTATCTAAAGTGGCAGTGGTTTGAGTTTTATATGTTGGAAAAAAAAAAAGTTATTGACCAATGAAATGGATTGTATTGCACTTTTAAAATGGCCCCTCACGCCGCCTGTATTGACAAGTGCATTGGACAGACATTTAGTTCTCTGCGCTGCTAATTGCATCATCATTTTTGGTGATTTTGAGTTGATTAAAACTCTGAAACTTCTGCCTAAATTAGCTCTCCATCAGATCCCAGAACTGGGAGAAATCAAAGCTTTGACACAGAGCTAACAGCCACAAAAACGGAAAATGGTTAAATATTACACGACTTGTACTGATTTTCTTTTCCATGAGTCGAGGCGGATCAGCATGTCGTATCCCCGGTTCATATGGTACTGTAGAAAAACGAGCACCGTCATGTTTTCAGAAATTTGGCATAGACTTGTTACCAAAGTATCTGGTAGATGAGCTATGAGTTGGCCCTCTTTTTTTTCATTTGTGCATGCTTTCGCTGATCACGCTAAGTGCCTAGTTCTTTTTTTATTCCAAATAATATTTACTCCTACTGTCGGAAATAAGTCCTTTAGCAGTCCAGTTTCTAACATCTGTCTGTAAGCCACACAGCCAGGTGTAAAAATGAAAATTGGATTTTTGAATGTTCAAAAGGAAATATTTGGCTTTTTGTTTGTAGCTTTCCTGCCGGCTATTATTTAGTTCTAGATAAGCGGCGGTGCTGAACAGGTGGCGTTTTCTGGAGATCAGGCTACCATGTGAAGAAAGACACTGTTCACAGAGCCTCTGTTAACTGCCACACACACACACACACACACACACACACACACACACACACTCACACACTGCAGATCAACATATTATCACATAGATGCACACAGTTACAAAAACAAAGCTCTAGACAGCATTCAGACGCTCACAGTCGCAGCACACAGTCGGCCTGTTGTGTTCATTGTGTAATGAGGCTCTTCTGCTGTCGAGCTCTCAGGTGTAGGCTTACTGTCCTCAGTGTCTCTCCTCAGGCCTGAGCTGCTGTGGTTTCACCCATGCAGACACATGATCTGCTCTTCCTGTTCTGTTCTGCTATGACTGTGTCTGCGTCTGTTTCTGTGAGTATCTCGTCAGCTCTGCAGCTCCATGAAGCCACCTCATGTGTTGGTGTGAAGTGGAGGGATTTTGCAAGAAACAAAAAAAGATTATCTTTTGTAATGAACAATATCTTACTTTTAACAGCAGTGTCTGTATATTTCCATAAATGTGATCTATGTGTGCGTGTGGTAATGTTCTTTTTAACCAGAGGAAATGTTGCATTGGAAACAGCTGTCATTGTTTCTGCCCATTAGCTGCTGCAGACAGGAGCTCCACAACAAAAGAGAGTCCATGTGGTCGGCAGAAACACGGAGCCTGTGATGTTACATGATACATTTTCACAGTACTATCATTTCCTATTTGAATTTTCCCATCAGGTTTGGCAGAGAAACATTAGTTCATGTGCTGTCGACTGCTTTGTCATGACTTCCCTTAACAGTGACATCTTACATTTCCTGCACCCGACAGATTGTAATCTTAAAGAAATACTCAGTTAAACATTATTGGCCGACAATGTTGGTCAACACTTCCCTTCAAGTTTTTTGTTGCAGATCGAATAAATAAAGGCACATTTTCAAACACTACTTTTTAAACTACTAATATCCAACATGGATGTTCCCCATGGCTTGACTTTTCAGGCAGATTGCCTTGGGCATGAGGAGGAAGTAAATTAGTAATTGTGAGCGGGTATGCAGAACTTGTGGCAGATTGGGCAGAAACAAAGAGAGCAACACTGCACTTTTTGTTTGCATAAACATTAAAATAATAACAATATCTTATGTAAACTTATCCAGCATTGCGTTAATTCAGGCAGTCAACGAAGTCAAGCTCCGTTCATTCCAGCATATCAGCTGATAGCCGCCATCTTCAGCAGCACATCAGCTGAGAGCTCAGCTGATTCCTCTCTCAGCATTCATTGGCAGATTCCCTACAAGGCGCCTATTTAAGCTGCCGTAGCCTACCTGCCTGCCCTCGCTCTTCCTGTGCAAAAAGCTCATAACCCACCGCCACCCCAGCTCCACCTTTCAGGCCGTATCTGATAGGGATGCACGATAATTATCGATCTGATATCTCATTATCGGAAGGGAATTTATTTGGCCGAATTGAATCAAACATGCTAACAAGCGACGCTGCACTGTCGCGCTCTGGGCGCTGATAGAGTCACACAGACGCAGTTCAGGCAGCTAGCTCCTGTCCTCCTTCCCTCTGTCTCTGCGTGATTAACTGCCGGTAACAATGTGCGGATTGAAGCTACATGGAAATCTAAGCTTAACAGTTAGATTACAGACAGCTTTCATTTAGCTCGTTGTACATCTAAACTAGTGTTAGCTCTGTGTGCTTTTAATAATATAGGGGATGAGAGACGTGGACAGAGCAGATCAGATAACCCCTTCTACATGTTATGCTCGTTTAACGGATGTAGCGACAAAGTTGTCTTTTACTCTTGAGGTTTTATTGCATTAAACATGTAAATCACATATGCCTGCTCTGTTCTGTACGGGGTTCTTTACTACTGCTCTCTGCCTCGGGCTTTCCATGTAAGCACATGTATGGGCAGGGAGGTGGCTTTTCTGGGTAGGCACGTGGAAGGGCAGAGAGGTGTGCTCTCCCCGCTTTGTGGCTTTCCACCTAGGCACGTGGATGGGCAGGGAGATCACCAAATATAACTACAATGCCGTAATATCAGTCTTTGATGAAAGTTGTCCTGGCTGAACTATTACAACCAAAATACAACCATGTTTCAGCCTCAGTCATCTGAGGACTAGGCTGAAAAATCTCTGGAACACTTTCACAGCCTACCGCCATGTTGTCATTGACCCAAATCAAACCCACGTTGCATGCACGCAAGCTTGGTAGATGCAAGCTAGTTACTGTAAGTCAGCACGATAATCAAATTCGGTTTTAATGATAATTAAAATTTGTAACACTAATACTAACCATCGGGAATTCTACCGTGGTTAAACTGGTAATCGTAAATGTTATTTCTACCAGTAGTAGCACTCAGTAATAGGACATTGCTTTAAAAGACATCAGACAGGGCAAAGAACACAAGCAGTCAAGATGATTGTACAAGTTTTAAACAAAACAACGTGATAGCCAAACTTGGATATTGTAAAATTGTAAATTTATTACACAAACTTTCCAACTAATCGCATTTTACAGAAAGACTTTCTGATTCAGCTTTGACGTGGTTTGTGTAGCGAGGCATTATTACTGACATTTTGGGGGCTTGACATAAATTGTTCACAACCTGTCAGATCAAACTGCTTGTTTCTTTTCCCGTCAGTCTTTGTTTTAGGAATGTTGTGCTCCTAGATCTCATTTTAGAAGTTATTTCAGTGAGTACAATGGCCAAACTGCAACAACAAGAACCACGTTGTAATGGTATTTTCCCTATATGGGATTATAGTTCTGTGTAACTTTGGAGAAAGAAAATCGTGTCTCTGTTTGCATTTGTGGGGAGTTTTAAAAATGTATCTCAGAGCATGCAGTTACACAGGGTTTGGGGAACATTACAGAGAGAAGAATCAGCCTGAGATGGAGAGAGAAACCGAAGTCTAGCCAAGGAGTGACTCAGCTCTTTAATCCGCTGCTGTTGATGCAAACAGAATAAATCTGACCCGTGCTCAGCCTGGTCTGATGATCACAGCCCTGCAGTGAATGATATGCCGAGTAATGTGACTGATCTCCAGAGGCGAACAGAGAGCATCTCTGAGGAATCCAGTTACACTTTCCATACTGGAGCCAGATAATGTCAGACTGGAGGAGGGCTGCTTTTATCCCACGTCGTCGGGTAGGGCAACGTTGTGCCTTCTGGCTCATGTTGGCAATAATATTTTGCTGTTACTCACCATGTTAGCAGACAAGTTAAGAAAAATAGACTTAGAGGGAGCATCATGGTGCATCAAGAATTGCTTTTGTTCAGTTATTATTTTTCAGGAGGACATCTTGTTGTGCATTTCTACTTAAATAAAAGACAGTCATCCAAAGTTAGTTTTTAAATAGGATGTTGAATAGTCTGCCTAACATCCCAAGGAAGATATGTCAGGGTGATTAATATCCGCTTTGTTTGCAAATTCAAGTGCATTTAATGATTAATTAAGCCCCAATAACTGCAATTAGCAGGCTGAGGAGAGAAACCTCCAAGAAATCTATGATACAATTTAAAATATGCAAACACCACCACTGTAATGATTGAATGATATGAAGCTGAGTGAAATTCTTTAAAAGTTTTGTTTTTTAATGTACCTTTGCTATTGTTACGGTACTTGGCATGTAAGAACAACACAATTCAGCCTGCCCTGAGGAAATATAAAGTGCGTACAGTACATGTCAGCAAGAGGGGGCTTACAGCCAATCTGGTCTGACTCACAGTCTGACTAATGGTTATTGGTAGGAATTTAAAAGAGTCTGGCAGAAGCCGAAGAATGTCCGTTTGCTGCTGTGTTGCTTTAGTCGTCTGCAAAACTTTCACTAATGACAAACAAGCAGCGCCGGTATTTACAGAAGAAATTTATTTAGTTATTTAGCTCGGGTTCATTACTTACAGCGTATGCATTAGTATGTATTTATTCAGGGGCTTCATTGAGAGCAACCTCTCATTTGCAGGAAGGCCCTGATCACAATCAAACCGTTACACATTCACACCTAGAAGCTGCCCAGTACAACCGCAGCCTGGTCACTGAGCAGCTCCACTGGAGCAATTGGGGTTATCGGCCTTGCTCAAGGGCACCTCAGTGGTAAATGAAGGAGGGCAAGCACTGTTTGTTTTACTTGCCACACCCAGATTTATCCTGCCAGTCAAGGGATTGAGGCCCCATCCACACTACTGAGTTTTCGTTTTAAAACAAAGACCTTTTGCTATGTTTGCACCTCCCGTCCAGACTAAAACGGTGAAAATGAAGACCTAAAACGGAGAATTTTGACAATGCTGCCGACCTCATTTTTCGTTTAAATATTCTGAAGAGCATTTTAGGGCAAAAATGGAGGACTTTAGAAACAATGATGCAGACGCTCATGTTTGGCTCTCTGATTGGGTCTTATAAGTCATGCAAAGTAGAAACACGATGCTACTGATAGAGTTTTTGACATGGTATTTTTATTAAAATATTTTGTACTGTGCATATAACACTTGTAGCCTACACTTGTACTGTGTATGTCGCCGTGTTAATTTTGTGACAACGCTCAGTCTTTTATGCGTTTCTTGAATGATGCTGCTGGGTAATAATGGCTTGCAGATTTGTTGTAAGTATGTAAGTTGGAATTTTCTTTCAATCGGACTGAATTACTTGATTAAAGTACGACCGTTATCCAGCTGTAAAAACTGATTCACATTACTAAAAAAATATTAACTGTACATAAGCACAGTGTTTAGCCAGTTAGCACTCTTTTTTTTTTCCCCGTCTAGCACACATCTGTTATCTGAAATTAAAACCTTTGTGAAAAAACCAGATCACATGAAAGTTAGAAAAAAGCAAAGCCTCAGCAGCTGCCAGAGCCTGGCTCCAGAGCTTCAGTCTGTCACGGTCACTGACATGTTTTTCTGCCTGCTCCCTCCCTCTTCCTCGCGTGGCCTGTCCGGAAACACTTTCAGAGTGTTGCAGCTCAACATGTGACACGTCTGCTGTCATCGCTGTGACATCTCTGTCTCCAGGACAGGAAATGACGCAGGTTAAGTTTGTGCCACTTCCTTCTGCTTGACACACACTCCTGATGGATGACGTGAGATGTGAGAGGTTCATACAGGGATGCTGAGTTATGGACAAGATTAGAGCAGAGATAGAAAGAAGGCTCAGTTGTGTGGGTTGGCAAAGCAAATGTGTCTTGGCCTTATAGATTTATAGATCATTTTAGGATGTTTTTAGTTGCAGCCAGAGAGGGAGCGGGTGCCCTGAGACAAGGAGCCCAGATGGACTTAAACCTACGATGCTGTTGGATGAGAGGCATCTTAGACTGCCAGTCCACTATGATGCCAACAGTATGCCTATCTGAATACAGGTTGTGTAGACCAATATTGTCAGTATAAAGCCATAATGGGATAATGCCTTTTCACTTTTTTTCAGTGGTTGGATAAAGTAAGCGCATGTCATTTCTCCAAATTACAGGTAGTTGGGCCTCTTTTGCTTTGAACACTTCAACTTTTGTTGCCACGTACTCAAAAAACAGAATTTGCTTTAGCTACTACAACTCTGGGATATGATGATAAATGTAATCTCCCAGCCTTCCTGGTAGTAAGTAGCTAGTAAGTAAGTAAAGTTTATTTGTATAGCACCTTTCACAGATAAAAATCGTAAAGTGGTTCACAATAAAATGTTATACAATACAACAAAGTAACATACAAGATATCAGTGACCACATCATCCAGGTTTGAAACATTCTTTTTGTTTTCTTGTTTTGTTTTTTGTTAATAGGACAATGCAAAGGACAGCTTGTTACCACATACTGGTAGGAATGTTAGGAACAATAAGATAACTCATTCATTTTTATTTTGTTGTTATCTCTTTGTTATGTTGTGGAGACATGGTGTCTGCTGTGGTGGGTGATAGAAGAGGCGTTTGCACACCAGAGGCCACAAGTCTAGAGAAAGGAAGAGGAAACTTGTGTGTGTTTGCAGGTGTTGAGGATGACCGAAGGTTAAGCCATTCCCTTGCTGGTGACCAACAGCACACATCCTGTCTTTACTCAATATCAACTCTAACACACACACACTGCAGTACACCCAGGCTGCAGCAGCAGGACAACTCCCTCGAGGCGTGGTTCATTGTCCAGTGGAAACATGTTTTGTTCGTCACGCTGCGAGCCATGACGTTGCTGTTGCCTCACCTCCCTTCGCCACTCCTTTGGATTTATTTAAAGCCACGATAACAGAGCAAGAAAGAAAGGGAAAATCACACATGCACTTTACAGTTATTTATGTGTCGAGTAGCAGCATAAGCAATCATTTCTACATTAAAACAAAAAACTCATATAATGACTGCAACTGCTACGGTGAATATTCCCGTAGCTACCGTATGACAGTGAAGCAGCATGTAAATGACAAGAGCTGTTTTTCAAACTGTTAAATGAAGATTATTGTGGGTTTATGAAAGTACATAAGATGAGCAGAATTGCATTTGGTAGAATTAGGCACATATTCAGAGGAGAGATGAATCACAGGATTTCACGAGTTTCCATTCATCCATTCATATGTATTTTTATTGAGCTGTACGCCCACACAGACCAGCACAGATGGAAGAAAGCTGCTGTACTGCAGAACGACTGATGGAATGCTAGACATGCAAACATGCCTGCCACCACATAGTTTACATAACACTTTATACACTTTTATACTAAGCAGGATGTATTAAGCGTAAATTATTATTATTATTAAGCGTTACTTCACATGACTAGTAGCTTTAACTCATATCTCACTGATCACTTTTAACTGATACCAAAAGAAAACTAAACATCAGAAAAGGACAATGTTAACAATCGGGAGTCCAACTAAAATTTAACTTTGTAAGATGGGACACCCTTTACCTGACTGTACAGTAGAATTGATCTGTAGTGCCTGGATTTAGTCAGGCTTGTTTCCCCCTCCCCTTTTTAGCATGCCACGTCAAACAACTACCAACCTTGAGTATTCCCTTTTTGCCCCCTTGTTCAGTTTTGAAACAAGACAAATATGGCCTATATTGCTTTTATTTTGAAGGAAAACTTAATTGACCCATTTTTGCTTGTGGTTTAAATAACAGCGGAAGAACAGATACAGGCTTTATCTGTTTTGCTTACACATGATCAACACCCTGCAGACATGTTTAGTTTAGAGCAGCACAACAAGAGGCAGTTTTTGTTGCTGAAATGGTTGCATCAAACTGTGGAGCTGTATGAAGTAACAACACATACATACGGTGCAGTAAAGCCGGAAAAAAGAACAGATTAAAATAAATGTAATGGAGTTTCATTTAAAGCAATCAGACACCATTTACTATGTTTACTAAAGAAGCTACCGGTTGCTGCATCTACATGCCCTGCCATTGGCGTTGATATGAATCTGTATATAATCTGTGACATGTTTTAAAAAAACAACCTTGGTTTAATCTTTAACATTTTTATGTTGTTGGTGGTTGGAGAATCTTTAAGCTGTGTTAGAAGTGTGTAATGCTTCAGCTGAAGTTGGTACTTGACGGAAAGGGGTGTTGCAAAGTTTTCACAAAACGTTCAGCATGCCACGTCATTCATCGTGTTTAAGGATGTGATGGTGCAGCTGTTGTTGCTGCTGCCGGTTCATTGTCTTAACAACTTAAAGGAAGAAACTGTCTATTGACTTTGTTTAGCCAATGACAGGAGCCAGCCTGGCGACAGTATTGCAAAGTAAGTTGATGCAGATGGATTTGCCCATAATTGGATTTATACCATTAAATCACAAAAGTAAACATGAACTTCTGCTCTGAAATCAGCAATTATAATTGCACACTTAAAAAATATACAAATATTTGGATATGGTGTATAAACATGTATTTATTTTATAACACTCACAAGGTACAGAAAATCCAGATGATGCATTAAAATTGATAATTTTTCAAATCATGTTGAGGGCATTGTGGGATTAAAAAGTTTTGCCACAGTCACGTTGCCCTAAATTCAAAACCCAAATAGGACAACTTAAAAAGTGTATTTAGGCTATAGATTTACATTACAAGGGGTTCAAATGGTGACCAATAATATAAATGGCTGTGATTTCAAAATAACGTCAGAGTAGATGTGTTTAGCCCCAGTTACATCCATTACTCTTCCATCAGCACATCAGATAAGCAGGGCATCGTCACAAAGAATTGGATTTCTTTCCGTTTGCAAGGGCAGCTTGTTTGCTGAATGTGCGAATCACATAGTAATAACCCACAATACACACACACACACCCCTAACCATCCACCAGCCCTCCATCCAAATGTCACCCTATATGCATAATGACCCCCCCCCACAATCCCCACCCAAATAACTCTGCCTGCCCCAGTCTGCTGGCAATAGAGACCCCATCACACCTCGTCCAACCACACACACACTCGCACACACACCGAGGCCTCCTCCTGAATGAAACTGCGTGGTAATCAGAAGGAGTGGGTGAATCGATGGACTGCGCTCCTTGAAAGGAGTATGTGGGACGGGGGGAAGGGGAGATTGGAGGGCGGCGTGAAGCTCAAATTGATGTGAGGTCGCTGAAAATGAAGATAGTGGCGTGAGACAAAAGGGAAGGCGGGTGCAGGCATGGAGAGCAGAGCAGAGGGGAGGGAGGCAAATTGATTTGTCTGGGGGATGGAATGAGCCAGGGGAGAGAGAAGAAGGGGTGAATAAATGAAGGAAGGGGGAAGAAGAGGTAAAAATGAAGCTGGTGGAATAAATTGGAAAAGTAACACATTCTGCTGGGGGGCTATAGTACCATACATGCCCCCATAGTATCTCTGGAATGCCTCAAACAAAAGCTGCTCCTGTGTTTTGTTTTGTTTTTGGTTTCAGATTTTGGTGTTTTGTTTCTGTTCAGAAATCACCAAGGTTCGACCCTCGATGGTCAATTGATTTATCTTAACAGTCTGTTATCGCAGTTTGTACATACTGTGTATGCTACCCCTCGGTAATATCATCCACAAATACAATGTACAGTTCCACTGTTATGCCGATGACACACCGCTCTGTATCCCAGTCAGACCGGGCTAACCTTTCAGAAATGCCTTGCTAAAATAAATTACTGGATGTCACACAACGTTCTACAATTACTAAATCTTACAAAATTGTCCTCTGCTCATAAAATATAAATCATGGCAAACCTAGGTGACCTAGCAACTTATGCTAAGCCCATGGCCAGAAATGTTGGGATAGTTTCTGACCAGGACATGTGTTTTGAACCCCACATAAAGAAAGTTGTGTGTTTATCATTTAAGAAATATAGATTATTTTATTACAGCCACAGATTTGGAGAATCATCTATGCTTTTATCTCTTCCCTCCTTGGCTATTTGCTATATACCTGTCTCAGTTAGATAAAAAATTAATTGCCTACAATTAGTCCAAAGTGGGCAGAAGTTGGCAAACAAGACAGTTAAAAGCAGACATTTAAAATAATACTGTTCACATTTAATTTGTGCTTGCTTTCATGGTAGACAGGCCTGAAGGAAACTGAAGTGTGACTGTGAGCATCTCATGCTTCCTGTTCTTTCTTATTTCCTTGTTCCTCATGTCATCTCCACGACGGATGAAAAGTTCAGGCTAGTTTGTTTCCGTGGGTTATTTCTGTTTCCACTCAGTGCTCGGAGGAGAGCAGGTGGTGGCATTAGAGGTTGATGTTTATGCTGCAAGACCTCAGACCAGGTTCAGGAAGGGTCAGCCTGAGAGTCTCCATTTTTTATATATATATTTTTAGAAAAGTGAAGAGTTGAAGGAAAAAAGAAACCACATTAGTAGATCTGAGTACAAAGTACGTTTTCTGGAGCAAATCTGCTTTTGTAATGTGCTGCGCATTAGGAACATGCCAGTCACAATCTTTTATCGATTAAGCATGTTAAGTCATTTTGTTAATTTGTCTTCATAAATAATATATTCATTTATAGATAATGAATGTGACATTTTGTTGCATTTCAACAGTGTAATATACTATTACTTGACTGCATGATATTTTAATACCATTTCTGCAAGTATTTTATGGTATTTAGCAAGTTCTTTGGTTTTTCCACCCATCTTGTTCTACCATGTTCCTTGAAAGCTACATCCTTTTTGAATTTTAAGGCCTCTTGGGGTTGGCCAGGCAAAATAGTAAATATTCAGGCCTGTGTAAAACTCTGTGAATACAGGTTGAGGATGACATACAGTTCCAAGCATCTAAAATTTTAGTTTTTCTCAGTGATTGTTCACTTTTTATTCCTGCTGCTTTGGCCTCCGATCACCTCTCCGAGTAGTGAGGATACAGTGATTTGTTAACAAACTGTGAATGCTTAGCTCCAGCTCATGTGTATCTGCAGAGTGTTGAGTGTTCAGGGCAGATCGATGTGCCGATGTCGCCTCATGTCGTACAGCAACATGTGTTTAGCACCAGTGACCACAGCCACACATGAATGTGAGGAATGCAGACTGTGACGGGTCAGATGAGATTCATAGGTGGCTTGGTTACACTCACTTTTCACCTTTGGGTGTCTGGCACCAGGCTGCAGTCACATGATTGCAGGACCAGAGTCATAATGTCACAAGGTGTTTGTTGGTCACGCTGATGTTATGACCATGTGAAGGGAAATACTAGCTCTTTCACTCATTTATCATCTGTGTATAAATATGTTAACCACTACTGATGCCAATACATATGTTGATGCTGTTTATGAACACTGAATGCAAAAATAATGACAAGAGACAGAAACTGTCGAATTCAGACACCATTTATTCATTTAAAGGATAAAACTGGTATTATCGGTTTTGTCATTGTGTATGTTTATTATATTGTAAAGACATTAAAGCTTCAGACTTTAATGCTCATTTCCAATTTATTGCCCAGATCCGATTTTCTTGAATGACTAGTTCACAGAATTTTTTAATTGTGGCCCAAATGAGACTTCAGTGTGAACTGGCCTCGGCCTGAAAGTGACCTGCATGTGCAACAGAATAATATGACGTCACATGTAGCAAACTGTCATACGGAAGTAAACATGGAGGTCACGGAGGCTTTTATTTTTAGCAAATTATGACAAGGACAAAGAGAAAGAGAAAGAGAATTCGTCGGACTACCTCCATCGCTGCCGTCCTCCATGTTTGAGTTGACTTGGGTTGACTCCCACTAACGCAGAATTGTGATCTCTCTAGAGTAACGTCTGCATCACATTTTTAAAAATCCGTCATTTATGTGTTTTGGGCCACATATGAAAACATTTTTGGGTCATTTTAGCCTACAGTTGGATCGCGGCCTAATTGTCCTAAATTTTCTTAATTCCTCAATTCTCAGATTTTCTCATCTTTCCTGTACATCAAGTTGTAGTTCAGTATGGCGGAAAGAATAAGTTTAATTGAACATAGTGCATTTACAAAGGCCAACTAGAAAACAGTGTTAGGTATTGTATGGCAAATGTCATTAGATGGCCCGGTGTTAATTATACTGGTATTTATCAGTCTCCTTCTCTCTCTCTGTTTCCACAGCATACCTCGCTGTCGGCCAGCCGCTCAGAGAAGAGCACCGGCTGGTCGAGCCGCTCGCTTGGTGCCCGATGTCGTAACTCCATCGCCTTGTGTTCAGATGAGCAGCCACACATTGGAAACTACCGGCTACTCAAAACCATTGGCAAGGGCAACTTTGCCAAGGTCAAGCTGGCACGACACATACTGACCGGCAAAGAGGTAGGAGACCGTGTACTGCAAGAACTCTTCGCGACTGCACTGGAAGTATCAGTAGAGCCATGCATGCTGGGGCTGAAGGAAAAGAGTTGATGAGTTGAAGCAGACTCCAGGGTAAATACTGTACAGGGCTTTGGGATCCAGAACAGAGCAGAACTTGTGACTCAGCCCACAGATGGAGTTTTAGAGGGATGTTCTACTGAGTTCAGAGCAGCTTCTGTTTAAACCCAGCCAAAACTGTCTCGTCTCTCAGCCCAGTCGAGGCCCGTAAACCCTTTGAAGAGACACAGTCATGCTTTTCTTTTGTGTGGGTCTATGCCTGTGTTTAAATACACTGTAGTCTTTCTTCTGGTAAAAATCCATGACCTACATTAGTTGAGTTGTTAACTCCATGAGGCTCAGTAGAAACTGTGTGTCTGCCGCTGGCTCGATCATGTGAGGGCTGTTGGGTTTCAACCATATAATGCAGAATACTTTCATATTGTGTAGTTTACAGTAATGGTGTGACGCAGTCTTTGACCTGGTCACCACATGTTGTTAAGCCTCTTGTGAAACCTCGCTGGTTTGTCTGGTGGATATCTGCTTCTGGGTTCTTTACATGCTGTGAAACACTGTGTGTTTTGAACTGTTTTGTTCTCACAACAGAGTGGTTTGATTTGGATTGATTTTTTTTTCTTTTTATTCAACCTTGTGGTTAATGTTAATGCGAAAATGTGTTTTCTTTTAATGCATGGTTTAAATAGTCCAAAAACTGGACTGTGTTCAGTAACCCCTGGTCTGATAAAGATTAAAACAGCCTTATGCAGTTTGCAAACCTAAGTACTTCATAATAAATACAATAAGAGCTGGAATGATTTTTTTATTCATTGATAAAAAAAATTATTCAGCAACTATTTTTCTATATTAATCGCAAAATATTACAACTACAGAACATTGGTCTATGCAGGGGTTGACTAATAAGTCTGGCTTCGGGACAAATGAGATGTTAATCAGAGCATCCCCATTGGTTATTCAGTAGAATGAGTCCAATGTGGGACAAAAGTACTTGTAACTGTACGTTTGTTTTGTACATGTCGATCAATACCTGTAAACTTTGGGTTCTTCAGATATTCAGATACACATTCAAACCTTTCCACACAGCTACAATACTTTGGGACAGTATTTTTTCCATGGGGCCAGAACACAGTCAGAATATTTCAAATCCTAACATTACTCGTATGCACGTTTAGCACAGTCGGTAGTGTGTGGGAATCCCATCGGGAGAGTTGTATGATTGATCCAAACATAAGGTGGATAACTTTTGGACATGCTCACTGCGCGTCTGGCGTTTGATCCGCATTCATAAACCTATGGACGCTCATGTTCTAATGAAATTCAGGGGTATCCAATCACACGTTTACTGACAGCTCTTTCCAAGGTGTGTCAAGCAGGCCAGAGACTGTCCTTCAGAACTTTTCAAAGAATTGCTGCAAAAAACGTTCCTGGGCTTTTGTTTTGGAGGCACAATCACTTAAGAGGAAGTGATTATGTAACTGTAGCTGTCATGACTGAGATCTATTTCAGCACCAGCCACTATAGATTAATTTATTTTTTATTTTTCTGCTATCAAAACAATGTGGCAACAGGGCGGCCCCCGGGCCAGAATTGGGCCGCCGGCAATAATATCTGGCCCGCTGGCCGCCTATTGCCGACCACTGGGCTATAGGAATCTTATAAACCAAACAGTTAATTGAGAAAATGATCTGCAGCAGATTAATAGTTTGTAAATCAACCAGAAAAGATATTTAAGTTATATTTATTTTATTTAGATTGTGTCAGGCCATATTTCCTGTAGTGTGGAATTAATGTTTTCTTTGTTAGATCATTTTTGTTAATTTGTTTTTGTTTTCTCCCAGGTTGCAATAAAAATCATCGATAAAACACAACTTAACCCAACCAGCCTACAGAAGGTGAGTGACACGTTAGTGTGTGTGTGTGTGTGTGTGTGTGTGTGTGTGTGTGTGTAGAACCATAAAATGCACACACACAAATGTTCATTGTTCTGTATTTGTTTAGTGGCGACGTCCGAGCTGATGGGGTTTCAGCTTACATCCAACTCATAGGTTGATCCTGTAATTTTCTATAAGCAGAAAACTGCTTATGCTACCATATCTACTTAACCTGCATAGCTGCCAATATGACCCTGTTTGTCCTCTTATTTTAGGGGTTTAACAGTTAGTGTGTGTGTTTATTTGTATTTGTGTTGCATCAGGAGCAGTCACTGAGCACATTAGCGTCTGCACATGTTGTTTTGGCTTAGATTGTAACTCTGTCGTGTGAACTTTGACCTTTTGGTTGTTATGTGAAACTTAAGTGTTGGGGATGCTGTTATTGGCTGCAGGTTAAGAGCTAAAAAGAACTGCATTATTTTAGGACTTGTTAAATGTTGAGACAACAAAGTTAGTTGTACACAAGTTGTTTCAGTGAAAATGCCTCCTTTCAATTTTGATGAAGCACTTGTTTGATTTTTAAATCTTTTGTGATTATTTTTGTAATATAACAGCGAAGCATGAGTTATGCAATGTGTAAGTATTAATGAACCTTTATTTGTCCACTCAATCCCCTGGAAGTAACTAGGTTAGAGGCTTGGAGTAATGTACGTCACTGTACGCTTGTCTAGTGAGTGACATGTAAGATCATGTATTAACTACATGTGTTGCATTCGTGGCCCTAATGAGATTAAGCTCTCTCCTGTCTGAACTTGGCTTGTGTGTGTGTGTGTGTGTGTGATGCTTGTGTTAATTGAGAGCGATCTAATGAAACTAAACAGCCTCAGGTCTGCACACTGTTCTCAAGCAATTCAATTTGCAGTGTTTTCTCTTCTGGCTCTGAAAGCAGAATTGAAATGTTGCTGGCTGTGCTGTCTGTAATAAATAAATGCTTTATAGGGGTATAATTTATTTTTATTTTCTGTGTATGCTTTCTCTTCTTTGTCTCATATGGAAAACCTTAAGACTGCAAATTGTGATTTGTTTTCATGCTGTCAATGCAGTTGAAGAAAATCTTGCATTAGTGGAGTACACCGTCATGATTGTAGTGTTACAACATCTCTGGCTGAGCCAGCATTAGTGTAAAATGAAGATAAATATTTCCTAAAGCTGTAGCATCTAACATTTTTATTGATTTAGCTGACTTACATTTGCTGTTTATATCAGAGGTCGCGCGCCTCTGGAGCAACTAGGGGTTAAGTGCCTTGCTCGGGGAGACATTGGTGAATGTGTCACAGTGGGGGCATTTTTTTTATAAATGAATGAAATAGAAAAATACATTGCGTCATGCTGTCGATTTCAGAACATGACTGGTGTTTAAGGGAGAATAGGGTACAGGTTGTCAGAAGTGAGGCCATTCAACTGGGTTATACTCTACAGTTTAGCAATATATACTGCTCGCCAGTAATGCTTTCAGATTAGGTGTGCTGTCATTTAGAATAATCTATCAGCCTCGTGAGTCAAGTATTGTTATTATCTCAAAACACCAGATATCTGCCCGATTAATCAGTCTATCACTAGTGTTCAGAATTAAATCTTTAGAGAGATACATTTCCTAAAACTCTGGCGTCTTCCAATGGAGAAAGACAGATTCACTCACATCAGCTAAAGGTGTAGATACCAAAACAGTTGTCAGTTAAGCTGTACAAACATAAAGAGCTCAGATATTGGTTACATCCTATTACAAGTATGGGTGTATTATTGGGACCAGTTGATACCATGATATCAACAAAGAAAAGCAGAACATACTAACGTTGTTGTTGTTGTTGATCTTTTGCATGTTTTGTTTTGAGAACTGACCCAAACAATTATCGAAGTAGTTACTGATTATTTTTGTTAATTAACAAATTGTTTAGCACCAGATCTCTGTCTTCTTCGCTCTTTATCATCATCATCATCGCTGAGAGAGAGTTTTAACCTTGTGTGTAGTTTGTGTGAAAGACTGTGTTCTCACAGTTCATACAAATCACTCTTTGTTCAGCAGCGGCTCTGCTGACCTTACTTTGGCCATGTGTGATTGTGACTTTTCTTTATCAGCACCTTCACAGCAACAAATACACTCTCTCGCATTATCGAGATCGATGCTGCATCCCGCACGCGGCTAGCCTATTGATGAATTCTCAGCGGGTTAGCTAACCAGTTCAGGCTGTTATATGACTTTATTGATAACACAGCGTTGGTATATTGGTGGTGTCTGGCTCTGTGCAGCAGTTGGTCCACTTGGCCTAGTTACTGGATTCATCACTCTGCTCCTCTTAATGTTAACGTCAACACAAAATGAAAACAAAAAGACACATGCTTTGTTAGTCAAAGCTAAATATGATATACACTTGCGTAACTAAAGATGGCAATAAGAGTTGTTTAACATATTCTCCTGTATAAATCCAGTTATTTTAGTTCTTATGCAACTTCACAGTTCTCTAAAGGGAATGGGGCCCAGTCCTTTTTAATAGAAACCATGGCTGTATCTCTGCAGTTCACATGTTTTTAACAAGTGTTAACATGTTTGTTATGGTGCAGCACAGCCTCTTTTAAACAGCTCCTCCCTTTTTTTTCTCGTTTCACGTGGAGATAACATCAGATAACAGCATGAACATGACATCTCTCTGTGACTTAAAGCAAGAGGATGCAGAAGGAGTAAGTTGTTTTTTTCCCCCAACCAGACATTCCCACCCTGGATGGAATTTGAACCAGTTGAATCAGTTTCAGTTTAGTCTGACATCTGAGCAAATCATCTGCGATTGAAACCCTAAGACTAAACCAGGCAAACAAAACAACCTGTCTTACAAAAATTGAATAAATGGCCTAAAAAGCTTCTTAAGTATTAACAGATTCAGATATGCAGCATTTGCATACTAAACTTCTAACATCTAACTAATAACAACAGAGCATCATTGTGAAGAACCTTAAACAATAACAAATCCAACAGCTCTTGATTTGTTTGTAGCTCTTGAATAAACACAAGTGGATAAGGAAGGGGAAAAAATGTTCTAATCTTTTTTTATTTATTTATTTTCCTGGCTGGAAAATGTTCAGACCGTATCCGATAGTAGCTGTGAAATCTAAACCTTTTTGGCAACTGCAGTTCTATTTTAACACATTTCAACCCAGTATGGATTCTTGTCAGGAAACGGATGGATAGATACTGACTGATGCAATGCAACATTGCACGCGTGATAAAGAATGGAAGTGTTCATTGCCAAAAGGCTGCATATCAGTTTTGAGACTACCAGCGGCTGCCATTGATCATTTTGTATCTCAGAAATATACAAAACCTTTTGGCCGTCTTCATGTCACGAAACCCATTTTGCAGAAATGCTCTACACTTCACAGCACCGTTAACATTCAGTGTGTTATCACCACCTGATGAACTGTTGACTCTTGTTGTCTGTATCTTTGTGTGTGTGTGGTTGTCCAGCTGTGGGAATACAAACTCCTCCTGTGCTGAACAGCGCTCACTATCTTTTTCTCAGAACATTATTTGCCTTCTGTTCCAACCGTGAGATGCCTACTTAATTACACCATGAATCTGCTCTTCAAAGACCTTGTTTTTAACGAGGCTACAGTGACGTGCGTGCGTTCGTGCGTGTGTGTGTTCTGCAGCAGCGTGGTTGTAGTGCTGCATAGCGTAGCGCTGGGGCTGCCAGTTGTGTCCCGTCAGCGTTATTGTAGTTTGTGTAGGACACTATGAATGCAGCCAGGTGACACTTTGTCAGTGCCTGTCTATCACATAACACCTCTTTCCCGCTTTCTTTTTAATCTATAAACTAGAGCTGAAACTTAGATTTAATTTTATTTCAATTTAATTACTCACTGGATGGTTTAATCTAAAAAAAAAAAATAATAAAAAAGTCTGCCTTTTTGTATTAGGAGTTAATTTCCCAAACACTATTCTACATC
The DNA here is from genome assembly GCF_014851395.1 of Micropterus salmoides. Lineage (NCBI taxonomy): Eukaryota > Metazoa > Chordata > Actinopteri > Centrarchiformes > Centrarchidae > Micropterus > Micropterus salmoides. The sequence goes on from NW_024042261.1 coordinate 36,287,982, forward strand.
ATATTTTAATTTCCTTTAAAATCCTTTAATAATTTATTTTGATTTGGCACCATCTTTTAAATGACATGATTTGTCCAAAAAATAATTCTTTTTATAAGATATTCATCAGAGAAAAGCAGAAAATCCTCTTATTTTAGCAACTGCAACAGTAAATGCGTGGCAGTTTCGCTTGATATCAACTCAAACAACTAATCAAATACAGTAATTGTTGCCAATTAATTCTCTGTTGATCTACTAATTAATCGACTTATCATAATATATAAAAGCTAGAATAGAAGCTTTCTCCTCACGTTGTCATGCAATGAATTGTATTTGCTGATTAAATGACTGTGGCTTTAAACTGCCGGCTCACTCTGGATCAGTAATTTACACGTGAGGCTGGACATTTGTAAATACTTTTGTTGTTGTGGTCATTAGCTAATCCTCCTCCTTTTTCGTCTTTGGATGAAAACATGAAATAAGGGCAGCATTAGCTGACACTGAAGTGTATTTGTGCAACATTAATCAGACTTTTGTCTTTCATGGGAGTTTGATTTATTTGCTTCAGTGTTCCTAATGGAAATGCACATAATTACCATTTTAATTTTCTCAACATTAATATTCCAAAGACATTCTGTCAACTCTCTAATTCTTTGTGCAGAAGCTCTCTTCTTGCTCTCTTTCTCTTCACACTCTGTTACGCCTCAGTCTATATTCTGTCAGCTTCATCTGTGTTGTAGCTTTATGCCCATTTTTCTCCCTCTCCCTTCTCTTTATTAACTCTATTTTGTTCTCTTTACTGTAGCTCTGTGTCCCACTTCTCTCTCATTTCCCCCCGGGTGTTGTGTTGCAGTAGTAGCTCAACTGTAATCACAGTTCTACTCTCTACCGTCTGTAGCACTGCACTATATCTTCACAGCCAGTTAAAAATAGAGACACACGGTTATAAACAGCAGCAACATACAGATATAAAACACTACATACAGTCCCCATAAATACAATCATATTTCAGGGACACACCAACTTTGAGGTTTCTAGAGAACAGTCTGCACTGCTAAAATGCTGCTGTGCAAGTTCCCCGCCTTACCTTAGTGGCAGCCTGTTCCAGTTTGAACGAAGAAAAAGTCATCCTACAATGCAGAGTGAAGTAATGTGCAATAGGTTGTTTGATTGTAAAATGAGTGTAAACCATGCATATGCAGGTGTAGTTTATTTAACCAGGTAAAACATATAGTTGTTACAGAATAAAACACTAATCTGCCTAAATTCTCACTGGTACTCGTAATAACATTTATCTGGTAAAGTGTAGCCAGAGTGTTTTCTGTTGTTGCACACACCAATTACGAGCTTTTGGTAGAGTGCAAATCTCTACAAATTGCAAAACCGCACTCTCTGTAAACAGTTAATTCTTTGTGTGTGTGTTGATAGTCTTTTAAAAAGAGTTTATAAATATATTTGTAAAGGTGTTTTATAAGCAGAGTTGGGATTCCGGATGTCGGACGGTCTTACTCACACCTAAACGCAGCACAAGAGCCACAGTCATTAGAAAGTGAATGCTGTCAGAAATAGAAATCCGATTCGCCCACTGAATCTCTGTCAAGTCTGTTGAAGGTTTTTGGTAAAATATGCTGTTGTCCTGTCTCATATCTTAAAACTTCACAACAGAACAGTGTTTCTGTATGCACTCTTCCCTGCTGTGAATATGCTGGATAATCTACCAGACTACGCAGCGCCCCGTCAAAAGCCTGGGGTTACTTTAAGAACTGGAGAATTTTGAAGGCAGACATCCAATGTTGGTGCGTGCGTGCTTGCGTGTGCGCACTAAAGTAAGTGTGAGTGCATGCAGGACAGCGATTGGGCCACCGTCTAATGCTCTGAAGTGTGTTTTGTCCCTCGCCCAGGCCCCCTCAGCCAGGAGCTGAATTCCAGACAGGCAAACAAAAGCGGCGGTCGAGTCAGGGTGGGGTGGGGGTGTCGCTGGGGCCTTGGCACAAGAACGGGGACCCTGAGAAAGACGAGATACAGAGCAGAACCGAAGAGAACAGACATAGTGTGTGGGGGTGTAGGCCTACGTGTACGATAAGAGGCGTATAAACCCGCAGCTCGACACGGCCCCTGCTCGGCCTTTTGAATGCACGTGTAATGCCATTGTCTGCATTTCTATTCTATGCAGCATATTGTCCCTCTGTGGGCGTCTGTGCATAATCATTTTGTTGCTGCTGTGTGCATTGTTGTTATTGTGCCGGTGTGTAAAGGGAATAATTAGACAATAAAGGGACAAGAGGGCGGACGGAACGAGAGCAGAAGGTTTTCCCACAAGCTCATCTTCAAAGCAATAGGAATAGAACAGCAGTATGATAGAAGTATGATGCCCGGCCTTGGCTTTCACTCATGCTCTCCCTTACTCCCGCCCCTTACTGTTCCTTGTTTAGCCAACCTCTATAAAACTATATTTAATTCTTCTTATTTAATGAAGCTGAGTCAGGCTTCTTGTGATCTGGGTCAAACAGCCAGCTGTATGAGGCCTAAATTAAACTCCAGCTACTCTTCATTAATGATTCAGCTTCTCTCATCGACAGGGAGCTCCGGTTACTGCTGTACCTTAAAGGAATGGAGGGATTGGGAGGAGGTGTTTATATAGTAGGTGCACTGGCATTATGCAGAAGTGCAGCTCTCCCAGCAACAGGCAACAAAGGGAGGAACGGGGTCAAAAGTCTATTCAAATGTTACCCAGCTACAGCCAAAAGAGCGGAGATGAATCCTTGACTAATGTTGCTCATTAGAGTGTCTTTCGGCAGGACACTGACAGTTTGGTTCACCGCTGGTTGCCTTTTACTCTGCTAGAGAGGCATCGTAGTCTGTAGGATTGTTGGACGTGTCTAGCAGAAGCAGAACAGTGCTTGAGTCTTTGGATAGCTAGATTTCGTTTTAATAAGGTAAATCATGTAGTTGTACTTTTGTGGAAGTGCTTTAAGGTGCATCTTAGCTCTGGCATAGCTGCTGCACTGTAATGCACAATAACCCCTTAATGCACAAGTTTTAGCTTTAGGCTGCCAGGCGAACATTACCTGTTTAATCCAGGTTAGCAGCTGCAGCGTCTTGGCCAACTTTTTATCTAGTGTTTTGTTAAAATGTTGTCTTCAGTGAAGAGGACCTATACCTAGAAGCTAATAGGTGCACAGAAATACAGTTTTGCAGTAAGTACCTTAACTCAATTAATAGCCGAGTCCCAAATAGCCGCCTACCCCGTGTCCTGGCCTGGTGTGGGAACACATTTTGACAAATAAACGCAGGTCTCATTTAAACACCTGGTCTGGTAGCTGCTTCTGAAGTGCTTAGATCATTAATACAGATATTACATTTTAAACTTAAGATCAGTATGAACATGCTACACATCTTAGATCAGTTAGATTCTCCACAATTCAATCGTTCAGTTCATTTAACGGAAACAACAAACCCCAAAGTCTGATTCTTATAGATTTTCTGGTGTAACCTGCATGGTACAAGAGATTTAAAGGAAAAAAGAAGTGCCGACTCCTGTTACCTTTTGAAGCCTCGTTAAATCCGAATGTGTCTGTTCCTTGATTATTTATCATCCTTCCACTGAAAAAAAGAATCAAAACAGCTTTTCATAAAAATGAATCCAAGTTGTGAATCCTGTCATGTGAAGTCCATCGCTCTCTGTCCGCTAACTTCTGCCACGCTTCTCTCATCCTGCACCCTGTTGTCATTTTCGTTACGTTGCTGCTTTCAAAATAAAAGCGCATAAACCGCCTGTCGGAGCTAGGTCAAATGAATGACGTGCATTTCATATATTTAAAAAAAAAAGTAATATTTAGTTTGAAACTAATTATTTTTTTCATATTGGCCTATTTCAGTTTTGAGCGAGAGGAATTAAAGGCCTGTCCCATATGGACGCCTGTCCCAAATATAGACCGGGTCAATTCAGTGATTTTAGCAAATAAAATTAAACTGACTGAAGCGATTATAAAATGTTTCATCTCAGCCGCAGCCAGTAATGGACTATGTCTCATTCAGAGTTTATACACACACACACACACACACACACACACACACACACACACACACACACACACACACACACACAAACAGAGGGTTATTCACAAGAGACTCTGATGAGGGAGTGTAGAGAGAGAGGCCTGTGTGTTCACTCATCCGTCTCATTCTGTCGTTCTTTGTCTTTCACTCTCTTCCCCTTTTTTCTCTGAATTTCTCTGGTCTCATGATTGGCTACGGCTGATAAGAGGAAGTGTTTTTTGTGAATGCTGTTGTGTTGTGCGGTAGAGATGTGACGGGCCTGGCGATTTTAAATACGTCAGCCGGACGAGCGCCATCAATTCCTCATTTCTGTATTTCAACATCATCACGTCTTTTTGTGAGTTTGTGTGAGCGTGCTCGTGCGCGCAGGAGAGGAAAACACGAATACACGGCCTGGATAAACAGGTCAAAGGCCGACACACAGGCAGGCCAGACGCATGAATCAAACCCTCGAGGAAAAAGAAAAGGCCGGAAAAAAAACACGCCGACAGTCGGTCATTAAGTTGCTTTGTGTAAATCCTTGTAGAAAAGCTGTGAGAGCTTCGCCTCAGCAGTTGACTAATAATTCCAAGGACGTGGAGAGACAGAAGAAGTAAATGCTAAGGAGTTGATTAACGCTGCCTGAAAGGAGGGAAGAGAGAGTGGAAGAGACAAAGAGAGGAAAAGTAAAGGATGCTATAAAAGAATACCTCTGTCTGAAATTTAAATCTTTTTTGGAGCTACGAAAAGTGGCTTGTAAATATATATTTCTCACGCAATTGAATTAAAACTAACCGTAATCCTTTTTTAAACACAAAAATCACAAACGCCACATGACGGCAGCTGTGTTTGCCTATGTGTGCAACCCCCCCCACCCAGGGATTAATACCTGGGTTGGCATGTCAACTGTGACGCGGGGCCTCCGCCATGGGAGGAAACCAGGATAAGAGGGTGAACATATCAAAGCGCAAGAGTGAAGTTGTTCTTTTTTTTACCAATAAATATTTGTAATCTACAAAATGCACCTAGAAGGGTATTAAGAAACGTTATTACTGCCCCACAGTGCAACATTACAGCAGTATGAGCTGGGGATTGATTGCACTGTTGATCAATACCAGTGACTCAACAATTTCCTGGCCAGCTGCTGAGGTTTCTGGTGATAATGTGGGAGAGGAAGAGGTGAATGAGTATAGGAGAGAGGGGGAGAAAGAGAGTTGAATGGGTGTATAGGAGAGAGAGGAGAGGCTTAGCCGATAATTCTTCTTAAAGCTCAGATGAACAGCTGATGCACCATGCACTTAATTCAATTACACAAACTCCCTGTGGACGGGGGTGTGTGTGTGTGTGTGTGTGTGTGTGTGTTTACGACGATGTGGCTTCCCGTTTTAAGAGCACTGAGTAGAAAAACTGACAGAAAGGAATAGAAACACATCGTCACACATTACCAGCCAGCGATCACTCCCTGTGGTTCTTATGTGTGAATGCCTCTCCAACACAAGATTGTTCTTTATATATAAACTCACTGGAGGCGGGGGCTGTGGCTTATGGGTAGAGCGGTTGTCCACTAACCGGTGGCTCGATCCCAGGCTTCCCCAGGCTGCATGTTGACGTGTCCTTGGGCAAGACACTAAACCCCAAATTGTTGTGTGATTGTGTATGAATGTTATTTCCTTTCTGATGTGCAATGGGCTTAGTCTCTCCGCCATCAGGTGTGTGAATGTGATGTGGTGTAAAAGTCCTTTGAGTTGTCGCAAAGACCAGAAAGGTGCTATACCAGCACAGAGCTTTTACATTTACGTCAGGGGTTTAAAAATATTTGCAGGCAGGATGACTGCAGCTGTGCATCTCTGCCTCTTGAGTTAAAGGATCATTTTTAAACCTGGGCCCTATTTTCACATATTTTGGTGGTTAAATAACTAGTAGGTGCTGAAATCTCGTGAGGGGCGAGTTGTTGCAGGAAATGACAGTGTAAAAGAGGAGTTTGTGAACGTAGACGAGCTGCAAGTTCATCACATACACCTGTTCTTGTGTATTAGTAGTTATTTTAATGTCTTTTGAAGTAGTCATTGTCTTAACTTGGCACAAAACTGTGTGTGTGTGCAAAAGCAAACTAAACTGGTGTTTTTCCTCAGGGGACATTGAGTACCAGGAATCTGTCTCTGATATCTGTGAAAACACACAACTCCTCGGGCGACTGTAAAGTTATGTCATCGTGAGAGTGTTGTTGAAGGCAAATTCCTTGAAGGAAACTCCACCCTTTTTGTTTGTTTTTTTTTAGAAAAAAGGTTGACAAACAAATGAAGCAGGAAGAAAATCATATTTTCTCATGTGTGGTGCTGCTGACATGTTGAACTGGTCGTACTCAGCAGCTGCTGAAAGGAGATAATTTAAATTCACTATGAAGCAGGGCATGTGTAAGTCACTTAGTCATGTTAATTAAATGTGTAGGTCTGTACATCTTCCACCCTATTTTCCTTTTTTAATAACTGATTCCTTAGTGCTTTATTAAAGAATGTACACATGCATTAGCTGTAACCACCTGAATCAGTCAGTCTATACCATGTCTCCCTCTGTTGTACTTCCTTATTGCACACGAGTTCAACTCGCTGCAGCTCCTCACATCAGCACAAAAAGCAAAATATCAACAGAGGGAGAAAGAGAACGCTGCATCGCTTCATACATGGCAGCTACACAGCGTAACATAACACAAGCCTGGTGCATTCAGGAGTGTAGTCAAATAAAAATGTATTGAAAGCCAGTTTACTCACATTTAAATTTTTGGATCACGTGTTTATTTTATTTTGCACAGCTGCACAAATCTTTATATTTGTTTGTCAGTTAAGTACAGGACATAGATTCTGCTGGAGTGTACAAATAAGGAAGTGTAAGCGTAAGAACATGAGAGATTGGGATTGTATCTGGTTTTATATTACGGTAACGGAGATGGCGAGATGAGGAAGGAGTGTCAGCTACAAAAATGAAGGCATCAATGAATTCCTGCTTTTGTATTCTTGTTGTTCTCTCTCTTCTCTTCCTCTCTTTCTTTTTCCTGTGCTTTTACTTTTTTTCCACCGGTTTGTAATTAATTCTTTAAGAATTTTGAACAAGACGGGTCGCTCAAGGGTTCACAGAGCAATAATTGACACCAACACTAGTATAACAAAACCAAATACTAATATATTAGTTGGTACCATTCTTCCCCTCTGTCTTTCTTGTCGTTTCCTCCCTCTACGCCCCGCATCTCCTGTGCATTGTTAATTCCCCTTATTTTCTATTTTGGGATCAGTTTCCTGCTGACACACACACATTTTGTCATGCACTCCACATACACGCTCTTCCATGGAAAGTCACATTTCCCCACCAGGGTCAGAATGTCTCACTTTGTCGCTAATAACCGCACCAAAACAACTGATGATGGATGATTGGCTTGATTGCATTTCTTTTAACACTTCACAGAGGCTGTATGTAGGGGGTCTTCCCCAAAGTGACTTGAGATTTCACTTGGTATTTTCTATGATTTCTTAGATTTTAATTCATTTCTGTGGTGACCCATCAGCATGGTCCACTACGATGCATCTAGCCCCGACACTTCCCTTCTGTAATCTCTTAAAATGGAGCTCACAAAGAGAGAGAGAGGGGGGGGGGGAGCATCAGCGTGGCAGGATGAGGCAGCAGTCTGGAGCTGTGATGGATGGGGGAGGGCGGGGGGGGTTGTGCAGGATGCAGGAGGAGAGCACACCCAGGGGAGGAGGCCCCACTGTCACACACAGTGAGACACTCCCTTGGGTGGCCCCAGGTCTAGAGGTGGTCGGAAAGATGAGTGTGAGGGAGTGTAAGATGGATGAAGGGGAACGTTGGGTGTATATATGCCAGCTGTGGACTGTATGAATTAACTGAAGAACAATTAATTTGATGAATGAATGAGAAATAAATAAGATGAAGAAGTGAGAAGGTTATTTTCTTCTTTTCCTTAACTCATAAAGTCGAGCACAAAGAAAAGAGCCGCAACTCATATGTATTATTAACTTCAAGTGCGTTTATACTGTAGTATTGTTCCCTGTGTCTCCATATATTGATAGTAACCATACATTGGTCATACTTCCACAAACCTTGCATGTTAATATTTTATAATTTACTGTTCTTCTGTGTAAATATATATAATAAATGACTAAGTAAACGTGTATGTGAAATATTCTTAATAGATGTCTAATCTTATAATTGAGACTTGACAAGAATAATGGAGTCTGACTATTTTAATTTTTTTTCCAGCTGTTTCGGGAGGTGCGCATCATGAAAACTCTCAACCATCCCAACATAGGTGAGTTACACTCCAGAGAATTCATTTGTGTGTGTGTGTGTGTGTTTCCAAGCCGGCCTTCGTGTTAACATCTCGTCCTCTGTGTGTTACAGTGCAGTTGTTTGAGGTGATTGAGACTGAGAAGACTCTTTACCTGATTATGGAGTACGCCAGCGGAGGTGAGTGACGTCCTCGGCCTCCTCATCGTCATGGCCAAGTATTTAGTGACGCCAATTAGATTGATTACTTTGACTCAATCATACAGTGACCGATAAAGTAATTCATTTAAGGCATAAACGACTGAGTTCAGTCCCTTTGTCTCCTTTTTCATTAGTGAGATCTCATGTCACTTTGCTTTACTGCTCTAATGTTTTCTCCACTGTCTTTCTTTGTGCTCTTTAACATTGTTCAGCTGTTTCCCATGCACTCTTCTATTTTTTACAGCTTCTCTATTTTTCTTTCTTCTCTTCTCATGATCCCTTAATCTCCCTCGCTGCTCTCTCTCTATGTTGTGAGATCTCTTACCTCTGATACCTAATAAGGCGGCGGCAGCGACTCACCAGCCAGCATGCTGCTCTGTTCAACTCAACCTCAGCCTGTTTGAATATTTAGGATCACTAGGGTCAGATGTTTGGCTTGATTGCACACCCACAAATTAAACTACTGGAAGTCACCGTTAATTCTTTCCTTTCCCACCAGTGTCCATGTATTAATTTCATCCGGGACTCATATATCAGGTCAAATATATCCCTTTACAGCTTTGCTACATTTGCTCAAAAACTAATTTGCACAATCTTAACGGAGACCTGACTCTAAACTCATAAACCCCCAGCAGAGTGTTGGATATTTTATAACATTTAAACACGCATGAACACATAATGAAAGTGTTGGCGTCAGAGCTGGAGGGAGTTAAAATTTGCTAAGAAGTGTGCAGGGGTGTCACGAGTGGTGAATACCGAAAAATAGCACCAAAACTGTGACACGCTAGTTGTTAGTGACAGTTTCAAGTTGGATATTATTAGAAAGTGTATGCAGCATGGGACTATCGAAGACTATGTCCATGCTCGCCTGAACTACAGCAAGTCTACATACTGTTTGTTTTTCTTCCAGGCGAAGTGTTCGACTACCTCGTGGCTCATGGTAGAATGAAGGAGAAAGAGGCCAGAGCCAAGTTCCGACAGGTGAGTTAAACCCTCATCCCTTCCCTCACCCGTGTGTCTGATTTTGTGTCCAAGGTGTAGGGGAAACCTAAGCAAAAAGGGGAGGAGATACTAACTGTTGACAGCCAGCAGTTCCTTGTGGTTAGAAATCTGAGCAGAACAATATAAAGTCTGGACTGAGTTAAGAAGAGTGGAAGAAGGCTGATATAATCATTATGCTTACCAAAAGTTACAGAAGCTGAAATCTGAGCCTCTTGTGGGTTCATGTGGCATATTGTTTATAGTCCCTGCTTTGTTTGTAACTGGGCAGTGTGAACCTGAAGCAGACCAAAATAGACTTACAGTAAACTTTCCCACTGTGCTTCAGACCAAATAAATCAAACATTAGGTGTGATCGCACAGCAAAAAATTCATTAATCTGCTTTGTATTCTTAATGTTGCGTCATGGTGTTGGTGTGTTAATGGAGTTCCTAGTTTAGCCACTATTTACATGTAAGGACAAACATAAAGTTCTATTATCTTCCCTCATTCGATCTCTTTTTTTTTTTTCCTGTCTCCTTGCTCAGATTGTCTCAGCGGTGCACTACTGTCATCAGAAGAACATTGTTCACAGAGACTTGAAGGTGACAACACAAAGACATAATCAATCATTAACACTTAATAAACAGACTGTATTCATTTATTCATTTTACTCATTAATGACTGACAAAGTAACAGACGTTTACTTTAAAGCTGATATCTGTAACTACTTCTATGGCATCAAGAGGAAACTGAAATGATGTTCGAACAATAAATACTGTTTATTATCTGCTATTTGCAAAAGCCACCAAAGTGTAATATCCTCTTCACGTGCAGAAAGGGCATCGCTTCCTGTATGACAGCACTAAAATAAATTATGGACTCCAGCTGTGTTTTTTTGTGTTTCACTGTCCATGTTGTTTTGTACAGGCGGAGAACTTGCTACTAGACGCTGACTCCAACATCAAAATAGCCGACTTTGGCTTCAGTAACGAATTCTCTGCGGGCAGTAAACTGGACACGTTCTGCGGCTCCCCGCCATATGCCGCCCCAGAACTCTTCCAGGGGAAGAAGTACGACGGTCCGGAGGTGGACATCTGGAGCCTTGGTGTCATCTTGTACACGCTGGTCAGCGGGTCCTTGCCCTTTGACGGACAGAACCTAAAGGTGGGTGACGTGGAGGCCGTCTTAGTCCAGCATACATTTCCAGTTTTGCTTCCGAGCTTTAGCTGTGCTTTGTTGTTTTCCTTTGAAGGCCAGAACACTGGGGAATGTAAAAACACTGGAGACGTGTTGTTATGCCTTCTATTAAACAACTTGCTAGTAAATATAAACTGATATTCATTTTGCAGAATTATGAGAATCATTAGAGATCGCAAGTGCTTACACATTCAAAATTGACGCGTGTCCTTGGCGTCCAACAAGTGTTTTAAATCCTGCATTGTTTACATCCATGTTTACTAGCTTGCAGTCGTCTTCTTCTACCCTGCCATTGGTGGCACATTGCAGCATATCTCGGCATGTTACCGGCACCTGTTGGTCATAGGAATAGTGTGAAACCATTGGCGAATAACGTATGTGCGCGCATGTCCTTGTGCACAGAATAATCGAAATGGGAACACACTAATTGAAAAAACAGCTCCATAGTGCAAATATCCTTTAATCAAAATATAACACTAAAAGAAAAAGTATTCCACATCTTCCAGTGAGTCCCTTTTGTGCAAACTCATTGTGTATCAATGTGTGTTGTGTTCAGGAGCTTCGGGAGCGTGTTTTGAGGGGAAAATATCGCGTGCCCTTCTACATGTCTACAGACTGCGAGGGAATCCTGCGCCGCTTCCTGGTCCTCAATCCTGCCAAGCGCTGCTCGCTGGAGGTGAGGAGGAAACTTTACAACAGCGTGATTGGGGGGGCATGTTCATAATGACCACATTAGTGTCTAAATATCGAGTAGTAAAAGTATAATCGCTCTTCATGTCTAATGTCTGTGATTCGATCTTTCTTGGATAACTATAATAAATGAAAACACACAAAGATGAACAAAGGCACACAGATTTATTTGTTGTAAGGAAGAAGATGAACAACTGAACATACATACAATGCAAAATGTTGACGTTTCTAGTGTCAAAAAACAAAACATGTAAACTTTTTTACATGAAATTTGAGTGCTTTGTGTCTACACTGTATTGCCGTATTTCAAAATCTCTCTCTCCTTCTCTGTTCTCATCAGCAAATAATGAAAGATAAGTGGATTAATGTCGGCTATGACAGCGAGGAGCTGAAGCCCCACACAGAGCCTGTGGAGGACTTGAACGACACCAGCCGCATTGGTAAGAAACGCACACCTTTTAACATTAATTTATTTACTTAAAGAGGTGGTATTCTGCTTTTTGGCTTTTTCCCTCTTCTTCTTTATTGAGTTATATATCCTTTCTGTGCATGTAATAGGTTTGCAAAGTGAAAAACCCCAAAGTCCAGCCCAAAGGGAGTTCCCATCTCCCACAGAAAACTCCGCTCTGAACTGCCTGAAAACAGCTCGTTTGTAGTCCAGCCTTTACTTCCCTGTCTTGTGACATCACAATGAAAATGTCATAATGTTCATTGAGCGGCTACTCCGACACGCCCTCAAAAACAGCGGTGGAAAAACAGTGAGCTGCAGCACACGGCTCTCCTCTCCCTTCCAAACACTAGCTACCCTCCAGGCAGGCAGTGGACATAAAGTTGTTCCTGTGATGTAGAGACAGAGCTCAGTTAAAACTTTATGGATGAAAGATACTTTTGTTACAGATTAATAACTCACCGCTCTGAAACTCTTGCTCTAGTCGGCAACTGAACCGAAGCTGTTTACCGTCTTTTCGCTGACCTGCCCTTCTCTGCTTCTGATTGGCTAGTAGTCCTTAACTAGGAACTGCGCATGTGCAACTCCCAAAGATCATTTAGAGACAAGATGTATCACTCCATAGCTAAAACGAAGCCTTCAACACAGGGTGAAAAGAGGAGATGGAACAATGTGCAGTATGAAAAAAATATGGTGTTTTTTTGAAAATTAAATCATGTAAAATTGTTCTGGTACAACCTCTAAATAAGATTTTGAACCTGAAAATGAGCATAATGCCACCTCTTTTAAGCATTGATCAAAATATGATTAACTGGTAACCGTCCGTTTATGAGTGGGATCATGTTGCAGGTTACAAAAACGGTAAACAGAATTATTTAATGAGGGTAAGATGAGAAGGTCTGGCTTAGGCTGCTGTCCAAAGAGTCGTCACCTGCCACCTTTTTTGTATTTGTGGGCAGTTACGGACACAGAAGTGGGTCATGTTCGAAACTTCCATTACGGACACATCATCAGTGCCTGCATGGCGACTTTTCTGGTGCACTGGCTTATTACATTTTGTAAGCCTACATACATGGTACTCCAGACATGTTGTTCTGGCACAAAGCTCTTGGCACATGTTTAGTGCTTGATCCATATGCAGGACCTGAACTTAAGCTTCACATCAAGCGGAGCACGGAGGGTGAACCTTTCATAATTGAACAGAAGATGAACCTGCGTGATTTCGGTGTAGCTGCTCCTAATGTCATTTGTCTCGTCCCAGATGTGATGGTTGGGATGGGCTTCACCAGGGAAGAGGTCAGAGAGTCGCTGGTCAGTCAGAAGTACAATGAGGTCACCGCCACGTACCTGCTGCTGGGACGCAAGAACGAGGTGAGTGTATCGGCGTTTGTTTTGGATTTCTTTGCAGATCTTTTTATATAGTTAGATGAATTATGGGTGTATTTGACAGTCTATATTATAAATGTTAAGCTCATGCACTATATAAAGTTATCACAAAATGAAATAAAATACTACAGTTTGGTAGATTCGGGATTGATATCCAATCTTAAATAGTTTACAGCTGGGGGAGGTCATTTAGTTGCAATCACATTCAAAATAGCAGAATCTGTTTTACTCAATGTAACAAAATGAATATATAATTTGTTGTGATTTTGGTCAAACCCTGATATAGACTGAGACATGAAACTTGGTTTTAGATGTGAATGGACTAACTTGGTCTTGGTTATAACATTGGGTTGTTGCGCTGAGAGAAGCCGTGAACAACCTACAACTTGTCTCTAGTCATGTTGTAAGTTTAATTCTTCTTTCTGTCTGTTTTTCTGTCTCTCAGGCGGAGGGCAATGAGTCTCGTTCAGGCAGCAGTCTCAGTCTAGCTCGAGTCCGACCCGGCACCATAACCAACGGAACCAGCAAACACACCACTTCCTCTTCCTCCTCTGGTGCACCTACTTCCTCCTCTGGCCACAAGGCACAGCGCAGCGCCTCCACTTACCACCGCCAGAGACGACACTCTGACTTCTGTAAGACAAGTGACATAGCTTGTTTTGTGGCGTAGAGTTTGATCCGTTCTGAAATTGAATGAAATGGTGACAGAAATCTTCCTCACTGAGAACTCTGTTAACCTGTCTCTCAGGTGGTCCCGCGGTTCCAGGATCGACGCACCCCAAGCGGAGTCCCAGTGGCGTAGGCGAAGGGGCGGGGCTTAAGGAAGAGCGGCTGTCGATCCGCAAGCCGAGCACCAACACCGTTGGCTCCCGTAGCATCCCAACCCCCTCCAGTCCCATGGTTAGCTCCGCCCACAACCCAAATAAGTCAGAGATACCCGACCGCCGCAAGGAAGTTACCTCGACCACAGTAAGGCCAAAATAATATATAGTAATATCCAGTCTGTTACATTTAGTCTCTTATCAATACAACATATTAGATGTCAGAATCCCAAAAGTTACATACTTCACCCAGCTGGGGCGGGGCGCGATGGAGATTATAGCTGTTCAGTAAGATTAGCATGAGAGAGAGAGAGAGAGAGAGTTGAAGACAGCAGCCAGATTAACCTGAGATTAACTCTTTAATGTTCTGATACTGTCTGAGGTCAAACTGTCAAGTATTTTTTGTTTACCTGCACGGAGCACCAGATGGGCAGGTTTTACCAAGTACAGCTTTTTTAAATGGTGTCAGATAAATTGTCATGCATATGAAGGAGTAATACATGTAAGTTTTAAGGCTCTCCTCGTGTTATGTGGTAAGGTAAAACACATTCTCTCGTCACATCAGATTAAAACAGACCATATACAGATATTCAGGACATCATTTCAGTAAATTGATTTGATTTTGGATTTCTGATTCTTCTTTCTCCAGAATAACATCCCTGCTAGTGCCATGACTCGAAGGAACACGTATGTGTGTACGGACCGATCCAACACTGATAGACACACTCTGCTGCAAAATGGCAAGGAAAACAGGTGAGAGGAGCCAAGCTGTCTGTGTCTCTTTGTTTGTATCTCTGCTTATCTTTTACAGTACACATGAGAGCCCTCACAAGATTAGCACATAGATTTGTCTTGTTTTTTTTTTTGTGGGAATTGGGACCACAGCCAGTGGACGTGGAGCATGTGTTTATAAACAAATAAGAAGCAATAATGAAGGTTTCGGCATCATCGCTACAAGTTCATACAGCCTAGAGCAAATTTGAGTCTTGTTTGCTGCCATTTTTGCTCTAAATTTCACCTCATGTTGATCTAAATTCCCTGAAAGACCTAAAGGGCTCAGCGTTGAGATTAGAATTGGGTTTAGGTTGGGGAATATGTCCAGGAAAAAAGCTCATTAACAGAATCAATTTTATAAAAACAAGCGTGGGCTGCTATTGTTGGCTATTAAATGTGAATGCAATGTAAAAACACGTAAGGGCAAGATGGAATTAATTGAGTAAATGAATTGCCCTGTCGCACTGTATTTAACCCAGTGTTGGAAATACATTCATATTCATATTAAATACAGTGTGAAAATGGTTGGTTTAGAAAGAGGTTCCACTGGTGCAGATTGTCTGTTTTTGAGAGTGTTTGGCCCCGGGGTGTTTGTCTCACATACATTTTGTCTCTTGAAGAGAGGATAAAGGGGCTTAAACTGTGCATGAGTGAGTTGCCTGTGTGTGTGTGTTTATGTGCCCAGTATGAACTGTCTGTTATGGCAGATGGTTGTCTGCTTGTCAGTCTCAGAGCATGGCAGTCTCTCTCTCTCTCTCTCTCCTCCCTCCCTCCCTCTTTTCCTATGGTCACTCACTCACATTCTCACTTTCATTCTAGCTGACCTGTTTTCCCTCTGTCTCTTTATCACTCTGTAATTTTGCCTCTCAGAGGGAGAGCGTCTGGCATCTGACCTCCAGTAAAATGTTCATGCAATGTTCAGACTGATAAGACTGATGGAGAGTTTTAAAATCTAAGACTAAAGCAACGAAGAACAACATGAATGACTGGACGTACAAGTAATTATGGAAGTAAAATGTGTCAAAGCTGCAACCGGCACGAAAGCATTGAACAAACATTCTCATGTGTACCAGCCATGATGCTTTATAAGCTACCAAACAGAAAAGAGACGACACACTATTACATTCAGGCTTTACAAGGAGGCAGTATTCTCCCGTTTAGCTCCATTTTCTGATCTAACAGAGTGGAACGAAGGACAGGTAGAAGGAGGGAAGGACGATTGGATGAGGAAAAGAGAGGGGGAGAGTAGAGGGTAAGGAAAACATGAGGGGGGGGTAGAAAAGGGGAGCTGAGAGCAGCAGGATGAAGTGAGGACTGGCATTGTGCCAACGTAACCCTCCACTTGCCTTAGAGGCTTGTCAATGTGATGCCAATGCCGTGCCAGAGTGGTTGATGCGGCAAACGCATGCATGGACACACGCAGTCACATTTAGTTAACAGAAAAGCAAATGTTCAATAGTGGCGAAAGTGCACAGGAGAGACACAAAACACTGATTATGTACACGACAGCATGTATTTTGTTTAAATAAAACATGCAGGTCCTTGGTCTATGATTACGCTGGTAGATAAGTCACCTCATGCCTAGACATACTGCATATGTTTCATAACAGTTTTATGTGCACATACACAGTCCTCATGTCCAGGAGAGAAAATATCCTGCTGAGATTATTTTATAATAATCCCTGTCTTCTCCAGATAGAAGTAACTTAACCTTTGAACCAGGTTTCACTGCAGGTGTACAATGCTTTCTTTTTATTTATCCACCGCTGATTCAGTCACAAATCAATGTCTCTTTTCAGGACTGACACGTAAATGATTTATACACTTAAATTTTACAAGCATCGTGCTGTACTTGTGGGAAAAATTAAACTACAAGTTAAACATCATTTTTTTCTCGTCCTTACCTTTTTCACCTGTTTTCAAACTTCGTTTCACAAGTGTCCCCCCGCCCCCTCTCTTTTCCTCTCCTCCTTCCATCCCCGGTGAGCCCCCCTGCAGGTAGCTGCAGTAGGCAGCAAGTTCACGTTGATGTTAAACGATTTTGCTCTGCAACAGCTGCGCTTCAACTTAGCCCGTCTAATGGTTCTGCCCCACTTGAGCCCTGTGTGGGTGTGTTATGTAGAGCGTTATGAAAAGCAGCCTCAGGCCACCAGCCAGCCGGGGAGTCAGGGGAGGAGAGGTGGGTGGGTGTGACAAAGTGTAAGTGTTGGCTGAAGAGAAGGGAGCAGGGCGAGATGCAGGGGGGCATGCAGAAAAATGAGAAGGGACCAGCGGGGAGTGAAATCTCCAAGGGTCAATTTTCAAAGATTAAGAATAACTGTTGGTCATGATGTGAAGAGCAGCTCGCTCTCTTGTCTCCCACTTTCTGTTGGTACTTGTGCTGCCTCAAAAGTCTTCAATCAATTCAATTTAAGACCTTACAAGTATTACAAAACTGAAATGCACCTGACAGAGGTCTTGAGTAGCATCTTAAAATCAAATTCTTTACACACTTATGTGGTCAACAAAATAAACAAAACAAAGCAAAAGCCATGTGGCCAAATATCCGTTTTTCTTTTCCTTCCATAATTTAGGGAAGAGGCATGATGGATCAGAAATACAGCGTGGAACTTGCTTATTGTGTTTTTTGTGTGTGTGGTTCAGTTGGTGTACTCATCATTTGCACATAACATAAATATGTTTTAATCCTGCTAATATTCTACATTCAAAATATTCCTTTCCGATGAAAAGACAAAAAAACTACGATTGATCCTTTTAACAAGTGTTCTCTGTGTATCCAAAGCCTCATATCCCTTATTCCTCTGTGCCAGTGTTTTCTAAAAACTATTAAAAACAGGGAGTCACACCATTGCACCTAAATGTTCCTTCTTTACAATGAACATATGCACTGTATTTTGTTCAATTGTCAATGTGAGATTGACTCAATACACTTGTCCTCTGCTGTAAATACTCACATGCCAGATGTGTATTAATATTAGGGTCGCACGATACTGGAAAAAACTGACATTGCAATATTTTTATTTTCTACGATTTATATTGTGATAATAATAAACATAAAAGCTGAAAAGTGTCTTTTTAGTCTAAATACGTTTTTTGAGTGCAAATGTCCTTTCTTGTGCTTTTATGCAATAAACATATTTTAAACCAAATGATAAAAATAAAAGCGCAGCTATGCACCAGCCCCCCTGAGTGCTTTTCAAAAGTTGCTTGAACAATATTGTAATTGCTGGTTGCAGAGCCTGCTTGTCGCTCACTAGCAACAAAATGTGTTTATCCAAGAATCCCTTAAATCAGATTGAATTATGTTACATCAGACAGACTTCACTTGTAGATTAGTCATGGAAAATGAGAACCGTGCAAGTTTTCCTTTTGTACCTATCAGGACAAAATGTAAAGGTTTTTTTAAAATTATTTAATTAAAACGAAGAGACCTCTGCCTAGATGTTTGGAAAACCAAGTTCCAAAATAATGGCAAAAGGTCCAGTAACATGATTTATATGTGATCCTGCACAGTTCTTGCACTTGCTAATTGAAATGATCTTGATTTTTTTTTCTCCTCCCTCCAGTTCTATATCCCACCGCCTTCCCCCCGCCTCCCCCTCAACTCACAGCATCGCCGGTGCCTCTGGGGTCTCCTCCTCGTCCTCCACACCCTCCTCCCGTTTATCCAGGGGATCCACGGTGAGGAGCACTTTCCACGGAGGGCAGATTAGAGACCGTCGGCCTCCCTCCCATGCTCCCCCAGGTTCCCCAACGCCGTCCCATGATGCCAGCCCGCTGCCCCACGCCAGGACCCGGGCCACGACCAACCTGCTGAGCAAACTCACCTCCAAGTTGACCCGCAGGTAAGGGGAGAAGCCGGGAGAAGGGTTAGGGGAGGCAAGACTGTAAGTAGAACAGGAAGAGAAATAATAACTCAGAAATCAAGAAACAGAATACAAATAAACCTTTTAACTGCAGAGTTTATTGGAATTTAAGTATTTTCAAGCACTGTGTATGTTTGACGATTACTGCTAACCATCCCAAATGTGGTGAAGTGATAGCCGACTGCTGTGTTTATTGGTTTGCAACTGGACAGTGTAGCTCTTTTGTTATAAACCTGTACATGAAGACCATTTAGTCTATAACCTTGCTGCCTCTCACCGTCTCTTCCTTAACCAGTACTAACCTGCCAGCCTTCCTTCACAAATAATAAATCTTTACAGGCTTCAGAATTTGTCCTCCTCAATCTCAGACCTGGGTCTAATAGTTTTTAAAAATCCTTCCAACTGTTTGTTTTACTAGCTTAAACTTAGTTGTTTGTTTGTTTGTTTTTTAAAACCCACACCTGCCAACAGTTGGAGGATATCCGCTATTGCTATTAATGTGTCTGCCCCATCTCACAGGAAACATAAAACAATTCTAGCTCTTTGAAATAGTAAATAAGAAATAAGATAAGACTTATACTGAAGAAAGCTGTGCTCAAAGATTCAGCTTGAAGCAGTAGGAACTAAAATTAGATTAAACCACAAATGATGTATCTCTTTATGTTGTTTCCCTTAGAAACGGATACACTCAAGATAGATGGCTAGTGTTTGAGTGGGTGGGACATACTACTGAAATTTGAGTTAATTTGGAAGTGAGAAGCATGAGTTTTACTGGATGGCAGTGGATGCAGTATTTCATCCCACAGGAGTGATGTCCAGTACTCGCCCCCACCGGCAATAGAGGAAAATACGTCCTGTGCACTCCTAACAGTGGCGTTAGATCCTGCGAGATACACAGGAGCCCAATCCTGTTGCATAAACCAGGTTCAGAAGAACCAGAATCAGATTATGCAGTTGGATATGAACTATTTTCTTGAATTTAACAAATTGTCCAATAGCAGTTAATCCCTCCCAAGTGGTACAAGTTGGTACAAACGAAAACCTATTTGACCCAGGTCTGCCGGTGAGGTGGACACGCTGTATGTCTTTCACAGTCTTGTTCTTTTCTGCTTACTGTTGCTTTATCTGTTTGTTTGATTCTTTAACAACTTTTACTTTTCCTTGCCAGTCACCTGCCAATCTTCTATCCTTCTTTTTCCTGAACTACAGTACATACAGTTTAATTTGTACTTCTCTGCCTCTTCTACCTGTGCACCTCTGACTGCCATCTCTATGTTGTCTTCCCCTCACTTGCTTTCTCTTTCATTCAATGTCTCTCTGTCTCTGCTGTTAATTTTCCTTTTTGCCATTCCTCTCATCCTCTCTTCATCTCCTTCTCTTCTTCCTCTCTCGTCCTAGGGTCACTCTTGACCCTTCTAAACGTCAGAGCTCAAACAAGTCCATGTCGGGCTGCACCCTCCCACAGGGGACAAAAACAGTTAGTAAGTCTTCCTTTCCCATGTTTTCTGGCTGCTTCTGTCTGTCTGACTGTCTGCCTGCTTGCCAGTACCCCGTCATCCTGTCCGCCCCTCATTCGCTGTCTGTCGCAGGTTGGAGTTTAGTTGTATAAACATTTATCTGAGGCAACGCTACTTTACAGGCAGGAATTTAATCAGTTACAGTCAACCTTTATGGTTCTGGCTCCAAGAAAAGCCCAGCTGTACTGATGCGAAGTGGAAAAACTCCAAAAATGTAAAATGTTGTCTTCCTTTTATTTCCCACATGAAGTGTGAGTCTCTCTTGCAAGTTTCTCATCAAATGTATGCTTCATCAAAAAGACACTTAAGGCTTAAAGAGAGTTCCTTAATTGAAAGAGGTCTTAAACGAAGTGGACAGTTAAAATCCAATGTAATTGCATATAACAGGATTGAGACTGATATATTGGATATAGTAAATTCTGGCAGTTAAATAGTTTATAGTTAAATTAACCTGATGGGAATGTTTGCTTGTCGCTTCAGCACCATCAGACCTGCAGCAAACGGTCACTACTGAAGCTCATCATCTTATCATCTCATGAAGGGAAAGTTTTGATTTTAGCGAAAACTAACTTTTAAACTTTTTTTTTCAATTGGTTTATCCATCCATCTATTTTCTGCCACTTAAGACAGGTTTTCCATCATACTTTGATACTTTTTCTGGTCTTATCGTGATACAGGAAGTTGGTGAGCACTGCAGAAACCCTGTCACCATTCAGTCCATCATAGTTATATGTTGAAGGGATATTTACCTCAGTATAGATTACTGTCGTTTTACAGAAGACAGTATATTTTCCTCAGGTCCGCTCTGTTTGCACAAATTCTGTTTTTCTATGTCCAGTAACAGGCAGAGGTGGATTAGAATATCCAGACTTTAAAGCATCTCTTTAGAAATGTATGCTAAGGTTTAAAAGCTCTGACCAAGCATGTTTAGGAGTCTTAATTGCTAGAGCCAAGTCTAAGAAACTACATCCCCAAAACTATGGTCCCAGTTTAAAGAAGTGTAACTCCTTATGCACGATTGTTTCTTCCTATAGAGCAGCTGTATCTCAAATTAGTGTGTTTGTGTGACTGAAACTCTAATCAGCAGCTGCCTGCCTGAATGTCTGTCTGTCTAGTTGGACTGTCTGTGTCTCTGCTGCTGCTTTACGATGTAGCACTCACTAGAGGCTGTCGGTTGTACTGCACCTTCCAACAAAACGCAAAACAGACATCGGTTTTCTGGAACAACTAGAGGTGAAGTTTGAGTTTTAGATGCAGGTTTTTACTTTGCACTTATTACTAGATAGTCTCTTCGCCTGTTTGCTTGTGTAGGCACAAATCCACAGTCACACGTGACACACACACACACACACTCGTTTTTAGATTAAACAACCCTATGTAGATGTTTGTGTTTCCCCTGGAGTATGTGAGTTTATTGCAACTAGTCTGAGTCATGTAATCAACACCATATGTTTGCTCGTGCTGTTAACAAAGCAGCAGTCCTTCAGCAGGAGAGGATACCGGACAGACAGGAAGCAGGGAGGCGTTATTGTCACAAGACAGAGGTTATTGAGGTAAACAGCTTTGTTACTGGTACAGGTAGTGTGCATTACTGTTTTAGGGGCAGTAACTGTATAATTGTATTTATGGCCAAAATAGACACCACTGTGAAACACTTCCTGATATCCAGCTTGATTGAAAATGTTTCAGTGTAGTTTTTGGAATCCATGCTTTAGAAGAGCAAAAGCTTCTTTATACGGCCAACTTTATGCATTTTTCTTTATCAAAAGGTGATTTTCTCTCACACACACACACACACACTCTGTAAACAGATCCTCTACACTGCGATTCAAAGATTTTCAACATTATATATGATAATCCATATAGCGGTATGGTTCTAAACTTGTTGTTGTGGGTGGGCTTGGTGTTCATATATGTAACTATGTTCTGTCAATATGCTGCTATTTTGGGCAGGTCTCTCTTGAAAAAGAGGTTTTAAATTCCATTGAGATCATCAGGTTATATGAAGGTTAAATAAATAAATAAGGAGTAAGGAGGAAACCTGTGGTCAAGGAGGCATGGAGTGTTTTATACCATTATTAAGAGCCTAGACTGTAGTGTAAGCACAAAACATTGTGTTTTGATTTTGTGCTAAGCTGTTGCTGTCTCTCTTTGAGAACTAAATGTTGAGATTATAATAAGGTAAATTATAAAACATTATTATAAAATAATATCTTTCTTTAGTACACTTTACATACTAAGGCTATAACTAACAACAATTTTCATTATCTAATGATCTGTCAATTATTGTCACGATTAATTAATTAATGACACTCACAGTTGCTCAGTCCAAATTGACATCTTCAAATGTCTTGTTTTGTCTGAACAGCAATCAAAACCCAAGTTTACAGTTGTAGAAGATAAAGGAAACTCAAAAGAATTGTTGCAAATGAATTTTCTGTCGATTAGCTGATTGATAAACCGTGTCGCATGTCTAGTAGATACATATACTGTATATAGATATAGAGAGAGCTTTTCTTTACTGATTTGAAGTTAGATTGCGTCTCCCATTGTGATCACATGGACAAATAATGAGGTTTACAGTTTGTAATACTTTGTAAAAAGTGCTAGCAATACTGTTTAAATGACCTGTTGTGAAAATTCTGATTTGGCATACTTAAGTTGTAAAGATTCATATCTGGGTAAAAATGCGCAATTCAGTCTGCGTCATTGTAGCTTTGAAGCAGTGACATTACGAGTACACAGCATGTGTCTGAGCCCCTTCCTGGAGCAGATGCTTGTAAGAAGAAGCATCTCAGCCTGCTGCAGTCATCCTGACTGACTGACCCAGCGTCGCTGCCGTTTTAAATCTGGATTAGTTATGTAACTAGGATTTATCCTTCTCTTAAACGGGGATCTTGCACAGTTCTCTCTCAAGATACAAGCAGATTGTCCTCTTACACTACTGTCTCTCCCTCTGTCACTTTCTGCTCTTATTACCTCACTTTGAGCCCTCCCTGCTTCTCTCTCACCTCCCAGCCGTTACACAGATTAACTGCACAAGAGTCTGTCATCACATACTCTTTTTCACAAAACACTTCCCACTTTTACTCTTCCATGAAGATGTGATAAGACTTGTCTTGCTCAGGGGGCACCTTGGCAGCAGTTTCTAAAGGAGGAAGCAAAGTGTTACTCACATTCTTTACCCAGACAAGAAAGGCAAGGTCATAATCTAGATGGGACACCACCAATTCAGCGGTCACAAAACATTTACATAATTACTGCGGTACACCCAAGTACAGGCAAGGTTTCAAAAGATGGCCTTATATAGGTAAACATTTGTACTAGTTACCGATTCTTCCAGAAACATAATGGTCAAGTTTGGAACATTTGATTGTTATTAATCCAACAGGAATGACCTTCCAGATATTTGCTGGATGATTGTTTGGTTGACATTTACTCATAAAATGCTGATGGGTTTCCCACCGACTGTGTGGATTAGCAGCAATCTCTCCATGTACTTTAAGAGAGGTGTCACAGGTGTAGGACTGCAGCTAGATTTAATGCCCTGCAGCAGCTCCTCAGTCAAATCCAGGGTCATGTTAGATTAGGTTTCATTTTCAGGCAAATCTTTCAATGAAATCTCACTGCTCACTCCTCCAGGCCACCCCTAGTTCCTGGAATATAGATCAGGTTACGGGCTTGGTAGGAAAGAAGTGCTCAGTCTGCACACAGAAAGTAGCAACAGTAGCACCTGGTGGCCATGAAACAGAAGTGCAACAAGCTGCCCTAAACTCAGTAGTACCTGCCAGCCTGTATGTCCTTTAGCAGGAGCTTACAGTATGTGTGACTCTTTAATATGGCATGCTGAATGCAATAAGCTACTAGTATATACTAATATGATTGGAAGATGAGACTTGTCACCATAAGCTTCAAGAAAGCACAACATAGGAAGATTCCACATAACTTCAATATAAAAAAACCTGCAGGTACATTTAATAAAACTTGAAATGTAGAGAGGGATGTTAGCAACAGTAGTAGTGCATAAATGAATGAAGGGCGTGCTGTAGGAGTAATGTATGCTGTAATACAAGAGGAAAAGGATCAGAACCAAAGCTAAGACAAAAGTTGGCAGGAAAGATGCCGACAACTAACACCTGTTTATGTAACTTTGTACAGGGAAGCTTATAGACAACTGGCTGTCGAAAGGTTTTATAATCTATTTTGTCTCAATATACATTATTAGTTTATGTAATAACGTTATCTTGTGATCCTATGAAGTAATCCATAATTATGTTAATGATTTGAACCTCATCTGTTCAGTGTTTTTTGTTATTGCAGATCTAGGATCAGTGTTGGTTCCAAATCAGCTCCACACTTTTAACTATTATGTAAATAAAATCATTTTTTAAATAATGTATCATGCAAAGAGCTAATCTGTCCTAATTTATATATATATATATATTTATTTATTATTATAAACCTGGCAACACTGAGGAGTGTGCATCATACTGGATCAGATATGTTCAACATGACTAGCTGATATTAATTGGTTCCTGTCAATCACCTGAGAGCCAAAGAAAGAAATGCACCAGCATTAGATGATGTGTGTGTGTGTGTGTGTGTGTGTGTGTGTGTGTGTGTGTGAGAGTCAGACCACCACTGCTCTGGATTCACTCCCTCTACATTTGTGTATCCTTCTCATTTGTTTTGTTGTTTTCATCCAGTGTAGGCTGGTGATGATCCATCTGTGATTTGCAGACGTTGTCGTGTTCTGTGTTGTGACTGGTTGATGTGGATTGACTGACGTAGACGTGCTGCTAATTGGCGTATTAAAACAAGAAGGTGTGGAGTTTAGGAGGGGAGAGAGGTTGGCCGATTGATTCCTAACAGATACGTTTTTCTTCTTCTTGAGGGTCACAGACGAACCTGAGAGAATCAGCAGATCTCCGGTCACAAGGTGAGAAAACGTTTTTACATTTTTCCAACACTGACATGCAAAAGTAGAATAATCTTGAATTTCATGTGTCAGCAGAATTACATGCAGCCTGCTTTTTATAATTCATCAATTTAGCATGTACTCAAAGGACGTTAAAGGCCTTTAACATCATAGTTGATGCTGATCATAGTTCAACATTTTTGGAAATTATCTTATTTGCTTTCTTGCAGAGAAAAATAAATCTTCTATCTCGCTTAATACATACAAAAACGACAACTGGTCATTTTATTCGGGGTACATGTCCAGCACATACCCTCCATAAATCAGAAACTTGTCGCTTTCACACTGTTTCTGTCAGAATAAACAAAGAAGATGTTAATCGGTGAGCTTTAGAGGTGCTGCGAGGCTGATTTTGTTGCCTCTGTACAGAGTTAGGGTATCTGTTTCCCCATTTTCAGTCTTTATGCTAAGCTAAGCAGCTCCATATTTACGGTACAGACATGAAAGTGGTATGAATCAGCAAGAAAGCAAATTAGTCAAATTATTCCTCAAATTAAGTCTCTGTCTGACTGCTAGTCTGAAGGTAATATATTTCCTCTAATCTAATTCAAGTAAAATACATAAAGGTTCACACTGCAGCTGTATATGTTTTCATTTTTAGGTTTGACTGAGACCTGATTTTTTTATTTTATTTTTTTCTAAATGTCTGAAGTCAACATGGAGTCACACTTTTGCAAGTGATCCAACATGGGAACAGGATTACGTATCCAGCACAGATCCTGAATCATACTACTCAGGACATTTTATTTTTGTGATGAATTTTTTTTAATTGAATCTTTTTCTTTCATGTGGTGAGGACACAAGGAAAGACTAAATTTGAATGTGTTTATGTGCGAGCTGCGTGGTCAATTACCTACATCCGTTCACATTAAAACTTCTCTGTCCTGCATCTTGTAAAACACAGCTCATTAACATCAATAACTTGTTATAGCTGTTAATGGTCAAACACAAGAAGGAAGTTCAGAAAAGATTAAATGAAAATAAAGAATCGGATTACAAATATTAAACTTTTGTGTTTCAGTTGAAATTCAGTATTGTTGCTATTTCATGTCAGTAGTCTGAGACAACTACCGTTATTTTATTTGAAATTGCATGAAAAGCACATCCATCTTTTTCACTCACTGTTGATTACGGTCACAGCAAAAGACCATTGAAACCTGTATAAAAGTGATGTTGATCTCTCGTACTTCCATCTTATTACACTACATTTTTTCAGGGTTATCGGACTCAATTTATCAGTATGTTACTAAAGGTCTTGTGTACTTTCTCTCAGCCTCAGCTGCTACAGTCAAGTCTCAGTCTCAGGTTAAAAACAGCAGGTAAACCAGCAGCACTGGGCTAACGTTAGCCAACAGACTGTGGTGTGGTCATAGATGCACAGCTCCCTGTGGTAGATGATCCCTGCGAGTAGAACATTTTTGATTTAAAGAAAAGAAAGAAATTCTAATAATTTTATCGTGTCTAACAGCAGCTTAGTCCCTGAAACTCTTTACCCTCCCACACCAGCAGGCTGATGTTTAGAGATCTTTGTGTGTTAGTTGGTGCTCCAGTAATCAGTATTTTATTAATGTTTCTGTGTAGTATGTCATATGTTATCAATCCCCATATGACCCAAATCCTTCACACGAATATTTAATTTAAGGTGGGTTTGATTTATGTATCCCTTTGGTGGTGTACATCCGCTGTAGTATCTGGGGGGGGGGAGAGATGTTGTTGTTAAATTAGAAAATACACATTTACCTATCTGTGACTTAGGTAGCTATGTAGAAATATCAAAATCTACTGTATGATGCTAATCTTTTTTCTTCTCCTCCCTTTTCCCCTAACCCCTCATACATTCACATCCATACAACCATACATTCACTTGCCTTAAACTCAAATACCAACATTTATCCTTAAATCCTTCATTTATCTGACCTCCTGCCATCGCACCTCTCCTCCTGCCTCATGTTGATTTTTGCCAAACCTTTAACCCCCACGCCACCAACATATACATCCCATATCAACCTTGCCCTGTCCTTTTTATTTTCCTCCTCCATCCTCCGTTTGCATCGCCCCTCCCCTTTCAGTCGCCATCTATCTGGGCATCAGAAAGCGGCCGAGCCCCGGACCCCCCGATGCGGCTGGGATGTGAGGGTGCGGAGCCCCCGCGACCCGGCCGAGGTGGTGCTAGCACTGCGTGAGGCGGCGCAGGGCTGCGGCTGCCAGGTCCACCTGGCCGGGCCCTTCCTCCTGTCCTGCACCCACGGAGCAGCCGGCGCCCGCGTGGCCTTCGAGGCCGAGGTCTGCCAGCTGCCCAGCGGGCTGGGCCAGAGCAGCGGTGTGAGGTTCAAGCGCCTGTGGGGGGCACCGTTAGCCTTTAGAGACATCGCCACCAAAGTGTCCAAGGAGCTCGAGCTCTGAGGGCAACAGGAGGCGGGGTAGATTGATGATGGAACAGGACAGGTTGATGAATGAGGAGGGATAAGGGGGAGGAGGAATAATGAGGCAGAAACCATCGGCGCCGCCGCCTCCTCCTCCTCCTCCTCCTCTTCCTCCCCGGGCCCTCCTCATCTGATGTGGCTAGCGATGCCTCGCCTCCGCCAAAGACCCACTTCTTCTGATGCCACCAATCACAACGAGACAAACGGATGCACAGACACGGATAGACCGCCATCGGCAGGCTTATGATGACCCTTGACCTTGGAGCTGTCAGTGACCTACGACCCCTGCTTAAAACACACCACCTCCATAATATGTGAGCCCATGGAGTCACAGGTTTCTTTTATTTCATGATTTCATGTTTGATGAGGAGGGTGTTGCTGAGAATGATGGAGACTGATAATTTGTTGTTGTTGTTGTTGTTGACGTTGTTATTCCTATTGTATCATATTTGTCGTCATTCCTTTTTAAAGAGCTGCTATTTAAAGAAATGTTTTAATTTTTGTGTAGTAAGTTTATTTTATTTCTTTAAAGCTTTTAAAATGGGCAGAAATTTGACATCTGTTGTCCTTCTCGGGAGCATACGTGACATATTTAAGAAGAGGGGGAGGCGCAGTGTTACCTCCGGCCTCTAGAGGGAGACATGCAGAAATGCAGAGACTTGTGACAGACTGAATGATGCATCACAGCCTTTCTGCCCATCCACTGATCACGCCCATTTTACTGCTCAGTTGGGATTTTGATGTTTGTTTGTACCATTTCTTGTAAAATGTTGCTTCCCTGCCTGCTATCCACACTGAATCCTCTACCTGTGTATCGATAGCTGGCAGGTGAGCTGCTTAGAGACGAGCAAAGCTGCCTAAAAATACAGGACACAGCTCATGTGTTGTACTTGATAACCTGATTATTAGAGCTTTTGCTCTGTTTCTTTAGCCCCAATGTTTTGTCCCTTTCTGCCCTTATTAAAAAGCAAAAGTCCTTAAAAATGTAAAATTACAAAATGGTGTTTATTACACAAGCCTGTATTTATTTTACAGGAGTTTGTGATCACGAGTTGGATGTACGCAGGTGAAAAAGAGCCAAGTAGCATCATTTTACCTGAAATGCCTCCATTCAGCAGGTTAAGTTTATTTAAATTAGAAAAGCAGGTTTTGTTATTATCTGATGTGATGGAAATTTTACACAAAATCTTAACTCCTTTTCCTGCTTCAACCTGATTCAACGTGGAGCTGAAACGCCTTCACTTCAATGTCACACTGTTAAAGGTTAAGCAACCACTGTTTGTCTTTAAACTCCTGGAAAGGCAGTGTGTCTTTTTTAAAAGATGACCTTCAAGCCTTTTCATCAAAATTTGATCTCTTAGTCCAAACACATAATTATGGAAGCTCATACTGTTGTAGAGTAAATGGAGGAGTAGTTTACTGACATACAGTAGTTAACCTAGTAGCACTTTGGCATAACAGTAACAAAGTCTGTCAGAATGCCGACGTTCCTCAAATGTAGTGCAATACAGCCACAAAGCCAAGAATCAAGACTTGAATAAGCATTGATTAAGATTTAATAGGGCTTCTTGTTTGATTTATTTTTTTATTTTTATTTTTTGATATTGCTGATTTGTTGTTAAAATTCTTTGAGCACTTTTTTGCTTTTTAGCCAGGATTGCATTGTACTGTACGGGCAGAGTTTTTAATTATACTATATATTTCTTTTTTTGTATATTGTTAAAAAAAAATCACACTATTTCCTTCATTTTAAAGCCAACTGAAGTGAATAATTGACATTCTGAATGCGCTTTTTCCTTTACTTGATTTACCTACCTACAATGACTTCTTGGCATCATTCCCTTCCCACAGTTAGACCAGTGAACCTGGAATGATGACTTCAGGTTTCCAGGTAGAGGTGCCATTTGGATGCCACAAAGTCATATGAAGGAAACTGAGGTACAGATGTATTACCAAATTAAAAAAAATAAATAAATCTGTCTTCATATAGTTTTGTCAGATTTAACCATTTTCTTTTGTCCAGTACTACAATTTTATGTGCTTAACTTCAGTCCCGCTTTTGATATACAGAAACTGTGGACTTTTCCCTCTGTCAACCAATCAGAATGCAGCACTGCTGAGACGTATATGACTGTTCAGATTTGATTATTGCTGGAAGAGGTGTATGACTGTTAACCAATCAGACTCCTGCATCAACAAGCCACTGTATAATTTCAAAAGCGTGCAGCGATGAGAATGTGACCTTCAGTGACCTTTTGAAAAATTGGATTCTGATTTTCTTTGATAAAAGCGCTTCGTTGCTCCTTACAGAACAAATCTAGCGGTATTCGACAAATACACACAGTCCACCAAGTGCTACATTAATCATATATTGACACTGACGACTCCAAAATCAAAAGGTTGTTGTACTTTATTGTGACTCTATAAAGGCAAGTGATTATAACTTGTACTTCTGAAGTATGCAGCATCTAACAAAACACTGATATGTAAAAGGAAAAGTTAGATGCTGCAGCAGATTTGTGATCTTTTACAGCTCTAAGGAATTTATCTGTTTATTTGGAGATTTCAGCCGCAGCAGGTATCCACCACTGTCTGGAAATGTGAAGCTGTGATTTAGAGCTAGTTTTTGCAAATTAGTTTTGTGTACAACTGGGCCTCACTCTGAACCTGTTCTGTAGATACAGTTAGGGCCACGCTTTAAGGCTACCGTTCTGTTGTATAGTGTGTTTGAAGCCGTCGCTGTTAACAACAAAACTTAACTTATGGGCTGAAATTACAGAAATGAACGACCTGCAATCCTGCATGTCTCCTAGGAAATAATGTGTGACACAAAAATAAAGACTTTCAACCTCTTATTTTATGTCTTTTTTTCCTCAAGGATTTAATGTCTTTGATGTGGCATCTCACCAGTTTCTTTGTGTTGAATTCCTGTATGGTGTGTGAGTATTTTTAAGGCATTTACTTACTTGTGCCCATATTAAAATGTACTGTATCTGTTTATGAAGCATAACTGCACTGATATGAATAGTGTGTATTTCTACATAAAGAAAACATGAGAGAGAGGGTTTGATTGTCACATGGGGCATAGTTTAATTGTCCAATTATATTTTACAACC
Organism: Micropterus salmoides; assembly: GCF_014851395.1. NCBI lineage: Eukaryota > Metazoa > Chordata > Actinopteri > Centrarchiformes > Centrarchidae > Micropterus > Micropterus salmoides. The sequence continues at coordinate 36,318,693 of NW_024042261.1, forward strand.
AAAAAAAAAAATTCTTTCGATGTGAATACATAGCCACGACCAGACTATGCATGGATTGATCCCAGGATGTTACAGAGAAGATAGGGGGAAGAGATGATTAAAGTGAGAAGAACCAAACACAAAGCAGGAAAGGATGAGTGAGGAAAAAGTGTCTTCCTGAAGGAAGGAAGCAAGCAGGAAGTAGCCAGTTGGCCGAAACCAGTAAAATAACTTTACAACGAGGCTACCTGTTCATTTTTTATAATATAAAAAAACAAACACAGACAGTCATTCAGTCATCGGTTGTCTGTCTACTTTACTTCTGGGCGGGGATCATGCCATCGATGGACTCTCCCTTCTCAAGCTTCTTCTCCATCTCAACCATCAGCTTAACGCCATCAACCACCAGCTGGACCTGATCCACCTCGGAGGAGCCCAGACGGTCAGCATTGGAAATGTCGAACACACCACCCACGGAGGCTGTGTCCACACCACCTGGAGGGTAAACAAGGGGAGAAGAATAAGGCCGGAGAGGAAACTCACTGTAACTCCTATCCTCTCTACAATACATGTCCCCTGAGTTGACTTGATATCCACCAATACAAGCATTTTTAGAGAAAGAGCTGTAATCACATTGGTTGAACTAAACTTTAGTGGATAACAAACAGTGTCTGTGGTTAAATATAGACATAAAGACTGTTTGTAGTACTTTTCCTGGAACATGGAAACTATCTGAAGACCATGAACAGGCATGCTATCATTGATATTGACCGTCCATTGATGACCCAGGCTACATGGGTTGAGTTGACTGAAGATAAGTCAAGCTTTGCAAGAATGTTTCTTAAATTAAATAAATATATGCTCACCCTACCTAGTTAATCCAAATACCACAGTTCTTCAGATGTGGCAGAAAAACAATTCAAGTAAATTAATTCCTGGAAGTTCTGGTGAAAACGAACTGTTAGGTATAAGAGGGGAAGATAATAATGCTGCTAACTGAAACACATGCAAAAAAACGTTCAAAATAATATATTATTTATAAAATACTTTAGTAAGGATATAAAGTCTTGCTAATCCTAAAAGCCAAACTATGGCAGCCATTTTATAATATTTTTTAGTACCTGTGCCACGCTTCTGCAGACGCAGCCTGGTCAGGATCTCCTCGAACTTGGGATGTGTGCTGAGCTTGGGCAGCTTGACGTGCACGCCACCGCGCAGGCCGGTTCCCAGGTTGGAGGGGCAGGTCAGGATGTAGCCCAGATGCTCGTTCCACATGAAGCCGTGGTTGTGCTTCTTGAAGATCTCCTCAATCTGATCAGCGACGAGGTGAAATAAATAGTTAATATCTAACCAGATGGATTTCATTAAACGTAAACTAAATCTATCTGTTAACAATGAAGAAAGAAATTAAACATCAGGCAGTTGTTTTACAGACATGACTGGTCTATATGGAATAGATTAATATTTACACCTACGACATAATTACAACACAGAGAAGTTAACTAAAGAAAGGAGGTAAATTGTACCCATGTTCCCAGTTGAATAGTTCATACTTGTGTGTCTGCATCACTGTGTGTAAATAAAAAAATTATGCATGCGTGTTTTTTTTACCTTCTGCAGGCCAACGCAGAAGCGTTTGAAGACCTCCTTCATGTTGCCTCCCTTCTGCATTGAGATGACACGCAGGTGATCCTCCTCATTCACCCAGACCAGGAAGGTCTTGTTGTCGTTGTGCCTGGAGGATGAAAAAACAGCTCATTTTCACTTCATTTACACTCGTTTAGATTCTATTGATTTAACAAAAAAGCAATTGAAGACTCAAACAGGCTTTTAGTTAGACAAGGGTTTTAAGGCTGGTTATGTATTGTATCTGACTTTATTATATTGGATCTGACTTATATACTAGTACAAAATGTTCACAAGTGTTGCACAAATGCAAAATGTTTCTCAAAATGCCTCACAGAAACGGGAAAGTTAATGTTCCTGGTCTCTAAACCAACACTGAGCTGCACAGTGGATTTACTGAATGTCAAGCCACTGTAAGGGGATAGTGATTACTGCAGCTGAACACACTGTGCTTTGGTATTCATGACACACTTTAACAGATGTTTGAGAACAGGAATAATCAGGATTTTCATATTAGTGCTGTGGGAGAAAGAGACAGACGGTGGAAGTTTTGAAGGTTGGGAAGGGCAGATGGGACATTTTAGCTCAGAGGGTGGTCATTTTTTAACTCTGTGTGTATTTTTAGATTGGCACACAAAATCTGCTTTTACAGTTGATTACAGCACATATCTGATCATCTTTTTGTTCACTAAACTGGGTAAGAGTCTCTCACCAGATGCCTCTGGCGTCGGGCCAGTCACGGGCCATACCAGCACAGGTCAGCAGGGGGGACACAGGTTTGTCGAACAGGAAGTGATCAGCGATCAGCTGCTCCTGCTCGGCGTCGGTCATGCCATTCAGAGGGTAGTACTTTCCCTTCAACTCACCGTCCAGGTTGGCCAGGGCTGAGAGGAAAGGAGTCAGTCACAATTATATTCTGCATTCTACAAACATTAGAGATTAATAGATTGGCATTATTTTTGTTAGTTTGACATTCACCCTCAATGGACAGCTTCTCAATCATTCTGCGCTCTCCACGGCTGTTGTGGGGGGGCAGGGTGAATCCCTTGATGCTGCGGCCGGTACGAACACGGCTGGACAGCACATAGTTGGGGTCCAGGTCATCACCACCCTGAAAGACAAAGACAGGACTATAAAACACAGATGCGATTGTTTTTCATATTATTTATATATATATATTCATATTTACAAACTAGCTTTCTTCACCCATGAGTGATTGGACATTTTTGATTTAGGAGTGGAGACATGGTTTAGGCCTACTTCTCAATATATTATAGCTTTGGCTTCAGAAAATGAAAAAAAAAATCCTGCGTATCTTGACTCCTCACCTTCAGGTTCTCGAAGTTCAGGTCAGTCTTGTGCTTGTCGGTGGGCTTGTATCCGCCGTGACGGTCGGAGATGACGGGGTCCAGCAGATCCTTGAAGACCTCATAGGACTCCTCATCACCAGCAACGCAGCCCACGGTCATGATGAAGGGGTGACCTTGGGGACAACAGAGGGGATGAAGAAGTTGACAAGTAGTTACGTTACGTTTGTAGGGGATGTTTTTGTGTTGGCACAGCTAGGTCCTCTTGTACCTGTCCCACTGTGCGACAACAAATTCCTGGGCGTAACTATGGACTGGTTGGAACAGAAACTTGCCAGATGTTAAGCTCTGAACCCAAAAAAGTGATAAAAAGTCCTGTGTCACCTTAGAGGTACCGATGGGTGCTAGCATTGTCAGGTTTAGCGGCAACCCATTATAATAACATTACATAAAGGCATACTCATAACTCATATTTGACTACATATAGTGTTTGTTTGGGTAAATGTATGTCTCCCCAAACCCAGTCTTTGCTGGTGTGTCTTAATCTCTATGCTGATGACTTGCTCCTTCTTACCAGGGTTGTCAACACCAGTCTGGATGATATCATCCAAGGTGAAGCCACTGGGGGTGGACTTGCTCCTCAGCTTGCCATAGATCTCCTTGGTTAGCACCTACAGCGGATGACACCCAGTGATTATACAGTCACATGCTTGTGTTTTCAATGGGGTTGTGTGAAAGTGAACTATCGAAGCACTTTCCAAAACAAATAATGGAATTATTTTAGGAGGTGGGTTTTAGGAGGCTTGCAATGCCTTTCTAAAAAGCAGTGTCAGAATAATCTGAGTCAAGCTTAAAGTCATTTGTGTTTACGCAGGATGTGGACAGACAATGTCAGAGCAGGATTTTCACCTTGGCCATGTGGTTGTTGTGCAGGGAGAGATCGGGGAACTCCTCGTCCACGGAGAACTTCATTTTGTAGTCGTTGTGGCAGTTCTTCGTCATGGCTGCGACTCTTACTTTGTCTGAAAAGACACAAGAACAAAAGGAGATCTTTTTTTCAGAATCTGCAATGCTTATAGATTCATTTTATGAAGGCTGCAGTATAAGTTAATTTAGACTATGTGTCTGTGCAGTATTCAGTCACTTTTTATCATGATGTAACACAGCATAGTGATTGGGTGAATACCATATTTCTTTTCTGGTATTTCTCCAAGATTTTCAAGCATCTTGTCTATGAATCTTCTGGTATAGAAGAGACACCTTCTCATTCTCTCTGACTGCCTTTCTTGGCTTTCTCTCTGCTTCCCTGACCTCTCTGCCACACCACCTGTCTCACACTCACAGTGCAGATTATTAATAGTGTGGCTGTGCCCCCTCTTCTCCTCCACCCCTCCTGTCTCCTGCCCCCTACAGTCTCCAGCACATTATGACAAATTATTTTCTCTTCTCTCTCACTCCATTCAGACTTACACAATCTCAGTGGCAGATCTACGCTGCAATTCACGGGAAGCAGAGAAAGCACTTTATTACCAGAAGTAATAAAAAATGTCAATGAGATGAAAGTTTTTAGGACTGAAAACAGCACAGAATGCTTAAAATTACAAGTAGTAATCTAGTAAAACTTATTCCTTATTGTCTTAAGACAATTTTTAATTTGTATAATGTCATTTGGTCCGTTATATTTAATTGAACTGAAAAAGCATCTTGAAACAAAATCTATTTTTGTATATTCCTACCCCAACATTAATACATCTTAAATTTGGAACTTAGTGATCTAGTACTTAAACACAAATTACTTTAATAAAAATGTCTAAATGCACCAACAGGGCTGCAGCTGCAAAATCAGTCAGAATAAATGTGTGGGGTCAGGAACATATTAATAACTGCTGGCCTTCATTCTGTATCTGTTTACACGACGATCCCTCTCTCTGCCAGATAGAGGCCAAAACTCCATCAGTTGCTTGTGGTGTAGTTGATTAATGACACTTGGTACACTTTAAGGTCAAAGCATTGCATGCCTGATAGATTGCTCCACAAGTTCCATGGCTAAATCAAGCACTCCTAAACTATTCAGAGACTCACGTGAAGCCTGCCTTGCTAGCGTCAGCAACTGCTGATAGTCACACCTGTTACAGTGACACTACACTGCCTTTTACTACCAATCCTTTTATGCGACCCATATCCAAGAAACCAGTGAACACTGATAAAAAATGAGTAGATTTTAGTAGTTTCCATATCAGGAATAAATGTGCCAAACTTTAGAGGAATCCAAGACAAAAATGTCTGAAGAGAAAAGGTTTTCCTGGTTCCAGAATACATCAATGGAGAAATCTTTCACCGACAGATATTTGGTTAAAAATTTTTCCTCTCTTAGTGCAATTTTGTTTTCAGGAGGTTTTTGTCCATACGAATGTGGGAAAATAACCAAAATCTTTCCCATGGATTTATCAGAAAGGCTGACTAAAGCATTATTTTGCTTTTTTACCTGCTTAGGAGAAAAGAAAGAGGTAACAGATCCCGGGATCAGGTCCTATCCACCAAATGTAAGGGTTGCCCAACTCTGCCAAGTGATGGACCTAAGCATTTATACCCAGGCCTCTACCCCTATTGGCTGACTAGACTCGGGGACCCCTCATTGGATTGGTTACAGGGGGTGTTCTGTGCCTGGGTGAGTTTCTAAAAGGCAAGAACAAACGTCATATAACACTCGAGACGAGAGACAAGGCAACAGCTGCAGGCGCTCGGTCCAACCTTTCACCTTCTGCCTGCTAGTAGCTGCTTCATGGGAGCAAGTAGGACAGAACTGTGGTGGACAGGAAGGTACAAAAGCACATGCTTACTCATACATTTAAATATTAGATGCATAACTGCCCTGTAGTGAAGTAAGATTTACATTATATTTGCTTTGAAAATGATTAAATATTTCCTACATGGCAACATTGCACCAAAAGTATAAATGGCAATAGAATAAATATTCCAGCTAGCTGTAAAACACATGTCCAGTATCTACAAGTAAAATGTCATTAAATGCAAATATACAAAAGAACATGAATGTTTTTTCAAGTATTCAAGGAACTTCATTGTAATGGAATTGCATAAACTGAAAATCTGCTGTCTCAGGTTTTTAAGGTTGTGAAAGACACTTTTAAAGTCATTCTATTCAATTTGTTGGGCCCATAGACTATGGGGTCAGGTCGATTGTTTGTGTGTGTGTGGGGGGGGGGGGGGGGGGCACAAACAATCAACCAATCAACCAATCAACCAATCAACAAAAGTTTTTAAAAGCACATCAAAGAGGGCTTTTAAAGTGATTGATGTTGTTATTTAAACTAAGTATTATTGTGCCATCTTTGCTGTAGTTTGATCTGAATTACTCTTAGTGGAGAGGGTGACCATGTGCAGCTTTATGTTGAAAAGGGATCAAGTCTTTAACCTACTTTCATTTGGTCAGAGAGCAGGTGCCTCAGATGGTTTGAACACATAGTGTAGACATGCACGTGCATGTGCTGTCCTCCATGTTTTATAAGTGTCCCAGTGAGTTGAAGCAGAGTAACTGGAGCTCTCTGTCTGTCATCATATTTAGGAGTTAAAATAACCACTTTGTCTTAGATTACATCATCATAATATTCAAGATTACAGATTGGATTTCCTCTCACCTACCAATTTGCTAAGTGGAGGTGTCTGCATGTGTAAGTTTGTGTTGTGTTCCAGCTCCCTGTGGTGATGCATAGTCACAGGCTGTCCAAACCCTGACATTTGGGCAGTCAGAGGAAGGATGTATCAAAACGTGAGAATTTGTAAGTTTGCAGCTTTCTCAGTACGTCTTGAGTGTGTGTGTCTTGTGCTTTCCTCAGACGTTTCATATTTATATATCATATTCATTGTGCTGCCTGATTTTAAGGTTAGTATTGCTTTGTAAAGGCCATTAGACAAGTCTGGGCTCAGGTCAGGTTATACTCTGAATGATATCTTGCTCTAATTGTAAAACTTCAAGTCCAACTCAGGACTGTACGAGCGCCAGGATCATTACCCTCTACTGGTAATGTTATACACCTCAGTAATCTACCCGCAGACAGATATTAAATCACACACACATCATGTGACAAAGTAGAAGTTGCAGGTGGAGCGCAGATTCACAAGACAGGAGAACACGAGGTCAAATGTTTAGGTGATAAATAACAGATGATGCAGATTTCATGATTTCATGATTTCCTCTTGCTGTTTTTTAATATACATTTTAACAAGAGATCAAATACAACAGATTTCCAACATTTCTTTGAATAGCTTCTTCTTCCTCTGTGCAGACTAAGTTTAAATGTGGCTTGATTCGACAGGATTCAGTAATTTATCTAGTTTTAGTCTGGGGTTGCTATAGACAGGAATACACTTTAAATTAAAGTAAATTTAATCACTTTGTAAAAATTACAACAAACAGTAAATGCTTTTGTTTATGTCTATATAGATGGAAGAAAATTCTGATTTCCTATTATAGAGATCTTTTAGCATGTGCTTTTAACATTATTGAGAGTTGGGTTCAAGATTGGATGGTAGTAGCTTGAAGCTTGAAAGCTTAAACCTGCTGGGAAATTTGGTATAGAAAGCAAATAAAAGACAGAACTTGTATTTCTAGTTGTGTGTGCAGATACAGTGGGACATTGGCTTGTGACAGAGCTTGTGACTTGAAAACAGGAGAAGCAAACCACCAAGCTTCCCAAAACGTACAAGACTATTTATATAGCATTTGAAAATCCTATGCTATGCTGATGATTATCAACTCTATATACTGAATGACCACATAATCAATGTACTGGAGCTACATCTTTGATGCAGAGATATGTACTCTCATGCACTCAGTACATAATGACACGTAGCACATGGTTACTACAGATTTGTGTACATTGGTGGTTGTATCCATCCTTTCAGCTTGAAGATGGTTGTTGTGTTCATGAGTAACGGGATGTAGAGAGTCACTCAGCTCCTTTGCTCTAAGTCCAGGTTTCCCAAACTTAAGGTCGGCACCCAAAATAGGTCACCAATTGGTAGAGTAAAATTCACAACAATATTAAAATGTAATAAATATGTAAATATTAGTGCTGGGCCACAATAAAATTTATTAATTAATCACATGATTTTCTGCGATTAATTGCATAGTTATGCGCAAAATTAAATAATGAATTCTAAAGTAGTGTAATGCACATTTTACTCGCGGAGCGCATGTCTCTTGTTCACCGGAGGAAAGAGCAACCCCGCGGGGCCAAGCGACTACGTTGTGATTTTAAAAACGTTCCTAAGACCAACAATACTTATCAGCATGCAGTGTGCAGCTATCTACTTCGCTGTGGCATATTTTTTTTTTTATTTATTCAGGGGAGCTTCACTGAGAGGAAGCCTCTCTTTTACCGGAAGGCCCTGATCACATTCACACTGTTACACATTCACGCTTGCATGCTTTTGTTTATCTACTTCTCCCACACGCTGCATCCAGCTTAGTTTGCCAAGCCTCCCTCCGCTGCTTGTTTGTTGGGTGGGTGATTTGCAGGCTGATCAACATCCCGACCCTCCTGTGACCCACGGTTTGACTGCATGTGTATTCAGAGCCAGTGAGCAACGGACTTTAAAAATAATAATAATAATAATAAAAACTGCGTTAACATGCGATAAAATAATTGACGTGTTCATTAATTAATGCGTTAACGTGATAATAACACGTTAATGTGCCCAGTCCTAGTAAATGAATGAGCGTTCTTTTTTGCTGCACTTTTCTGTTCAGCTCAGATACTATGTGAGGTTTTTGTCTCCCTCTTCTCCCTAGCCTGATCTTCTGTCCACATTCATACAGAATTTTTTGGGCGTCAGTCTGATCTGTCAATCCAAATGATGTCTAAGATAAAGTATAAGGACCAGTTTATTGATGATTCTGCTTCAAATGTAAATGTTCCGTACTTGTATAGCCTTTCTAGTCTTTTCGACCACTCAAAGCGCTTTTACACTACATCTACACCAGTCACACACATTCATACACTGGCAGAACAGCCGCCAGGGGCAAATCGGGGTCGGGGTTCAGTATCTTGCCCAAGGACACTTCGACACGCAGCCAGGGATTGAACCGCCGACCTTCCGATTAACGGCCAACCCGCGCTACCTCCTGAGCCACAGCCGCCCCATGTGGGGAAGTGCTCAGTAATGACAGTTTTAAAATAAATAAATTGCACAGGTATTTCCAAAAGAAACATTCGCTGTATCTGGGAAAGTCCAAAAAAAAAATTTCTTTAAAAATCCTTCAACATGTGTTGATTCAATATGGCACAACATATGAATATGCTTTCTGACTATGTCATACCTGAAAAACCAATTCAGAAACACACTAAACGGCCAGCATGGCATCAGAATGGCATTTTTTCAAAACTGAGCCCAGCGTGAAGATCATTGGAAAGGTAAGACACAGAAAGGAGAAATAGACCGTTGTTGTTTTTGTTTTGTTTTGCCCTTTATCCTTAGTTTATAAATGTAGATTTATTTTTGTAAATTTGGGTCCCAGGGAGACACCGGATTTCTCTTTCAGGTCTTGAGCTGAAAAAGTTTGGCAACCAGTGCTCTAAGTCAACACTCAATCAATCTAAGGTAAAACCTAACATGACAGATTTGTACATTTCATGCGTGACACTAGAGCAGTCGCTTTGAATTACCATGAAGGACTCAAAGACTAACAGCCTGAATGGGTGCATCAACTCTATTTTACATACAAAAGTACTGTTTACCACAAATCCCCATCAATAAAACTCAAAGGTCATGCTGACTGACTAGTGATATGTGCTGTGTGTGTGTGCCTTCTGCCCATCAGAGCAGTCAGATCTGTAGCTCGTATGCCAGTGTGACGCAGATCCAGTTTCCCAGTTTAGACTGTCATTGTATCCCTTCAGCACTCCCCACACTCGCACATCCATACCGTCCCCCCAGCAGCCCAAGAACCCTGCAGCTGCCCCGGGGAAACAGGAATCAAGGACAGTTATGTAACCAGGAACACAGTATGGATCATTTATAATGACTCTCTCTTAATTTCACGGCAAGAATATGATGGTTAAACACTTTAATGTGCTAAGTGCAAACTATATAACGTGAAATTGAATGGAATTACTTTTTGAGTGTTTTTTTTCTGATGTCTGTGTGAAGATATGTTGTTAGAAAAGGTTTAAAGTAGCTCCCTATGAGGCAGCAGAATGAGGGAGGGAATGGTTTGCACAGCCTGATCTTTGTTACGAGTCATATGAGATTATAGAATCGGTGCATTTTGTGTGTGTGTGTTTGTACACGCATCCAATGCGTCTATCAGTGCAGTAACAGTGAAAGTTGTTAATTTACTTATTGTTTTTTTTATTTCTCCTTTTAGTGTGTCTACTGTCTGAACTTGTACATACAGCTGATAAAATGAGTACACATGTAATGTGTGCTTCTGTTTATGCTTTTCCGATGCATTGCATGTGTGAGGACAGCCCGGTCTCATCACAGGGCGTCAAATACTGACGCTTTGAGAAGCCTGACAAAGTGTCGATATTTGATGCACAAGGCACCCTTCAACATCCGTATGAGATAACCTGGGTATTTGAGGCCCTGGGATGAGAAAGTGTTAGTTGGGAAGTATGCATACAGTACACATGCGATCTTATGACATTCAAGACGTTCATGCAGTTTTGATGCATTCAAGGTTATTAACGGCTATTTGTGAATCCAGCATCACATCTTCCAGTTGGCTTGTTTGTGTTGTTTTAGTGCTGGTTTGTATCAGTTAGAAACTCTGATTCCTAGATAACATTTTAAGTGGTATGGCATTAGACAATAGACTGCATATATATCATATCATATGTATCTTATATTTGAGCTGGTGTGCAGTCTGATGGCAGTTGCTTCTTCACAGCAAAGGCCTTAGGGAGCAGTTGGGGGTTACATGCATTCACACATTCACACATGGGTGTTGCCAGGAACAAGTGGCAGTCTTGGCCACTGACGGCTTCCACTGATGCACATTTCTGATGTTTCTATCTACATTATACGGCATCTTATACTGTAGCTTCATAATTGTTCTTTTGGTCCCTGTACTGGAGAGAAAACAGAAAACTAGTTTGATGTGAAACCTGAGGATGTAACAAGGTGTGATCTTTTCATGAATTTAGTAGCTGTTATTTGTTTATCATGACATTTTCAAAAACTTTCAAATACTTGACATTAGCGTTTTAAACTTAGGCTGATACAAGCGGCAACCTTCAAGCCTTGTTCGGATTCCTCAGATTTGAACTGTTTCAGACATACAAGTCCTGTGCCGGAGCAGGAAAAAATCATGTTAACAGTTTGGGGGCCCCACAAATAGACCCAGGCATTTGTAAGATGACACTGACGATGTTTTCACAATGTGAAAAGGGCTGGAATAAGCAGGGGCCCAATGAAGTATGAAGGAGTTATGAGGTTTTGGCCAATAACATGTGAGGCTTTTTATTTGGTTGCACACAACACTGAATGAATCAAAGGTGAAGAAAATGTTTGAGTTTTTGTGAAGACTATTTTCTGTGTTTCATTGCAAATATATTTTTACCGCATAATAATGATTGGCTTTACTAAATATGTTAAGGAGTTAAAACTTTCTGCCTGGGTTATCAGGGATCCACCATAGTTGAGCAGTTTATTGCTGCATTGTGAATATCTGCACCAGTTTGTTGTATTACCACTTAGAGTGAAAATGTGGCTTGAATTTGGCACTGCTCATTCTTAAACTGATCCATAATTTAGCAGAAGATCAGTAACTCAGTAACAACAGCGTGTGTGATGATGCTCATAGGTTTAGTTGACAACAGATTTATCACCGTAACTTTTCACATTCATAGAGATCGGCAAGATGAAATCATAGGCATTGGACAATGGACATTTATCGGAGGGATTTATTTAAATATAAATAGAACCAGTAATCTTAGAACGATGACAGAAGTGTCGTATTGTTTTGTGTATGGGAGCTGAAAAGCCTGAAGGAATCACACTATTGATTATTTGTCATCTGAATTGAGATGAACATTACAAAAGTTTTATAATATTTGTTTAAAAAAATGTTGGATTATGTAACTAATGCATCCTATGTTTGGGTAATAGTTCTGAATTTCTGTGATGTTTTTTTTTGTGTATGTATTTTGTGAAGGTAACGGTGGTGGCTTACATTGAAACATGATCTAACAGAGTAACTCGTGAGGGAGGAGGTGGACACGGGGTGGAGGGGGGGTGAACCATAGATTTCTATCTTTAGTGTCGCCTCACCAGGTCCCCCGATCTCCAATACCAGTTCTCCCGATTGAATTGCATCGACTCAGCTGTCAGTCTCTGTCCCTCCTTCCATTCATCTGTTCAACCCTTCACTTGAACAGACTGACACGGATGAGCAGCAAGACGGATGAGAAGAAGGCAGAATAATGGACACAGAACAGTAAACAGTTGGGATTTTGTCCATGACTAGCAGTGGAGAGCATGCACATAATACCTGGGATTAACTCACATTATTTGTGGTGTGTTGTTTCATGTTTATCTTATAATAATCAACTTTATTTATATAGCACCTTTCTTAAGGTCACAAAGCGCTTCACAGAGAACAAAACCATGGATACAAACACAATAAAAATAAAAACAACACAAGGATCATAAAACACCACATATGCATGAATTTATGTCTGTGAAATGGCTCACGAAAGTCTCTGTAGGAGTTATATTAAAATAGACTCATGCTTGGCTTTTAACAGAAGCTCTTCAGAAGTGTTGCACATGTTCTTTAAATTACGCAAGTCACATAAATCAGGTCTTTTCAGCTTTTGCTTTTTGCCCCCTTGTTGTTACCAGACAAATGCTTGTACTGTGTGTGTGTCATTGTTCCCATTCATTCATCCATTCATTCCAAGTCATTCATTTCTAATTTTACCTCAATGGTATGTTGACCAGGGAAGCTGTAACATTTAAACTCTGCAATTTCCCCTGTGAGTGTGTGTGTTTTATTTTTTTATCATGTTTGTATACATGCATGGGTCCATGCAGTTATGTCATTCATACCTCACAATATATATACATGTATATATTTACACACATACACAAATCAGACTGCAGAGTACCGTCATTCCTTGCTGCTGTCGGCTGTCTGTTGGGCGTCAGCAGCTGTGTTGTATTGCCGGTGTCAAGTCATCTCATTTCAGCATTGATCTCATTTTCCATGCTGTGCAGCTTCTAACCGAACTAAAATTTAATAATAATCTCAAACACTGCAGGTTGTTCACCAGTGAGGAGCTGTGAAACAACAGCACGGCTCTGTCGATAAATAAAAAGTAAACGTGACATTGTGTTCTCTGGCGGACTGGATCAGCTGTTAGCTGTAAACAAACCACAGGGCGAACGCTAACGCTGCTATGTGGCTGTGTTTTAATGACCGAGTCCGTTTGTTTTGTTACTAGTCCAGACTAAGACTATTCACGCATGCATGAAAATGAACTAATTACTCACTGAGACAACCCGTTCCTTCTGAGTCACATACAAGATTAGGTCAAATGAACGATACGTTCTTTGAACGACACAACACTAACATCCACAACCCCAGTTGCTCCAGAGGCGTGTGACCTCTGACATACATAGCAATTGCATTGGATAAAGCTTAGTTTCAGCTAAATAAGTGACATGTAAAATGTATCCAATGCACCAAAAACTGGCATGAAGATTATAGATTATAGAAAAACATGTTTGTATTTCTCAAAGCAAGGTATCTTAAAAAAAAAAAAAGGACTGTTCTGCAGGACCTGGTCAGCACCGCTGCCAGCCCCTTCTTCTTCTTTTTGTCTCTCGTGTTGGCCTGTAGCACTGGAGCTAAAAGAGCAGCAGTGGTGAGTAGTCCTACCATCCTATCAAGGAATATCACAAAGGATTCAAACCTGTGTGTAAATATACTGATGCATTTGAGGAGCGTCTCATTTAGGTACCTGACTTTTATCTCATATACCAGATCACTGAAATATAAAAACAGGATTTTATGAGAATGTCTAGGAAGGATTTACTCACCCAAAAAACTCACTTTCCCATAATCCTCTTCTCACCCACTGCTTCAGATGTAAATGATCAGGACGGATTGACTCATGCTGTCTGAAGAGCTGTTCAGCTGGCAGCGGTCCACCAGTGCGTTACAACAAATCTAAGTGACTGTTCACAGTTTGTTTACAATCATTAATGGTAATAAGTATTTTAATATCTCCATCACAGGCCAAATACGTTTACAAACATTAACTGCTACCTGATTGTATGTTTTCAGCAGTTTACATGTTGTATTGTTGACTGTTATCAATATTTGGTTGATCTACGTATAACATGTGTAGCAGTGGAAACAAACCTCTCTGCTCAGTAGTTAGTTGGAAGTTGCTGAGGCTTCAAACATTTCATACTTCTGGCCTTTCACATTCGAGTTATGACTTTGTGACTTCTTCCAAACTCACAAATCCGATCATTTGACCCCAATCCCTGAACTTATAGATGAATATGTGGAGAGCAGCAGGTATTTGAGGGTTGTTTGTAGGAAGCACAGAGGCCTGGAGGACTTTCCCCAACCACCGGTGACCTTATATGGCCGCGTCCTGCCTGTACCGCCACCGCAGTCAGTTGCTGGAGCTTCTCTGCCTACCTGACAGCTGAGCCGTCCATCAGCCCTCACATAAAACTGTCACACAGAGGCACATGCAGCACAACACACACATTCTCTTGACGCTTCCCTGTTCGTTGAACTGCTCACTGTCTCCCTCTCTTTGAATTTCATTTGATTTTAAAGTGGACATGAGTTTTTGTGATGTACCTCCATCCTGGGAACCACCCTGAATATGTTTTAAGTGTATGGAAAGTAAACGAGATACAGTTGGTGGTGTGTCCAGACTTTCTGGACAGGGGGTACTTACTTATCCGTCAGATTCTTTGACGCTACAGAAAGGCTACGCAGCCTTCAAATGGAGCTTGTGGTCACGACAAGGGAAGCCGTGGACACAAAATGCTTGGTATTAACTCGTGAGAACATCAGTGCTAGGCAATGGCAACATGGAGGACATGAAGAGTCCTTGTTAGAAATTACTTCCTTTGTATTTCAACACTGAGATGACAAAAGACGAATGTTTTATACAGGTTAACCCATATTTTTGGTAAATTAATCAACATTTAATTAACTGATAAATTAAGGGTTTTTAATGTTTTTTTTTTTAATCTAAGGATGAATTTTTTAAGGGCTAAAAACCTAATGTGTGCCCTTTATTTTGTAACATTTCATTAATCTTTCAGTTAATGTGCCAGTTGTTGTGTTGAGACATGAGTAAGTCAAAAATTATGACCCACTGTCATATATTTAACATTCTAAAATTAAAATGATGAAAGTCAAAATATCTAGTTGGTGCTAGAATTATCATACAAGTCAAGAAGAAGAAGTACCATTTATGGTGTTTTGGGATTTACCCCTTAAAGAAATATGATTAGAATTTGATCAAAACTGACTTTTTAAAGTCAGTTATAAAGTAACAAGCCAAAATATTAAGTAAATAACTGGACAAAAGGCTACATTTACTTTAAAAGTTAAACTTATTGTGATAGTCAGGCATTTGGCCTAGTAATGCCACAATCAGTTGCAAGCTCTCAGTGAAGCTCCACCCCCTGTCTCTCCAGAAGCAGACAGACACCTGCATCTCTTTAAGAGTTGATTTATGGGGAACACTCAGGATCTCTCAGTAGGCATTGTGTTCCAGTGTGGCTAGAGAGCAGGTATGTCGTCTAGAAGTAATGCGTCAAGGCTGACAATGTTTTAACTTTTGTGGGCATGTTTTAATTTGTTTTCATCACAGGCATTTTAAGCCACCTGTTGTCCAGACCTTGTCGGCTGAATAGCCTGTTATGCTAAAGTTCACTGCAGAGAAGGCATTGGTGGTTGACTGCATCTTTTTACCTCGGGGTTATCTAGTAGAGCTATGCAAGTTTACTAGTTTGTGTTTTACAGGTGGCCTTTTGATAACATGATTTACATTTCAGTGGGCCTAAACGTCTGATGTGTAAATAAGGTGGAGTCAGAGCTGGGTTGACTACTTACTGCATTGTTTGAGGTAAATATCATCTGGAAGGTATTTAGCAGGTATGTTTTTGTAGTATGTGTTAAATAATGGAACTAATTCAATTATTGTAATTTTAGGATTGTATAGCCACTACTGTTTTACCTGCCTGATCAACTCCTGCTATTCGTGCTTATATTTTTATGTGGATTCTTACTTGATTGTTACACGTGGATGGGCCCTGTGAATGTTTTGCCAACTGCTAAGGTCTGCTACAGGTGTGGCCATCTTCCGGCTGCGTGATTTCCCTCAGCTTATTAGCCATTTTCTGTCTTCTTTTGTTTTGTTTTTTTTTTAGTGTTCTGCCAGACGGACAGTGTGGTGGATTTTGGGAACCCCTTTCCCCTTCACTGCATGTGGTGGTGTGTATGATAGCTGTTGTTGTGTGGTTTGTGTTTTTGATTTGCTGTGTTTAGGTGGCTTAATCTTAATTGTGGGGAGCCTATGGCAATTGTTAGATAGATATTTGGGGGTTTGAACCCCTCACTATTTGCCTCGGTTACATTTTTATAATTTACGTAACCATTTAGGAGACAAAGTGCTATTGCAAAGATGGCAGCATAAAAAATTATCAGGTGGACAGATAAAAGAGAACATGGTGACTGAGTTATTTACCACAGAATTAACAATAGTTTGATTTGTCAGATCCCTGTTGAAATTCCTTTTGCAGATTAGTCCAGTTGAGACAGAAGTCTTTCCAATAGTCTGATGCGAGGCATAATTTTAAGATGGTAATGACAAAAGTCTGACTTTTTAGTCAATTTATGAAATACTACAATCAATAGCTTTGTCATTCCTGACATTGTAATTGAATCCCCACAAACACTCCCCTCTCTGCTTTCAAGAACATCTGATCCATAAATAAATGCGTCAGTCAGAACAGTTATTGACTGGATGAATCCTCAACGACCGTCTGCAGGTCGTCCTCAGTCCAAGCAGTGATGGGGGGGGGAGTAACTATAGGGTGGGGTGGACGAGGCCTGAAGAGGGATATAAAAATGTTGGGATACAACAAATATAATCTGAAACATTAAATCTGTTGAATTTGAGATCCACAATAACACTATCTCTGGACTGAAACCAGATCTTGGAAATGAATCAGAATTAAATGTTTGAGATGTTCTTCAGATTTCTGCCCCCCAGTGATGACAATGAAGTAAAAATCTTAAGTTTCTATAGTCGGTTGATCAGTCAAATTTGATTGTTTATCCAGCAAACAATTTATCTATAATTTGTTCTTCAGACAAAAGGTTTACCTGAATTTTAGAAAAGAATTCAATAAATGAAGGGACTACAATATATTGTGTATTTTCTTTAAAAAATAAGGTTTCTGTTGAGATTAAAATGTGCAAAATAACGATTCATGTAAGAGGTAATGGGATACATTAATAGTTTCAATCTTGTCAAGTTAGTTTTGTCAACTAGATATCAACAGCTTTAAGTTAGACCTATTTATTTTAGCTGTTTTCCATCTTCAGTTAACTATTTTCTTGTTTTCACATGAGCAGGTTTTAAAGACCTTTGTCAGGTTAATTAACTCTTAAGTTTTTCACCTTTACAGATGAAACAGGATTCATCACTCAAACATTGATACAGGTCACCATTGGCAGTTTAACGCTCCATTAAATGCATTGGCACACTTCCAGTACAGTGTCCCATTTCCATTAGCTCAACTCCGCATGCAGGTGATCCAGTCTTTTCGATCCTTGTCGGCACAAGTTCCTTGGGTGAAGCTCGCCATCTGGTGTCTGGTGCATGCGTGCTGTTGCACACCGATGAAGAATCCAACTTTATAGCCATTGCTGAATTATTACATTTTTGGCTTTACAGCTTTTGAGGGATACCTCGCCTGCCTCCCAAACATCAAATAGTAAGGCCTGTGCTTTAAATTTTATCTGCTTTTTGGTCTGAAGGGTGAACAAGGTGGACTGTAGAAAATGGCCCCAATGTTTAGGGTGATCAGCCATCACTTTGTTCAGGGACCTCAAAAAGCAGAATTAAAAGAACAGGCATGAGAAGGCGGAAGTGAACTTTGTTTCCTCTGTATAATAAAGCTGCTCTGGTAGGAACAGCAAAGCAACATGTTGTTCTATGGGAGGTAGAATTCATACTATTTAGGTGTATAGTTGAAAAGAAAATACCTCTCAGGGCAAGTAAACTGTTTTCAGGCAAGTGGATTGCATCACAAAGTTGTTCAAAGTAGGGATGGTTACCAAAACCGGGTATTAAAATGGACCGGAGGGCAAATATTAAACATAATAGTAATACAAACAATATTAATGTTCTCTGTATTTGGTGTGTTGGGCCTGAGCTCACACAAGCAGAGCAGAGGTGGAGACTGTGATGTGAACCAGGTGAAGTGAAGATACTGGAGTTGACGACAACTACGCTTGTTACTGTACATATACGTGCAATAATACAATTGCAAGTAAAAAGCCAATACTTTACCAATACACCTGTTCAACAAGCATAAACATGTAGAAAGTAATATTTTAATCTGCCTATAAATTTAGCTCCTGGCTGAGATAAACCTTAGCCTTTCAAAAATAACATTTTCAGAGGTCAAAAATCATCAGGGAGCCTCGCATGTGCCTAATGGAGGCAGATGAGAAGGAAATTTATTTTGATTCTTGTTATTGGAGCCGTCAGCTCCAATAACATGAAAATGTACCTCTAACACATTGTTGTGTTGATTTCCAAAGGCATAGTAAGAGTTGTTCTTTGAATCATCTTCTAAAGCTGCGGTATTTATAATATAGGCCAGTAAGACACCGAATCAGCTATCGTAATTTCAGGTGTATCAAAATACAGCAGCCATGTATCAAAATAAACTGCTCTCATCCCATGAAATCATTCTGCAAACCTTAATGTATCCCTTCACCAGCACACTGGCTCAGCTGATTAAGTGGACAATGTTTGAAAGCAACAGCTTTTCTTTGCCTAAAGAGTCATGTGATAAATCTGAAAGGCAACCAACTAACAGATCAAATATTCACATCCAGATGAAGGTTAACGAATAGTTAACTAGCCTAACAGTTCCTTTATTTTTATATTTTACCGTTACCATATTTAATGATTCAACCTAGTGCTGCTAATATAAACTTCACAGGGACTGTTAAGAACTGCAACAATTCATACTAAAAATAGGATGGAAAATGATGGAAACCTACATGTTTCGGGGTTCCTTGACCTTCTTTTTTAGGTCTGGATCAATTTCCTGTTCAGATCTCAACAAATCTGCGCAAATGACTGAGTAGGAACCAATCAGAAGCAGCTTTTATATGATGTCATCACATAGACTTCTTACAAAGTATTAGTATTTTTAACCTACAAAATGCAAATGTTTTATTTTTTAAAAACGAAATATGAAGTCATTTCCATCAATACTTTCAAATACAAACTACAAAATCCTATTTTGTATTTCAAATTCCTGGCATAGACTATAAATGTAGACGGGAAAAGTAGAGAAACAATGAAAAACAATTCTATTAATCACAACAAAGAATTATTCTCACCGAACTCAAACGGAAGAGCGATATTGATGACCGACTCATTGGAGGCGGTGTGGAGCTCATTTGCATAACGCGACCTCTGACCTTCATCACTGCAGATTTCTGAGGAGTCGGAGATGATTATTACCTGGTTTAAAGGTGTGTTTTGGGCGTCAGGACGTGTTGGGGTAGGTTTATTTACCTGTTATCTTTTTGTAATGTCAGACTCCTCTCATGCCAACAATATCAGTATATTTTAGGAGTTTGAAGCAAACAAAGCTTCAGCAAAGTCTGGCAACTCGATAGTTTTATCGACTGCGTGGACGAATCAACATTTATTCCGTGTATTCAAAGGTGTTTTGGCTTCACACCTTCACCTGTTTAGTAAAACTTTCACATTACTTAGCCGTGTACGAACAAACACGATGGGATATTCGTGACAACTTCAGCACTTTGGGGAAGATTGTTTTTGCTAAGAGGAACTGTGAAGGCTCTTAATTACCCAGCAGAGGGCGCTGCAGCTCAGTTCGTCACCGTGAGAAGAGTCGCGGGAGATTTAAAAAGATCCAATATTTAGATGTGGAAACTAAAGTGTACTGATTACCGACCATAGTGATGTCGATAAAGATTTTGTTGTAGACACACATTCGGAGTCCAACAAAAATAAATTATATCGACTAGTAAAAGCTAAAATTTGTTTTTCTCCTTCTCTGATAGGCTAATCCCGGACTCAGCATCCAATGCGGAAGTTGTACACTTTAAGGTGATGTGGTGTTTTTTTGAATGGATCTGTCCTCCAGTAGAGCTGCAGGCTTAATTTCCAGTACATAACGTTAATAAAAAGGTTATAAAACCCGTTTAATATTACGTTTCCACAGCGCTTTTACTCCAAGCATCTCTAAAGGAGATTCCTGGGATTATTTTAGGCTGTAATCGCGGTGATTTCTGGTGTCGCGGGTTTATTCAGCTACAACCGTGACAGAAAGCGGTTCCTCCCAGAAAGAGGCGCTCGTGTCTGAGAGGAACGAGTCATACTTACCTGGCAGGGGAGACACCATGATCAAGAAGGTGGTTCACCCAGGATGAGGCTCAACCATTGCACAACCAGGTTGCTGCTGACGCCTGTGAATTCCCCAAATGCGGGAATCTCAACTGCATAATTTGTGGTAGTGGGGACTGCGTTCGCGCTCTCCCCCGACATGATGTTCAATTAAAACCTAATCAGTGTCTCAACTTAGTTATAAATCACTGCGAAGACTTCGAGTTAGTTACATCTGATAAAAACACTGGCAGTTAACATTTGCATTAACTATTTAATACACGTTATAATCCGGTGGAGGAAGAAATCTGATCTCACGTAAAAGAAGCAGCAACCTCCGAGTATCAAAAGGAAAAGCAGCCACTGGAAACACGATTTGCCCTGTCAGTGTTTTACTCATACTGTATACAAATACTGCAGTACTGGGTTGTTAATACTTATAGATTAACGTGTGAGCAGCATTTTGATATGTTGGTCGAGGTGGTAAACTACTCTTGGGCAGTTTAACATTTACATACTTGTACTTGTCGTTTTGTTAATCTGCAAAGTAACTGTTCTTGTAACTATCTGTCAGCTGGAGTGAAAAGTAGGCTACTGAAATGTACAGAAGTGTAGTACAAAGTAGCATGAAGTGGAAATAAGTACAGCTGTAGTGGCACTAACAGAAAATAAAACACTAATCTGAGTTTGACACGAGTTTGTAATTTTTTTTTACCAAGAGAGAGGCCATATCTGAACAGTCAATTGATTACTTCTTGTCTCACTTAACCATGAAACATGAAAAAAATCTTCTGGAGAGAGACTTGACAATTAATGAGTTAACAAAAGCCATGCAGAGCATGCAGAATAAAAAAATCTCCTGGTTTGGATGGTTTACCCAAAGAGTTTTATAACACCTTTTGGGACCAGCTAAAACCCCCTTTGTTGCAAGTGTTCAAGGAGAGTTTCTCCAGAGGTATACTACCACCTTTGCCAAGAACAGGCTCCATCTCCCTTCTTTTCAAAAAGGGAGACAGGAAGGACTTGAAAAATTGGAGGCCTTTAACCTTGCTCGGAGTCGAAGTTATATTATATTGTCAAAGGCCCTTTTTTTCCGACTGCAACCAGTAGTTCATCAACTGGTCGGTATAGACCAAACATGTGGGGTTCCAGGCCGATCCATGGCCGACAGCCTAGCTTTAGTTAGAGACTCTTTTTTGTTTGCCCAAGATCGTGACCTCCCTCTATGTATCCTGGGACTAGATTTGGAGAAGGCCTTTGATAGTATTAACCACCACTACTTTAAAGTTGTTCTGTCCCATCTTAATTTTGGCAACAATTTTAGAGATTGGGTAGACCTGCTGTATGCCGACATTAATAGCACCGTTGCGGTAAATGGGGGATGCACAGCTCCATTCAAAGTAAAATCAGGTGTACGACAAGGTTGTCCTCTTTCCCCTGCCCTGTTTATCCTCGCAATCGAGCCCCTCGCGTGTGCTTTAAGGCAGGAAAAAAACATCAAAGGCCTCCCAATACCGGGGGCAGCAGGCAGGGAGGCAAAACTCAGTCTATACATGGATGACCTTACTCTCCTCCTGACAGATAATAGATCAGTAAGAAATACCTTGCTTTTGTGTGACAATTTTACTGCAGCATCAGGAACAAAAGTCAATAAAGGGAAATGTGAAATACTCTACCTTAACTGGAGAGAACCAGTGGAAAATCTAGGCGTCATACAGAAAAAAGAGACAATCAAAGTGTTGGGTATACAAATAGGGAAATATATGGAAAACACCAATTGGGAGTCAAAATTACCCAAAATAAGAGGAAAGCTCCTACAGTGGCAAGACAGGGATCTAACCATGGTGGGGAAAGTGCTGGTTATAAAAGCAGACATCTTGCCCTCCTTGACTTTTTTGGCAACAACTTTTCCAGTGCCACACATGTTTATGGTGACACTTAGGAAGATTATTTTCCAGTTTATATGGAATGGACAACATGAAAAACTAAAATGTGAAATAATGTACCGACCATTAGAGAAGGGGGGAAAAGGTGTCCCTGATATGGAAAGTAAACTAAAGTCTATGTTTGTGACCCCAATTATTAAAGCCTGTCTGAAGCCTGAAGTTGCTCCAAGCTGGGTTCATTTTGCCTTGTTTTGGGTGGGGCGGGGTGTGCTTAGATCATGGGGGAAAAGGCCACCACAAACCATCCCATATGCGCAAACATGGCCGAAAATGTATGAGACAGTCTTTTCATGTCTAAAAGAAGGTGCATCTCAAGTACCATACGACAAAATCACGAGAATAGAAATAGAAAAGGTTCTGTCCCCACTCCACTCAAGATTAACTCCTGTGGGCAAATTAAGGGAAGAGGTTTCAGAAATGGTATGGGCTAACGTCAATCACTCTATCCTAACTAATAACCATAAAGATTTGGCTTGGCAAGTCATTCACCAGTGTTTGCCCACCAGAGCCTTTCTTGAGAGGAGAAATTGCATCCGCAGTGCTAAGTGCCCTAGGCCTTCCTGCGGTGGCAATGAAACTGTGCAACATCTTTTATGGTCATGCCCCGCCGCTAGAGGGGTCTGGGTACTTGTATCACCATGGCTAAAAGCTTTGCACAAACCTCCTGGTTGCTATGAGGACATAGCTTATGGTTCCTTGCAAAGAAATCAGACAGATAACATAAAAAAATGGTGGGTTATCATCAACTGTGTAAAAGAAAGTTTATGGAAAGCCAGAAATGTATGTGTAATGAGGAAAATTTGTGTTCCACAAGAAATTGTTATAAGATCTATGTTAAACATCTTCAGTGATTATATGCTAAAAGACAAATCAACAAAAGAAAAGAAAAGAAAACTGTTAATGTGGAGAGTTCCTAAAATACAAATGTTTGATAATGTTTAATTTGTTGTAGTGGGAAACGTCTGGAAAGATGTAAATATTATTGTTTTTGGTGAATGTTGTTGTATTCTTTGAATGATTTTATTTTGTAAAGGACATAATAAACGTCTAAAAATTGAAAATTGGTTCACCCAGGATGAGGCTCAACCATTGCACAACCAGGTTGCTGCTGACGCCTGTGAATTCCCCAAATGCGGGAATCTCAACTGCATAATTTGTGGTAGTGGGGACTGCGTTCGCGCTCTCCCCCGACATGATGTTCAATTAAAACCTAATCAGTGTCTCAACTTAGTTATAAATCACTGCGAAGACTTCGAGTTAGTCACATCGGATAAAAACACTGACCGTTAACATTTGCATTAATTAATTTATATACGTTATAATCCAGTGGAGGAAGAAATCTGATCTCACGTAAAAGAAGCAGCCAGTGTAAAGTAAAGTAATCAAAGCGTATGTGTTTAAAAAAGAAAAATATATATTAAAAATTAAAATAAAATAAATAAATAAAACAGTAAGTGTGTGTTGAAAAAATAAAATATATTAAAAATAAAATAAATAAACAAAACAGTAAGTGTGTGTGTGTGTGTTAAAAAAACTACAAAAATATTTAAAAAATAAAATAAATAAATGAAACAGTGTGTATATATTAATAGACAAAAAATTAATTAATTAAAAAATAATAATAGAAAAGAAAAGAAATCAGTATCAAAACAATTACTAAAATATCAAATGATCAAAATAATAATTTGAAAATCTGTACAGTTATTTGTTAGTCTGAGGTTCCACTGGTTGTCCTCACTTCATGGCATGAGGAGCAGCAATTATTTCACATTTGGGCATTTCTCCCAGTAAATAGGGGAGTTTCTGTGTGATATGAATTCGGGGTATATTTTGGAAATGTTTGCAAAGTGTTTTTGTCTTAGTGTTTTATATTTAGGGCATGAGGTTAGAAAGTGCAGCTCTGTCTCTACATGTCCTCTGTCACACTGGGAGCAGAGTCTCTTGCGACTGTCGGAGCTCCATTTGTTTCTGAAAACAGACGCTATGTCGTAAAAAGCAAACCGTTTCTTCACCCGCAGAGGACTCTGTAATGTTATGAAAGCTCTTTGTTTCTTAGAATTAACATTAAAGTAAAATACGCACAGTTGTTTGTATTATTGTAGCGTTGTTGAGAGTCTACTGCTTTAAATTCTGATTGGATTAGAAGGCCCCCCACGTGACCCGGAAGCGTCGAGGCGCCACTTTATTTTCGTTTCTTTCTTCTAAATAACATTATTTGTAGCGACTCCGTGACATTTTCCTCGACTGTCGCTCGTTGTCCTTTGCTGCTCTTATTTGCCGACTGTCCTTAAAGTGTCCCGCAGCTTTTCCACCCTCAGTGAAAGTGAGTGTGCGGTGAATGAGGCCTTTGCCTCCGACGTCATCACGTTATCGCTTCTCGGCCTTTTGGCTAAGATCAAGTGTAGTATCTGTTCTTATCAGTTTAATATCTGATACGTCTCCTACCCGGGGACTATATATTAAATTGATTTTTGGAGCAGGGAGATGGAATAGGGGCTTGCTCCGTCCACTCCACGCATCGACCTGGTATTGCAGTATCTCCAGGACCGGTGCACCCCCCACTCTGTGTTCAATGATAAAGGTGCGCTGGACTTTACTCTCACTACAGAATTATTACAGTGCTGCACGCTGAGCTTTAAACGCAGCGTTACTCAGATTGTTAAACAAAGAGGAAGAGATTTGCTATAAAAATAGAACTTCAGTAAAAAGACATTGAGATATTGTCACTAATATGCACTCAAAGTTTTAGAAGTAAAACTCACTCAGTATACAGAATTAAAGTATTATATTAATTAATGTGAAGAACATTACTTCTAATCCATTAAGGTGTAAGTGAAGCTCAATTTTGCTACTTTATAAGTTTATTAAACAGTAAACAACTGGGGAGCTTTAAATGACTTTATGCTTGCCGAAGAATTAGGCAATTAAAATGAAAGTTTGGGATGTCGATGCATAAAATAAAGGAATTTAGCCAGGCCAAAGAGTTAGTTTATAAAGACATGAATGCAGGTGATTTACAAATCAAGTCCACAGATGAGAATGTTTTTGTCAGACGCTCTGTTGATCGAGTGTACTTGCTAATGCTAATTCTCTTCGCCACAACTTACAATAAATTAGCTTTAAGTTCTGTAGTTTCCATATATTTTTATATCCACAACAAAGTAAAGACTGAAAGGACTGTTAACGTCTTGTTGATGAGTACTGACTACTGAGCTGGTAACCATCATTTATCTGGTCACATGTTCACAGTAAGGTCTTGTGTTTGTATCTGAGTCAAACTGAATGGTGTTGTGGCTCCTGCCACACTGCTGCACATGTTTTGGCTGTGCCATAAGCTACACAATTTTTGGCAGTCCATTTTTGAGGCATTTTCTGGAATATGTGGGAGAACAATACACCCATCTCCTCTGATTTCACCTTTTGGCGTGGCTCCGGTGGATGCCACCTTTTCTGGGTGTCAATTGAGCATGATGGCCTTCTGCTCTTTGTTGGCTAGGAGGCTTATCCTGTTTAAATGGAAAGATGCTTTCCCCCCAACATATGGCCAATGGATTAGGGAGGTCATGAGTTATGTTCACTTAGAAAAAATGAGATACACTGTAAGAGGGTCCACTAGAAAATTCTGTCATTTGGCAGCCATTTATTTCCTTCGTAGAAGGCATGGCAGCTACTAACATATCTATGTAACCCAATCATGTGTGCATACCTTTGTTTTTGGTTTTTTTCTCGTCGGTTGGTTTGTGCGTTTGTTATTATTTATTGATGTTGTCTCTTTCTTTGTTTACCTACTTATTTTAATTATATATGTATGAATCTGCCGGGATGTATGGAATTTTTCTGGGGGTCCGGTACTTTTGGGTGGGGGGTACTGGGGTGGTTTGTTTGTATGGACAGGAACTAGATTTGACTATTTCATGTGTGAATTGTATTCCCTTTGTTTGTTATATCTGAAAATAAAAGAGACCTTGGTTAAAAAAAACTGAATGGAGTTGCCCTTTAACATCTCCGCTACCAGTCCACACTCCGTATCTTTGGTCCAAGCTGGACTCGAATCGGTGACCCTCAGATTTCCATGCCAAGTTTTTATAGACTGATCTACTGCCACCCATTAATGGAAACCTCTGCAGGTGATTTGAGTTCATTAGCTGATTACAGCTCTCCTTTAGTTGACATTTCTATATTATGAATTCATAAATAAATACATTTTGAGATACGGGAGTTTTGATATCCATGAGCTGTGAGTCTTAATCACCAAAGTTAAAACAAAAAAAAGGAAATATATCACTTTATGTGTAATGAATCTAGAAAATATGAATATTTTACTTTTTTAATGAAATTACAGAAGAAAATTTACTTTTCCACAATAGTCTAAATTTTTTTTAGATGCACCTGTCGTGCTTTAGAGAAGAGAACAGTGGCATACTGTTGTCTTCTTCATCATAAAAACAAGACAATGACAGAACAGTACATTAGTTTGCAAAACATTTTCAAAATTTTACAAAGGATGACAGAAGCTTATATATATAATTCAGCTACTTGACATTAATGAATCCATCATCTCTCATTATGTGCTTGTGCTGTGGCCAAACAACATAAAGAGAGCATCAAGGCAAACACAAAGGACTTAGACAGCTTGTGTTAAAAGTTTTCAAAACGTCTTCAAACCAACCAAAACACAAAGTTACAGTTTCTTAGTTCATTTATGGCCAAAGCTTGTTTTTAGTTTTGATGTGGCTCAGGAGGTAGAGAAGTTGTCCATGATTCCCACATGTCATCAAGTATCCTCCCGTAACATGTCCTCTCCAGAGATCGCCTCTCTCTCCTGGGGCCACATGAAGGTGAAAGGATGCTCCTCCAGCTACAAGGACTGTAAGGTCTGGCCTGGAGGCAGCCGGGCCTGGGACTGGAGAGAGACTGGGACCGATGTGAGTGGAACCGTAAAACTGAAATATATACATATACCTTCTCATTCAATGTGTTTTCTTGATTTTCATGACTATTTACATTGTAGATTCTCACTGAAGTTGTCAAAACTATGAATGAACACATATGGAATTATGTACTTAACAAAAAAGTGTGAAATAACTGAAAACATGTCTTGTATTTTAGATTCCTCAAAGTAGGCACCCTTTGCTTTTTAGAAAGCGCTGGAAACCCGTTGGTGTTCTCTCAATGAGCTTCATGAGGTAGTCACCTGAAATGGTTTTCACTTCACAGGTATGCCTTGTCAGGGTTAATTAGTAAAATTCTTTCCCTTATTAACGGGGTTGGGACCATCAGTTGTGTCGTGCAGAAGTCAGGTTGATACACAGCCGACAGCCCTATCGGACAACTGTTAGAAATCATATTATGGCAAGAAACAATCAGCTAAGTAAAGGGAAACGAGTGGCCATCATTACTTTAACAAATGAAGGTCAGTCAGTCCGGAAAATTGCGAAAACTTTGAATGTGTCCCCAAGTGCAGTCGCAAAAACCATCAAGCGCTACAATGAAACTGGCTCACATGAGGACCGCCCCAGGAAAGGAAGACCAAGAGTCACCTCTGCTGCTGAGGATAAGTTCATCCGAGTCACCAGCCTCAGAAATCGCAGGTTAACAGCAGCTCAGATTAGAGACCAGCTGAATGCCGCACAGAGTTCTAGCAGCAGACACATCTCTAGAACAACTGTTAAGAGGAGACTTCGCGAATCAGGCCTTCATGGTCAAGTAGCTGCTAGGAAACCACTGCTAAGGAGAAGCAACAAGCAGAAGAGATTTGTTTGGGCCAAGAAAACACAAGGAATGGACATTAGACCAGTGGAAATCTGTGCTTTGGTCTGACGAGTCCAAATTTAAGGTCTTTGGTTACAACCGCCGTCTCTTTTGTGACGCAGAAAAGGTGAACGGATGGATTCTACATGCCTGGTTCCCACCGTGGAGCATGGAGGAGGAGGTGTGATGGTGTGGGGTGCTTTGCTGGTGACACTGTTGGGGATTTATTCAAAATTGAAGGCGTACTGAACCAGCACGGCTACCACAGCGTCCTGCAGCGACATGCCATCCCATCCGGTTTGCGTTTAGTTGGACCATCATTTATTTTTCAACAGGACAATGACCCCAAACACACCTCCAGGCTGTGTAAGGGCTGTTTGACCAAGAAGGAGGTGTTGATATGCGCATAGATAAGATACTTGCCTTTGGTGTGGGAGTCCCGGGTTCATTTCCCACTGTGAGATATCCACCATTGTGTCCCTGAGCAAGACACTTAACCCCTAGTCTGACCTCTGACATGTATAGCTTAAGTAAGTTAAAATGAAGGAGAGTGATGGAGTGCTGCGTCAGATGACCTGGCCTCCACAGTCACCGGACCTGAACCCAATCGAGTTGTTTTGGGGTGAGCTGGCTAAGCAAGTGCTAAGCATCTCTGGGAACTCCTTCAAGACTGTTGGAAAACCATTTCAGGTGACTACCTCTTGAAGCTCGCCAAGAGTGTGCAAAGCAGTAATCAGCAACTTTGAAGAAACTAGAATATAAGACATGTTTTCAGTTATTTCACACTTTTTTGTTAAGTACATAATTCCACATGTGTTCATTCATAGTCATGGAAAAAATGAGAAGGTGTGTCCAAACTTTTGGCCTGTACTCTATCTATCGATCTATCTTGAATATAGTGAATGAAAGTTTGAATATATGAAATGAAATCTGACGTCATTGATGTGAAGTGTGACACTTTTAGTGAATCAGCAAGAAAGTGTCCAACGACGTTTTGAGCAATGAAGAGATTATAAAAACACTGGCGAATGCATGTATGAGCCAAAATACTGGAAACCACATCCAGTACCGTTCTCCTGATCTAGAAATGTATTCTTTTATCGTGGAAGACCAAATGCAGGAAACCTCCCAGGCCAGGCTGTTCCCGTTTATCAGGCAAACTGAAATACGCCTTTAACCTCACAGGTGCCCCCCACAACAACCCCTATATACAATCTTCGTATGTCCACCCAAAAGGGCTCAGGCAGTAACTTTTTAAAGGGTAAGATCCTGTGTTTAACCAGAAATAGCTGTTATATCGCTCTCTTCAAACTCCATTGACAAAAAATGTTGCCGCTGCCAAGTTATTTTTTCTGTGACTTTGGTGTTTAAAAGATGAATTCGGATGCAAACTAACTTAAGCTGTTGTGGGGGCACCTGTGAGGTTGAAGGCTTGTTTGCCTGTTAAACGGGAACTGCCTGTCCTGGGAGGTTTCCTGCATTCGGTCTTCCACGATGAAAGAGAATAAATTATTTCATCAGGAGAACTACTGGATATGGTTCCCAGTATTATGGCTTGTACATGCATTTGCTAGTGTGTTTGTAATCTCTTCAATGCTCCAAATAGTGTCACAATTACATCCATACGGATTAATCACATCAAAAACACAAGATGGCGGCAGTGCCTTAATCACGTCTGATGATGATGATTTCATTCCATATATTCAGACGGACAAACTTCATATATATATATTATATTTCCTAAACGGCATGCCATAATAAAATATATATACTGTACATGTACAAGAATTTACATTGGCAACACAATATGACAGACACTTTATAAGCAACAGGCCTTAGCAGAGCACGCTGGGGTTTCCCCTTTAACTGTCATGATATTGTTCATATATTATTTTGCTTTTCCCTCCGCAGCATTACCCAGGAGTACAGCCTGCTGACCTGGAGGAGGTGCTGAAGAAGGGAATAGACTTGCTGGTCATCGGCAGAGGCATGAGTGAAGCTCTGCAGGTAAAACAGAACTTTTATATACAGTCTGTGATTCTACTTCAATGTCAAGTATGCATTGAGAATTCCTACTGATGAGGCTTACTGCATTATCAGATTTAGATACTGAAGGTACTGTATGTAGAACTAGTAGTTGAGAGCAGGGGCAAAAGTACCATTTTTCAGAAAAACCTGATTTTAAAAGATTATGTTGTAGACAGTGAGATATTTTTGCTGTGGTCACTAACTCACAGGTGTGGTCTATCAATATCAGGTGGTATTTTGTACAAATTTAGAACAACTTCTGTATAATTTCACTTTAAACATAAGCGGCACATTGTTACTTTCACTTACAAGGCTTGATATGTTGTGTTTGGTTTCTTGTCTTTGTTTTTACAGCAAAACATATTTTTATACATTAAGTAATTGGCAACTTTTGTACTTCACAAATTGACTGCTGTGTTGATGTGAAATGACATATAGACAGAACAGTTGTTAAGCAAATCTGAATGTTTGTGTTAGTTGTTGTACCTGTTTAATAACATTTTATCATATACAGCTCCTTGGCTGAATGTACAGTAGTGTTTATGTAATGTTTTTGATCATGTTGTAATGGAAGAACTGAGCATTAACTGGGAGGGGTCCCTTGTGAAAAACCATTTCACCTGAATGTCATATTTAATGTCATACTGTGTCAGCAACTTTAAACAAAATTAAAAATCAGTCAATGGTTATTAATTAATTAGTGGTAATATTGCTTTGATATAGACATCATATGTCCTTTTCCCTTCCACAGATGCTTTGTGATAAAGCAGTTTCCAAATCCCATAGTGTCTGCAGTCCTACTCAAAGATAACCGACCAAGGATAAGGATTGTGACATTTTTCAGTTTCAGTTTGGTTCCACCATTTGTAGTGCATGCTTGTGACGGAGTACCTTCACTACAGTTGAGTAAGCGCTTGGACTGCCATACGTTGCTGTCAAAGTTGCATGTTTGGTACCCTGTAGACCTGTGTTTGAATCTGGGCAGGGTGACCGCTCTCGCCTTTGTCCACATATGGTGTCAGAAGTGGGACGGCTTGCCGTGAGGTCATCTGAGCCGTGCCCAGAGTCCGAACCGTAGGAGGGACCCCCATGGGTAACATTAAGGATATGATGTGTATATAGTGTACTTTCAGTAATACTGATGTCATCATTTTACTGATTTTATTTTTATTTGAAGGTAATAATAATCATAATAATCTTTATTTATAGAGCACTTTTCAAAAACCAGTTACAAAGTTTTAAAACAAGAAAACACATAAAAACAATTACATGCTAAAAACAAGAAAACACTTATAAGACTAGAATACACGTTTAAAATAAAGATAAAATATTTATTAAAAGAATTTGAAAATAAAGTCAAATAAGATCGGGAAAGGCTCTCCTATAAAAGTATGTTTTAAGAAGGGACTTAAAAGAGTTCACTGACTCAGCCGACCTGATTTCCTCGGGCAGGCTGTTCCAGAGCCTCGGGGCCCTGACAGCAAACGCTCTGTCCCCTTTAGTTTTCAGTCGAGACTCTGGAACAGACAGCAGACCTCTGCCCGAGGATCTCAAGGTACGTGCTGGTGTGTATGGGACTAAAAGGTCAGAAATATAACAAGGCGAGAGGCCATGAAGAGCTTTAAGTGATCAATAAAATTTTAAAGTCAATTCTAAAACATACTGGGAGCCAGTGTAATGAAGCTAAAATAGGAGTAATGTGGTCATATTTCTTTGTTCTGGTTAAAAGCCTGGCAGCTGAGTTCTGGACAGTCTGGAGTCGATCAGTAGATTTTTGGGTTAAACAGGTGAAAAGGCTGTTGCAATAATCCAGGCGTGTAAAATGGTCTCGGTGTCCTTAAAAGTTAACGTAGATTGAATTTTAGATATATTTCTAAGCTGGTAAAAACATGATTGCACTAGCTTTGTGGTGTGCTGCTCAAAATTTAAATTACTATCAAACCAGACACCAAGGTTCTTTGCCACAGGCTTAATGTGATGCACTAGGGAACCAGAAGATGGCAGTATTTGCTTTGCCATCTGCTGGGACCCAATTACTAGGATCTCAGTTTTGTCTGAGTTCAGCTGGAGGAAATTATTTGACATCCAATTTTTGACTTCACAAAGGCAGTCGGTAAGTGAACTCAGCATTCCAGGGTCTGTGGATCTGACGGGCAAGTAAATTTGTGTGTCATCAGTGTAAATATGAAAAGAAATACCATGTTTATGGATAATATGACCAAGGGGAAGCAGATACAAGGAAAACAAAATGGGTCCTAAGACCGACCCCTGAGGCACACCATATTTAACTGGACAGAACAAGGAGACATAGTTGTTTACAGACACGCAAAACGTCCTATTTGACAGGTAGGATGAAAACCATTCTAGGGCAGTACCAGAGATCCCCACCCAGTGCCTCAGTCTGTCTAACATGATGTTGTGATCAATGGTGTCAAAAGCAGCGCTAAGGTCCAGGAGTACCAGGACTGAGCACATACCTTCATCAGCAGACATTAAAAGGTCATTGGTGACTTTAAGCAGGGCAGTCTCAGTGCTGTGGTACTTCCTGAAACCAGACTGAAACTTTTCAAATAAGTTGGTATTTTCCAGTACAGTGAGCAGCTGTTTGGACACAATTCTTTCTAAAATCTTTGCAATAAAAGGCAGTTTTAAAATGGGTCTAGAAGTTTGATGGCGGGAGGGAAACCAGTTTTTTTTAAAAAGTGGGTTCACACAAGCAGTTTTAAAATAATCAGGGACACAACCAGTAGATAGGGAGCTGTTAAAACAGAGATCAAATGTTGTAGGTATTAAATCAAGTGGGCTGGAGGACACTCTCATTTGTGATACTGTTTTTAAAAGCTCAGACAAGTCAATGGGATAAAACTGGTTAAAACTCTCTTGTTGCCGGTGAGGGACCTCTGAGGGGGTAATAGAGGCTCTGATTGACACCACCTTATCATTAAAATAAGATAAAAACAATTCAGTCATCATTAATTCCAGCTGAGGCACAAGAAGGGGTTGGGTTTACCAGCTGATCCACAGTCTTAAATAAAAACCTAGGATTATGTTGATGTGTAGAAATGAGTTCAGAAAAGTAGTTTGTTCTCGCATCTTTAACCATGTTATTGTAGTTAATTAATAAATCCTTCAGACTGAGGTAATGGACACGGAGACTGTTCTTCCATCTGCGCTCTGCTTTCCTGCATTCCCTTTTTTGGCTGCGAATGCCGTTGTTTATCCAGGGCTCCTTACGAGCTGTAGGTTTAGGTCTGACCTTTAGAGGAGCAATAGTATTTAGGGATGACAAGCAGATATGATTGAAGTGATCAGTCAAGTCGTTGGTGATGGAATCAGTCAGGTGTTGGCTCTGGCTCTGAAACAATGTGCTAAACTTTGAAACGCTTTGTTCATTAAGGATGCGAGAACAGGAAGTGCTTGGTGAGGCGGATTGAGTAACTAGTGATTCACAGTTAAAAACTATACGTTTGTGGTCAGATATGGTCAAGTCCACTAATTCCACAGAGGAAATGCTGACACCCAGGGTAAAAACCACGTCCAGTGTATGACCACGGTTATGTGTTTGCCCTTTAACATGTTGTTTGAAGTTAAAAGAAGTGGTTATATTTAAAAAGTCAGTTACATAAACATTTGTGAGGTCATCAACATAAATATTAAAATCACCACAGAGAACAATTTTGTCATAATTTAAAACCAGTGTAGCTAAAAATCCTCCAGATGGTTTTGGGGGGCGATAAATTATGACAAATATGATACCAACTTTAAAAGAGAGAGCTTCAAAAGAGGCAAATTCATCACTGCGTACTGCATTTGGCCAGTCTGCTTTTTCTGTAAAAGCCACAAACCAGTGGAACAACCTGTCTGACGATGTAAGGAGCAGCAACTCCATCAGTATGTTTAAATCAAAGTTGAAATGGCAGTTTAAAAGCTACTCAGCTTTGCAATCACTGATCCAGATTTTTTATCTGAGATTCTGAACCTGCTTTTAATTTAATTGTGTGTTTATGTAACTTTGTGTGCTGTTGGTTTGCTGGGGCTGAGCTATGTGGCTTGGGGTCGTGTCAGCCTTAGCAAATGTATTTATTATTGTATTGTTATTAACTATGACCTGCCAAGGGACTGGAGATGGTACAGTGCATCAAATGGTAACATTTGTTTTACTGTACGCTGTCCCTTTTTTAAATAAAGAATTTAGTAGTTTGTAACCAGGATTCAGTTAAAAACATAAAATCTAGATTTGCAGACAAGATAAAATCATTTAAGATAAAAGTCTTACTTGAAAGTGATCTCACATTGAAGAGAGCCATTTTAAATGAGTTTGTTCTGGGTGCTGGAGTTGGTGCAGTTGTCCTAATCCTTAAGAGATTACTATTATTTCTGTGTGGGATGTGCACATTTCGGTTTACTGGTCTATGCGTGATGATGACAGGAATAGAAGTCTGTGGAACAGCGCTGGGAGCAGACGGCTTTACATGCCAGCAGGTGGAGACAGTTGTTTGTGGCAGTGAGGCAGAGATCTGTTCAGTGAGCGGTGCTGCGTCCAAAAATCAGAAATAAACAGCCAGTTTTGTCCCCGTGAGTAAACTGTTCCATCAACCATCAAACAAATTACTGAACGAGCTGACCGACTCATTGGAGGCGGTGTGGAGCTCATTTGCATAACGCGACCTCTGACCTTCATCACTGCAGATTTCTGAGGAGTCGGAGATGATTATTACCTGGTTTAAAGGTGTGTTTTGGGCGTCAGGACGTGTTGGGGTAGGTTTATTTACCTGTTCTTATTTTGTAATGTCAGACTCCTCTCATGCCAACAATATCAGTATATTTTAGGAGTTTGAAGCAAACAAAGCTTCAGCAAAGTCTGGCAACTAGATAGTTTTATCGACTGTGTGGACGAATCAACATTTATTCCCGTGTATTCAAAGGTGTTTGATGCATATTTCAGTTAACGTTGGAGTTAAGTGGCAACGGCCGCTTCCCGCTAACGGTAGTTGTTGTTTTGTGTTTAGTAAAACTTTCACATTACTTAGCCGTGTACGAACAAACACGATGGGATATTCGTGACAACTTCAGCACTTTGGGGAAGATTGTTTTTGCTAAGAGGAACTGTGAAGGCTCTTAATTACCCAGCAGAGGGCGCTGCAGCTCAGTTCGTCACCGTGAGAAGAGTCGCGGGAGATTTAAAAAATATTTAGATGTGTAAGATTGTGTTCTAGTCACATAATTTGAGTCCAACAAAAATAGATTATATTGACCAGTAAAAACTGATCAAACTAGTTTTTCTCTTCCTCTGAACACTGGAGCATTGTTTTTGGCGCATGCGCAGTTCATTACCTACTCAGCGTCCAATGCGGAAGTTGTACACTAATATTTGTGAAAGATGATCGTCGTATAATCGAGATTACTGGTCACTTTGGTAAGTTTAACGCAGATATTTGTGTTTTTGTGTCCAGCTCAACACTGTTTAGCTACTACAAACTGGTGATGTGTTGTTTTTTTGAATGGATCTGTCCTCCAGTAGAGCTGCAGGCTTAATTTCCAGTACATAACGTTAATAAAAAGGTTATAAAACCCGTTTAATATCACGTTTCCACAGCGCTTTTACTCCAAGCATCTCTAAAGGAGATTCCTGGGATTATTTTAGGCTGTAATCGCGGTGATTTCTGGTGTCGCGGGTTTATTCAGCTACAACCGTGACAGAAAGCGGTTCCTCCCAGAAAGAGGCGCTCGTGTCTGAGAGGAACGAGTCATACTTACCTGGCAGGGGAGACACCATGATCAAGAAGGTGGTTCACCCAGGATGAGGCTCAACCATTGCACAACCAGGTTGCTGCTGACGCCTGTGAATTCCCCAAATGCGGGAATCTCAACTGCATAATTTGTGGTAGTGGGGACTGCGTTCGCGCTCTCCCCCGACATGATGTTCAATTAAAACCTAATCAGTGTCTGAACTTAGTTATAAATCACTGCGAAGACTTCGAATTAGTCACATCGGATAAAAACACTGGCAGTTAACATTTGCATTAACTATTTTATACACGTTATAATCCGGTGGAGGAAGAAATCTGATCTCACGTAAAAGAAGCAGCAAGTGTAAAGTAATCAAAGCGTATGTGTTTTAAAAAGAAAAATATATATATTAAAAATTAAAATAAAATAAATAAAACAGTAAGTGTGTGTTGAAAAAATAAAAATATATTAAAAATAAAATAAATAAACAAAACAGTAAGCGTGTTTAAAAAAACTATTAAAATCTAAATAAATAAAACGTTAAGTGTGTGTGTGTTAAAAAAACTACAAAAATATAAAAAAAATAAAATAAATAAATGAAACAGTGTGTATATATTAATAGACAAAAAATTAATTAATTAAAAAATAATAATAGAAAAGAAAAGAAATCAGTATCAAAACAATTACTAAAATATCAAATGATCAAAATAATAATTTGAAAATCTGTACAGTTATTTGTTAGTCTGAGGTTCCACTGGTTGTCCTCACTTCATGGCATGAGGAGCAGCAATTATTTCACATTTGGGCATTTCTCCCAGTAAATAGGGGAGTTTCTGTGTGATATGAATTCGAATTCGGGGTATATTTGGGAAATGTTTGCAAAGTGTTTTTGTCTTTGTGTTTTATATTTAGGGCATGAGGTTAGAAAGTGCAGCTCTGTCTCTACATGTCCTCTGTCACACTGGGAGCAGAGTCTCTTGCGACTGTCGGAGCTCCATTTGTTTCTGAAAACAGACGCTATGTCGTAAAAAGCAAACCGTTTCTTCACCCGCAGAGGACTCTGTAATGTTATGAAAGCTCTTTGTTTCTTAGAATTAACATTAAAGTAAAATACGCACAGTTGTTTGTATTATTGTAACGTTGTTGAGAGTCTACTGCTTTAAATTCTGATTGGATTAGAAGGCCCTCCACGTGACCCGGAAGCGTCGAGGCGCCACTTTATTTTCGTTTCTTTCTTCTAAATAACATTATTTGTAGCGACTCCGTGACATTTTCCTCGACTGTCGCTCGTTGTCCTTTGCTGCTCTTATTTGCCGACTGTCCTTAAAGTGTCCCGCAGCTTTTCCACCCTCAGTGAAAGTGAGTGTGCGGTGAATGAGGCCTTTGCCTCCGACGTCATCACGTTATCGCTTCTCGGCCTTTTGGCTAAGATCAAGTGTAGTATCTGTTCTTATCAGTTTAATATCTGATACGTCCCCTACCCGGGGACCATATATTAAATTGATTTTTGGAGTAGGGAGATGGAATAGGGTCTTGCTCCGTCCACTCCACGCATCGACCTGGTATTGCAGTATCTCCAGGACCGGTGCACCCCCCACTCTGTGTTCAATGATAAAAATACCTTAATAACTCAAATTATAAGGTGGTGTGTGTTAATCTGTCTGGGCAGCGTTATTCTAGTCGGTAATCACAATCACTGTAGTGTCACATTCACGACGTGACAAGAAAAAAGTTATTTAAAGTTGTACCTCAGGAAATGTCACTTGCATAATAAGTATAACAAGTCTGTTGTGGAGTTTGGTAAATGGTAAACCACTTCGGATATTTAGAGGTTATACATACACTCTGTTTATAAGCAGTTTACATGCTAATTCTCTGAGCCACAACGTACAATATTAAAGTTCTGTAGTTTTCATAGATTTTTATATCCAAAACAACGTAAAGACCGAAAGGGCTGGTAACTTCTTGCTGATGAGTACTGATGGGTTTTTTTTTTTTTGGTTGTGATGAGACTGAAGAGGTCACTAGTTCATCTGGTCACATGTTCACAGTGAATCTGTGGTTTTGAATCACCACAGAAGTGCTGAAAGTTGAGTGAAGTCGGTGTCTGTATCTGAGTAGAGCTGAATGGTTTTGCATTGCAGATCCCTTTCTAATAGTTTTTAATCTGTTCCATCAAACAAGAACGAACTGTAAGGCAGACGCAGAGAATTACTGTGTTTAAAAGTCGGTCAAAATCTCTCACAGCGTGACCGTTGTTAAGAGACCTTGTCTTCAAACTTACCAAAACATAAACACTCATTTTGAATAAAGTTACAGTTCCTTAGTTCAGTTATGGCCAAAGCTTGTATTTAGTTTTGCTGTATTTTCAGATTGATGCATATAGAAGAACAGTGTTGATAGTTTGTTTGCTTGCTTTTTCTTTTTACATTGTAGTTCTGCAGTTTACTGGAGATTTATTGCGCAATCTGATATGCTTCAGAGTTGAAATGGTACAGTCTGAAAAGATGTGGCTCAGGAGGTAGAGAAGTTGTCCATGATTCCCACATGTCATCAAGTATCCTTGGGCAAGACATTGAA
Source organism: Micropterus salmoides (assembly GCF_014851395.1). Lineage (NCBI taxonomy): Eukaryota > Metazoa > Chordata > Actinopteri > Centrarchiformes > Centrarchidae > Micropterus > Micropterus salmoides. The sequence goes on from NW_024042261.1 coordinate 36,357,306, forward strand.
GCCCATATTGCTCCAGCACCTTGCATGGTGGCTCTCTGCTGTGTGTGTGAATGAGAGGCCTTTAAAAGGATTTTCAAGCCCTGCTGGAACTAACGTGTACATTACTCTGCACAGAGTCATCATGTTACGTCTGTGTCTCAACCTCGTCTCACAGCAGGTATCCTCCCGTAACATGTCCTCTCCAGAGATCGCCTCTCTCTCCTGGGGCCACATGAAGGTGAAAGGATGCTCCTCCAGCTACAAGGACTGTAAGGTCTGGCCTGGAGGCAGCCGGGCCTGGGACTGGAGAGAGACTGGGACCGATGTGAGTGGAACCATATATCTATATCTATATCTATCTCTAGAGAGAGAGAGATATCTCGAGAGAGAGAGAGAGAGAGAGAGAAATAGAGATATATATTATTTTGCTTTTCGCTCCGCAGCATTACCCAGGAGTACAGCCTGCTGACCTGGAGGAGGTGCTGAAGAAGGGAATAGACTTGCTGGTCATCGGCAGAGGCATGAGTGAAGCTCTGCAGGTAAAACAGAACTTTTATATACAGTCTGTGATTCTACTTCAATGTCAAGTATGCATTGAGAATTCCTACTGATGAGGCTTACTGCATTATCAGATTAGACTTGTTTGTGCCGTCTCTTCTCTTAGGTTCCCTCCTCCACTCTGGACTTTGTGAAACAGAAAGGGGTCGACGTCAGAGTCTTGCAGACGGAGAAGGCCGTCGCTGAATACAACAAACTGGCTGGGCAGGGCGCCAAGGTGGGCGGGGTCTTCCACTCCACCTGTTGATGATTCCCCCCTTGCCCCTCGCTGCACCAACTGTGATGACCTACAGAAGATGGGGACAGCCTGTGGTGCACCACTGCCCACAGTCTGTTTTGCAATATGTATAGCTGATTATCTCTTCTAGCTCTCATCCTGTCTCAGCTACAGACAACTGATTTAGGGTAAGATTGAAACATCGTTCAATTTGAAGAGAGCAAGCCTCTATTTCAGCTGTATAAATCAACGAATTCCTAGAGAAATGCACTTCAGAAGGCCTTGGCATATTTGACTCAGCTGCACTTACACAGGATGAAGAGACCTTCATCCTGAAGTGTTGTCTAAACAGGGAGTTCAGTTTGTCATTGATATAATTTCAAACATCACTTTTAGATCAAAGTGAATATATAGTACAGGTAGATTTTACTTTATAGAGGCCAATTTTGTGGAATGTAAAAGTACACGGACCACTGTCAGGTAAAAGAGACAGATAAATATAAAGTAAAACATAATGAATGTACAGTAAAGTCCACTTTTTAATGAGGTGAAAACTTTGTTTGTTTGCTACACAACATAGAAAATGAATCATCTCCATCACATGGGTTTGTCTTTATAAGAAACAATTGTCCAAAAATATCCCTGACACACCACGAGGAGGAAAAAAACAAAACTCTTGTGCTTCCTACGACTTAACCATGAATTATTTTTGCTTGGCCAAATTAAAAATTATGTATTTTTCTGTACAGTTTTAATTCAGGTCAGTTATTGTTAGTTATTATTATTGTGAATGTAAATATGCAATGACACTGCTAACACTAATTAACTCAACATGGCTGACTTGTTTCAGTCCTGATCCAAAAATAAAAACAATCCAAGAAACTGTTTCATGTGAAAGCTGAAGAGAGTCTTGTTAGCGTCGCGCAGGTTTGGGCATGATGAAGACTTTGACGGACTTGCTGAACGGAATGGTTCCCTCCACGGTGGCTTCTGGTGGCGGGAGGGCGTCGATGCTGTCGCTCCACCCGAGCTTGGAAGCCGAGGAGAGGGAGGTTGAGGAGGAGCTGTAGGCCAGCAGGAGACGCACCTCAATCTGAGACGGCTCTGGGAGACAAAGACGGAGAGGAAACAATGTCAAACTGAATTCATAGATAAGTTTAAAGGTTTGAGTTGTGGGCTTCTCCCTCTCAAATTTCATACCTACCTAGATACATAATCTAAAATCCGATACAAAACTTTCTTTTTACTCAATTTAAACAATTGGATATTATTCTAATGAGCTAGGAGCTAGTTACAAGTAGCATTGGTAGCTAATGCTGGTGTTAAATTGAAACAGGAATGTGATTGGGGACTATAGCGAGCAGACACACTGAAGCTACAGGCACAGGAGAGAGAAAGTTGGAAAGATCTTTTTTTGGACGGCTGCACTGAGTTCGATATGTAGCCGAATCCCTAACTCTGCTTCTTGATTAATCTTTAATCCCCAATTAAGAGCAGATGGAGATGAAAGCATTTAAAAATGTCCCTAAAGCAGGAACCTCAGATGTGTGTGTGAGAGTTACACCGACCTGTCCATGCGGTGTGCGAGAGGTAAACCTGTGTGATGAGTCTGTGTCTATCTGGTCCAGGCTTTCTGAAGTCTCCAGGTTTAGGATGGATCACGTGACTCTGGCCGTCTGGATACAGAACCTGCAGAGACAGCAGGTGTTCATATTCAGAGCGAGTGAGCAAGCAGCAAAGGGTTTTAGCAACAATGAACACTGATGATCAGCCAGTTGCAAAAATCTGTAACTTTAAGAGTAGAAGAAAGTCTCATTACTAACCCCCCCCCCAGAGATCCAGTTCAGGGTTTTCCACAGGATTTAAGTCCTTAAAACCAGCATTCAACACTGACTTTCACTGGGACCAAAGCAGCACTGAGCTATGCGTTGAATATTATGTATATTTTTACTGCAATTAAAATTATTCACATGTGAAGAGTGTGTGAGGTAGTTTTATAAAACTATGTCCATGTAATATTACATGATAAAAATGTTTTATTTTAACAAAACAGAAATCCTTGTTATTGTTCTGCAACACCTCATCTGCTTGTCACCTGTCGCAACACAATAAAGCCTGTTTCCAGAAATCTTTGTATTTTATTCGACAGAAATTTATGTTTCAGGCAACACGTAACTAAACTTGTCCACTCTTGTTTTTGTCAGCTCAGAGATATTGTTAAAATTAGGTATATTTTACATTTTAGAGATGCAGAAATTGTTCTATATGCTTTGTTTTGGGATTGACTTTAAGATATTATCTTATTACTTTTGGAACGTCCTGCCAGAGGAAATAAGGCTCTCAGAATCAGTGTCCTCTTTTAAATCTCTTAAAAACGCACGTTTATCAGAAGGCATATCCTGATTTTATTTGTCACCCCAAACTAATTTTGAATATTGAAAAAATACTGAACAGCTGTGCTACAGTCGACAAAGGAGCGCTGAAGACCTGAACAAATCCCAAAACATCAAGTAGTTAGTTAGATCAAACTGACCTGTACTTTGACTGTGTTCTGGGGGTCGCGGACGTGCTCCAGTGTTGCGTCAATGTCTAGCGCCACCACCAGGCCCGACGTGAACCTCAGCGGGTTGTCAGACTCCCCTGTCGGCTCTATGATGTTGGCTGTCGCCCGATGGATCTGTGAACCAGCAGGGGAATAAAACAAAAAGGTATTCTGTTGATCAAACTGTGCATCACTGCTTTTTTATATCTGTGTACATTTCCTTCACGTGAAAATAACTCTCTTGGTCCGAGAATTATCACTCCTGCCCTGTGTATTTGCAGATACACACTGCATGAGCGTACTGCCTCAGTGGTCAGACAACCTTCCTCCAGTGACTTGTTTACTCATTATACCTGTTCAGGCAGTCTGAGCTGCAGCAGGCCACTCTGTCTCAGGGTTGTCTGGAGGATCTTCACCAGCTCCACTGGTTTACAGGACGACAGCCGGGGCATCAGCTCCAAAAGCTTATCCACAAAACTGTCCTGCAGGTGGGGCAGCTCCGTCAGAAAGAGCCTGAGGGTTGCAGGAAACATGGAATGAAGAAACAGTGAGATGAGAGCTTCAGAGACTTGGACAGTTAGACTGGCAGGTCTACATGGAACCACAAAACAGTGAGACTCTGCCCTCCTCCTGACAGTGAATGACTACCATTCCTGTTGCTCATTAGCAGGTTCAACCAATACGTCAAATATTTACAAAATGAAGAGGGAAGAATGTAACAAAATGTATCAGAGACAAAACACGGACATTTAGGAAAGTTGTGCCACCCTCTGCATCTAGAAATGTCTTGTCATTGCTTTTGTCTTGCAAGGGATCACCAGACAAGACAAAGCAGAGGATGTTCTGACTCACAAATTAAAGCTTGAATGTCCTAATTAATAGTTTGAAAGATAGAAAGACAGGTAGAGATCTTACCGCTGAAACGACTCAATGTCCTGCAGAAACTTCTCACAGCTGCTGATGAGGGGATCCATCCTGAGGAGAAATTACAAACTAAGAAACATCTGCACACAGATGTACTCCACATGAAGACTTGTATGTGTTGAATGTGTGTGTTTGTGTGTGTGTTTGTACTGACCCTTGCCTGGTGCGAGCAGTCAGGATGAGCTGCAGCGCTTTGGCCTGAAGGCGAACATGATGTATAGTGGCCACCTGTCTGCTGTCCAAACCGCTGTACAGAAACTCCAGCTTATAGGTTTCCTCTAAGATCTGCAAACACAACCACACACGTTAACAGACAAAAGTCACCCTAAATGATTTCACAGGTGTGGTAATACCAACACGTGTGTGTGTGTGTGCTGACCTGTTGAGCTGCTGCTGTGGCCGTGACGTTTTGTTTAAGGCAGAGAGGGACCGCTATGCTCCACAGCTTCTCCTTCAGAGCCTGAAAAAATGAGGCAAAGGTAAGACATCGAGGGCCTTACTTTGGAACAACCGTTCTGTTTCCTTAACTCATGCTAATGTTAGCAACAGATACCCCTACCTTCATGAGCAGCAGCTGGCAGCGCAGGTACGTAGCACAGAAATCAGCAGCTCCAGCCAGCTCAGTCTGCAGCTCCCCCAGCCGCTGCAGGTCTCTGAAAGTAATAATAATAATAATAATAATAATCCTTATTTGTAGAGCACTTTTCAAAAACAAGTTACAAAGTGCTTTAACAAGTGTAAAGAATAATACAAAAAAGATAAGAGCATGAAAATTTAATATAAAATTAGTGAAATAGAATAAAATAAAAGGGATAAAATAAAGTCAAATAAGATCGGGAAAGGCTCTCCTATAAAAGTATGTTTTAAGAAGGGACTTAAAAGAGTTCACTGACTCAGCCGACCTGATTTCCTCGGGCAGGCTGTTCCAGAGCCTCGGGGCCCTGACAGCAAACGCTCTGTCCCCTTTAGTTTTCAGTTGAGACTCTGGAACAGACAACAGACCTCTGCCCGAGGATCTCAAGGTACGTGCTGGTGCGTATGGGACTAAAAGGTCAGAAATATAACAAGGCGAGAGGCCATGAAGAGCTTTAAAAGTGATCAATAGAATTTTAAAGTCAATTCTAAAACATACTGGGAGCCAGTGTAATGAAGCTAAAATAGGAGTAATGTGGTCATATTTCTTTGTTCTGGTTAAAAGCCTGGCAGCTGAGATCTGGACAGTCTGGAGTCGATCAATAGATTTTTGGGTTAAACAGGTGAAAAGGCTGTTGCAATAATCCAGGCGTGATGAGATGAAGGCGTGTAAAATGGTCTCGGTGTCCTTAAAAGTTAACATAGATCAAATTTTTGCTATATTTCTAAGTTGATAAAAACATGATTGAACAAGCTTTGTGGTGTGCTGCTCGAAATTTAAATTACTATCAAACCAAACACCAAAGTTCTTTGCCACAGGCTTAATGTGATTTACTAGGGAACCAGCAGATGGCAGTATTTGTTTTGCCATCTGCTGGGAGCCAATGACCAGGATTTCTGTTTTGTCTGAGTTCAGCTGGAGGAAATTATTTGACATCCATTTTTTCTTCACTTCACAAAGGCGTTAAGTGAACTCAGCATTCCAGGGTCTGTGGATCTGACGGGCAAGTATATTTGTGTGTCATCAGCATAAATATGAAAAGAAATGCCATGTTTATGGATAATATGTCCAAGGGGAAGCAGATACAAGGAAAACAAAATGGGTCCTAAGACCGACCCCTGAGGCACACCATATTTAACTGGACAGAACAAGGAGACATAGTTGTTTACAGACACGCAGAACTTCCTATTTGACAGGTAGGATGAAAACCATTCTAGAGCAGTACCAGAGATCCCCACCCAGTGCCTCAGTCTGTCTAACATGATGTTGTGATCAATGGTGTCAAAAGCAGCGCTAAGGTCCAGGAGTACAAGGACTGAGCACATACCTTCATCAGCAGACATTAAAAGGTCATTGGTGACTTTAAGCAGGGCAGTCTCAGTGCTGTGGTACTTCCTGAAACCAGACTGAAACTTTTCAAATAATTTTGTTATTTTCCAGCACAGTAAGCAGCTGTTTGGACACAATTCTTTCTAGAATCTTTGCAATAAAAGTTTTGAAATTGGTCTAAAATTATGTGGGAGGGAGGGATCTAAACCAGGTTTCTTTAAAAGTGGGTTCACGCAAGCCGTTTTAAAATAATCAGGGACACAACCAGTAGATAGGGAGCTGTTGAAAACAGAGATCAAATGGGGCCCAACAGAATCTATTACTTTCAGTAAAAATTTTGTAGGTATTACATCAAGTGGGCTGGAGGACACTCTGTGATATTGTGATATTGTTTTTAAAAGCTCAGACAAGTCGATGGGATAAAACTGGTTAAAACTCTCTTGTTGCTGGTGAGGGACCTCTGAGTAAGAGGCCGCGGGGGTAATAGAGGCTCTGATTGACGCCACCTTATTGGTAAAATAAGATAAAAACAATTCACAGTCATCATTACTTCCAGCTGAGGCACAAGGAGGGGTTGGGTTTACCAGCTGATCCACAGTCTTAAACAGAAACCTGGTGTTTATGTGTAGTAATGAGTTCAGAAAAATAGTGTGTTCTCGCATCCTTAACCATGTTATTGTAGTTAATTAATAAATCCTTCAGACTGAGGTAATGGACTTGGAGACTGGATTTTTTCCATCTGCGCTCTGCTTTCCTGCATTCCCTTTTTAGGCTGCGAATGCTGTCATTTATCCAGGGTTGCTTACTAGCTTTAGACGTAGGCCTAACCTTTAGAGGATCAGTAATATTGAGTGACGACAAGCAGATATGATTGAAGTGATCGACCAGATTGTTGGTGTTGGAATCAGACAGGTGTTGGCTTTGGATCTGAAACAATGCGCAAAACTTTGAAACACTTTGTTCATTAAAGACGTGAGAACACACGGAGCTTGGTGAGGTGGCATGAGTAACAGGCGAATCACAGCTAAAAACAATACATCTGTGGTCAGATATGTTCATGTCCACTAATTCCACAGAGGAAATGCTGACACCCAGGGTAAAAACCAAGTCCAGTGTATGACCACGGTTATGTGTTTGCCCTTTGACATGTTGTTTGAAGTTAAAAGAAGTGGCCATATTTAAAAAGTCAGTTGCATTAACATTGGTGGGGTCATCAACATGAATATTAAAATCGCCACAAAGAACAATTCTGTCATAATTTAAAACCAGAGTAGATAAAAATTCAGGAAGTTCTGATAAAAATCCTCCAGCTGGTTTAGGGGGGCGATAAATTATAACAAATATGATAGATTGCAGCCCTCCAACTTTAAGAGTGACAACTTCAAAGGAGTTAAATTCATCACAGCGTACTTGATGACATTTAAAATTTTTCCTATACACAACCTGTACATTAACATTCTCATTGATCGACCAAAAAAAATGCTGATGAATTCCAAAAATTCACCTGTACATTTACCATTTTACCAGATAAACAGGTTTCAGATCGTAAAACAACCTCCAAACTTTGTGGGATCATTTTATTATGCAACAAATAACATCCATTCTGTGAAGCTTGAGGACTAGACAATTAAAATATTAAGTGTTTTTGCACACAGTATATTCAAATGTTTGTGCTATTTTATTTTTTTTCCCCAGGTAACACTAACAACCACCAGGACCTCTGAAAGTTTAGAGAGCATACGACACCCTTCAAAAACAAATCAACAAAAAAGATGTGTTGCTCTAAATGTCTTGGATGGGCAAAATAAAACTTAAAGAGGTGGTATTATGCTCAGGTTCAAAATCTTATTTAGGGCTTGTACCAGAACAGGTTTACATGGTTTCATTTAAAAAAAACAACAACATATTTTTTGTCATACTGCACATTGCTGCAGCTCCTCTTTTCACACTGTGTTGAAGGCTTCGTTTTAGCTATGGAGTGATACATCTTGTCTCTAAATGATCTTCTGTTGCGTGTTGCACATGCAATCAGCAGAGAAGGGCGGGTCAGCGAGAAGCCCGTAAACAGCTTGGGTTCAGCTGTACATGTTGCCGACCAGCTTGGCAACATGGACTGGAGCGAGAGTTTCAGAGCGGTGAGTTATTAATCTGTAACAAAAGGATCTTTCATCCATAAAGTTTTAACTGAGCTCTGTCTCTACATCACAGGAAAGTGGCTGGACTATAAACAAGCTGTTTTCAAGCAGTTCAGAGCTGTGGGAGATGGGAACTCCCTTTGGGGTGGGCTTTTTCACTTTGCAAACCTATTACATGCTCTAAAAAGGTATATAACTCAACAAAGGAGAGGGAAAAGCCAAAAAGCACAATACCACCTCTTAAAGACAGTTTTGGAGCTGCTAAATAAAACCCTGTTACAAAGTGAGTACTGATTCAGAATAAAGTACAGATGACTTAAAGACAAGCTTCCTGCGCTTGCCTATGTCACTTTGTGTGTGTGTGTGTACCGTATGGTGAAGTCCAGCAGGTCCTGGGCTCCAGGTGCTTCCAGATTCTGGATAGTGCTGACCCTGTTCAGACTCTGTTGAAGGAAGAGCTGAGCTGATTCCACAGAACCCGAACCACAACGCGAGTCCACCAAGTCCAGCCCGTTGCCTGGCAACTAAAAGAGGAGAGACAGTGAGTGTACCATTGAATGTCTTGTAAATGTTGTGTACATGGAAGTGTGTGACTGACTGTTGGTCTGGTAATTCAAAAAATATGATGCCATCAGGCCTCTTTTCTTTCGCTGCTTTCTCTGATGGTTTAGGTGACAGTGATGTTAACCTACGTATCCAGATACATTTTAAGGAATTCAACCAACTTTTGACAACAGGAAGCCGGTCCCAGTTTAAGTAGGGACGGCTACAACGTGTGTACAGCATCGTTCAGACTGTAAACCAGATCTGGTTGTTGCTCGTCTCATTTTTAGGACTTGGGATGGGAGTTTCACTACATGTTGTTGATGTACATACATTTACATGGCTGTTGGAAATTCCCTAAAAAGGGTCCATCCATGTTTTGCTGACAAGACCATAATCAAGTTTAGGAATGAGAACAGAGCTGAAACGACTAGACAACAAAAAAATAATAAGCAACTACTTTGATCGACTACTTGTTCTTTTTCCAGCTTATCAATTGTGAACTCCTTTGTCTTGTGTTGGTCTGAAGGAAAGATGCAATTTTGAGGCGTCACCTTGTATTTAAAAAAAGCTGCGATTATTATTCTTAATTATGTTCTGATTTTACAGGAGAAAGAAACTAATAATGAGTTAATCAGGAAAATAATCAGCGAATTAATTATGAAGGAAAACAGTGCTAGTTGGAAAACTGGATCAAAAGGTCAAAGTTTAGCTCGTTACTTAGATTACTTAGATTGAAGTATTAGGACTATGGACGTTGTTCTGAATACTACAGTCTTTCCGTTCTCACTCTTAGTGGCGGTACGAGGTGTGACAGACTGTCCCTCAGGTAGGAGTAGTGTCTGAAGGTGTGGTCGGAGAACAGCGCCGGCATGGTGGGACACGACTTGGCAGCGTTGAACACTAACACCAGCACCGCAATATCTGAGATCAACAGCCAGAGTCAAAGAAAGAAAAACACAGTTCACATGTCCCTCTGGCTGCTCTGATCTGAACGTGCAGCTAATGTGGAGACTTTCGTTCATAGTTCAGCCGCTGCAGAATAAGGTTAATGTGGTTTGTCTGCGTTAATGAAAGTGTGTTTTGAGATTTTCAGGTGTGTGAAGGATACAGGCCGGATCGTCCATGTCAGGCTCCGGTGTGTCGAAATAAGGGTGTGTGCTGAGCAGTTCAGGAACCAGCGGCAACACCAGCGTTGGGTGACGGGAACCCAGGAACTTCAGACACCTAACGGGAAAGAAGAAAATAAAAAACCCAACCAGACATCAGGTCATCAATGGACAGTCTGTATAACAACAAATCATTACACCAGATTCAGGGTCTATTTGTCTTTACCAATGCGTCTAATGCTTCGATAAGGACACATTGTTCCCTTTCTTACTCTTGTCTCACAGCGTTGATGAACACCACGGTCACTTTGAAGATGATTCCATATTTTCAGGGAAATCTTAGACCAGTAGTTCCCAAATGTATTTAAATCAGGGCACCCTTTTAAAAGATTTTTTCACTATAGGTGATCCTCAAAGATGTTGATATAGTCAGTTTCATTATTTTTTTAACTTCTGCATTCCATTTTGCACAAAGGTTCAAATGTAACTTTATCAGAAGTAGTGTTGTGTTATTGAAGGTGTGTTTAGGTAATTATATAATGCTTTTGTTAATGAAAAGTATTGTTACATACACACACCATGGCATCACTACCGAAATTAATAGTTGCGCTCACATGCTGGAAAATGTTTTACAAAGAAAACCACCAATGTTAGCTGCAGCATATTTACAGGGTTTCTTATATGTTGACTTAAATGCTCTTGCTTGTTTCTTCTTCTTGTTTTGATGTCTGAAATTGTCAATATGAAATAGTGTTGTTATATGTGGTGACACTTTTACAATTAGAAAATATTGTCCTCACTCAAACGAGTTCTAAAAATCTATTCACTTCCGATAACAAATGCACGCCAGGCACACACAGTCTTACTTCCAGACAGAGTTGCGGTCGGTGGGATACTTGTTGAGGTTCTTCAGCAGCTCCAGCAGAGCCAGCTGGATACACTCTTTGGTGGAGACGTTGGTGTAACAAATCAATTCATGGAGAGCTTCTCTGATGTCACGAGACGAGTCCTGGAGATCGACAGTGGTTTCATCAATGTGTGCGTATCTCAGGCTTTAATAACATATTTAAGGTTTTAAAGATGGATTGTTTCACCAGTGTGTGTATGTATACCTCCAACACAGCCAGCACAGTGTCCAGCTGGTCCTCTCTGAGTGTAATATGGGTAGAGATTTCTCTCAGCACATGGATGGACTGCAGCCTCACTTCCTCAATCTCGTCGTTGAACATGTCAACCAGGAAGTCCAGACACTTTTCGGCAAAGCTGGGAGACGACCGAGCCAGCTGGCACAACGCCTCCACCGCCGCAATACGGACCTCTGAAATAAAATTAAAGACAGAAAATATGTATGTAAATATGTAAAGCACCATAAAATGAATAAACTAGTCCTGAGTAGAAGAAAGAGGGGAAGGCAAGTGAAGCGAGGAGACTTTCCTAGATGTTACATTTTTACTTGTACTCATATTTGCGGACACTGTAGAAATCACGACTACATACCATGTCGTAAAACCTTTTAAAACACAGCCTCTTTTCTTGTAAACAGGTTATCTTCACGTACCAAACATCTCATCCTCCAGGCCGTGAACGAAGGCCCCGCAGGCCCCTGAGGCGATGAGGTTGACAGTGTTTGAGTCCAGTTTCTCCTTGGGGGCGTCGTCGGCCCACTTTCTGCCAGAGGAGAACTCTCCAGAAGCAAAGAGGTCCTTGGCCCGTTCGTGGGCCGTACGCTTCCTCTGGATACAGAAAAGAGGAGGAGGAAAAGGTAGTGAGTGAAGGAGTGCGGATTAATGTTGTGGGAATTTCTAATTTTGCTCACAGTTAAAAATAAGCAGATATCTTGTGAACAAAATTCAATTACTCACCCTGAGATCTGACATCAGCTTCTTATCCAAAGTTTGCTCCAGAAAGTGAGGACTGACCTGCAGCATCGAACCCTAACACACAAGAAAAGATTCACTTTTGTCATTCAGATATAGGTTTCTGTTATGTTAGTGTTCGCTATGGCTTTAATGAGACTTAACAGGGCTGTTGTGAGAAAGAGCCACTATGCATACATGTTATTTGGCACCTGGCGTGTGAGAGGGAGCGGTGTAACTGTTGGAAAACGGAGGTGAGGAGAAAGGTTTAATGATTTGAAGAACGAAGAGCGTCATCAGTGATGGACTGAAACATGAATGAGAGTGTCAAGGAAACTCAACCATCTTCTCACAGTGAATATCCCAATCGTTCATTAGACAGAAAATTCTGCTGCCTTTTTTTATAATGTCCAAACAGCTGCAGTCTTTATCCAACAGCATTCAGTTCAGACTTGTTGGAAATGAGATACACGTCTTAAAGGGGCTCCAGTGACAAACTGAACTGAGTATTTATAGAGATGAAAATCTCTTGGTCTGATCCGTCTCCCTCACCAGTGTTTTGGCGGCCTGCACTCGGACCATCCAGGAGCCATCGCTGACCATGTGACTGATCTTCCCAAATGCGTCATCAACCAGTCGGATCTCTTCATTGGACGACGGGATGGGCACAATGCTGATTGGACAGAACAGTGAACTACAAGTCAGGCAAGGCCACTCCAAAGTGGTACAGCCACTACATGGAAATTTAAAAATGTAGAGAACTATTTTTGGTTATCTTTTTTTTTTCATTACAGTCCTGAAATGTGTTTCCTCCTGTTTCAGCCACTTTGTAAATTTGTTTTGAAAAGTTCTGTAAAGTTCATTATTAAAAGGTTTATTATAAAGCTTGTGATGTTGTTGATGCAGAAAGTGGAGCCAGCTCTGCAGCTATTCTGAAAGTCTCACCTTTCTGGGTACAGCTGGCTGAGCACCCAAACCATCTGCACGGCAGCAGAGCGAACCTGCTCATAATCATCAGACAGCAACCTGCAGGCCTGCAAACACATGTACACACACATTTATAGCCACTGTAGCAGCCATTGTCTGCTATGGCTGCCACCAGAGGATGATTAACATAATTACCAGTATTCTACAACACATAAGTCTAAACATCCACATTTTTTATTTTGGCAGGTTTCAGTAAATATAAATTGCGCTGTTACCTGGTCATAAATGATCTCATGAATCTTCATTCCTCTCTCATGCAGCTGCAGCTGGAAAACAAACAGTATGAGCTGGAATAAGAGCAGACTGGAGTTTCTCCCTGCTGGTTATAATTTTATTGTGTGTGTGGTCCGTAAATAAAAGAGTGATATGCTGGTTAGGTTTTGGTGAGGGCAGGTGTTGGCGCTGTCCTACCATGGCTTTGATGGCTGCAGTGCGAACTCTCGGGTCCTGGTCTCCAAAATAGTCACTGATGATACTCTGGACGTCCCTCACTCCTCCTGGAACAACGTAAAATGTCACACAACAACTCAAAGCACGATCAATAAATGTGAGTTTCCAAGAAGCGATTTTAAAGATTTGAGAATAAATTAGAGTTCTGACTGTTTTGGCAGAGATTTTAAAGGCTTATTTAATTCCATAACAACTAATAAACTAATATTTCCAATCAATAAACGTAAAAAGTGAAAGAAAAAAAATGCCAAAACGAACACATGTTCTTGTAGAATATTTTCCTCTCTATATATCAAACATTTTGAGACATTGAGAAGCATGCACACATGTTATCTTAAAGTAAGGAAAGACCGAATCACAGTTCAGCTATCTAAATATACTGAACGATGGCACAAACCTAACGATGTGCCCAGCCCCTCGTTGTCTTTGGTCAGATGAGTGTCCACCATGCCGAGACATCCGAGGAGCAGCAGACACTTGTTCCTCACCCCGAAATACGTATCAGAGAGGTGCTGAGAGGAAGAAAGAGAAATAACACAGAAGATTTTGGTCGTTATGCAGAAAGTCCTGTTGAAAGCAGAAAGAAGACTTTAAGATGAGTACCGTGTGTGTGTCACCTTGCAGGCCACCTCTATGAGCCTGTGTCTGACGGTAGGACTCTCAGGCAGTTGTGCACCAATGACCAGCAGAGTGTCCAGCAGCTGGGCGAGAACCTGGTGGGACTCTGCAGACAGAACGGAGCAAACACAGACACTCTGTTAACTTTTAAAATGTGTGTTTTGTGGAGGTCAAATTTTTTAACATCATTCAATTTTATGTTCAAGTGTTTTTAGTGTTTCGCCAGAGATGATTCTGTAGATCTTGTTGCAATTTCCACTGCTCTTCTATAGAGGACACTGAAAACTTTAATACCCGTATTTCAAAATATGTTTAAATAAAACCTTTAATAAGAAAACTAAAAACAAATCACAGTATATGTCAAAGAACTCTAGTGAATAACAAACAATGTCATTTTGTGTAATTATGGCTTGTTGAGTTTAAAAGTAACCAGATAACAGAAGGACAGAGAATGTAATGTGCATGTGTAAGTAAGAAAGTAAAACAAGGCAAGCTTCAGACTGTGTGTAAATGTGCCTTACTCTCATTGCTGAGTGTGTTAATGGCGTCGTCTACGATGCAGTCGGGGCTGAAGCCCTGCGTTTTGGACAGCAGACCCAGCAGAGAGGCAATCTTCAGCCTCACCGAGTTATCTGTCTCCTAAGAGAGAAAACATCAGCAGCATCAGATGTGTTTTGTCTGATCAGCTTTGCTTAGACTCAACCAAATGAACATAACCAAGATATTTGTATATTTATATCCACGGCTTTAATAGCTTTATCTTTTTATTTATAAAGCTATTAAAGCCATGGATTATTTTCACGTTTCTGGTTATGACCCTTAGTTCTTTACCTTGTAGTAGTGCTCCAACAAGATCCTGACAACACCCTCCACGCTCTCCGTCTCCACAGGCTTGCGTGCAAACTGCAGCAGGTACTGCAGGGCATCAGTAGAGTTGGTGGCCTTGCAGAGGTCAATGTGCAGAGCTGCAGACTTACTGGGTTTGGACAAACGCAGCTTCTTGGCTGGAGTTTCTTCATGGGGAATCTGCAAGCATCAAACAGCTGAAACTGAAAAAAAATTTTCTACAAAAAGGATGTGGTGTAATAATCCTCCCTCAGGGTGTGTATATTCTCTCCTTTTCTGGTTAGACAAAACCTTCAACCTACCCTATTTATTTAGCATTACTCTGTCACATGTGAATATTTTAAATACATTTTATCTCACTGTTTTCTTTTCTTCGAATCTTATGACCCAACACTGCTTCATACTGTTTTTTTTATAAGAATTAGCAGAAATGTGGCTTTATTATTATTTTGGAAATTTTATATTTATATAAAAACAAATTCTCTCCCCCTCTAGTATGTTTGCACAACACAAATCCACAGTAACGCAAATGTTTCCTTTACACATAGTTCTATTATTCTTTTATAACTTGCACATCCATAGCAAATTGCTCGTAAGTGTAAAATACTACCTGGCAATAAAGCTCTTTTTGATTTTGATTATTCTAGATTTGTTCGAAGTTTAAGATCAACTAGAGGGAGAACAATCAAGGGTGTGAACATTTGATGGGTGATTATTACTGACATGGGGTAATAATGATAGATCATACCATAAGTATACAATCATGGGTATAATTCACAGCCAGCTTCTCAGAGTCACTCACGAAAAACAGCTCCAAGCTGAGAAAGTCTGTCTTTAGCATAAACTTATGGCACCTTAATATAGAGCATAGTGTTAATATCTAGGAGATGATACACTCGTTTGTTTTGCTGTTAACAGATGATCAAGATATTTCTGTAAACCAGCTGATCATTAATGGATGGATATTGAAAATAACGTGACAAAGAAACCAATAACTGGTGAGCATTAACTTTTACAAGCCACATGAACGAATTTAATTTCATCAATAACGTTACTCGCTATTAAACGTTGTTATCTTGCACTTAAAACTTAGATAACATTTGACAAGGTAGGTTGTTCACGAGTGAATTGAGTCACAGCCCAGATTGATTTATAACAGCTTTCATTTTGCACAAACAGCAGCTTTGACCTGCGTTATGTTGTGACTGTTAGCTGTTGTTGGCTAGTTAGCCATGTAGCCATGTAGCGTTAGCTTCCGAGGCTAGTTAGCTCTCAAGACCAACTTTCATTTTAAGTTATGAGTCTACGGCGTGCAGCGATAAAAGGGTTTCACGTGCTCACCTGTACAACTTTGGAAAATTCCTCATAAACTCGACGTTTCAAATGTGCTGCCATGTTCAGGGAAAGCGTTAGCTAAGCTTTCCTATTCAGCAGCAGCAACATATCCTTGTCCCTTCACTTTTCCCGTAGCTACGGTAACGAAAAGTAAAACGCGTTTTGTAAATTACGCTGGTCTGATTTTTTTTTTTACTGAATTGACATTTGACTACTATCAGGATTATGAAGCCAGATATTATTTCCATAGCAGTATTTAAAGGATGGGTTCACATGAAAAGTCAGTTTAGTGACTGTCAGAACAAACACACTTGGAAAAATGTGAACACTTAAACATTACATCAACAATTGTTCGAGTTTTTTAAATAACTTATTTAATTTTACACAGTTTTTACATTTAATTTGTAACTATTAGGCAGCAACGATTTATACGATTTGTTTCTTGATTATTCGTTAAGTTTATGACATCAAATAATGAAAAATGTCCCTTCCAGGTTCCTAAAGCCAAGGTAATTTTTTTAGAAGATTTTTTTTTGTCCAAGCGCAGTCCACAATCTAAAGACATCCAGTCCACAATGTGGAATAAAACAGAGAACATCAGCAAATCCTCATAGAGAGGTTGCAACTATTGATTGGTTGGGTGTTTTGCATGAAAAAAAACGAGGTTAACAATTAATCAGTTATCAAAGTTTTGGCTTGTTTCAGCTTTAGTTATTATATTAATTTATTTAGACCATTTTGTAATGCACTGGATTAAGACAACAATGTAAGGACAAGTATGTGAAAAAAAATGCTGTAGATGTTTTTGTGGTAAATTTAATGCACTTTTTTAGAGAATACAGATGATTCAAATACACACAACTGTAACTGACATTATGACATATTTATTCATAAAGTCATTCTTTTTCCTCCCCCGCTCATAATACTGTTGCTTTCTAAACACGACACTTCACAGTTTGACTTCTATGACAGAAGCAGTGTCACGAAGACTTGAGCGAACATCCACTGCAGCAGCTGATGTGCTCAAAGGAGTTCCTGAGGGAGAGCTGCTCCTTTTATCTGGCTTTACCTATTACACCACCAACATTTAAGCTACAGAGATCTACACTGCTAATACTAACAGTTGTCCAACTACGACTACAGCTAATGCTACTTCTATTAAATAACTACCAGCAACTCTGCCTGTACTTTAGAAACAACAGCTGCTTGTTTAATAAAGTCTGTAGCTCCTGTGAAATTTCAATGACTTCTTAAATACATTCTTAATAAATTATACACAGAAGAGGGGAAGCTGTTCAATGCCAAAAAAACAACAATAAATGAGATTTGGATATGATTGTGAAACTTGAATTCGAAATTGAATTATATTTTTTGCATTAAATTACTTTACCTCTTTCTTTTTTCACTTCTGTTCAGATTTTTCCAGTTTCTTTGTGAAATACATGATATACATTTGCAAACTGACATATTAAGCTCGATGAAACTGTATTTGTTGCCTGAAGAATTTTATAACAAGAAATCATGCAGTTATGAAGAAAAGCCAATGTGCAGGAGTTTATTTTTCTTGATATTTATCTTTATGGTTCATTTCAATCGTCACCCAACGTTGTTTTAGATTTTTGAGTTTGATAAACAATTTGTTTGTGAAGTTTTCGCTTTACAACTGGCACTCTTTACAGATGTCTAGCCTAAAATCTAAAAAGCCAAAATCTCAATTGTAACGCACAAAACGTCTGTAACATGGCAAATGTCTGGGATGAGATTTGGGGCTTGAAAATGGAGAGAAATCATGCTTGAACAGTCAATTCATTTCCTGAAGCTCTATTCCAGCTGCAAATGCTTTGGTCCTCTTACGGCCTCCTCTCCTTGTGAAGAATCCCACTATGATCACCATGACTGGCAGAGCCACACAGAGCATGATGCGGCTGATGGGCAGTTCTACTGGACACCCCATGGTGGCTGAATTAGTCAGATTCTGGGCAGTGGGATGATTTTCAAACAAAAAGGCTGCCGTGAAGTCCAGAAACGCCACCCTGCTGTTTTCTGTGGTCGTCACTTGACACCTCAACTTCCTGTTCTTGTCTTCCCTCTGGAGCTTTGTGACCAGGGTGGTGTTGCAGCGAGTGCCCCCAATCAGCTCGTCCCTGCACAGAGAAGAGGGCGTCAGAGAAACATGACGCAGCTGTTATTCATCAGTACTACGTTGCTGTTTTTGAGTTATTTTCTTATTGTTAACAAATTCCCAATCCAAACAGTGAATTTACAACAGGTATTGTGTCTGTATTCAAAGCATGATACTTCTTCTTCCTCTGAGCCATAGAGCTCCGTTGTTGTCCATAAACTTACAAAACACATCAGTGAGCCTCACTTTGTTTCTTGAACACAACTTCCTTCCTTTAGTTTATTCTGACTCAGCCCCACATACAAAGTCCTGCTGCACACTGACTAGAGCACCACAAGATTCCTCCTCTATTTCCTTATTGAAGAAATTAGTGGTCAGCTGTTTTAGGAAATTACTGAGCCTTTCAAAAAAAATTAAACTATGCATTTGTAAGTCGTCTTTAGAGATTTGCGTCTTCAGTAAGAACAACTGGACTTGAGTCGGACTAACAACATTGTTGGTTTTGGCTCATTTATGGGAGTTGTTGACAATAAGAAAAATTAAGAATAATATCAGTCTAACTGATAATTAAATACAGTTTTGTGCTTAATAACGTATGGAAGTCAATTTCCACCTGGAAAATAGTAGAAATATATTTTTTGGATAGAATAGAATATTGATCCTAACTTTTTACTTGTTTATTTCCTTTTTTCTGTCAGAAATGGGCTTCAATACAAGGGTATTAATTACTGTTTAATATAGGGTATTAAGCTGTTTTTCTTTCTATTGTGATGTTAATTTAGTAACTTTTTAAAATAAAAAATATCTGTTAAAGCTTCTATGTGTAACTTTCAGAAAACCCTTGTTATTTATGACACCGGTGGCCGTAAACTGAACTGCAGTCAGCATCCTGCCGCTTGCGCTTGCACTGGGGCCAAAACAGTGACGTGACACACACTCGAGACTGAACACCAAATGCTGCAATGCATCTTCCGGCCACCCAACCAAACCGCTGCAAGCACTGCACTCGATTGACCCATCCATCTTTGACATTATCTATATGAATACCACTAACACCAATCTCAAGCCTCTTAATGTTGTTTTTAATTGTCTTTGTAGATTTGTCATGAGGTGTCCATTTAACACTCATCACCGCTCTATGTGTGAGTCGCTTAACTGGTTTTCAGCCCAAAGCAAATGTGTTTTCTTTAACTGTCCTCCATACTTGAAACACTTTTTAGTTCCTTGTACAGTTCCATATCCACTCAGACAGATGCAACATCCCTTTTTTTATTGCACCAAGAACTTTTACTGAAGCAGGATCATTTTATTATAAAGCAGCATGTGATTGGTATAATCTCCATCCTACCCTAAGATCTATCAGCACTTTTCGCCGCTTCTTGTTGTCTTTAGCTCCGTCTCTTAAAACAGGATGTTCATGTTATTAATGTTATCAGGTATAATTGCGTTGGTTTGTTATACATTAGGCTAACACACTGATAAGTAAATAACATATATTGTTTTTGGGTGGAATATTATCTGACTTTTCCATTGGTATGATTTAAGTTATAGGATTGTTTTAACCTGTTATTTTTCCTTGCATTAACTGAATTGAGGGTGTTGGGCGTGGTCATCTCTATACCTGCTGTCTTTGGGCAGCACAGAACCATCCTCAGCCACCCAGCTGAGGTTGAACATGCTGGAGTACTTCCTGCAGCTCCCTGCATCATAGTAGGTGAACAAGATGCAGCTCAGGGTGAGGTGTCCTCCAGGCTGCAGATCAGTGATGGTGGAAAGTGAAGTGATGGTGAGGAGAGAGAGGTAAACATCAGTGAGGCGTTTACCATCCCACAGACAGAGATAGGAGCCGGCGTCGTCGACCCTGAGGTCACGGAGGCTGAGGGAGCAGTTGGATGTGATGGACAGGCGGCTGGATTTGTCTGAGTCCGCTCTCACCTTCCCCCCGCTGACCTCCTCAGTGTACCGCACATCGCCGCCTTTGTAGAAGGTCCAGGAGATGAGGGAGCAGTCTCGTGAAACAAGGTCGTTACATGGCAGGAGGGCGTCACCTCCAAGTTTGCTGTACACAAACACAGCGTTTTTTACACACATCACACCTGGAAACACAAAAGTCTCTGTCAGCATCACAGAAAAGTGACTCTCTCTCTTTAAATTTTTCTAATTTAAATAAACCCCAACCAGATTCATCACCAGAAGATGACCAGTATTACATGGAAATCTGTGCTCTTTTGCACGTTGTGACACTACTAATGTTTTTACATTAGCTTGTGACCTTTAATACAAAGCAATGACAAGGCTACTAGCGGCCGCTGCTCGTCACATTGTGCATGTCTGGAAGTTGTTGCAAAGAGTTAGCCTATATATTTTCTCTTCTCAGACAGTTTCATTTGACGCATTTTTTAGAGGCTTGAAGGGGTAAAACTAACTACACAGACATAGAAGTAAAGCTACATGTAACACTGTTCAATAATCTTGAGGTAAAGCCCACACAACAAGAGTTTTAATACCCCACTGGGATTTATTTGTGTTTATATAATTGCCATTTTTTCAACTAGATAATATGTGATTATGAGAGATATATTCACAGAGGCAGATTTGATTAATTATAGAATGTGCTACAAAAGAAAAATTGAATGGGACCAAATATCAGACATGGAAACACAACCAAATCCATTAGTATAAAGAAACCAAGAACATTTATGCATACTTTATGCTGCTTTATACTTCTTCAAAACATTTCAGCTGTTTTTTTTTTTTTTTACTCCACTACATTTATTTGACAGCTATAGTCGTACTTTTAAGATTAAAATTTTACATTAACAGCTTGTTATGCATCTTATGTGACCCTGCCGTCTACATGTCTTTGAGTTCCAAATTCAATCTTAATGCTGCAAAATCAACATACCTGTTAGAAGCAAACTGCTGAGCAGCAGCACTCTCATCATTTGTGTTTTCATCTCGACAGCAGCTCTGTTCGTCTCTCTGCTGCTTCTGCTGCTGCTGCTCTTTCTAGAAGACCGTCTTCATTTCCTGTGTTACAATGAGCTTAGCAGGACACACACACATCTTTCATGAGGGACACGAATATCGAACATCATTTTAATAGTCAGTGTCATGTAATTAGACAATGCCACATATGATGTCCCGCTAAAATACAGCATGAAGCGCGTGTAGCTCGTTAAAGGATGCACACATACAGAGTGATGAGCTGCTGTTTGGAAATGCAAAAATATTACATTCATTAGCAAATGATTCAATCATGAATACACCACTTTCACTTCGTAATGCGTGAAAGTTCATTGTTGTCCTCAAAAACAGTAGTTTGACAAAATAATCTACAATCCACTTAACAGCTTTCAGCAGCTGGAGATCATCATTAAATGCAGTTGAAAGTGCTGGAAAAACCTTGAGCTTTGAGATTATTGCATCAAACCACTACAAGTGAACAATAATGTACTGCTTCTACTTTATTTTACATTATATTACAAAACCTGCTACCTTAATTTTACATAAAAAAAAAAAAAACATGAAATGGAAATTGTTCCTTTAGTTTTTCCTTTGAAATGCTTGTATGACACTTTACTAGTCTTGTGATTCCTTGGGATGTGGAAAGTTTGTTTTCTAGTCTGCTGTTAAAACAAACAAACAAAACAAAAAGGTCCCCCACCTTGTTCTCATACTGAGACTCACTTCTACAACACTGAAAACCGACAGTAATTTCATTCTACTGATACCTTTTTGTAAGAATTAATAATACACAAACACTCTCAACACCAGACAACATGAACTGGTATTTGCAGTTTCAGTCTCCAGAACAAATTTAGTTAATTCAGACGACCCACTACCATCTTATGAATAATTAAAATAGTGTTTTTGTCACTGGATGTTATTTTGATTTTGTGTTCTGTTGAACAGGGGGTTAAGGCGCCAGTCATCCTAGGTTTGAATCCAGTGAGATACCTTTGTCTAATCTCTCTGTCCCATCATTTGGGGTCATATCAGTACTGTTGACTCTAATAAAGGGTTAAAGATGCCAAAAATCTTTTTAAAACAATAATTATAAGAACAAACACCACCAAAACACCAACGTCAGCTAAGTGAACTCAGAGCCTGCTGAGGATGCTGGGAGAAATGCCTCAAATTATACAAAGATAAAACCATCTGGCTTGTGACCTGTTTTTTTAATCAGTGTCACTTTTCTTGTAATTGGATCCAAGATGAGAAATGCAACAGTGTGCAACTTTTCTCTATATGGGGGTGTTAAGAGGAAGTGTGATTGTGACACACTGTGGTGAAAATACTGTAGAGGTTGCATGTCCACACCTGCCATTTCTTTGAAAAAAGGAAGGCACATATCACTTTGGCCCCGGTGTTTTGGTGGAGACCCAAACTTATCTTTCAAATCTTCCCAAACTGTTTTTTGTTCATTTTGAAACCACTGTACTGTTGAAAATAAAAACAAAAACCCCAAAACATGGCAAAAACATCCAATAGTTGTTCAGTGAGGACCAAATGGGTGAGCTGACAGACCAAGACTGACACTGATTGCTCCTTGAAAGGAAAAATTCCTGCAGCATTCAGTTTTCTCACATAAGCACTGTCACATAAAAGATGAGACCCCAAACAAGAATTTGTTTTTCAAAAAGAAAAAGTGGTGAGCCCTTAATTAGACCTCAGAAGGCAAAGCCTCAAGCTTCCAGCTGAGAAGGTCTACAGTGAAATTGTCTTTTTTACATAATCACTTATAAACGTTTTGATTAAATTAATAATGTTTTCCGTCGCATTGAGTTGATGAGTCACATTGCTGCTAACCCCGTAAAGTTGTCCCTCTGGTTTTCAGTTGTCAGTTTCAGTGTCCCATTTAAATGCTCTAAACGCAGTCCAGACACTTTCTTACGATATCCAAGATTGAAATTCAGGAGCAAATGACTTCTAATTTTATCTTTTTAACATAAAAATATTAGTTATATAGTCTACTGAATACAAAAACTGTCCAATGAACTTTAAATTTAGATTATTTCAACACGTTGCTAAATTTATTTTCAGACTTCGCTCTCATCCAAACACAAATAGAGTAGGTGGGAGGCTGGCAGATAAGGACAAACCAGCAGAATACTTGATGGATGTAACCACAGACTAATCTAATCTCTGGCTTTTCTACTACAAGACAATATTTGTACCCACTGTTTACTGTTGTTTTTTTCACACACTAGTCATGAAGGAAGTGGTTTGACATGGAGGTGATGTTTTATACCCTGTTCTGCTTTGTGGTGAACACTGGGGCCGCCGCTCGGCTTACTGTTGACAGCGTTTGCGCTTTCTGACCTTCTTGTTTCTTTTAATCTGGGCCGTGGATTGCCCACTGTTGTGTGTATGACGCAGTGTTTTCCTCAGCGACTGAATTCCCCCTGGTACAATACATTATATAGAACGTATTTCACACCAAACCTGTTGCATCAACTCATAACATAAGTAGCTGGTGCACAAAAGTTGCCTGATTAAACAACTTGCTTCGAAATTTAGAGTGCAAAAAAATAATAAAGTAACTGGGTTGCTGTTTATTAAGATTTTGCAGCAGTTAAACATGATTACACTGACACTGATTTCCTGATCTACAGGATATGAAATAATATTTATATTTATAAGCCCCCAAAATCAACAGATTAAGATAAAGGTCGTTGTCGTGAGACAGTAGGGATACATCAATACTTACGTGGGCCCGTCACTTTATCGTAAAGCTGGGGTAGGCAATGTTGGAAAAACTAGCACGAGACAGCTAGATTTTAAAAGTATATCAACCCAAAAAAAAAAGTCCCCCAAAACACGTGTTCATGTACAGTAAAAGCACGGGTAAAGTGCGCAGGTAGGCGGGCAAATAGGCCAGCCAACTGTTTTATTCTTGAATAAAAATGATTGGCTGTACTTATGACAGTCCTGCCACAGCCACATGTTATGGATGTTTTTCAGTTTTGCGTTTATTGACTGCTGTCTGGATGAAAAGAGAATTTCAACAAATACAAGAAAATATATAACTAGAACATAAATTGCTCGCCCCAGCTTTAAACCGCTGAAATGTATTATGTACAGATGCTTCGCTGACCCCTTGTGTCTGAAATGGCTAGTGTTCAAAATCAAGACCCAGCAGCTTGGTCTTTAACAAAAGATAATTTATATGCTGTTATTTTTGGGAACAGTATGTTCAGCTTTCACGTCTGCAGAGAAAAGCCTCCCTCTCATCACCACCAGGTGAATATGACTTTGTAGAAGTAGTCGTAGCTCCTGGACAGGAAGCTCTTCTCCATGACGTGCGGCTGGATGCTCACCCTGTAGCCCTGACTCTCAATGTCCATCTTCACACAGTCCAGCAGGTCTTTAACGGACGGGATGGCCTTCCAGGGTCCGAACGTCACCACCGACTCCTTATCCGCCTCCAGGCAGTTGATGGCGTTGTCATAGAAACCCAAATCTTCATCCGTCCGCAGTACGCAGATCATGATGGTGGAGTGGCGGGAAGCGATGGCCTCGGCTCTGGCGATACGGATCAGCACCTGGAAGAAAAGACAAATTACTGCATACATCAACAGCCAAATAGATGACTTGGATTGTGGATAACAGGAGAAACATTGTGAATCTGTGGCTGCATGCTAGTTGAACATAGCCAGTGGAACCATTTGCCACTGCAAAGTAGCATTTTTTAGCGTCATTTAACAAAGGAAAACACACGTTGATAATTTAATGATAAGATTTTGTTTAAATTATACTTTGTCATTTTATGGCATTTTGTCTTTGATCCAGACACATTTAATTTCTTCTGTCAGTTGGTATTTGGGGTGGTGATGGACCAGCGGATAAGACACATACCTGTGTGAGAGACCTGGGTTTAATCCCCCCTGCAACACATCAATCAATGTGTCCCTGAGTGTTAGTTGCTTTGGATAAAAGTGTCATCTAAATTAACTGCTGTTTGCCATCATAGGTGGTATAACGACGGAGCCACTCAGAGTTTTTTAGAGCTACAGGTTTGCTGATTCATAATAGGAACATTCAAAAACATTGCTTGAATAAAATTACCACAAAAAAAAGTGTGAATGACATCAGCAGTGCTGCAGAGGTTTCTGTAAGTCGACATACAGAAATAACCACCCATAAGTCAACAAATTCCCCTCTCTCTATAGGTTAGGGCAAGACAAAAAGTTCAAACAATCCCCCTCCCCAAACAGAAAACGAGTAACATGAACACCATCTGACTGAATAATGAAGTATTGGTGTATATATATATATATATATATATATATAAAATGGTAATTTAGGGGTTGTAATATATTGAAGCTTATCTGTTGATGAGAATAGTCTACTATTGTAGTGAAAAAGGCTAAAGTTAAGGTAACAATCTTAGATATTTTTATGCAGATATTATTAGCACTTTGCCAGAAGAAAACAATCCATCTAAGGTTGAGATTTGTCAGGAGAAAATAGAAGAGCAGTTGCGTAGTTAGCTTGAGCTCTGGTTTGTTTGTCTTTTACAGTTGGCATAAAAGAGTGCCGCCGACAGAAACAAGGTAAAAAGATGTGACAAGAAGAAACACACGATGAGAGCTGAGAATCAAAGCTGGAGGCTGCTGTGATTTTATAGGTTACAAGGTTTTGGAAATTAAGAGGATTTTCGTTTTGCTTTCATGCTACATCAGTGGGTGTAGCTGACCTCGATGTTTTCTTTGTAGTGCGGGACCCTGGAGAGGAACTGCTGCCTTCCCACCAGTTCTCCGAACAGCCGAGGAGTTTCCTCTAAACGTTTGATCAGCGGTTTGATGTTGTAGTACACCGCCTCCCGGTGAACCTGCAGAAACACGCGCGTTGGTTCATACAGCAGACTCTGATAACAATATTGAAAACTAAAATACATTTAAACAATCGGGTAGATGACGTCTGTTTCTGAAGCGCCAGGAGGAGTTTTGTTGAAAAAAGTCCAGTAAACTATCAGGATTTCTTTAATGCAGGTGAGGCAGTTTGATTACTTATAAATGAAACAGGACTCAAACCTCCTGGATGTTTTCTGTGGGCAGCCAGTCTGATCTCAGGAAGTCGAGGACACCTCCAAAGTGCGACCCATCGCGGTCGATGAAGTAGCGTCCCTGTGGGTCAGTGTGCAGTCTGGGCTGCCCGCTGAACAGCTCAGCCAGCTTGGAGTCGGGGTGTTTCCTGAGCGTGCTCAGAGAGGTGCTGAACAGGTGACCCCCGACATTTAACTGCACAACAGGAGAGTGCTGAGGAGAAAGATTATTAATTTATTCTCGCTATATGAAACTGTTGTCTCCCTTTCTGTGTGCACTGCTGCTTTGGAGACCGTTTACAGTGGTCACGGTTTAGATTTCACATGTCCTGTGGGAGATGTGACCATAACTGTCAACACAAATTTCATGTGTAGTTGCACATGAAATAAATAACATGGAGATAAATAATCAAAAAGAAAAGAGAATGTTTGAGCAGCTGTTGGGTGTGTGTAAATACTGATAGATATATATTCAAAAATAAATGAGGCCAGAGTCGAGTTTAACTCTCTTGCTTCTGTCAGCTTCTATTTATGACATACTGTAGTAAAGATAAGTGTTTAGTATCCAGAAGTCATCTTCCTTGAGTATTGGTTTCAGAAGTGTGTCAAGCAGCTGTCTGTCATGTTGGCTTATTAGTTAGATAAACATTTAGATCAGAGCCGGGCCGATATATCAGGACACATTAGCTTATTGCAGATATAACAGTACTGACATTATATATGACAGATAGGTAATATGAAATTTAGGGTTGCAACTAAATAATTAATTATTTTCTCAATTCATTGTTTAGTCCATGTCAGAAAATAGTAAAAGAAAATGCCCAACACTATTTTCCAAATCCCACATTAATGTCTTCAAATGTCTGTTCTGCTTAGCAGTGCAATACTGAGAAGATATTTAAGTGTAATATTATAGAAGACTGAGAAAACAATCAAATGTTCAAATTTGAGGAGCCTAAACAAGACTTTTGTTGCCTAAAAATTATTAATCAATTGTGAAAATTGTCTCACAAACTAAACAATTTAAGCGACTAATAGTTTCACCTCTAATAAAATTGTTGAGCTGAAATACCAATGATGTGTTCAAGGTAGTTTGGAAACAAGAGTCACTATTACATACAGTAGTTTGTCCAACAGAGAGCACTGACAAGTATGTATTTTAACCATTGTCCTGCTCTGTATATCTTTGTAATCAAATGTAAGTGAACCAGATCAGAAATGTTTGATTTTGTTTATGAAAAAAAAAAAGAAGGTATCAACTAATGTGTTGTGAGACTTTTGAAACTTGGCCTTTAAATCAAGTATCACTCAGGTTATAATTTAGATATTATATTTAATTCAAATGATGAATGTTTAAATAAAATCTTGCTCTGTGTGTTGTTAATAATATCTGGTCACAGATAATATATTATAGCCAAAGTAGATTGACAGAAATTTAATTTCGTCAAGTTTTATTCAGATTGTGTGGGTAGAAATATAAAATGTTTGTAGGCTAAAGTTTCAAACATTTTGTTGTTTCATGTCACTGAAAGTTATGTCAATACTGAAATAGTTTGGGTTTAATACTTTAAAACACACACGCTTTGTGCACGAAGGGCGTCAGCATGAGTCACCTACAAATTGATTTGCTCAGGATGATAAGACACATGCCTCTGCTGTCAGAAAATCAGTCATGTCTGTTATTCCTGAAACACCCAGGTCCAGCAGCAGTGACAGCAGATCTACAGGACTAAATCGTTCATGTTAAACTCCAAAACCAGATACACAGAGTTTTACATCTTTTCATGTTGTTAAAAACTTTATACACTTTTTTGATAAGTGTACTAATAACGGCTGAAAACTGGAATGTAAACAATAAACTAAGTATAAACTCCATTTGTGGAATAGCATGTAACAGCAGCCACAGCACACATTATTTCATCGTGGGTACATTAACACAGATGTTGTAGTTTTTGGATAGGCTAATAAAATAATATTAATAATAATAATATTGTGGGACAGCACTGATCCTGTGAAAGCTAGAGCTTGCTAAGAGTTTTTAAATCTATCTGATGATAATAGGCAGATACATTCTCACAAATTAAACAATTTAATATAAATTAGGCCTAAATACAAACAGGCCTGTGCAGCATCATAAAAGCACTTTGTTCTTCTCACAAAGAGCATAAAATAAACTCAGTTTACATTTTAAACAAGTTGTCTTCATGCAGCTTTGGAAAGTAACTAAGTACATTTAGTCTTTTGATCCACTTTGAGCTTGTACTTGGTGACAGGATACTTTACTTCTACCCCGCTATCATTGTACTTTTTATTATGCTGCTTAGTTTATAATCCCCAGACACGAGACATAAACTTATTAACTCAACCATAACTCGGGAGTTTCCTCGAAGTGGGATTACAAATTCCTGTGGAACATGTCAGCTGTTAAAACCGCCTTCAACAAGCCCAGAAAATACCTGCAGTGAATAATGGGCTCATTATTCAGGCCAACGGCAAAGTTTCATCCACCTGTTCAGGTTACGCTGCTCCGCTAAATATCCAAACTGTGACATTATTAAAAGTACTTTAAAGTTTTTCTTACCGGAGCTGCGGGGGACAACTGTTTTTGATGTGTTTTGTAGTCCGGCAGACTCATCTTGGCTTCAGTGTTTGTCCAGGTGGGAGCGAGGAATTTTTGACATTGCTCGACAGGTAGGAGCCAGTGGGCGTGGCCTAACCCGGACCTGACGCTTTAGTGCTGAGAAGATGAGTCACTCTGTAAAAGAAATGCATGACCATTTTCTTGGCCTTCTCAGCATCACGTGGGGTTATAGGTGTCATTTACACTGGGGACGCTGGGGACATGTCCCCACCACTTTTTGAAAGCAACAAGATATGATAAAAAATGAAAACGCTTTGAGAAAGGTTTATTTTCACAACAAGAAAACGTGCAATGCAATGTACATATAGAAGAAACAAATCTGTATTGTCCAAAAGAAGTAACTTGAGCTAAAGAAACAAGCTACTGATTGGGCCTACTGTATGTATTATAGTCCATTACATTTATAGATTTTGAATTGTCACCGCTCACCTGAATTTTGTGTGTCCCTTTCTATAAAGACACTTTCAGCATAAATCCGTGCAGAAAATGTCTCTAGAATGCAGGAAATTAAGTGTTCAATGCTCAAAATCTTCAGGGGGAGGACCCCCAAACCGCCACTCATATATTTCATATAAAATAGTATTAAAATCTCTTCTTGACTTGTGTTCATGACCCTGATGTGCATCTTCACACCCCTAATCTGTCACCACCACCTTGCCTGTGGTTACATAAACATTTGTTTGATTATGCTAATCAGACAATGGGAGTGCTTTACAAATCTACCGAAAGCATAAATATACATATATATATATATAGACTGATAATTATTTACTTATACCTCCCACAATTTAAAATGTTGCAGCCTATTAAATATCTTTAATCTTCCTTTTGACAATTCCCTCTGGTTGTAATGCTGTATTTTATGGTAAGGTATTTATATGTACACTTATGGGGTAAAGGCAACAAGTATCCAACTGAAAAAATCCCACAGACTCCCTTAGAGCCTTTCTACCAACACACATGTTCATGCACAGGTAGGCAGACAGGCAGGTAGGCCAACCAAGAAACTTACAGCCACCAGATTATTTTATCAATAAACTTTCAACAAATGTAACAAATAAATCGCCTAACCTGCCTTTAATGCCATAAACAAGGAGAAAATGCAATTAATAAAATGTAACAATTTGTTTCTTCATTAACAAATTACAAAACATTTATATATGTATATATATATATTAATATTAAATATTTTGGTGCTTTCATAAAATCTTGCCCTGGAAACTTCCTCTGGTCTGCTGCACATGCAAACTGCATTTCTAGCACCACGAAATGGAACAGAGTGAGACATCGCCTTATCAGGAAGGTATCACGTGACTTTAAACTGCAATTCTTCCACTCTAACGCCCTTTTACTGCACATAATGCCCAGTTATGAGACAAATAAAAAACTATATACACTACCGGTCAAAAGTTTCCCACATTTTTATTGTTTGTATTGAAATCCAATAACTTCTTGTCCACTGAAAAACCTTAAATGGTATAAAAGTAAGCAGCAGACTGCAAAATTCAAAACGTTACGTCACAAAAACAGACATTTTCAGATATTAAAATAAATATATTATGAAGTTTAGGGTTTATTTTTTCCCTGTAGGACCATGTCATTCTTCAGTATTATATACAATATAGCACAAATAAAGCTTCTGAGGGTGTATTAACTCAGGCTGTACTATGGTGTTAAATGTAGAAATTTGTTTTTGCATTAATTTTTGAGTCTTCATTTACTTCCATTGCTGCTCAATAACTTGTTAAATTGCTTGACCCCTGTAAATTGTATATTTCTGCAATTACCTAAACTTTGTGTTTACCTTCTTTGATTTATCCGTTTAATTATAAGACATTGTAAAATCCAAGAGCTACATCACTTGACCTACAGGCCTCTGTAAAAACATTACATGTTCAATACATTTCAGCACAATTAGAAAAAGACTTAACTATGACTTCATGGAAGGGAGGCTAGGAAAAGCCCCTTCTCTCCAACAGGGCAGCACAATTTAGGTTTGCAAAATTTCATTTCAACAAACCACAAAAGTCCTGCAACAACATCCTTTTGGACTGGTGAGACCAGAGTGGAGATGTTTAGCAAAAACCAAACCGCATATCTCTGCAAATACCTCATACTGACCATCAAGCATGGAAGCAGAGGGGTGATCATTTGGGCTTGAGACCTCAACCCCATTGAGATGCTGTGATGGGATCTTGAAAGCGATGCATAAGCAAATATTCATGCATGGCAAATGAAATAATTCAATTCAATTCAATTTAATGCACAGAAAACCTAATGAACTGACATTTGAAGTGAAACCTGAGTCAATTTCTTTCTACCATGCAAAACCTCGTTTGTCAGCCTGGTGACAGTTTAGCTTTCTGTTTGCTCAGATATTTGTTTGTCTATTTTAATGTACTGAAAGATGAGCTTGACTTTTAATTATCTACTTGACTAGCAAAGTTTGAAATTCTTTGACTTTTCTTGGGTTCTTAAGACTACATGAAACAAATGTGACCACAACATGTCAAGTGTATTTTCCAGATTTTATTGTTTTTGTACACAAAAATTAGGATCTTGCTTCCATCTGGTGGAACATTTCAAAACCTGTAAAAAACACAAAAAAAACATTTCAGTAAATCTGATTAGTCAACCACTTTGTGAACAGGTTATGACTGATCGTGAGCCGGTTCAAATCATACAGCTTACTTTAGATTTAAAGCAATCTTAGGTTAAAACATGTTTGTTAAAACTGGCAATTTCAAGTATATTAAAACATTTCAAGTAAATCCTGTGAAAGTAGGAATTAATTTTAAGCTTCAGTTCAGCTGTATTTGTACTTGAGCTATCTTGCTTTGGTCAGTTTGTCGCAATTGTATTCACGAACCATAATTAAGGAGTCAACGTTAACTGCTTCAACCCTTCTCAGACAAATGCCTCGATGTCTTCACCTGAGGACTCCCTGCTCTGGGGGACTGGAACTGAACCACAGAACGTGAATCTGAACCAGTAACCACCAGAACCAGACTGAGCCCTGCTCCGACTCGTCATCGTATCATCACTGAAGGGACAAAAACCCGAGACTATAATTTGTCTTTATTTATCAGGGATAAATTAAGGAGGACAGATTGACCCTAATTTGTTCACCTAAAAAGCGTACATCACTGTCGAGGCCTACAGCGCGTACTCGAGTATTACACATTACATTTAACGAGTTACTGCCTCTTCACATCATGAGCCCAGTCTTACCCTTTTATGCGGTGGGTACGGGGGTTCCCTGGGGCATGGCGGGCACCTCTGGCTTGGCCCCCTTCTGCTCAGAAATGGGTGTGGTGGGCAGGTGCTCCTCCTTGGGCTCCACAATGCTGACGTGGTCGGGCAGGGGCTTCTTGGGGCCAATCTTACCGCTGGGATCCCAGGGCAGCATGATCTTGACCTTGATGCCAAGCACACCTGATGGTGACCAACAAGCGTGTCAATAAACATGTATCAGCACCAACAGAAACAAAAACTATGAAGTTCAGAGCCACAATAAAAATGCACCCTCCTCCCGAGGACTGTAATGTATAACGAGGTTTGGTTTCAGTACCAATAACCAGGTTTTGATAGTGGCACAGGTGTTAAAAGATCAAATGACAACTAGCAGAAGGTTGCTGTGGCGTGTCCGGTCGAGCTGTACTCACCCTGCCTCAGCAGGACGTGGCGGACTGCTGTGTCGACGTAGTAGTTGACGGGGTCTCCGCTGTGGATCATCAGGCCATCCACAAACTTCATGGACTTGGCCCTCTGACCCCTCAGCTTGCCGGACACAACCACCTCGCAGCCCTTGGCGCCGCTCTCCATGATGAACCTCAGAACACCATAGCATGCCCTGAAAGAGGGGAGGGCAAGAATAGTGTCAACACACAAGCGTTTACAAAGACCTACAGTTGGTTCTCCTCTTTGCTGTGTGGAAAAAAAACAAAAACACAAGAATCCAAGAACTAACATTTACTACAGTGATGGAAAACTGCAGTTTAAGCTGGGTTTAAACTAAACAAGGAATTATGGCTGTATCAACACGTCCTCCTACCCAACGACAGCGTAGGTCGTTTTATCCATGCCTCCCAAAACACAAACATTTCCTAAATTAGTGCCCCTACTGGTGGCGTTCATCAATGCCTTCCAAAACGATACATGAGCGTTAACTGCGTGACGTAGGCCACTTCACCTACGCCACATGCCATTAAACAGGTGGTTATCGTGAATAAGTCGCAGTTTGGTTAGGTTTAGGCATCAAAAACTACTTTGTTAGGTTTAGGAAAACGTTGTGGTTTGGGTTAAAGTAAGTAAATTACGTAAGTTACGAAGTCAGCAACGCCAAGTTTAGATTCTAAATACCTCAAAGCTAACTTTGTTTCACATGGGACTTAAACACGGCTATCCTGAGTGAAGGTCAGGTTTGATGCATCCTGCCTCTTTTCTGACTTTCTGCTTACTCACAATCCGTCACCCGACTTTGCTACCGCTCTACGACCACTGCAGGCTGCAACCACAATAACTAAATATGGGTCATAATAACGTGCTGCACAACCTATATTGCAGTTTCTCTGGTGAGGACAGTGTCTGCTGTAGATACTGGGAATATATAGTTATGTAATTAAACTGCAGGGCTCGACAATAACGGTGGCCCGATGGCCAATAAAAAATTTAATGAAACTCAACATCCTGCAGTTGTTTTGCAGCTCTTGGTGCGCACCGATGTTCAATCCAGAGTTGTAGTTACGTGACGAGAGGTTGTCAAATGTTATTTCTCTAACTTAAACCTGCGTTCTCTAACGGCCAGCAGGGGGCGAGTTCCTTTAGAAATAATGGAAAATGTTGATTCTTCTCAGCTGATTTATTCCCTCAGTAAACACTTTTAAATGAGTTTATAGTCTCAGTCGCTAGTTTCAAGTCTTCAACACAGCACGATGTTCATTTAGTATGTTATGGTCCTATTTAGGGGAAAATAGACAATAATGCAGCGTATGCTTTTGGACGGGACTACCTTGTGATTGACAGGTTATCATTTTAACTGTGATTTCATTTTTGTTTAGTTTTTTTTTTATATCCAGGATGTGTTTAATAAACGATTAAACACTTCTGGAGGGAGGGACAGTAAAAACTGTCTTTGGGCCAGTAAGTTTCAAACCCACTGGCCCGGTGGGCAAAAAAGTTTAACGTTGAGCCCTGAACTGTAATTAATAAATTCAGCTAAATCCAGTAATATCCTGTATTAATTATAAGCTTTAGTTGTTTGGGTAGAATTTAGCTTTGTATAGAAAACGCCATGTTACTGACAGGCCCTTACAAAGACTACAAAACTTTAATCCGGTGCGCTGCTTCAACCCTTCTCAGACAAATGCCTCGATGTCTTCACCTGAGGACTCTCTGCTCTGGGGGACTGGAGCAGAACCACAGAACGTGAATCTGCACCAGTAACCACCAGAACCAGACTGAGCCCTGCTCCGACTCGTCATCGTATCATCACTGAAGGGACAAAAACTCACCGAACAGACACTTCCTGAGAAGGCTCCTAACAACAGAAGCCAGTTTTTGTTGGCATCTCCACTTGACATTTCCGACACCATCGTTAAAGAACTTCTGCAGAAACATCTCAGCTCATGCTTTCTGCTTTTCAGGGCTATGTACTAAATTAATCAAATTATCACTCCTTTAAATATCCACTTCACTACCATGGTGGCAAAAACTGTACTGCTCAGTCTGTTTAAGCTGCTTCATGTTAATTTCACCAACAATCTCCACCAGCATCAGCAACTTAACGGAGAACACAAGTAAACTAACCACAGGATCACAGTCCTTAGCTGCCTAAACCCTGACGTGTAGCTGCATTTTTAAACAGCTTTAAAACACAAAGTTTGTTTTTGTATCTGACCCTTAAAGTGAAGGTACACTGAACCTTCAAGGTAAGTTACACATTTAAAGTGGAGATTTCTTTATGTTGCACATCATCTTTGAGATAAAGATCATCGGCACCAATAAAGCCAGAGTAGGTGGGCGACATGTTGAATTATTTGTGACAGTAAATCCTACCAGTTTTTGTAGAGCGCTGCTTACCTACGGACAGCCAGGCCTCCCAGCAGCTTGTAGCGCAGAGACTCTGCCTGAGCGATGGCACACAGACCACGAGTGGCAACTTTCTCAGCATACAGCTAAAAAAAAAAAAAGAATAGACAGTTCAGACAAAAATCCTGCCTGCTGCCAAACTACAGGTCAGGGCGACAATATCTCCGTGAGTCCAAGTATTTTTTCATAAAATTTGATTAAATGCAGACATTTTAATAAGGCTTTGTACAGCCAGGATTTCTGAACGCCTAACGTGAATTTGCTGTTACCAAGACTTCAATTGCATCCTCAGAATATCTCATTACTACAGTCAGATGTGTTTGATCTCGGTCTTGGCTCTGCCTTTTTGTAAACACCGATTCCTCGACCCTTCTCAGACAAATGCCTCGGTGTCTTCATGCGAAAGGACTCCCTGATCTGAGGAACTGGAGCAGAACCACAGAACGTGGACCTGAACTAGTAACCTGCAGAACCAGACTGAATCCTGTTCTGTCCCGTCATCGTATCATCACTGAAGGGAGGACAATCGAGATTCTGAATCCTTCTGACTTCCGTAAAAGACCGTTAGTCAGGTTTTGTACATTGTCTGCAACAGTTTATTTTACAATACACAAACTTTATTATTTTATTTCTGTAATCCTGCAGCACAACAAACAAGTGCGTGTTAAAAAATACTATCATGACCACAAAACTGTTTTTCCCTCTGCATTAAAAGATGAGTCCTTTATTGCTTACCTCCACGCTGCCCTCGGGGAAGCCAAACCTCTTCTGGACCACAGCGGTCAGCTCTCTGATCCGACGGCCCTTCTCCCCAAGAACATTCTGGGTCCTAAAGACAGTTTAAGACGTTTAGGTTACACTGTACCACATATACTACACATTACAGTAGCAAATAAAAAGCTCACTGTCAGGCTCAAAGTTCAGTTTTGTTACACTTCTGAATATTACAGCCAAATATTAAGCACTAAACAGACACTGGGGGTAGTGGGGGGATATCGATACAGCATAGTATTGCAATATTTTCCATGGCAGTATAGTATCAATACACGGATGTCAAGTACCAGTTTTTTTATTATATAAATTGTACATGCACATAAGTATTGTGGAGCCTTTGGTAATTCCCACCCCTAACAAAACTCGCTAATCATCTCCCTAAAGTGATGCTGCACCTATATTAATGAAGCCTGGACACTCACCTTGTGGCCAGGATGATGATCTCGGTCCTGGTTGGAGTCACGCGCACCTCCACACCGGAGTAGCCATCCTCAGCGAGCTCGCGAGTCAGAAACTCGTTCAGCTCGGCCTTGAAGATACCGTCTGAGACGAACTGAGGACAAGAGGACAGGGTCAGCTTACCTGTGATAAAACCATCACTGGGATGCAAAAAACATTCTCACAGCACGAACTTACAGAGAGTAAAGATTTATTACAACGATTCAGCCAGTAGTGGAATAAGAATTAATAAAGGGAATGAATGAGTTGCAGGTGCCGGAGTCATTTCTTAGGACAACTCCAACACTAATACACTGCCTGTGTCTTTTTTTAAATTCAGGTCTACTCAACGCTGTAGAAACAGACTTCAGAGTTGGTCCACAGACAGAAAAGATGCAGCAGTTAAATTATAATGATTATATGTGCACATTTAGATTCACATTGAGAAGCCAGGCAGTTTGGATTGTGGTACTTGTTCAGCAGTAGGACACAATAACTGACAATTTCTCTTGAGACAAGGGAGTTTGCTTAACATATAAAAAGAGACATCTCCAAAACACTGGAGCCGCATGTCAGATCTAACGAGCATTTTAACGCTAACGTTACTTTAACGTAACCACAAACACGATGCTTCTCTCAGTCGTTTGCGGCCATTTAAAAACTAAAGTACCCTTTGCAGCCATTAGACGTTTTTAAGTCAACATTTACTTGATTGTTATTAATAAAACTTCCTAATATTTGCTGGTACATGGTGAGTTTTGCTAACTTCCTTTCGGTGTATTTCACTATGATGAAGCTAACGCTCACTCGCCGGGTCGCTAACTCACATTAGTAGACCTAAAACTACAAATATATTTCGCAAGGTTGTAAGTAAAATTTCCCCTGCAGACACCCAGACTGAGTTTTAACTGAGTGCGGGGCACGGTATGTTTGTGGGTCCCGGTTTATAACCCATGCTCGGTTGCTGTGGGGCCATGTTAGCTTCCTAAATGAGGAGGACGCAGCGCCGACAGCATCTGGATTAATCCTCTCCGGATTGTTGGTGGACAAGCTCGATTAACACCGGGACGAACACGAAACGCTTGTACTCTAATCAGTATGACCCCATTTTTACATAAACCCCTGTCTGTGTGAGTAAAACGGCGTTAAAACAGCGCTAACCTTCCTCTTCTTGGAGATTTGCACCGCCATCTTCCGATAGGCCGTAGACAGGAAAGGACCCGCAGAGGACGCGGAAATGGCTTTATACCAAAATTGATAACTTCCGGTGACGCAAAGTCCAGGGCTGCCGCTGGGACTTGTAGTTTTTAACAGTAGATGCATAGGTGTCATGTCCCCATAACTTTTTGAAAACATTTGAATGACAGAAAGATTATTAAGCACAACTTATTAAAAATATTCTTTAAATTCACTTTTTCACCTATAAAATAAAAGTTACTCAGGATTGTAAATTAAGATTTCTTGTTTTGTTGTTCAGTAGCCTACAATAAGAATCTTGTGCATAAATGTATTAATAAGATACCGCTAAATTAATCGTTTCCTCTGTAAATGTGACAGTTAATCATGATTTTCCATCAGTGTATGTGGAGCTTCAGTCTGGTAAATAGAAATTATGCTGTTTGTTTTGATTTAAAGCACAAGGTTCAAGGTGCACATTTTTTTCTCCTATTACAAAAAAGTTGTAAAAGGAGAAGCAGTTTGTTGTTCCCTTTATGCTGCAAAGCAAACATTTAAGTAATTAGGCTTAACAGTCAACCATGTTTAAATTAGTGTATAGTAATTGAAAAATTAAAAACTGGACAAAGTTGAATATAAATGTATCTCATAACATGCAAATTGACGCCTTTTTGTCCACACACACGTAAAATAAAATAAAAAGACTCAGATTATACAAAGGTTCTATCTTTTACAGTTTGGTGGGTACAAAAAATCAAGACTCAGATTTAAAGTTACATTTACTGTTTTAAATAAAGATTTTAAATGAACCAGATATAATAGGGCCTGTTTCACTTTGAAATATAGGAGCCTGTTTTAAATACTGTTGATGTAAGGACATTAATGTTTTCTGTTAAATTCAAATCAGAAGAACATTGGATTTGTTAAATGAATACAGGGGATATTTCTGCAGCAGTCCTGGGAGGGTGTATGTAAAAATGGGATGTATGTATGAGAAATATAAATCAATTTAAAAAAAAATAACTGTCTTTGGCACAGCACATCATTACATCTGATGAAGATGATGATTATTAATACTACTACAAAGAGGTAGTCATATGTTAGGCTAATGTTAATATCTACTAATTATTTACTTGTTATATGTTGTAAAACAATATATTCACCTGCACTATGTACTGTATTAAAATAGCCCTGCAAAAAAAGCTACTTTTGTTTTATTCACCTTCATTTACATACTTAGCTGTGGACAGAACATTTAAAAAAACACAAAAAGGTTTCACCAGAATTGTTTGGTATGCTTTTGTCTCTGCCCTAACAACTAGAGGGTCTGACGGTTGTTCTGTGCCCTCCAGTGGTCACATCGTGGGACTGCATCACCACACTATATGCGTGGTGGACTGTGTAAATTTGGCAGAATCTTCATGATAAAATCTTGTGTTTTCAAGGCTGCTATTGCAAATGCCAAACTTAAATTTCATGCCATCCACACACTGCAAACACATGTTTCACATTTGTTCAACAGGTGAGATTGTCTGTTTTGGAGCATTATATGCCTTCATGGGAGAGAGAGAGGAGGATGAGGATGTGGAAGAGCAAGACGAAGGAGAGCCATAATCTTTGATGAGATTTAGGCCACAACGAGGGAAGCTGGGCAGAGAGTACAACCGAAGTGGAGCAGGTTCACAGCAGCATCCATCGTCCTGACTTGGAAAATGAGAAAATGAAGAAAGAAAGAAAGAAAGAAAGCTACTCTCATAAAAGTACAGTACTGTAATACTACACATTAATACAATACTCAATGACTACTGCACTGCAGTACAGCAAGTGGATATTACCTTTACCTTTACTATTAAACATATGTTTTACAATTGGACGAGACTGGAAACTACACTCACCTAAAGGATTATAAGGAACACCATACTAATACTGTGTTTGACCCCCTTTCGCCTTTAGAACTGCCTTAATTCTACGTGGCATTGATTCAACAAGGTGCTGAAAGCATTCTTTAGAAATGTTGGCCCATATTGATGGATAGCATCTTGCAGTTGATGGAGATTTGTGGGATGCACATCCAGGGCACGAAGCTCCCGTTCCACCACATCCCAAAGATGCTCTATTGGGTTGAGATCTGGTGACTGTGGGGGCCATTTTAGTACAGTGAACTCATTGTCATGTTCAAGAAACCAATTTGAAATGATTGGAGCTTTGTGACATGGTGCATTATCCTGCTGGAAGTAGCCATCAGAGGAGGGGTACACGGTGGCCATAAAAGGATGGACATGGTCAGAAACAATGCTCAGGTAGGCCGTGGCATATAAACCATGCCCAATTGGCACTAAGGGGCCTAAAGTGTGCCAAGAAAACATCCCCCACACCATTACACCACCACCACCAGCCTGCACAGTGGTAACAAGGCCTGATGGATCCATGTTCTCATTCTGTTTACGCCAAATTCTGACTCTACCATCTGAATGTCTCAACAGAAATCGAGACTCATCAGACCAGGCAACATTTTTCCAGTCTTCAACTGTCCAATTTTGGTGAGCTTTTGCAAATTGTAGCCTCTTTTTCCTATTTGTAGTGGAGATGAGTGGTACCCGGTGGGGGCTTCTGCTGTTGTAGCCCATCCGCCCCTGTATATATTCCTACCTACACATTATTTACAGCTTGAAGATGGAAGGTCTTTGTCCACAATCCTCATACGTGAGGCCTTGATCTTCTGTATGTGCAGAAATATCTGTCGTTTTTCAAAGCTCACCAGTTCACCATACACGCTCATACTGCAGCTAGAGTGCTGAGATCCGCCAATCTCCAGAAGCAGATTTAAAACCAGAGGCGATCGAACCTTTAGTGTAGCTGCCCCTAACCTGTGGAACAACCTGCCAGTCCATATCAGAACGGCCCCAACTCTCAAACGTTTTAAATCACTGTTAAAAACACATTTCTTTTCGTTGGCAATTCCTTCGAGTTAAGTCTGTTATTATTCCTGGCAATTTTAATATCACTATATATTGTATACTGTATATTATAATGTTTTATTGCTGTGTGAGGCCAACCTTGGTTGTTTTAAGTGTGCTATATAAAAAAAACTGATATTGATTGATATTGATATTGATACAAGGTGATACTTCTCCTCCTGCTCGGCCAGGCTTTCCATGTTGATGGGGTGCTGTGGCTCAACCATAAATTTTTCTTTCCAGCAGAAGGCTTCTTATATTCTTTTTTTTTTTTGTGGTTTGTTCTGTATGAAGAACACATCCAGCTCTGTTGGCTGAGACACAGTATGTCAGAAAAAAACCTTCTATTCTTGTATTTGTGTGTTTTATATTTGAGGATTAACAGGGTGAGGAGATCACATCATGTCTGCTTTGATGATGGTAGAGCTGGAAAATAATTTAGTGTTTACTGCCCTGCAGTGGTCACAAAGAGGAACTACCTCAAGGCAGCACATGTCAAGTCAGTGGTAACGCAGTAAGAAAACACATAAGTAATGTTTTGGACTATAACATACTTTCTGCAGCAAAATTCATTTGATTTTCTGTTGTGAGTGATTAAAAGTGGAAAAGGGCGTGTACTATTCTTTACAAATACTGTATTAATAATAAGATAGTAGTAAGTATTGTTTAAGATATTTGTTCAAATTTTCAGTGTCAAATATTTAAATTCAAAATTGATTATACATTGATTTTTGCAAGTTGAAAAGATAAATTAAATTTTATATATTTTACCACTGTGAATATACAAATGTATTTTGGAAAGAATTGGAGCATTTTATTAACAGAAAAACGGGAAAGAGTGTATCAATGTATGTATTTGATTTCATATTTTATGTTGTACTTCATGGTCCTTACAAAGTGGTAAGGTAAATAATAAGGTAAGGCTATATTGTGCAGCTCCTCATCATACTTGGAAAGTTCCACACCAAAAAATTAAAGTGGACTGGATCTAAACCCTGCTTCAATCGATTTACTGTTGAACTGAAACACAACTGCACCTCAGCAGAACACTTAAAAAATAAAGAACTGAATTTGAGCTTCTGGCAATGTAAGACGTATCTGATTATTTGTATCTTTACAATTTTTGTTGATATAATGAACTTTACATCAATAAATTAAAATAACACAGTAAGACACCACACTGACATCTCAGACACCAATATTTAAAAAATAAATCTAACGTAACAAACTGAAGCAATCAGAAAAAAAATAGAGAGAAATATTGATAAAATGATTATGTAATTGCTCTTTAGTGGTCACAGCTAGATCCTCCAACTCCACAACCTTTAATCATAATAATAGAGATATGCATTCTTGTTTGGAGGTAGTCATGTTAATATTAGGTAATAATATCTGTACGAATTCCAATCGAACAGCAGTCAGGTGCAAAAATATATTACCAAAATGTGAAGCTCATAAGGAGTTGCAATTCGTTATGATACACTTGAAAAAATGCCATTAATGGTAAGAATCTGCCCTTTTGAGCAAGGAATTCAAAAGTCTATCAAAATAAAAGCCACAAAACTCAGAACAAAGTTTTTTATTTTTTGCTTGCACCACGTGTTGAGTGTTTTTACCAGATGGAATTTGCAAACCATTTATATTATATTCTTCTGTGAAGTTCACCTTGTACATCTTGATATAATATCTGCACGTCTTGCCCTGTTTCATATACTGACTGATATGAATAAGATATTGAAAGTGTTGTCTGATTGTATAAATAGAATAAACCAACACCTATTTGATTAATATTCCCCCTGAGTGCACAATAAAAAAAACATTTAAGAAAATAAAAAACAAGAGATGTTCTATCAAAACAACCCAACACCAGTTTGACTGATATTCCCTTGCGAGCACAAATAAATACATGATTCAGTAAAATAGTCTGACATTACTCTTACTTGACATATTATTACTAACATACTACAGACCAATGCAACTGATTGTCATTTATATTTAATTCATATACTTTTAATAAGTTGGTGCAATTTTAAAGTTAGTTCCATAATTTCTATTGTGTAATAAAGGGTTGAAATACCTGCAACTAGAATAGAAAAAACCTGTTTGAGGACCTTAACCTTTGACAAGTTCAGTTCATTGTGGATGTTTGCGCCAAGTTTGAAGAAATGCCCTCTATTGTCAGCATGGTGAACATGGTAAACATTATACCTGATTAACATACACATGTAGCATTGTCTTAGTGAACATTTTAGCATGCATTAGCATTTAGCTCAAAGCACCACGGTGCCTGAGTACAGCCTCACAGCAGAAGGGTCCAGCTTTGGCCTGTAGACCAGGGAGCCCATTGTGTATAATCTCACAATGGACCAATGGAGGACTATGAGGTCGCTGTTGGATCTAGGTCAAAGTTCATTACAAAAGAAGATGGCACTTGAGATTGTAATCCACCTTTTAGTTTTAGTCTTTATGCTTATGTTATGACTCCCCGTATTGTTATTTGTATTGTAAAGAATTTGTTTAATTTTATGCTGCCATCAAGTACAATGTTTACACATGGGTGGTAGAAATTGTGCATTCATGTTGTGTTGGAATAATTGGAAATTTGTTTTCCCTAACTGGGAAATTCAAGTGAACGCCCTCTGAAGTCAGAACAATTCAGAAAGTCAAAGAGATTTTTGGCACACACACTCTACTGCCTGCTGTTCTCTTGTAGAAATCCACTCTCTTTGAGCACAGTATTGACAGTTTGTATGAGGCGGGTGCTGTAGCTCAGCAGTCGGTCATCGTAAATCAGCTGGTCTGGTTTCAGTTCGGTTTGTATCGCAGCTCTGCACAGACAGAAAGCAGAAATCCAACTGTTATACAAACTGAGCTACAAGCACCAGAGTGCTCAAATCTGCATTTGAGAGATTTCTTTTAATAATAACCTCAATTTCCCTCATAGAAACAGAGGGGACTCTTTGATAATTTAACAATGCGATTTTTCAATCCAGTTTTGTTTATCCAAAACTGATCCAGAAAAAATTGGATTGATTTAAATTGCTGAATGTCTTTAATCAGGTTTCTACTCTTTCTAAGTATAATCTTTATCTTCAGCTCGCTGAATTCTAGGCTGGGTGGCAGGATGGGGGCAGAATTAAAAAACAATTACCAACATTATGATGGAATTCTGTGTAATTCTATGAATTAGTATTGATTGAAACTACACTGCTGACTGAAGCCACTGCTGATGGTGACAAGCAGGGATTAACCTGTGACTTTCTGTAGATATGAATAGGTCCAACACAGGTCCTGTTTAAAAGGGGTATAGTATAAGGTGTGTCGTATTGTTCAACTCTAGATTATTATACAAGATGTAAACAAAAAATTTTATTCAAAATTAAACTTTTAACATTGTGTCAATAAAAGAGAGATACCAGAACCATCCAATAAGCTCACTTCGAACGTTGTGTAGGGCCCCACATGTTAAAAAGGGCTCCACCTCACTCTCGTGTCAAAGGTTGAAGTGAGTGTCAATGTTTACAACTTTGATGAGAGGATAAAGAGGAATCTAGCCTATCCTTCTGGACACAAGAAGAGAAAAAACTCACTGACAGATAACAGTGATGTTAAGTTAATAAGCATCTGCAGTGCATCTCTCTGGTCTGTCTTGCTAACCCAGCTTGGCAGCACATCTCTTGGTCTGTCTGTGTTTTGGTTGCTTGCCAGATTTTGTGCCTAAACAACATTACAATAAAATACAACTATTAATTAAGTTTGATGAACGCAGACGGGAAACAGTGTTTATAAACTATGTCCATACGATTGTCAGCCAGTCCAAGCACAGTGGATCCACATTCAGCCTCAGCCAGTACTAGCTTGGACCCAGTACAGACACCTTCAGCAGGTCACACAGACCCAGGTGAAGTACAGGTTTACTAAGAAAATAGTGCAGAGCAAAATGTGTGCTGTGATTCTTACAGAAACTCATGGTGTAGGTGGTATTGACACAGTTGATGTTTCAATAGAATAAATGCAGCTGAATGCATTAAATGAACATCTTATTAAAAGAACAGTGCTGTAGTTACTTACAAATACAAAAATTGTCAAGTTCAAATTCAAGTTTGATGGAAAAAACTTTTAAAAGCAGCTCTCTGGATCTTTGTGGGCTACGGCTACCAGATGTCATTCAGATTTCTGTAGA
This sequence comes from Micropterus salmoides, assembly GCF_014851395.1. Lineage (NCBI taxonomy): Eukaryota > Metazoa > Chordata > Actinopteri > Centrarchiformes > Centrarchidae > Micropterus > Micropterus salmoides. Next base: position 36,401,799 of record NW_024042261.1, read on the forward strand.
ATAAATGTAAAGTCATTTTTCCTCTCTTCCTGCAACCTCTCTCATGGTTGTGAAAATTCAATTTCACTATGTTTACACCTGCTTTTTAGATAATTTCCCCAACAAAACGCACCATCTCAGACTGTGGGACTTCAGTGAATCCAACAAAATACATAATACATACTTTTATTTGTATGGTCCTCACTTAAAAGCATGTAAGGAGAGTGGCACCCATTGAAAACACTTCCTATAACATCTCTTGGGTCTGTTTGATAAACACATTTACTCCTTCAGGAGAAGTCTGTTTTAGTAATTGTTTTTCCTTGCAGCTACATGAACCAATGATGTGGAGGAATTGTGTCACATTCTCCTAACACATAAAAGAACAATCACAACTGATCTGATCTGAACTGATTAGGAAGTAAACAACCACTTACCTTGTGTGGTACATCCGTGCTATATTCCTGTCAACCAAGGTGCAGCCTTTCTGTGAGATCAGCAGTTCGTGGACGGATGTGGAGAACACAGCTCGTGGATTGACAATGATCTTGGTGTTACCGTAAAGAGGGGGTTCCTGGTACAAGTGAGCCAGGATGTTCACCCCGGGCACATTCTGCCAGCTGGGGCTCTGCTGGGGCAGAGTTTGGGAGGTGGGAGGAGGCAACTTGATGGTGTTGGGGAACACGTTATTCTCAAACAAGTAACACAGGTCAGCCCCATATTTATTTTCCAGCAGAGGCAAAAGCGCCGTCCAACTGGTAAAAAAAGAAAAAATATACTGTTACTACAATTTTTAAACACTACCCAGATACAAGCAGCTTAACAGAAATAAATGCTTTAACACACAATAACACAGTATAATGGAGTTGGAAGCACACACACAGATATATACATATAGCCACTCTCCCAGTTTGGGGGTCACAGCCCCCAGTGCTCCAATTACTGCTGGCACCACTGTTGCTTTTACTTTCCACATCTTTTCTAGCTCCTCTTTCAGCCCTTGGTGTTTCTCAAGTTTCTCGTGTTCCTTCTTCTTGATGTTGCTGTCGCTTGGGATTACCACATCTATCACTGCAGCCTTCTTCTGCTGTTTGTCGATCAACACGATGTCTGGTTGGTTAGCCATCACCAGTTTATCAGTCTGGATCTTGAAGTCCCACAGGATCTTATCTCATTCTCAACGCTCAGCCCATACTCATGGCAGATTTTCCTGTACACTATGACAGCTACCTGGTTATGGCGTTCCATGTACGCTGTTCCTGCCTGCATCTTACACCCTGCTGTTATGTGCTGTACTGTCTCAGGGGCATCCTTGCACAGTCTGCACCTGGGGTCCTGCCTGGTGTGGTGGGAGTTAGAACACTGAGCTAGGAGTTATTTCTTTATCAGTGTTGATGATGGGTTTCATCAGGTTGCCCTGGTTCCTTAGCACCTGACGCAGACCTTACTGGTACTGTGTTTGCGGTTTCACTCATGCCTGAGGTAGGCAATTAAGGATCTTGCCTGGATACCCCCGCCCTGACAGGGAATCGAACCTACAGGTAATCGTGGGTGTGATTCCCGGTCAATGTGGGATCACCTGTACCAAAGTCTGTTGCATTAACCACTGAGCTAACCGCTAGCTAGCTAGCTAGCTAGCTAGATAGCTAGCTAGATAGATAGATATACTGTATACACACACACACACACACACACAAGTGTTGCATTTGTAAACATCATTAACTCCTCCTATGAAGCATCGATTAGTGCTTTATAAACATTATAAATGAGTGTGAGATCAAAGATTGTATTTCATCAGTCAGCGTACTATAAAAAACATGATAACTTTATTGCAAACCAAGCATCATTTACCAGAGGTCGATTTATCAAAAGACTCCCATTAAATAAGTGCTACCTGTCGACTGTCTGGGGCAGAATGAGTTCGTCCATGTCCTGCAGGGCCACATATCTGGACTGGTACATGTATCTGTAAACACAGTCATTGAGAGCAGCAATCTGGCCAAAGTAGTGGAGGTCACCTGGGCCGTGTTGAGGAAGCCAGCCTCGAGATACATTCAGAAATCTGGACAGAGGCCAAGGAATCACCTCTACTAAACCTGAAAAGAAGACATTGAAAGAATTAGATCAGAAGGACATGTGTTAGCAGCCAAGAGGTTTTAATTCAGTCAGGACAACTTTAATCTATGAAACTTTTATTTGCTTTGCAGTAAGTTATGTTTGGTGGTATGACTCTGTTCCGGGACCTCTACCTTATAAGGCGCCTTGTATGGAATTTGCCAATAAACACTAAGGAGAATCACCTGAGCTGCCAATTGATGTTGACTGGCTTTGAGATCAGCTGCTATCAACTGGGCCCTGTTTCAGAAAGCAGGTTTAAAAAAGTCTGAGCTTATCCCTGAGCTGAGTTGAATGAGCCTGAGATGGGAAACTGAGTTTTTGGTTCCAGAACAGCTGATGCAATATAATGTACATAACTATGTTTTCAGTGGTGTATAAAGACCTCTGCACGGATCGGCTACAGCTGGCCAAACGGCCTTCATGCAGCTTGGCTCTGATGTCGCAGGCAGGCCATTTCCTCCACTCGTCGGGGGAGCGGCATGGTTATGAGCCCACGAGTGTGCCTGCCCCACCTCATGCGGACCCCCTGGTGACTGTCTGCCTCCGCCTCCCTCCCCCCACCGGGGATGCGGTACGGCTGTGGTCCCCCCAAGTGGCAGAGCGCAGATGGCCCCGGTGGAGCAATGCTCCCATGCTGACTCCAGCATGGTGGCGCATGTTTCCCCCTGTCTCTCTACTGACTCTACAGAGACAGTGGCGGGCCGAGGAGGAAATATTCTGCTTGTGACATCGGAGCCAGACTGCATGAAGGCCACGCAGCCGGTCCGTGTTATATGTTATGGGAGAGAGCATGTGCAGCTTTGCAGCAAGCCCAGGCTGCTTGTTCGGCTAACATACAGCTGGCTCACACAATGTGGGGAAGTGAGAAACAGCAATGATAATTTTTTTTATGTAAAGTGCAACAGTAAGGTCATGCAGTTTACAAGAAACACATTTCTCCCCAGCATCACTGTCGCCTGCAGTGCGTAATGTGTTCGGCACACACGAAGATTCTGAAGTGATTATGAATGAGAGCGCAAGCAGCAGAATGTGACGGTGAAAGTGAGGAAAATATTTAAGTTACTTCGTAAGTTGTCAGTCTGGCGAACATGTGCAGTGTAGGTCACAGTGTGTCTGTTAAGTCTGTTGTTGGGGATCACAGAAAGGACTCGTGAGCGGAAGTAGGCAGACACACAGGCAGGACTTTATTTAAAGAGCTCAGAGACGGAGTTTGGAGGGCTGGCGGAGAGTTTCCAGTCTCGGGGGGATCCGATCGCACGGTGTCAGGACGGGCAGGCAGACTGGAAAGCTGTGAGCAACGGACTGGCGATCCAGAATACAGGCAGGCTGGCAGCGACTCCGCACCAGGGTGGGACTGTGGCAGACAGGAAACAAGAGGTTAAGCAAAGTCAAAAGGTATTTAGGCAAACTAGGAAATTGGCCGGAGCGATATACCACTGTGGGTAAACGGACAAACTAGCGACGAGTGGAGACTGAACCAGAGCTTAAGACTGCAGGCGTTGATGAGTTGATGAGTCCCAGGTGCGGAGTGCTGCAGGTGGAGAGAGGCCAGGCTCGGACACGCCCAATCACACAGACATGGGCCAAGACACACAAGACTGACAGAAACAACAGGGGCGGGGAAACTGAGAACAAGAGGGGAGAGAGACCAACCCACGACAGTCCCCCCCCCCCCCCCAAAGGGAGCCTCCTGGCGACCCTACCAAGATGGGCCCGATGGAAGTCCCTGATCAGGTCGGCATCGAGGACGGAGGAATGAGGGACCCACTGCCTCTCCTCAGGACCGTAACCCTCCCAATGAACAAGGTACTGGAGTACTGGAGGTTGGACAGGGCATCGTGAGATCCTTCTCCTGGGCCGGGAACAGGGGGGCTGGTAACCCAGAGAGGCCTCGAAAGGCAACAGCCCCGTGGCAGCACTGACGAGGGAATTATGGGCATATTCGATCCAGGCCAGGTGAGAGCTCCAGGTATGGGTGTTCTGGGTGACAACGCATCGGAGGGCAGACTCCAGGTCCTGGTTGGCCCTCTCAGCCTGCCCATTGGACGGTGGAAACCTGAGGAGAGACCGGCAGAACTCACTCCATACCTTGGAGACGAACTGAGGTCCTCTGACACTATGTCCAGGGGGATACCATGGAGGTGTGACACGTGCTGGACGAGGAGATCCGCGGTCTCACGAGCTGTGGGTAACTTGGGCAGAGCGACAAAGTGTACAGACTTGGAGAAGCGGTCTACTATGGTGAGTATGGTGTTGTTATCATGTGAAGGAGGAAGACCGGTGACGAAGTCTAGGGCGATGTGAGACCATGGTTGACCCCGCACGGACAAAGTGTGTAGCTCGCCGAAGGGGGGGGGGCGATGGGAGGATTTTCCCCGGGCGCAGACTGCGCAGGCTGACACAAACTCCTGAGCATCGGCCTCCATGGTGGGCCACCAGAAGCTCCTCTTAAGCAAGGACAGGGTTCTCTGAAAACCGGGGTGGCAGGCAAAACGGGAGTTGTGGATCCACTGCAGAAACTGAGAGAGGACAGGATCGGGTACAAACAAACAGTTAGCAGGACCGTTACCTGGGTCCGGATGGGAGCGTTGGGCCTCCTTGATGGCTGACTCAATCTCCCAGGAAATGGCCGCCACCACACAGCTAGCAGGGAGGATGGTGTCTGGGTCGGAGGCGTCCATGGGGGAGTGGAACATCCTGGAGAGGGCATCAGGCTCAACGTTCCGGGAGCCGGGTCTGTAAGTCAGAATGAAATTAAATCGACCAAAAAAACAATGCCCAACGTGCCTGGCAAGAGTTGAGCCTCTTAGCGGTTTGAATGTAGGCGAGGTTCTTATGGTCTGTCCAAACAATGAAAGGTTGCTCTGTGCCCTCTAGCCAGTGTCGCCACTCCTCTAGTGCTAGTTTGATTGCTAGGAGTTCCCGGTCTCCAACGTCGTAATTCCTTTCAGCAGGGGTCAGACGACGAGAGAAGGCGGCGCAGGGATGCATTCTCTGACTGGAGCCAGAGCGCTGGGACAGCATGGCCCCCACCCAGCTGTCAGATGCATCCACCTCGATGATAAACTGTCTTGAGGGATCTGGGTGTACTAAGATGGGAGCAGAGGTAAACAGGGATTTGAGCTTGTTGAAGGCAACCTGGGCCTCAGGTGGCCAGGAGAAAGGTGTCTTGGTGGATGTGAGTCTGGTTAGGGGGGCTGCGACCTTACTGTAGTCCTGGATGAACCGTCGGTAGAAGTTGACGAACCCAAGAAATTGTTGCAGCTGCTTGCGGGATTCTGGAACTGGCCACCCAACCACTGCCTGGATCTTGGTTGGGTCTGCCTGCAACTGCCCCTGCCTGATGATGTAACCCAGGAAGCTCACAGAACTGGAGTGGAATTCACACTTCTCAGCCTTAACATATAACCTGTTCTCAAGCAGCCGCTGGAGAACTTGACGGACGTGGGAAACATGCTCAGAGACATCTTTGGAAAAGATCAAGATATAGTCCGGGTAGACAAACACAAACCGGTTCAGGAAATCACGAAGAACATCGTTAACCAAATTCTGGAAAACTGCAGGTGCATTGGTTAGGCCAAAATGCATTACCTGGTACTTGTATTGGCCGAGCGGGGTGCTGAACGCAGTTTTCCATTCATCTCCCTCCTTGATGCGCACCAAGTGGTAGGCGTTGCGAAGGTCCAACTTAGTGAAGACCTTGGCCTTCTGTAGGGGTTCGAAAGCAGAGTTCATTAGCAGCAAAGGGTACTTATTCTTGATGGTTATATTGTTGAGGCCTTGGTAATCAATACAGGGCCTAAGAGACTTATCCTTCTTGGCCACGAAGAAGAAGCCTGCACCTACGGGAGATGAGGAAGGGCGGATCAAATCAGTCTTGAGGGAGTCATGGATGTAGGTTTCCATGGCCTCCCTCTCCTGGCAAGACAGGTTGTAGAGTCTGCTGGAAGGGAGAGGGGCCCCGGGGAGTAGGTTGATCTTGCAGTCATATGGACGATGGGGCGGAGAGACAGCGCCAGATCCTTACTGAATACTCCTTTCAGATCTAGATATTCAGAGGGAACTCCAGACAATTCCGGGGATTCAGCGTCTAGTAGGGGGGTGGCCTCCCCGGTAGGGTGACGTGCGGATTGGAGACAGGAGGAGGAGCAATGTGTGCTCCAGCCCAGGATCTGGCCAGTGACCCAGTCAATATGGGGATGGTGTAGTTTGAGCCAAGGAAATCCTAGAATGATGGGGATCCGAGGGGCGGCGATAACATGAAACCGGATGTCCTCGTGGTGATTCCCGGATAACACTAACCTAAGGGGTCTCGTAGACTCAGTGACTCGGATTAGGATGCGTCCATCACGGCTTGGGCAGTGTTGGGTTCAGGGAGAGGTTCTAGCGGAAAGTTGGATTGAATGGCCAAATTCTTATCAGTGAAATTCCCTTCGGCGCCGGAATCAATAAAGGCTTGGAGGGACAGGGAGATCGAGGGGGTGCATAAGGTGGCCAGGATGGACAACCGTTGAGGAGCGTGTGTGGGGCCAAGGGGTCAACTCCTCAGTATGCCAACGCCTACCGAGGAGTCCGACCTTTTGGCCGAACCGGGCACGAAGGAACAAAATGGCCCTTGGTGCCACAATAAAGGCACTCACCCTGGCTTCGTCTGCGGGTTTGTTCCTCCGGTGTTAACCGAGCCCTGCCCAGCTGCATGGGTCCAGGTAAGGAGCTGGAAGGGGGTTGAGGCTCGGAGGGAACGGTAGGAAACAAGGGAGGGTCCCTGGTAGCTGGGAATTAGAGGAGGGTCGGGCTGAACGTTCCTTCCGGTGTTCCCGCAGGCGGTTGTCCAGTCTAATAGACAGGGAGATCAGAGAGTTCAAATCGTTGGGCTCGTCTCGTGCCGCTAACTCATCCTTAAGTGTCTCATTAAGCCCTTTTCTGAAACCCCCCCTGTAGTGCCGCATCATTCCAACCGGAGTCCGGTAAAACCCTAAACTCGACAGAGTAATCAGCCACAGAACGGACTCCCTGCTGGAGCTCCAGTAGGTGGTGGGATGCGTCACCGCAGTGATCGGGGTGATCAAAAACCTCCCGGAGCATAAACTCAAACTGAGACAAAGACAGGGTGGTAATCGGGGTATTAGTGCTCACTGCTTCAGCCCAGGCTAGCGCTCTCCCTCGTAACAGCCCCAGAATGTATTGTACCTTGGAGGCCTCAGTGGCGAAGGTCCGTGGTCGTTGTGTGAACACCATAGTCAACTGAAGCAGAAAACCTCGGCACAGGGAGAACGGCTCAGGATCGGGGGTATAGGACTCAGAAGGGATCGAGGGTGGAGAAGCGGGTCACGTCGACGACTGAGAGGCAGAAACTAATTGCAATAGTGCAGTGACTTGATCAGACAGGTGAGCAATTTGTTCACTGGTACCTTGCTGTGCGCTGGTTAGGGTCCGGATAGATAGGTCATGTTCCCCGAGGAGGGCTCCTCGGCTGGCGAGAGCAGACTGGTGTCTCTGGGTTGCCTTCACGGTGTCTGCGGTCTCCACGGCTTCCGCCGAATCCATAGTGGCCAGTTTGTACTGTTAGGGATCACAGAAAGGACTCGTGAGCGGAAGTAGGCAGGCACACAGGCAGGACTTTATTTAAAGAGCTCAGAGATGGCAAAGGAATTCGGGGGGCTGGCGGAGAGTTTCCAGTTTCCAGGGGGGATCCGATCGCACGGTGTCAGGACGGGCAGGCAGACTGGCAGGCAGTGAGCAACGGACTGGTGATCCAGAACACAGGCAGGCTGTGAGCAATGGGCTGGCGGCAACTCCGCGCCAGGGTGGAACTGTGGCAGACAGGAAACAAGAGGTTAGGCAAAGTCACAAAAGGTATTTAAGCAAACTAGGAAATTGGCCGGAGCGATATACCACTGTGGGTAAACGGACAAACTAGCGACGAGTGGAGACTGAACCAGAGCTTAAGACTGCAGGCGTTGATGAGTTGATGAGTCCCAGGTGTGGAGTGCTGCAGGTGAAGAGAGGCCACGCTCGGACACGCCCAATCACACACAGACATGGGCCAAGACACACATGACTGACAGAAACAACAGGGGCGGGGAAAATGAGAACAAGAGGAAAAGAGGGGAGAGAGACCAACCCACGACAGTTGTTTCCGCAATGGCTGGAAAAGTGAAGGCAGTTAGCACTAGCTAACAGTATTCCCAATTCCCATTTTAATTATGTCTTTTAATAGGACAAGTTTTGTGAAGTGGTTGTCTTTAATTGTCCACTGCATCTTTTAGGGCCTGTGCATAGGCTCGCCATTCATCTGTGATAACATCTGAGCCTCTTCTTACATGATGTTGGTCGGCAACAGGTCTTCTCTTGAGCGATCTTTCACCGCCCTGGCAACGACTTTTCTTGATGTAATTATGTTGTGTTTTTGTGCTAAACTGCAAAATGTTCAAAATTCATACAGATTGTTCATAAAGTGAAGAAACATAAATAAAAGTTGTTTTCCTGCACAAAATTTGTGTCACTTTACTTAAATTCAATTTTATTTATATATAGCCAAATTACAACAACAGTTATCTCACAGCGCTTTTCATAAAATAGCAGGTCTAGACCGTACTCTGTGATGCTATTTACAGAAGCCCAACAGTTCCCACCAAGAGCAAGCACTAGGCGACAGAGGCAAGGAAAAACTTCCTTTTAAGAGGCAGAAACCTCGAGCAGAACCATGGCTCAGGGTGGGCGGCCATCTGCCTCGACCGGTTGGGGTGAGAGAGAGAGAGAGAGAGAGAGGCAGAGAGAGAGAGGGCAGGAGAGGAACAGAGAGAAAAAGAGAGGGATGGAAGGAGAGAGAGAGGGGAGGGAGGCAGCCTACACAATATACACACAGAGGTACAGACAGTAAAGGTGATGTTGCTATAGACTAAATGAAAAATGGTACAGATATTTATAGTAGTGTTAATGGTAAAAGTCGTAATGTTAATGATTATAATAACAATAGGACTAGTAACAATAGTCGTTGCAGCAGAGGGTGTTGAGCAGGAACACGGGGGCAGCAGGTGACCCGCAGCCACAGATCCAGACTCCACAGCTCCAGAGCCAGAAAACCTGCAGGAAGTGATAGGAGAGAGGAGAGGGACGAGAAAGCACAAGACTACCAGAAAGGGGAGAAGTTGTGTTAGTAACATGCAATAATGGGATGAGGTTGCATACAGAGGGAGAGAAAGTAGAGGAGAGAGGAGCTCAGTGCATCATAGGAAATCCCCGGCAGTCTAGGCCTATAGCAGCATAACTAAGGGATGGTTCAGGACTCACCTGAGCCAGCCCTAACTATAAGCTTTATCAAAGAGGAAAGTCTTAAGCCTACTCTTAAATGTGGAGATGGTGTCTGCCTCCTGAACCCAAACTGGAACCTGGTTCCACAGGAGAGGAGCTTGATAGCTGAACGCTCTGGCTCCTAGTCTACTTTTGGAGACTCTAGGAACCACAAGTAACCCTGCATTCTGTGAGCGCAGTGCTCTGGTGGGGTAGTAAGGTACTATGAGCTCTTTAAGATAAGATGGTGCCTGAGCTTTGTAGGTAAGAAGAAGGATTTTAAATTCTATTCTGGATTTTACTGGAAGCCAATGCAAAGAAGCTAAGACAGGAGAAATATGATCTCTTTTCCTGGTTCCTGACAGAACACGTGCTGCAGCATTCTGAATCAGCTGGACTTTTTCGAGCAGCCTGATAATAAGGAATTGCAGTAATCCAGCCTAGAAGTAACAAATGCATGGACTAGTTTTTCTGCATCATTTTTAGACAGGATGTTCCTGATTTTCGCAATATTATGTAGGTGAAAAAAGGCGGTCCTTTAAATTTGCTTAAAGTGAGACTTAAACGACATGTCCTGATCAAAGATAACTCCAAGATTCCTCATAGTGGTGCTGGAGGCCAGGGCGATGCCATCAAGGGAAACTATATCTTTAGATAATGCGTCACGGAGGTGCTTAGGCCCCAGAACAATAACTTCAGTTTTATCTGAGTTTAACATTAGAAAATTACAGGTCATCCAGGTTTTAACATCCTGAAGGCACATTTGAATTTTAGTAGGGTAGAGTCAAAGATAGCTGCAACTCCACCTCCTCGGCCTGTGCCTCGAGGAATGTAAGTATTAATATGACTGGGAGGGGTGGATTCATTTAGGCTAACATATTCTCCATCACCCAGCCAGGTTTCGGTAAGACAAAATAAATCAATATCATAATCTGATATTAGTTCATATACTAGTACACCTTTAGAAGAGAGAGATCTGATGTTTAAGAGTACACATTTAACTCTCCTATTCGTTTGCACTATTGCTCTTGTGGTTTTAATTTTTATGAGGTTTTTATGCACAGCTCCTCTTCTGTTTACCTTTGATTTAAATAATTTCGATGGTCGGGGGACAGACACCGTCACTATAGGATTTTCACTAAGTAACTCCTGAAATGGAGGAGCAGAGAAGTGTGTTAGTCTGGATCTGTGATCTTTAAAGCAAACAATTCCGCGGCTGGGCTCTGCCGGGGGGGACGTGCGTAATGTGTGGAGCGGCAATAGGATAACACTACACGCAGGGTTTTGTGTGTGTATCCTGTCTGCACTAAGTGTAACGTATGACACTATGGCGAGTGGATAGTGTCACGGATAACCTACCAAAGGAGACCGTTGTGTGACAGCTATGTGTGAATAGGCTACTCCATCGCACAACTTCGTTGATAAGCACGACGGCATCAGGTTTGAATTTTCTTGGTCTGGCGGCGGCGGCAGGGCAGACTGCTCCTTATCCTTCCCGCTTCCCGAGGTGTGCACCATCCTGGGGTCGAAAGGCGCCTATACTCAGTCCTCTTACTCCCCCACATGGTCAGTGTTCCAACGCTGGTGTTTTGACCTGGCGTTGGACCTGGTGGCCTGTCCGCTGCCTTTGGTGCTTATGTCCTCCAGCTGCTCATGGACAGAGGTCTGGCGTTGAGTACAGTTAAGACCTACATTTCCACCATTTTGTGCTGTCACAAAGGGTTCGGTGACAGGACGGTGTTCACTCACCTGCTGATGTAGTGTTTCCTGAAGGGGTTGCGGAGGCACAGGCTGGTCTTGTGGGCTGCCGCCCCACAGTGGGATTTGGCGCAAGTGGGATTCTGACCCAAGCCCCTTGATCTGGCTGCCCTCTCTGTAGCTCCGTCATGTCTCAGGATCCAGGGTGATGGCAGCTCTACTGTCCTGCGCCCTAATCCTGCATTCATGCCTAAGAGCATCACCAGCTCCTTTCGGTCGCGGGTTATCACTCTCTCGGGCTTCTTTCCTCCCACCCCATTGGTCTGAGAACGAAGCTGCGTCCAACCTCCTCTGCCTGGTGTGCGCTGTCCTGCTACGTGGCACGCACGGCTGTTGCTGCGAACAGCGCCTGTTTGTGCACTACAGGGAACAGTCCAAGGGGCTTCCCTTGTCAGCGCAGCACCTGTCTCACTGGTTGTGCGAGGCACTCCATGAAAGACGTCTCCTCCTCTGTGGCGTTGCACGGCGGAATGTCAGTGGATGACATCTCTACGACGGCCTCCTGGTCTTGCCCGTGCTCATTCATCCATTTCTACCTGCGGGATGTCTCCCACTTCTTGCTGACTCACTCAGTACTGAGTATTCTGTCTGATTGATTGTCCTCTGTGTACGCAGTGCGCTTTCTCCCAACCAGAAGGTGGGGGGAGTGGCCCACGCTCACGCTGGCCCTGCTCTGTGCGCAGCTGATTCGGTCGCTGTTGTGACCTCGTCTACACCTGTCCATCGGTTCTCCGCCTTCCCATGCCGCGCCATTGGCAGTTGCACACACGCCGATACCAATGCCGTGAGTTGTAGGGAACTGGATGGCTTATTATGTTGGCTCTGGGCAGGTGGGTCTGTGCTTGGTGGTACAGTATGGGCCAGTGAGGCTTTGACTCATCCTGCTTCCCCTCTAACCCAATAGCGATTGTCTCAGAGGGCAAAGCCTATACGAAATAGGACGATAGTTACGTACAGGGATGGAAATGAACACCCGCCAAGTGCCAAATGCGGGTAGATTTTGCGTTTGTTGCTATCTGTTGTTGATATTAGTGCTGAAAAGAATCTAAATCTAAAGTTACTCTTGCAGTGTTTTTTTATTTTCAGCAAGACACTCCTTCATCTAATGTAATCAATGCTTGTTCATAATACTTTCCTACAAAACTCCTTTAGAAATGATGATAAAGGAATGTCTTACTATACTCTTAATTGCCAGCTTGAATTTAAGGATGAATCAACAATAATTCCCCGGTTCCTAAGGAGAGATGATCTTGGATTAATCTAAGCTTTCCTCATGTAACCTGAGCTCCCGCAAGTGGACGAAATAAGTATTACATGCCCTCGTTGGAAATGCCGTTAAATGTATAAATATCCTGACCAATAATGTGACAATTGTTTCCTGTTACCAAATGCTAAACTTAGAACAGTACAACCGTTTGACCATTGAGGTTCGATTGTGGAAAATATTTGATTATAATACGCGCAAATAGATTTATTTTCCTTTAGACATTAAGTTTAGAAAGGCAGTCCCTCGGGAAACCTGAAACGCCCTCTGGGGAACCACGCCCCAGGCAACAAAAGAGCGACACGCGACGTCGTTAGCCCTCTCCTCTTCTCTTCCCCTCTTCTCTTCTCTGCTCTCGGCTCTCTGGACGCTTCGGCACGCGTCCGGCGTGCCTCGCCAGGCAACGCCCTCAGAGTCGGCCAGCGAAACAGCCCTTTTGTTCGCTTGAAGCTACACACGCGAAGTGCCGCGACATCGATCTGCCCCTCGGTTTGTTTTATTTTCTTTCTTTCTTTTATTTTGTTAAAGTTATCAGTCTGTTAAGTTACACTGGACTAATTCAGGAATGACCAAGTTCCATTTTTAAGCTTTTTCGTTGAGCCAACTTCACCGAAGTCTGACCAAGCCACGTGTTCTCGCCAGCGGCAACGAAGGAAATCTGAAAACAGCCGAATTGCCAGATGGAGGACGCCGTTTTCTTCAGTCAGACACTGAGAACCCCGGAGAATCCCTAGCAAAAAGCCAGGATCGGGCAGCTAGCGTGGGACCGGTGCAACAGGCCAAAGCAGGCCGTCAACAAGCCGTAAGACCTAACCAACATTCTGTGGTCAGAGATTTCCTTTTAACTCCTAAACTCATAGCGTTAGCTTACTTTCATTAGTTCTCCCATGCCGTATGAGTCAAATGCTTCCCACAATCGAACCTCCAGGCTCATTGTTCAGCAATTGTTTATTTTCCCTTTATTCAACCATCCTTTTTTTTTTATCACATTAGTTAGAGAATAAATTCACTGTAATATAATCAAGAACTGTGTGTGTTGCCTATTTCTATGTCCCTGCAAAGAGAATTGACCCTTTAGATATGAGACTGACTGATTGATTTAAGATAATTGAGCGATTATTAACTAACTGATCACTAGTAATAATTGTATAGTTATTAAAACTACCTAGAGGTCCGGAGACTCAAGGATTATAACAACTCCGGTGGTGCCCTTAAACGAGGAATAAAATTTGATTTTATGAATATTAAAATTCATAATTTGGTATTAATTCTCATAAATGTATTAAAATGCATAACAAATCTAGGTTTGCTACAATATTTAAGGGGGTGGGCGTTAGGGGATTGAAGTCAGGGTCGTCTTTAAGTTTGTATTCAACAGAATACCTTATTATCTCCTTTAAAAGTACTGAAACAAATGTTTACGTGACGTAAGTTATTATTTTGGCAGGTAAAAAATATGTTTGGCCGGTGGATTTTTTCATCTACCAGTCCCATTGGCAGGTGAGCCAAAAATAAAATTTCCACCGCTGGTTATGTATTGTAACTCCAGATTCTATGAGTATAGGCGCAGCACTCTGAAGCTTGATTTATACTCCTCTGTCGGGTCTACATGCATAGCTACGCCATAGGCTACACACGTAGCCATGCATTTATACTAGTGCATCGGTGTCTCTGTCATTCTGCAATTATACTGCCAAACGCTAGTCGGCGGTAGCGCTGTGGCGTCCACTGTGTTGACTTTTGCTGGCCGAGCAGGCTAACTTACGATTGTGGGGACTAAATTGTATACTTGCGGCTGGGATAGCCTTTTCAAATGTTATCGACCGAATGGATCACGTTCTGATAGTGAAACGAATCATTTCGCTTGGGTTGTGATGGTCAAATATTGATCCACTGTTTATATTGAACAGCCATTTTGGCCGCTAGTCAAACTTCCTTGAAAGCACGGGGCACTTCCTGTCTGCTCGGAAGCATAGCGAGGCTACCCAGCTGACCAATCACAGTGTTTATGGTCCTCGTCGCCTTGACGTGTATTTACATTTTTGAGGAGGTGCACGTCAGGCGACAGCGTAGGCTACGGGGCTACATAGAGGCTACACCGTCGTTATAAATTACACTTAAGCAGTGGGCCTCACTGGACCTTGGTTCTCAGAGCTGAAAAAACGTCTCACTGTTGTATATACACAAGGTACGGACGTAGGACAGGGTGGGCGTAGACAACTTTTCTCAGTGCTGCACAGGTGCGCATAGGTGTAAACCCAATAGCGATAGCCTTAGAGGGCTGCGCCTATACACATAGAATCTAGAGTTAAAGTACGTAACTACCATTTTCTTTGGAAATTGAACCATTTACGTTACAACTTTCAACGCATATTGCTTGATGTTAATACAATTGTGTAATGTAGCTGCTTTGTGTTAGTTCGACCATTAATATATCAATATGTTTTTGTTTTACTTTCCTTTTAATATTTAATGTTTTCTGGACAGTGTTAATGGCTCTCTATGAGTAGTGTGCACTCTGAGCAAAATACATGATATAATGTTAAAGGAGACCTACTATACTGCTTTTCCAGTCCTATATTGTAGTTCTGTGACTCCTGTATGGCAGATTTGCATGATTCAAAGTTCAGAAAAATATATTTTTCTTCATGTAGGCCTTCATTTCACCCTCTGTCTGAACAAGCTGTAGATGCTGCTGTCTCTTTAAGGCCCCCCTCTCAAAGCCCGCTGTCTTCTGATTGGACAAGACCCAAGCATGTTACCAGGCTGTTGTTGTTGCTGAGGGTTGCCATGCCATTAGTGTGGGAGCACATGACCATATATGGAACTCTGGCTCTGTATTACCTAGAAAGGAGCTTTTGGTAGAAAAAGGAGTTCAAAATAGAGCGTTCAGAACAGGAGGAAACCTGAGGTTTTTGCTCACAGTGATTTCTTATAAATGCTTTAACCTAATTTTTTGAAACTTTGGCCATGTTTAACATGAACATCCAACATTATAACACGGTAGATAAGTCATAAAATATGGAAAAGCATAATAGATAGATAGATAATTAAAATAATGTATTTGTAATGTATTTTAAATGCATGAAGTCGTTTCAGTTTCCTTTTGCACTGCTGAGGGAAGCAGAGTTGCAGTGTATAAGTCAAGTTATTTGTTGTTCTACATAGGCTAAGCAAACGGTGGCTAGCATTAGCTCCTGAAGTAGTATGGTAGGATTAGCATTTTTCTTTGGATAAAGTAAGCTACTGTGTGTTTGGCTTTATTAAACTTTTTTTTGTAAAGCATTTAGCAAGGGCATAGGTACGCATTTGCCTTAATATGTTGACTATGACGCTCAGGTTAGTTATTAGTCCAAAAGAAGATAAAATAAAGATATCGTTTAGCCTGTTCGGTGTAGCTTTTTCACACTTAAACAGTGTGCAAAGACTGGCTGTATGAATTCATCTTGGTTGAATTGAAGTTTACGTACTGTTACTACGACATTGTTTCCCATCCCTTTCCTGGAGAAAGTTACCACCTGTACTGCATGATTTAATCTCTCCCTGCTTCAACACAGCAGATTTAAGCAGCTTCCGGATACATAATGAGTTGACAGTGAATAAAGTAAAAGTATTATTACAGCAGGCTACTAACTTTTGTGTCTCCATTCATTTTTAAAAAGTGGATATTTACAAAAGTATTGATACAGCTATACATGTTGTTTTGCATGCGTGTTCATTTTTACAGATTTTACAGTTTGATAGTCCACATAGTCCAGCAAGGTTCTAGTTACGGAGGGTTAAGGAGGGTCTGAGCTCTTATAGAAGCAGTAAAATCATGCATCTGTGGGGGTCACTAATTAATTTACCAACAACCATTATTTTTAATCATAACTGTATTTTCATTGAAATTATTATTTACATTAATCAGATAAACAGACAAAAATAAACAAGTTTTCCAAATGAACTATGCTGCGCACCACATGAATGTCATTACAACATGATTAATAATGATTAATATGATACCATAAAGGGAGGATTTGCGGTCTTTCCTTGAGCAGCAGTCTTTGTTGGTTCATTTCTACTTTTGAAACTTAACTTAAAAGTAGCAGTATCGCAGACATCTATGGCGAGTAGTGAGCTGCTGTGTGTGTGAGAAAGTGTTGAACTCGTAATGAGCAATAAAGTCTCTGTCTGTCTAGGCTCAAGCTATTATTTAATTTATTAATCTCTGCCGGTAACGTTCATTATACTATAGACCTCCACGAAGCTCAAATTATAACTGTAGTCCAGTCCCCACAGTTGTCAGTTTTTCATAGTAGATTCAGCTGATATGATGATATAATGCTATAGTAGGGAACTTGTGAATGAGAAGTGTGTGTGTGTGTGTGTGTGTGTGTGTGTGTGTGTGTGTGTGTGTGTGTGTGTGTCTTGGACTGGAAGAGAGACTAAGTTACACTCTTAATCAATGATGTTATGTTTTTCTGTGAATGATGTGGCTGGCTGTATGGACGGAGTTAACGTCCTACAGAATAAATCAATAATGCCTGTAAAAAAAAAAAATACTCTTACTAGTTAAGTTATTGAAGCGATATACAGAAGGCTTTGTTGGTACACTGGCACGTTAAGGGCTAAGCAGACAGAATAGGCTCAAATCAATATGTAAGGAATTAGCCTGCTAGTTTTCACTTACAATGTTGACTAAATAATTAAATATAAATCAATGACAAAATCCCTTCCCCGAGAAGTGTCTACATGATGAAATTTTATAAGTTTAGAATGCGTTTTCTGCTTCGGCCTGGTGTTCTGTGTTTAAGTTCAAATCTCTGTTTTTTCCCTGTCTGCGCTTGACTGAATATGACACTGTTGCTTAGATGAAGCCACAGAGAATTATCATAAACTCTTTATAGCCTCTTTTAGCTACTAGTTTTGGTATTGTGGCACATTTACTGTACGGCTTAGTTTCAGTGTTTCCAGCAGCTTTTGTTTCCAGAAGGTCTGATAAACCCACTGTACACACAAATAAAAATCCAGTTTAAGGGTGGGGGATTTCTGGATATTAGATATTGTGCTGTCAGGGCTTGCATGGTCTTCCAAGTCATGTTGCTACTGGGATCAGTGTCTTTATAAAACACAAAAGTCTGACCAGGGATGCCTTTTAGTCATTGAGGAAACACACTACTGTCACGGACCTGGAAAACACTGTGTACTTGTATTTTTGTCTCCATCATGAACCTGGGAACAGATTTTTATCCTTTCTTCCTTCAACTCTTCCTGAGGAGCTGAAAGAAGAAAGTCAATGCAGGAAAATGGGCATTTTGCTGCTCTGCTGTTTACACAATAATGCTGAAAGTGTGGAAAATTAATGGATGGATAAAATACCAACATAATCACACAAGATAAATACTCCACAGCCTCTGTACTTCACCTTTATGTGTGTAGTAGTCCAGTATGTGCTGTGTTTCAGGGCTGCAGCTGGTCTTGTAGATGGCAACTCTGTCCACCCCCAGTAACTGCATCATTTCCAGACTCTGGACCAGCTACAATACAACACAGGTATTTAGTTGACACACTCCATGGACATGCAATCACGACAATGTGAAACAGTCTTAGTTCCTCCATTATTAAAGGCAAGTAGTGTCAGGGGTGGGTGGGCTTGCACAGGCAATGGGAATAGACCAAATGCGGACAGAACAGGCAGATAATGAAAAGTTTAAGGATAAAATTGTAGCCTGTCAGTAATTAAAGCCAATAGTAAAGGAAGAAGCAACATGAGTAAGTTTCTTTTAGTCTTAGTTTAGTTTCTTTTGTTCTTCTGCATTTATTATTTCTGTCTGCTTTGGTCAGGATACTTTTTAAATGTCATGTTTAAGAAAAGAAACCTAATGTGAAATCAGTGCTATGGGACGTTACCTGCAGAACGTTTGTGAAATCAAACATGGTGGAGAGGCAGACGGTGAAGTTGTAAGGAAAGATGACACTGTTCGCCTCCTGGTTCTTCACCTCAAAAAACTCATTGTCAAGTATATCTAAGAAAAGAACCACAGATACATCACCTTTCTTTACTGTACTGTACTCTTATAGTGCAGAACGTTCCTGTAATCATTTCGCAGAGGCCAGTCAAATAGAATAATATGTATCAGGACTAGATATTGATACTTAGATATTGCGCAGCCATTCCAGCACTCCTGGAGCCACTTCACGTTAACTACGACGCCTGTACTTTTAGAAATGATGTCTCAGCTGAGAGTTTCCTTCAGCCCCTTGACATTATTCAAACAAGGTTTTTATTTGAAATCACTTAGTGTATTGGCACACATTTGTTAACAGTTTTAATCATCTCTCTGTCCACTGGCGGTGTCCCAGACTATTTTTAAGCTGCTTATGTTCAACCAGTCCTGTAAAAACCTGGAAGCATCCTTGACAACTGTCTCCCTATTTTAAAAACCACCTTTTATCTGAAAGATCTACTGGTTGCTAAGGACTGGAATAGCATTTATTCATTTTATTTAACTGACACTTTTATCCAAAGAAACTTACAATTGCTATACATGTCAGACGTCACACACCTCTGGAGCAACTAGGGGTTAAGTGTCTTGCTTAGGTACACAATGATGGATGTCTCACAGTGGGAATCAAACCCAGGTCTCCCACACCAAAGGCAAGCATCTTATCTATGCGCCATCACCACCACTAGCACCTTTGAAAAATTCCTGTCTGGTGTCTGCCAACACCATAGTACAGAGACAGCCTTTCTGAAAGTCACCAATGACCTCTTATTAAATGCAGATGCCAGTTTGTGCTCTATTCTGGTACTGCTGGACTTGAGTGCAGTGTTAGATACTACTGACCATGGCATTCTTTTGGACAGACTGAAGCGCTGGGTGGGCATATCGGGAACTGTTCTGAGCTGGTTTACTTCATACTTGTCAAATTGGAAGTGTTTCTATTAACAATTTCAAGTCATCATTCTCTCTTATTAATTACGGTGTGCCTCAAGGGTCAGTTCTTGGTCCAATTTTATTTTCTATATATATGCTGCTATATATAAGTGATTAGCAGATATGATATTTCTTTCCACTGTTGCTACGATGATACGCAATTGTACATTCCTGTGAAGCCCACTGACCTGAATATGCTAGACTCCTTACAGACTGCCTGATAAATATAGAAGACTGGATGTCAAATAACTTTCTTCAACTAAACTCCAACAAAACAGAAATTCTTGTTATCGGTCCCTAACACATCGCTAAACAAATACTGCCATTTATTGCTCATCTGTTGCAACACATCAAGCCTGTTGCTAGAAATCTCTGTGTTTGATAGTAACTTATGTTTTGAGCAACACGTAACTAAGAGATGCGGAAAATGTTGTCCATGCTTTTATTTACTCACATCATTATAAAACGTGTCTAAAATGTCTACAAAAGGTACAAATTGGCTCCCTGTTTGTTTTAGGATTGATTTTAAGATTTATTGATTACTTTTAAGGCTCTCCATGGCTTGGCTCCTGCTTATATATTAGACCTTTTAACTTCTAATGAACTTCTGCGAAATTTGAGATCTTCTGTCTTTTCCTGTGACTAGGCTTAGAACTAAAGGGGACAACGTCTTTTCTGTCAGGGCCCTGAGGCTCTGGAACGATCTGCCTGAGGAAGTATAGCGCTCAGAGTCAGTGTCTTCTATTAAATCTCTTTAAAAAAACACACTTTTATCAGAAGGCATATCCTGATTTTATCTGAGTTGCCTGTTTTATCTTACGGTGTTTATTTTAGTCATATAAAGTTGCTATTTATTTTATTTTAAGTGCAGAACCCTTCAGTACCTTCTGAGTCGTCTGCAGCAGAGGTCACTGTGATATGAGATGGGGTCTCACAGCCTGAAGGCACAGGACACATGATGTCTGCTGCCCCATATTTAAACCAAAAGTGATGGCTGTTGAGGTTGCTGACGCCTTCAGAGAAGTATAGATGCTTCTGACAACAGATATGGCAGAAATAGGTTTCTTCCTTGTCCTTCAGAACCACTGAAATAACACGAACCTGATACCAGAGGACAAGAATAAAGATGTTATTACAACAT
The DNA here is from genome assembly GCF_014851395.1 of Micropterus salmoides. Lineage (NCBI taxonomy): Eukaryota > Metazoa > Chordata > Actinopteri > Centrarchiformes > Centrarchidae > Micropterus > Micropterus salmoides. The sequence goes on from NW_024042261.1 coordinate 36,422,272, forward strand.
CAAGGGCAGCACATTAACTTGTAACCTACCTTTTTATCCTTTTTTTTAATTATCCTTTTATTTTACCAGGCAAGTTAATTAAGAACATATTCTTATTTATAACACACATTATCATGGCACTTTCAATTGTGGACAGTGAACAGACTTATATGGAGCATTTATTTGGTCAGAATTAGATCTAAAAGTCTAAAACTGACTACTACTGCTAGAGTAAGGAGCGCTGTCTGTCTGACGAGAAAGCAGGTAAGATATGCTAACATTAGCAAGTTAGCTATATTAGGCTAATTGTTACTGACACGAATGAGTTATGTTATGTTGGTACATGCAGGTTGTATTATAAATTATAGTCCTCCCTCCAGCTCTGCTCACTCAGACTGCTGGGTTTCAGGGCAGTGTGCTGGAACTCAGAGCTCCCCCTGGAGTCCATAAAGTGCCTCCTTTGGGCCGCGCCTCCTCATGTGCATACGCGTCTCAATCCTAAATGGCCAAATGACTAAATGTCCAATCCTAAAGGGGACTGCAGATGCGAATTAGCTTGAAGCTATAATCTGGTACAGTGCATCAAATGGTAACGTTTGTTTTACTGTACGCTCTCTATTTTAAATAAAGAATTTAATAAATACCAAATTCATTTTCGACTTAGACTTTTAGTTTTCGCTCCAGAAGGAGTAAAACTTGGCAGGATTGGTGCCCTGCTCTCTTCACTGACCTCATTGTTTGTTGTGCGGTGCTCCTGATAAGCTGATATCAGCAGTGTCTTCGACTTTTTGACTGCCACAAGAGACCCCTTTTGTCCCTGAGAAACTGCATGAGTGAAAACCATTAAACCAGTTGGTGCAACAGTTGTCTTTCCACAAAGCTAAATAGAAAGCGAAAGGATAGGACTAATAAAAGGAGGACTGTGTATGTTATCACAACATAAGTCTTATTTTCTTGGTTCTGGCCATCAGTCCTATCCAGAATGTTTATTCAGTCCTGTTTGCTAAGAACCAAAAAAACCCAAACAAAAAAAAAACAGAAGCAAATTCCTTGTACGTGTAAACCTACTTGGCAATAAAGCTGATGCTGATTCTGAAGAATAGTAACTTTGAAGTCAGCAAGTTAACTTCTGAGATCTGGCAACACGGTGATAACGCTAAAAAGGAAGACATGAGCAGCAAAATATCAGATGTAAACATCCACTGACTTCCTGACCTGGACCTTTCTGTAGTTAGGTGCACAGTTCCTGTACATAGAGGAATTATTCCCAACATTTCTCAGCAGTTTGTGCAGCACATTAATGCCTCTGAATTATGTTCCCTGGCATCACAGAGACCTTAATTAACGCTTAATTTGACCAAAAGTGTATTAGATTAGAATCGCATACCTCTCCTTTAAGCAAGTGCTTTGAGTGGTGAAACATAGCTATAAAATAGTGTAATCCTTTTTATAAAATAAAAAGCCTAACCCTAACCATTCCGTTCCTGGACCGTGTACTTTAGGACCTGCCATTCACCTTCAGTATTATAAAATGAGCCATGTGTGAAGATTAAGCTAGTGCCATCGTCAGGTACTAACTGGACAACCTAACATGTTCTTTGGGTGAGAGGAACCTGAGCACCTTCCTCCAGGCGACACGTATAGTAGACACAGGGAAAACATACAAACTCCACACAGAACGGCCCAGGACGACCGGGGTTTGAACGCAGGAGCTTCTGGCTGTAAGGCCACAGTGCATTCCACTGGGCCACCCACTAGACCACCACTGACTTACATGCATTTTTCTGATTCATGTAATATACTTCAAAAGTATTGGAACGGTAAGGCAAATTCTTTTGTTTTTGTTGTTCACTGAAGACATTTGGGTTTTAGATCAAAAGATGAGTATGAGACAAGAGTTCAGAATTTCAGCTCTTATTTCCTGGTATTCACATCTAGATGTGTTAAACAACTTAAGACAAACCACCCTTTGTTTGAACCCACCCATTTTTCAAGTGAGCAAAACATGTGACTGACAGATGTTTCTTGTTGCCCAGTTGTTGCCTTTTAGGTTGATTGTCCAAACATTAAATAGCTCTGCATGACTAGTCTAAGTTTTCATCCTCGGTTCAAACCTATAAAGAACGCATTTCCCGTTAAAGAGGATAAACCAACATGAAGACCAGAGAGCTGTCTATGGTCAAGCTCAGAAAAGAAGGAAAATCGAGCAGAGCCATTGGACAAACATTGGCCGTAGCAAGCACAACAATTTGGAATGTCCTGAAAAAGAAAGAAACAACTGGTGTACTGAGCAACAGACGTCCAACAGGTCGGCCAAGGAAAACAACAGTAGCTGATGACAGAAATATGGTGAGAGCTGTGAAGAAAACCCCCCAAATATCAGTAAGTGACATCACCAACGACCTCCACAGTGCAGGGTGAAGGTATCACAATCCATTGTTGGAAGAAGGATCAGCAGGAAAAATCGGACTGCCAGATTATAAATTTGCAAAGAAGTACAGAGATGAGCTGCAAAAGTTCTGGAACACAATCTTATGGACTGATGACACCAAGATTAATCTTTACCAAAGTGATGGAAAGGACAAAGTGTGGAGAAAGAAAGGAACTGCTTATGATCCGAAGCATACAAGCATGGTAGAGGTAAGGTCGCGTCACAAAATCGCGTCAAGCTGGATTCGAACTAACGTGAGCAAAAGGTAACATCTACTTCAAGCTCTTCACGTTACCTGCAAGCTAACCAAGCAATCACAGATAAATGATTTCCAGTCACATATTCATGAAGCATGTCATCATCTAGGTAACACTGTTTGGGCTGATCTAAAACAACTGGTTACCTTGAGCGAAGTAGGTGCTTTTAACGCATTTTACTGTGTTAATTTACTATCCTCCAGGCCCGGCTGGCGTCTTTCTTACTAATTTTACTGACTTTTTATCGTCTATCATCAAACTGGAGGAGGTCCTAATTATTGGGGATTTTAACCTGCATATTGATGATATCACATGCAACACAGCTGCAGATCTCCTATCTGTCACTGACTCTTAATTTTACTCAGCATGTTACTGGACCCACACACATTAAGGGTCACACCCTGGACCTTGTCTTCTCACTTGGTCTTGATATAGTAAAAGCTCGTGTAGAAGATGTTCATGTGAGTGATCATAGCTGTGTGTTCTTTGACATTAACTTTCCTCTGGACCCTCAGCCCCTGAGAATTAGGGCCCAAAGGCGGATTATTAATCATGATGCTGTTGAGAGGTTCTCTGCCTTGTTTGACCCATGTTCACTGATGCAGATGTTTTTATCCAGTCTTTTAATAATCAGTGTTTAGCTATTTTAGATAAAGTGGCAACAGTGAAATCAAGCATTGTCTCCCATAAAAAACCTTGTCCTTGGGTTGATGAAACAATCCAGTTTTAGGAGTAATTGTAGAAAAGTCTATGGAAATCTTCTAAACTCGAGGTTCATAGGCTTCATCTGAGAGAACTAATGGTTACCTTAAACAAGATGCTGAGAAATGCGAGAACTTGCTTCTTTTCTCAGCTTATATCCTCAAATAAGCACAATCCTAAAATACTGTTTGAAACTATATATACACAATAGTTTCTCCTTCTGCTCCGCAAGCAACTGAGTCTTTTAAATCGGACTGTAATGAATTCCTTCACTTCTTTGGAAATAAAATCAGAGACATCTCACCATCACTTTCTCAGAACTCTGCATGTGACCTGTCTCATGCTCATTCTTGGTCCTCTTTTAAACCTGTGGCATTACAGGACATCACCTCTCTGCTACATACATTGAAACCCTCATCTTGTCCTACAGATGTTCTCCCTTCTGTGCTATTTGTATCTATTATTATTATTATTATTATGATTAATACTTCACTTTTAAGTGGTGTTGTTCCAAGTTTTTTTTAAACATGCTGTTGGAGTTTGGATCCATTACGCCCCAGGAGCTACAGGTCAATATCCAAACTTCCATTCATGTCAAAAATTCTAGAAAAAGTTGTAGCAGAGCAACTCACCCTTTTCTTAGAGAATCACAAGCTGTTTGACAAATTCCAGTTGTAACAATTCGCCTTACACTAAGACAGCAAGGGAAGATAAGGTTACAGGTGTTTAGGGGATTACATTCGGCAGCCTGCTTACCTTCGTTGAAGAAGCCCTGCCTAAACCAGATAAGCAACTAACTTGCACCTGTACACACTTACAAAAATTATATATTAACGAAAAAATTCCATAGGATGGGTTTCACAGCGTGTATTTAAAGATATACCAGGTTACACCACGGCGGGATATTAGTCGCTGGAGGCTCAGCCGCACTCCGACGCATCACCCGTTTCGAATGTGGACGCATCAAACCAACATGACAGACATTATCACCGTTTCCGACATACATTCAGTTCACCCTCCAAACCCCCAATGTCCCAGCAGTTCAAATGTTCATTCCAATAACTTAAATCGTCCGGATGGAGCCAGATGTCTTCCGGTGGAAAAAGGAAAAAGGAAAAATACCAAGGTGAAGTGTGGCGAGCCGCCGCAGTCAACAATGTTCCACAGTTAACTTACGCAACCTCGACCCAGTCTGTTTAGCTGATTGGATGATGTAGTAGTCCAGAAAAGTCCAAGCATATGATCCACCAACAAAAGTTCCTTTGTTGCGTCCGTCTGGCAAACCTCACACAGAGCCCACTAAACGCGACTGCTTCCACCTGTTGCGCTCTAGAGTCTCCCCCAACGTCACTTCCGACTCTCCTTTTAAAACCTACCCTGTGGCAAAACAATAATGAGTGGGGAAGAAAAAAAAAATACATAAAAGGTCCTTACAACAATCCGTGATACACCACAGGCTTCTGATATACAGTTGCTTTTTTTTTCCCCACGTGAAGGCACAACCAATACACATAAAGCAGGTTTACCAACACATTAAAAGCTGTACCTGAAGGCAGAATAGGCGACTATTACACAGTCTGGTTTCGGTAAAAAGCATTCCACAGAAACTGTATTACTTAAAGTTTCTAGTGACATTCTGATGTCAGCTGACTAAGGAATACACCGTTTTGATTCTCTTGGATCTGCTTTTGATTCTGTTGATCAAAATATTATGATAAATAGACTGCATGATCTGTTGGGATGTCTGGATCAGTGTTAAAATGGTTCTCATCCTACCTTTCTGGTAGAAGTTTCAGTGTTTATGTAAATCAGATCATGTCTGAAACTGCAGGATTGTCGTGTGGGGTACCTCAGGGTTCTGTCTTGGGACCCATTCTGTTCCTTTTGTATATATTTCCTCTTGGACAGATAATTAGTCAATTCAGTGACATATCTTACCACCTGTATGCGGATGACATTCAAGTGTACTGCTCGTTCAAGGAAAATGAGTTCCACAAATTCTTTAACTAACTGCTTGACCCATATTAAACAGTGGTTATGTGAGAACTTGCTGCTTTTGAACTCAGAGAAAAAAGAAACACAGATTGTTGCCCCTGAAAGTAGAATCCCTCAGATTAAAAAGCATATTGGTGACTTAGGCTTGTCTGTGCAGCCGAGCCTCAGGAGCTTAGGTGTTGTTTTTGATTCTGCAATGTCCTTAGAGTACCACACTAAACAACTGTTTCTTCCACCTAAGGAATGTATCCAAATTAAAAACACTGGTGTCAAAGGGTGAGTTCAAGATGATCATTCATGCTTTTATTTCCTGTCTTTTTACATGTTTGAGGTGCTACGGCTCTACTCAAGCCCCAGAGAATTCTGCAGAATCTCTATTTCCCTGTTCTCAGTTTTGCCTGTGTCTTACCCTGTCTGTCTGCTCTTCCCCAGGTTCACTCACCTCCATCCTCCGTCGCGTCAGCTGGGCTCGCCTACCTGCCCTCTCCTACCTGCCCCCTCCCCTCGGGCGTCCTCCTGTCTCCCCCTCGCTCCTCGCCAGTCTGCCTTCCACCTACTCCCATTTCTCTGGTCAGTTCTCCCGGGCCTCCTCTCCTCCTCAGTCCTCTGTTACCCTCGTCTCAGCCTCCTCTGCCCCACCTGCTCCTTGGTCCTTGGCGTCCACCTCTCCTTCACCTCCTCTCCCTCAGCCCCTTGTCCCTTAATAAAACCTTTTAAATCCTGAGCGTTGCATTTGGGTCCATTCTGTCCTGAGTCACAACAGAAATACAGTTTACCTTTTCCTTTTCTTTTTAAAAAAAACATGCATATGTACACAGTCACATACACACATAACAAGAACCAAGAGAGGGGGGAAAAAACACAACACAAAAACACTCTGATAAGAATGTAGAATTTTTTTTAAAACTAAATTACAGAGTACCATGTAATAAACAATAAACAACCCCCCACCCATACCCAGCTCATCATGCCCAACACATGGTTATTTATGCAGTATAAAAAGGTACAACAATAACAGGCACACATTCAATTGGGTTGTACCTCTAAGTTAGTGAAATAGGAAATAAAGGGCTGCCATTTGTGGAAAAATTTGACCGTATATCCTCTCAACGTGTATCTAATTTTCTAAAGTTTCAGGAAAAGCATGATGTCTTTGAGCCACCGGGAGATAGAGGGATATTTGGCCGACTTCCAATGTAGTAATAAGGAACATCTTGCTAGCAAGAATGTGAAAGCTATAATGTCCGTCTGTATAGGGTTAAGTACAAGTGAGGGGGCAGAAATCCCAAATATGGCAATCAGAGGGCAAGGTTGGAGATTTACCCCAAGAACAGAGGACATAATAGTAAAATAACCTGCCCAGAAACCTTTCAGATCAGTGCAAAGAAAAAACATGTGGCTAAGGTGACAGGGAGAGCCACTGACATTTATCACATTTATCGTCCACTTCCGGATACAATTCTCAAGTCTAGACTTGGAAAAATGCGCCCTGTATAAGACTTTAAATTGAATAAGTCCAGGACGAGCACAAGAGGTGGTAGATCGTATACTCTCTATGGCTTGTTCCCAGGAGTCCTCATGTATTTGTATTCCTAGTTCCGATTCCCATGTACACTTATGTTTAGCATTAGAGCAGTAGCTAAAAGCTAAGATAATGTCATACAGCTTTGAAATGATTCCTCTGTGATGAGGCACAAATGAAAGCATGGTTTCCCACCCCTGTTCTGAAGGTGTAGAGGGGAAATTAGGGAAACATTTAGCCACAAAATTGCGAGTTTGAAAGTGGCAAAACAGATGAGTAACACGGAGGTCATAGCGAGATGACAAATTGGCAAAACTATCAAAGACACAATCTACATATAAATGTCTGCCTTGTGTAAGACCCTTGTCAAACCACAAAGAAAATGTCGAGTCCGAGATTGATGGAGGAAATAAATGGTTGTTATATATGGACCCAAGGAAGATGCCGTAACAAATTTAGAGTGCTGTCTAAATTGATACCAGATTTTGAGTGTTTTAAGAACCAATTGATTATCAGTTTATAGAGAGGGTTTTGCGGGTAAAGAGGAATAAAGTAGAGCAGGTATTGAAGATCCCTTACAGGATGATAGTTCTAATTTACACCAAGAGTATCCAGGAGATTTTAACCAGTAGCAAAGTTTGTGGATGTGAGCAGCCCAATAGCAAGTTAGAAAGTTAGGTAATGCAAGTCCTCCACTAAGTTAGCATCTCTGCAGTAAGATTTTATGAACCCTAGGTGATTTCCCATTCCAAATAAACGAACAAATTATCTTATCCAGGGAGCTGAAAAAATGTTCTGGTAGAAAAAGAGGAATTGACTGGAATAAAAATAAAAATTTGGCTAAAATATGTTACACTCACTTTTCCCCAAATTTAATTTTAACCTGAAAAGGTGCTGAAATTCTCAAGAATACTTAGGATCAGTTATATACAATAACAAATCATCCGCATACAGCGATACACTATCGGATGCCTATCGGAAGTTCAGCCGAATGTTTTGAGTAAATTATATTGAAAAGTGAAAAGTGTACGGGTAATGAACAATTGACATCCCTTTTTATAAAACCGTTTTGCTCTTCGGATATAATATGAGGAACCACATTCTCTAGGCGGGATGCAATTACTTTAGCTAACACCTTTACATCAGCAATAAGCAGAGATAATGGTCTGTAGTGTCACGCCCAGCTCCTGCAGTTAGGTTATGTGTTCAGTTTTGTCTGCTACCACTTCCTGTTGTACTTCAGTGGCACATCTTGTGTCTCGTTTCAGGTCTTCGTCTGCCTTCCCTCCTGTGTGATTACCAGTCGCCGCCCTAATGTGCTCCACCTGTGTCGTTGTCTCCCCTGCCCCAATGTATAAACCCTTGTTTCCTTTGTGCCTGTGCCAGTTTGTCTTCAATTTCCTCGTGTATGCCTTAATGTGTTTTGACCTCAGCATCAGTTTTTTAACTACAATTTCTGCCCTGCGATTTTGTACCTCTGCCTGCAAGTTTTTTGAACCTTGTTCAATAAACTGCCTTTCGTGAACCACCTTAAGTCGTGCCCTGTGAGTCCATTACCCCAGTGTGAGCCTTGATATGTAGGAACCACAGGAGGTTGGATCTTTGTCCCTTTTTGAGAAGGAGAACAATAGTGGCTTATGTCAAGGTTGGTGGTAATGAACCACTTTCCACGGATTCATTGAACATGGATAAAATTAGTAGTGCCAATTTACCAATAAATGTTTTGAAAAATTCTATCAGCTTTGTTAGATTGCATAGCTTTAATTGCATTTAATACTACAAGGGAGAGTGAGGAGTCCAGTTGTCTGGCAGTATTAGTATCAATAACAGGATTCGAAAGTGTGTGTGGAGAAATTTGTTCATTTCAGTCTTATCTGTAGGAAAGTCTTTATATAATGAAAAGTAAAAAGATTTAAAAGCAGCATTAATTTCCAAGGGATCTGTAGTAATAGTATCATAAGTAATACTGGGTATCAAATGGGAAGTGGCCTGTCGACGTAGCTGCCATTTCTATCAGCAATAACATCAGTGGATGAGAATTTCCCTTTTTTGTTAATTAAAATTGCAATTCCTCTAGCTTTTTGAATTAAAATTTGAGTGGAAGACTTCACTTACCCAAGGGCAATGTAACCTATGGTGATCTTTAATATGAAGGTTCATCTCCTGTAAAAATACTAAATCAGAGTTTAAAAATTTCAAGTGTGCAAACTATAGATCTCTTAACAGGATTACCCATACCTCTGATATTCCAACTGATAAATCTGAGAGGTGTGCCTGAACCAGCAATGCTGGGATCTATATTGCCATTAACCATTAAAAAAAAAAACTACGAAAATGGTCATTGAGAGCCGAGGTGAGACACCCTCCCCCCAACATACAAATAGTAAGTAGTAGGTAAGTAAGTAAAGTTTATTTGTATTGCACCTTTCACAGATAAAAATCACAAAGTGCTTCACAATAAAATGCAATGTCAATACAACAAAGTAAAATACATTGCATAAGAAAATTTTATGAAAATGGAAAACAGAACAAAACCATAAAAACCCCACATCTAACTAAAAGCCTGCTTGAATAACAGCGTCTTCAGTTGCTTTTTAAAAGAATCAACAGAATTCACACAGCGTAGAAAGTAAGGCAAAGCATTCCACAGCCAAGGTGCCACTGCTTGGAATGAACGATCCCCTCTGGTTTTAAAATGAGTGTGGGGAACCACTAACAACCTCTGACCCGATGACCTCAAACTACAGGTGGGAGTATGAAATTGTATCAACTCAGAGATATAGGGAGGAACTTGACCATGCAGGGCTCTAAAAGTAAGGACCAGGATTTTAAACTGAATTCTATACTGGACTTCTATACTGAAGTGCTGCTAAAACAGGTGTGATGTGTGCTCTTTTGTTAATGGGAGTTAAAAGCCTTGCAGCAGAGTTATGAAAAGCCTGGAGACGGTAAAGCTCCTTCTTGCTCAAACAAGTAAAAATACTGTTACAATAATCTAAACGAGAGGAAATAAAAGCATGAATGATCATCTCTAACTCACCCTTTGACACCAGTGTTCTTAATTTGGATATATTCCTTAGTTGGAAGAAACAGTTTCTGACTAGTTGTTTAGAGTGGTACTCTAAGGACATCGCAGAATCAAAAACAACACCTAAGCTCCTGAGGCTCAGCTAGACAGACAAGCCTAAGTCACCAATATGCTGTTTAATCAGAGGGATTCTACTTTCAGGGGCAATAATCAGTGTTTCTGTTTTATCTGAGTTCAGAAGCAGGAAGTTCAGATTCCTTGAACGAGCAGTACAGTTGAATATCATCCGCATACAGCTACTGGTCATAAACAGGAGCTGGTACACAGGTGAGGAGGGAGGACACACGAGCGGGGGCGGAAATGTTTGTCTGTAACTTTCCCAGTCCAACAACCAGCGTCGATCATACGTCCGAGCAGCAGAGACACAATCGTTAGACGTTAGGGCTGATATAACAAAACATACCAGTACAAACACTGAAAGTTGACATGCGTCCAAACCAAACACAAGCGTCATCTTGCTGATGACGAGGGCAATACACCCAAAGTCCCCATATAACCACAGAACAAAGGAGACAGCAGTGTTTCCCACAATAACCAAAAGTTCTCCACTATAGCGTTGAACAACCCGGAGACTACGAAGAACAGAAGAGAGAGAGAGAAAAAAACCTCCAGCCGATTTTGATATTAGTTAACAGTGAGGGCACAATGGTAACCACGTTATATTGAAAAAGCTCACATTATAACATTGTTTCATCAAAGTGTGAACTTTCCAACAAAACCACAAAGATGACCGTCTTAATAACACAAATCAAATTTGCACATATAGATCAAATGAATACAGAAAGGCACGTGAAAATACAAATGAACAAATAACAGTAGACGCTGCTATTCAAGCAGGCTTTCAGTTAGACGAGGGGTTTTTATGGTTTTGTTCTATGCTTTCCATATGTATTTACATTTTCTTGTGAAGCACTTTGTGATTTTTATCTGTGAAAGGCGCTATACAAATAAACTCTAATTACTTACTATTGACTTGGGAGTGCATGGCTGCTTCTGGAACAGGCTCATTAATATTTATTGATGATGTAACTGATAGCTGGTAGCAGCAGAATGAAGTCAGAAGTGGACAGAAACATTTTGTCTGCCAATTTACGGAGAAATGCATTGAAACTAGTGGGGAGGAAGTTTATCATGCAGCAGGACAGTGACCCAAAGCACACTGCCAACAAAACAAAGGACTTCATCAGGGGAAAAAAGTGGAAGGTCTTAGACCGGCCAAGTCAGTCACCTGACCTTAACCCAATAGAGCTGCATTTCACCTTCTTAAGGGGAGACTGAAGGGAGAAACACCCCGAAACAAACAAGAACTGAAAGAAGCTGCGGTAAAAGCCTGGAATAGCATCACAAATGAAGAATGCAACAGTTTGGTGATGTCGATGGGTTGCAGCCTTGAGGCAGTTATTACAAGCAAGGGTTATGCCACCAAATATTAAACGTTATTTACTGTAAGATTATTTGTTCCATTACTTCTTCTCACCTAAGAATGCTGTGGTCTAATACAAATGGTGGTATGTCCTGAGTTGTTTAACACATCTAGATGTGAATGCCAGGAAATAAAAGCTGAAATTCTGAACTCTTGTCTCATACTCATCTTTTGATCTTAAACCCAAATGTCTTCAGTGAACAACAAAAACAAAGGAATTTGCCTTCCCGTTCCAATACTTTTGGAGGGGACTGTATATCGTTACTACACTGTACATCTTGAATTCAGAAAAGTTATTTCCCACATCAAAAAAAAGGAAACAGGGAAAGAAGTGACTATAACGATGGTGACTCGAGAGTGATTATGAGTGAGAAGTTCAGGAACAGGAAATAGAAAATTAGATCATAAAAAGTAGCTGAAGAGGACAGTTTTCTTTAGGACAGATGTCAGACAAAGACATTTTTTCAGTGAGCAGCATTTATTAATGGTTAGTTCACCTATTTGCCCTGTACCACATTGTGGAGGCAATTTTGGTTGCGCTGTCATCTGAGGCTTAGTTGTTGCTTTGTAGTACTGGGTCCAGGACTGGAAGCTCTCATTAGACCTGTGGATCCACAGCAAATGATTTTGTTGAAGTCATATAACCGGATTGTAATTTCTTAACAACATTTTTTAATTGAAGTTCAATGAACAATTCAACAGGTAAGAGAGGAGGAGACTGATTATGAAGCGTGCATTTTGTTTTAATCAATACGTCAACTTTTCCATCTTAGCCAAGTGTAAAACTTGGAGCCTCGCAGCCTCCATCTCCCACTCACTTCGCCTCAGCGGTAGCTTCCGCTCTACCTCCTCTCAACACCTTTTCCTCATTCGAGGTCAGTAATGCTACACAATCTCTGTGCTCTACACTGAGCTCATGCCTGGATGTCTGTGTGACCCTGTGTCCTCTATCCACCGAACCTGCTCGCCTCAGCCAGTCCCACCCATCGCTGCCTGATACCATCCGTCTGCCGCACACCGATCTCAGAGCAGACAAAGACCCTGCCGACCTCAAGGGCTTCTCAACCAGCACCAGTGCTGCCAAAACTGCATTTTATAATGACTGAATTAGCAGTGCCACTGACGTAAGGAAATTTCTTTCCACTTTTGAATCTCTATTCTGCCTTCACCACCCACAAACCTATCTGCCGATTCCTTTGCCTCCTTCTTCACAGGCAAAGTGCAGGCTGTAACTATACATTATACATGTCTTTCTCCATGCCCTCGGGCAATGGCTAAAAAGGTTCGACACCAAGTATAACATGTAGCTGTACTGTTACATCTTTTCCTGTCTTCCCAGGTCAATGGCACTTCACTTTCCTTGTTTACTCCTCTCACAAAGAGCGAGGTATCAGAACTCCTGACCTGTAGCCGTCCCACTGCATGCCCACTGGACTGGATTCCTACCAAGCCACATCTCCTACCGAGAGGCTGAATTGATCTCTTGTATTGAAAACACTATTCATTAACTCACTTCTTTAGGTACTTACCCCATTAATGCCATATGCACTATTAGCTCTTACTAATATTGCTGCTTTAACTAGTATCTATTGTCACTTGTATTTCTCTTACTTTATTTGCTTTATTTATGCTTGTATGTTGTTCCTAAAATGTAAGTCATTTTGGATAAAAGTGTCTGTAAAATGAGTAAATGTAATGTAAAAACCCAATCCTACTGACAATCAATGTTGGCATCTTCTAACCATGACAATGATTGTTCCCCAGACCAAACAAAGTACAGATTTTAACGCAAACCACGCTGGCAGATCAAAAAAAGTTTCACTTTTGCTACAGTGATTAGTAACAATTTTGAAAGGCACTGACGTCAGATCGAAAAACTCTTATATGCTTCATTATGGAGGGAAATCACAATATATTTTGTTAGTTGATTTGGAGGACTTTATGAAACAAAACATCCAATTTAGAAAATAGGTGGCAAAAACACCAGAACTGTTTCACTTTGTAAAAGAGCAACTGCATGCTTAAAATGTGTTTTTATACAATCACATACTGGTGGCCATAAAGAAAATACTGTAGCAAACACCTCTTGAGTCAGGACAGCAAAAAGGCAAACAACCTTTAAAATATACATCACACCTACTTTAACATTCTCCTAAGTAAGACACTTTAAATGAAATTTATTGTGTGACTAGATTTTCCCACCTTACATTGACCACTCCTACAGAGTCAGCTGACATCAAACTGTCTGATTACATTTTTTGGCAAACACAAGCCACCTAACTACAAGGTCCAACATATTTTATTTGTCATTACAACAGGATTGTAAAAGGGATACAGTTTGTAGTTCCCTTTATGCTACAAAGCTATGGCACTGCTGGTGAAATCCAGCTACTACTTAAACAGTGTACTGACAGGATTATTGAATGGGCAGTAAACAGCAAAGGTGGCACAGGCCCAGTCTCTGTTTGAAGACATATCTTGTTGGGAATCAAGACAAATTTGGATTCCCAGTATTTGCCTACTCCCTTTCCCAGGAAAAATCCCAGTGGTGAAACAAACACCAAGTAGTCACACAAAAACACCTGATAGGCATCAACCTTTCAGATTTCTCCCATTTCCTTATAATGATAAAGTGGCACACTTTTCAGAATGAGTGAGAACGAGTGTGTTGAAACTTATCATAAGATCAATTGATCAAAAAGATGATTGGGTTTTTTGCACCTCAAATTTTGTGTAGCTTTTAGATTCATTTTGGTTGCACTAAAGACCACTACCACATAGTCTAATGAATATGAATCAGAAAATCTGAATAAACACCACTTTATTAGAAGTATCAAATCCAGATTTTCCTGTCAAAAAAAGGTCAAAAGAAACATTCAGCTATAACACACATACAAATAAGTACAACACGAGAAGCTTGATAAAGTGACACACTTTCTTGAATGTGAGATGCTGCACATATAAGTCACAAAGAATTTTCCTTCGCCACCTATGCTGTCAGTTGTTAATAGGGACAAAAGATAGTTCCAATATGGACTCTACCCCCTGAGCTATTTGAATTCTTGCCATATTGAAGCAGATCATAGTGATTTCACCCACCTGTAGATCCACAGCAGCAGGGTGAGAAAGAGGATGGTGTCGACCGCAATGATGCACATTAACAATCTGAACTTCTTTAGTGGAGACGGCTGATGATGATCGTTGACAGACATTTTGCCTCAGTTTTGCTGCTTTTGAAATTGTGTAGAAACCTACACAAACAGAAATAAGTGAATGATTCTTACCTTTTCCTCAGATGCTTCAGCACCAGCAGCTCAGACATCCTCAGTGGAGAAACGGTAACAAAAAGTGCAAAACATGCTGAATTGAGGAAGATTTAAGCATTACAAATATGAATCCTTTATTGAAAGAACCATGGCCTGCAGACTGCAGTGTTCATTGCACAAACCAACAACCCCTCATAATGCCCGACATAATGTTCAGTTCTGAATTTCAGTTCAGTTGTATATTCAGGTGCAAATTCCCAAAAGGATTGTATGGCTATTGTGTCCACTAAACCTCCACAAATAAGACAGTGTAATTCAAAGCACAAACAAAAGGTGAAATGTACCTCTATCTGTGCTGACAAGCCAATAGCTAACAGTTAGAGCATCCCAAATAACAACTGTAAATGACCGCTTAGGTAATTGGAACTGTATTGATTTTGTATTTGTAAAAGCTGGTTTTATTGGATTATAGTGTAAGCATGAGCAGATAACGCTACGCAGTCAGCAGTAGTGTCCACCAGTGGGCAGCATACTTTCTGCTGCTCGGTCAAAGTATCCCCTGTGTATCCCCTCTCTTTCACGTCAACATTCTGGGTTATTTTTGTAGAATTGAGGAAAATAATGAATCATCCATTTTGGAAAAAGCAGTCCATAATAAAATGTGGAAAAAGTGAAGTACTGTGAATACTTTCCGGATGCACTGTACCCCATTTGGCCCCTCCTATCAAATCAAACAGCCCTCCTTCTCTTTAAGTACTGTTTTTTTAATACCATATTTGGATATGTTTCGTGTTGATAACCTATTTCAATAGGAGTAAGTAGAGAATGGGCCTATTATGCACTCTGCGCATGCGTTGGTGTCTGAAGCTACCTGTCAGAAGCTCCTGACTCTTATCCAGTTTTAATCCACACTTTTACGTTACATTTTTTATATCCTTTTTATTTAACTTAAGTTTTTAACTTAAGTTTTATGTGGGTTAAGGATTTTAGTCATCCGACATAGATTTTAAGATAGATTACCCTAAAAACGCTATCAACGCTACGGATTACAACAAAGCTCCGGCGACTGAAGTTATGCTAGCTGAGATAACTCTGCCCCATGAGGACTGCACACTCCTTAAGAAAGCGAACAAGAAGATTGCTGACCTTATAGAAGACATCCGAAGACTTTCAGAGGAACTTAAAGAGAAAGATTCCCTGCTGACTGGCTTTATGGATGTGGCTTCAGTACAAGCAAAACAGATTGTTTCTCTAAGTGCAACCGCTAACATCCAGGACACCGTGCTATGGGACCCCTCTAGCCTTCCAAGGCTTTCCTCTTGCTCGACTCTGAAGCATCAGTCAACCTGGGCTGAAGTGGTGGTCCGTGGCTGCAAGAGAGGCAGCTCACACACTCCATCCTCAGTCCGCATGCAGTGTTGAAACAGATTCTGTTCAGTCCTGCTCTGGAACCCCACAACCGGCATCTCCTCATCCCCTTTTCTCCCCAACCACACTAATAATTGGTGACTCCATAACCAGAAACATCCGTTTCTTTAACGCTACCACTCACTGCTTCCCTGGTGCCACCACAGCTGACAATTTAAAAAAACTCCAGGGCCTAATGCCATCGCTCCCGTCCTCCATCACAAGAGTGATAGTCCATGTGGGAACAAATGACACAGCTCTTCAGCAGTCTGAGCTGACAAAATCAGATTTTAACTGTCTTTTTTAACTTTTTAAAGCAGTGTGGAAAGTCCATTTTTATCTCTGGTCCCATTCCCACAGTTGGTCGTGGTGCTGGCCGCTTCAGTAGACTCCTTGGCCTCCACGACTGGCTTCAGTCCGCATTCAGGGCTCATCGTGTGGTTTTGTCGATAACTTTAATATTTTGTGGCAAAGAATATCTCTTTTTAAGACGGACTTCACCCAAACAAACGGGGCTCATAAATATTAGCTGCTCACATACAGCATGTGGTGCGGTCCACACATGACTTACGTGAATGACTAATCATTCATGCAGCACACCTGGACACACCACCGCTCACTGAACAGAACTCTGCCTCACTGCCACAAACAACTGTCTCCACCTGCTGGCATGTAAAGCCATCTGCTCCCAGCGCTGTTCCAAAGACTTCTATTCCTGTCATCATCACGCATAGACCAGTAAACCGAAATGTGCACATCCCACACAGAAATAATAGAAATCTTATAAGGATTAGGACAACTGCACCAACTCCAGCACCCAGAACAAACTCATTTAAAATGGCTCTCTTCAATGTGAGATCACAGACTTTTATCTTAAATGATTTTATCTTGTCTGCAAATCTGGATTTTATGTTTTTAATTAAATCCTGGTTGCAAATGAATGACTATAGCCAGCTAGCTGAACTGTGTCCGCCTCAATATGATTGTTTTAGTCAACCGAGGGTCAGTGGTCGTGGTGGTGGGCTAGTGAGCGTGTATAGGAAAAATGTTAAATGTCATCAAGTACGCTGTGATGAATATAACTTCTTTGAAGTTCTCACTCTTAAAGTTGGAGGGCTGCAACAATCATATTTGTTATAATTTATCGCCCCCCAAAACCGCCTGGAGGATTTTTAGCAGAACTTCCTGAATTTTTATCTACTCTGGATTTAAATTATGACAGAATTGTTCTTTGTGGCGATTTTAATATTCATGTTGATGACCCCACCAATGTTAATGCAACTGACTTTTTAAATATGGCCACTTCTTTTAACTTCAAACAACATGTCAAAGGGCAAACACATAACCGTGGTCATACACTGGACTTGGTTTTTACCCTGGGTGTCAGCATTTCCTCTGTGGAATTAGTGGACATGACCATATCTGACCACAGATGTATTGTGTGTAGCTGCGATTCTCCTGTTATTCATGCCGCCTCACCAAGCTCCGTGTGTTCTCGCTTCTTTAATGAACAAAGTGTTTCAAAGTTTTGCACATTCTTTCAGAGCCAAAGCCAAAACCTGTCTGATTCCAACACCAACAATCTGGTCGATCATTTCAATCATATCTGCTTGTCGTCATTAAATATTACTGCTCCTCTAAAGGTTAGGCCTACGTCTAAAGCTAGTAAGCAACCCTGGATAAATGACAGCATTTGCAGCCTAAAAAGGGAATGCAGGAAATCAGAGCGCAGATGGAAAAAATCCAGTCTCCAAGTCCATTACCTCAGTCTGAAGGATTTATTAATTAACTACAATAACATGGTTAAGGATGCGAGAGAACACACACACTATTTTTCTGAACTTTACATCTCCGTAACCGCAAGTCCCTTTCATTTCAAACTCTACTCGTTTCTTCACCACGGGCCCCCCAAGCCGCGGCGGAGTTCAGTTCGTGTGGCCTCCGCGGGGCGAGGCGGGGAGGCTTGGACCCCGCTTACAACTGCTTGCGGTTCTAGTTTTTTGTTTTGTTTTGTTTTTTTAGGGCCCAACACAAACCGTGCGAGAGAACACACTATTTTTCTGAACTCATTACTACACATAAACACAATCACAGGTTTCTGGTAAACCCAACCCCTCCATGTGCCTCAGCTGGAAGTAATGATGACTGAATTGTTTTTATCTTATTTTACCAATAAGGTGGTGTCAATCGGAGCCTCTGTTACCCCCACGGCCTCTTACTCAGAGATCCCTCACCAGCAACGAGAGAGTTTTAACCAGTTTTGTCCCATCGCCTTGTCTGAGCTTTTAAAAACAGTATCACAAATGAGAGTGTCCTCCAGCCCACTTGATGTAATACCTACAAAGTTTTTTACTGAAAGTAATGGATTCTGGCCCCATTTGATCTCTGTTTTTAACAGCTCCCTATCTACTGGTTGTGTCCCTGATTATTTTAAAACGGCTTGCGTGAAACCACTTTTAAAGAAACCTGGTTTAGATCCCTCCCTCCCACAAAATTTTAGACCAATTTCAAAACTTTTATTGCAAAGATTCTAGAAAGAATTGTGTCCAAACAGCTGCTCACTGTGCTGGAAAATAACAAATTATTTGAAAAGTTTCAGTCTGGTTTCAGGAAGTACCACAGCACTGAGACTGCCCTGCTTAAAGTCACCAATGACCTTTTAATGTCTGCTGATGAAGGTATGTGCTCAGTCCTGGTACTCCTGGACCTTAGCGCTGCTTTTGAAAACATTGATAACAACATCATGTTAGACTGAGGCACTGGGTGGGGATCTCTGGTACTGCCGTAGAATGGTTTTCATCCTACCTGTCAAATAGGAAGTTTTGCGTGTCTGTAAACAACTATGTCTCTTTGTTCTGTCCAGTTAAATATGGTGTGCCTCAGGGGTCGGTCTTAGGACTCATTTTGTTTTCTTTGTATCTGCTTCCCCTTGGACATATTATCCATAAACATGGTATTTCTTTTTATATTTATGCTGATGACACACAAATGTACTTGCCCGTCAGATCCACAGACACTGGAATGCTGAGTTCACTTAACAACTGCCTTTGTGAAGTTAAAAAATAATCAAATAATTTCCCCCAGCTGAACTCAGACAAAACAGAAATCCTGGTCATTGGGTACCAGCAGATGGCAAAACAAATACTGCCATCTGCTGGTTCCCTAGTAAATCACATTAAGCCTGTTGCAAAGAATTTTGGTGTCTGGTTTGATAGTAATTTAAATTTCGAGCAGCACACGACAAAGCTTGTTCAATCATGTTTTTATCAACTTAGAAATATAGCAAAAATTCGATCTATGTTAACTTTTAAGGACACTCAGACCATTCATCTCATCACGCCTGGATTACTGCAACAGCCTTTTCACCTGTTTAACCCAAAAATCTACTGATCGACTCCAGACTGTCCAGAACTCAGCTGCCAGGCTTTTAACCAGAACAAAGAAATATGATCACATCACCCCTATTTTAGCTTCATTACACTGGCTCCCAGTGTGTTTTAGAATTGACTTTAAAATTTTATTGATCACTTTTAAAGCTCTTCATGGCCTCTCGCCTTGTTATATTTCTGACCTTTTAGTCCCATATGCACCAGCACGTACCTTGAGATCCTCGGGCAGAGGTCTGTTGTCTGTTCCAGAGTCTCGACTGAAAACTAAAAGGGGACAGAGTGTTTGCTGTCAGGGCCCCGAGGCTCTGGAACAGCCTGCCCGAGGAAATCAGGTCGGCTGAGTCAGTGATCTCTTTTAAGTCCCTTCTTAAAACATACTTTTATAGGAGAGCCTTTCCCGATCTTATTTGATTTTATTTTATCCCTTTTATTTTATTCTATTTTACTTATTTTATATTTATCATAAACGTGTATTTTAGTCTTTTCAATGTTTTCTTGCTTGTATTGTTGTCTTTGCACTTGTTGAAGCACTTTGTAACTTGTTTTTGAAAAGTGCTCTACAAATAAATATTATTATTATTATTATTAATTCGGGTTGTGACAGTCAAATATATATCGATCCACCATGTTACAGCTGCCGTTTTTGCCACTAGTAAAGTTGATTCAAAACACGGCACTTCCTGTCGGCTCGGAGTAATTGCGAGGCTACCCAGCCGACCAATCACCGTGCTTACAGTCCGCATCGCCTTGATGTGTAGTTACAATTTTTGAGGAGGTACATGTCAGGCTACGGCATAGGTGAAGGCGTAGGGTATGGGGCTACGTAGAGGCTACGCCGTCGATTTGACACAGAAGTATAAATTGCACTTTAGTTAGGCAGTACCCTTTTTGTTAATGTATGGTAAAAGGACATTACAAAAGCCATGGCGCCATCTAGTGGATAAAAACCGACATAGAAGCTCTGCCAGAAATATTGTAATTTTATGTCCTGTTCTTTTTTTTCGGTTTTTTATTTCTCTGCAGAAACACAATCAACAGTGGGCTATAACTTCAAAAATATACCTGCTTATTTTTGGAATATAATTGACTAGCCTATAGACCATGACATTATGTTATATTATTGTATAATAGCCTTCCATCTTTATTTATTTTGATTCAGTTTGTTGTTTGTCCCCTTGTTGTAGCAGACCTCAATTACATTCAACGGAAGATGTGCTTTCACTTCCCCACAACCATAAAAAATAGCCTATTAAGCCTATACATATCAAATTAATCAATAAAGCTACAGAGTTTTGATTGTGCTGAGATAATAATGAACGTAATGCTAATGGTGTTATAACGTGCTATTTTGCTATTTGTTCAGCAAGGAAAAACAATCTTCAGACTCGTATAGTTATAACACAGACTCAATGTAGTTATAACATGATACAAATGTGACTTGTCACTCTACATAGCCATTTGGTATTATTCAGAATATTAAGCTTTAAGCTTGATCTATTTTTGATATTGAAAAAAAGACTGCGCTGGCTACACAAAGTAAAGAATGAAAGTGCCATTTTTAATATGCATAATAGACCCAAAAATCAACATTATGCAAGTTAAAAAAATAAAGTTGGTAGGCAAGAACTTCAAGTTGCCCCTGATATCTGTAATACAATATAGCATCACGTCATGGCCTATAGGCTAGTCAATTATATTCCAAAAATTAGCAGTTATAGCTATACTGTTTATGAATAAATGTAAACACACTTAATTTAATATTTCATATGTACCCCCCCCAATTGAGTTTGTGCAGCCTTACAATAGGCAAATACAAAAATAAATGTTCATACATATAGGTGAAACGTGTGGCGGGGGCTGCTTTGTTAAAGGTCACTTCCTGTTGCCAGCAGGTGGCGCTATGACTGTGGGTGAATATGTGCATGTACATGTGTTCAGGGCGGGACTCCTATAGTGTATTCCAAAATTGGTGCAGATGTGAGCATGAAGATTGAAGTTACAATAACTTCCTCTTTTATGGCGAATCATCAATTTTGGACGCCACGCCAAGGGAATGCTGTTCCACGAAAACTCACCATTCGCACAACTTTTAATTGTGAATGGGTTTAGACTGCACCGCACAAATCTGATGTCGGTCGAAATAAATGCCTAGTCCTTCCCTATTAGGGACGCTTCGTGTTGGGCTCTAAAAAAAAATTGCAAGCAGTCCAAGCCTCCCCCCTCGCCCCGTGGAGGCCACACGAACTGACCTGGCCGCCCTGCCACGACTTGGGGGGGGGGGGGGGGGGCGCGTGGTGAAGAAACGGGTAGAGTTTGAAATGAAAGGGACTTGCGGTTACTGAGATGTAAAATGAATGTATGTCTAGGGGAGTGTTAATTGATATACAAATAATAACACCGCCTAGTGGCCGATTGATGCCAAATTTCACACAGCCCCTCGGGAGGGCGTCCCAGATAAGGTGTCCCAGTTTGGTGTTGATCAGATGTTGCAAAGTAGAGATATGAGATGACATCCAGTTGTTGGCAAAAATTTGTTAGCTTATAATTCATTTTTGGTGGATCAAAATTCCCTCTACAAACTTTTACTGGCTTGTTCCAGAGATGGTCTTTGCCAAGTTTTGTGCTAATCGGACTTGCGGCTTCGGAGGATTTAATAAAAAAAAAAATAGGTTTCAGTTTTCGCGTTTTAGTGATATGAAAACATCATCGCACAGAGGCATGTCCTATACCATACGAAGTTTATGAATGTGCGATATACTGGGGCGTAGTTATGAGGCAAAATGTCCATTGGTTGAAAATCCCATTGAAATGAATGGGATTGTCTGATGGTATTTGAGCTTCAATTATAGCGCCACCTTTTGGCCGAAATGCACCAAATTTGGTATCAATCAGACTTGTGGTTATGGAGATATAAAATGCATGTAAGTCAATGGATGAACCGAACAAGAACTGAAGAGAACTGAGCAAATTAAATACAGGGGTAAACAAGCAGGGAGGGAGCACACAGGTGAAATACATGAGGGACTAATCAGGCACAGCAGACACACAGGGGGGCAGAGTGAAACAGGAAGGCAGGACAGACCATGAAACTAAAACAGAACAGAATAAAGAATATACCAAAATGATCATAAGTGCAGGTAGACCCCAGCACAGAATTTTACTTTTACTTAATTTTAAATATGTTAACTTTGTTTAAAGTATTGTACTTCGCTACATTTTCAATCACATCCTTTACTGAAAAAAAAAAAAGTGCAAGGAAAGACTCGTGACCACTTTGGCTTCAAGTGTAAGAGAACAGCAGGTTTATGATGCAGTGTAAGCTTTGAAAAATGCTATATTAAGTTACTGCTAATGCAAACTGAACATTTCCTGCTGCTGCAGCTTCACATTAAAAGCATTTAACTGGCGAAACATAAGTGGACTTATTGCAATCTGTTTTGTAAGTGAGATCAGCGCTGACCGCTCTCATTCATCAAAAATGCATCTACACAACAAGGCAACTGTCATTTTCAACAGTTTTCTGACAGCGGACCAGTTTTAAATATTGCAGTGAGGAGACTAATTCTACAGTCAGGAGCAGACACAGAGAGCTGTTAGTTAAAGAGCTGCATGCGACAGGCTGCACACCTCAGCCAGGTAACCAACTTCTTTCAGACTCATGTTGTGTGCAGGAGAAAGTCAGATCATGACTGCTCACATAATTATGGAAAATACCAAAAACTGTAGTACTGCAGATGACTTACATGCCCTGTGGTATTAAAGACGTCTGTTACCACCAGTAACTACAGGTGTCTCATGCACAATAAAGGCGCAGTTGCATAATAGCGTCAAAACCGGTTGATTAATGCCAATCAGAGTTACATTTACAATTACAGATTTTAACCATTCTCATCAGTGCACTGCCTCCTTGGCTGCGGTCTGAGCATTTTCTAGTTATGGATTTAGGCCTACTGTGTTGTAGGAGTCTGTTCACACTGATAAGCTAAAAAAACAACAACTTTCATTTGTGAAAGTTGGAAATATTACAGTAATATGGCTTTTTTTTTTTTAAGTGCGGCCCCCATAGTGTCTGCTTGGAAAAATTCCTGCCCTTGAACATATAGTTGAGGACCCCTGATGTAGAGGTCAGTGAAATAAAGCTGTACCATTCCATTGGCGATTACATTTTTTTCATAGTTTGGCTTTTTCATTTGTATGACAATGTTGGTAACTACTTACTACATATATATATATATATATATATATATATACACACACACACACACACACACACACACACACACACACACACACACACACACACACAGCCAAATGTCGAACTTGGCCTATGCTGCAAAGAGGAATTCAAGCGTTAATTCAGTGTAAGAGTGAGGAGTAGCGCGACTTACCTTTCTCATGCAGGCATAAAGTGATATACTCACAGGGGCATACTGATACATAGCAACAGAATATCATTATCAAAGCCGGTTCTTTCCTCCCACAGCAAAATTATGCTTTAGGGCCCTCCTACCTGACTCATGAGCTATCTACAGTGCATCTGGAAAGTATTCACAGTGCTTCACTTTTTCCATACTATGTTACAGCCGCATTCCAAAAGAATCAGAACGGGCTTTATTGCAAAGTCATGTTTTACACACAATAGGAATTTGCTTTGGTGTTAAGTTGCTACACGATTTCCCTCAAAATTCTACAAACAATACCCCATAATTACAATGTGAAAGAAGTTTATTTGAAGTATTAATAATAAGTATTCACAGCCTTTGCCATGAACTCAAGTGCATCCTGTTTCCACTGAAAATCCTTGAGATGTTTCTACAACTTGACTGGAGTCCACCTGTGGTAAATTCAGTTGATTGGACATGATTTGGAAAGGCACACACCTGTCTATATAAGTTCCCACAGTTAACCGTGCATGTCAGAGCCCGAACCATAAAGTCCAAGGAATTGTCTGTGGAGCTCTAAGACAGGATTGTATCGAGGCACAGATCTGTGGAAGGGTACAGAAACATTTCTGCAGCATTGAAGGTCCGGGAAGAAGTTTGGAACCACCAGGACTCTTCCTAGAGCATTTTCAAATGTAAAATACAATTTATTCGATGACTTGACTGAATATGGGATGCTTTAATAATTAAACCAAGAGGAGTAAACATGACGTTATATAGACTGACAGGTTGATTGGACAGTTTTGGTCGATCGCCATCCTGCATCATCATGTGGGGAAATCAAAATCCATTGACTGACAGATGTTTACACAGCATTTTTATGCTTCTCATGTGTTCATTTGTGTGCTTTGGTGTCACAAAGAGCCCATTAAGAAATAACTGATTATAAGCATTATTAGTATTATTAGACTGCAAATTTGACCGCCTGTCATGAATAATGACTTAACAGGTAGGGGAGGGCAAGTTGTTGAATTGTTCATATGTCCAACACTAGAGGCTCTATCTCAAAAGTAAAATAGCCACTTTGTGTGATGTCTTGTTCTATGGTCAACCTTCTGTTTACATGTGGTCAAGTTCACTGTAATCTGAGGTGAGCACAATTCTTACTTTTCCGCTTTAAAAGTTTGTACATTTATACTTTACTTTTTAGGCAATACAACTTTGTTGTTAGGTATTAATGTTTAAAATGATAATTTTGCACAAAGTAGAGAAAATAATGTCTTTTGATACTTTAGCTGAAGAGAGCTAACCTTTAAAATTTAGCCAACAATAGCAACCCTATCAGTCTGGGGCAAATTGTGACACATGACAACTTGCTCCAATACAGACAGACACATGGAACATGCTCAAAAACATTGTGATATTGTGTAATAATCTCTGACAACAGTATTAAATTGTGCTGTAAATAGAATATTATAGCTATATTGCAAGGCAAGTTTATTTGTATAGCACATTTCAACAAGGCAATTACACAAGGTGCTACATGTAGACAAACAATTGATATAAATAAAAATATAAATGGACAGTAGAGATATACAACAACAAAGACTAATTAAAGCTGCAAGCAGCGTTGAGTGGGCCCTTGCTGTCAGGACCGGGGGCCAGAAACTCAAACGCAGACTAGAGAAATGCACAGAAGTGGTTTATTGAGCACAAGGGGTGTCCTGGGAGAGGTTGGGGTGAGGTGGTCGTTCTGAGGGTCTGAGGGTCCCAGAGCTTAGATGATTCCGGGGCACAGGAGGGAATCCGCGTGGTGCATGTGCAGGTTTCTGAGGTCGAGACAAAGAGAGAGCAGTTAACACTGGTACGAAGGTTCAGACAAAATACTGAAACTAAGACAGAAAAACCGGCTGGCGTGTCCATACGGTTAAGTACAACGATCCGGCGGGGACTGGAAGGTTGGCAGATCTCTTAAAGGCGTGTTGATTGCAGCCAGAGGCCCTGGTGTGCTGATTGCGGATGTGCTTCAGGTGGGAAAACCTGGAGCTCAGATTACCACGCCCACCAGCAGCCTCAGGGCAACAGGCAGGCCAGGGTCACGACCGGGGGTTTGTGACACTTGCCCCCTTGCATGCCTCGGGCGTAGCAACAACAGGGACTATTGCATCGCACTCCAGCCGACACGGCTCTGGAGTTATCGATGCAAAAATCACACAGGTGTGACGTATCAAAAATATATCTCAAAGTTTGCTTGAGGTCTCAGTTAATCAAAGTGGCTGATTTCCATTTGGGTTCAGGGTATATCTCTTAAAAACAGCTTCCTGTTTATTTGCGAATAACTACTCACCAAGGCAAGAGCGTTTGAAAAGAACTTTGAGATGGATGTGGTCAAATGCCTCACTATGGACATTTGTGTCCGCTAAGGTGCTTAGTGGTGTAAAAATATAAATTAGGCATAAGAACAAAATTGTAAAACGTGTTATTTCAAGATGCCAGTTAGAGGCGCTATTACTATGACTGGATATTGACATGTAAGTCTCTAAAAGGTTTACTTGTGAACTTTGGGACAGATCTGACCATGTCTAGCCCATTTACCTGCTACTTCCTTTTTCATGGCGAGAAATCAATTCAGCGCGACGCCATGGACACACTGTTTGGTCAATCAAAAAAAAGCTTCGCAATTTAACATCACAAGTCTCTTAAGATTGTGCTACCCACATTTGAAGTTGATCAGTTTAAAGCTCTAGGTGGAGTTTGTTAAAGTACGGAGGGGTTAAACGGGTTGAATTTTCATAAAAAACTCAAAATGGCCGACTTCCTGTTGGGTTTAGGGTATGGCTTCTAGAGGGTTATTTTTAAGACTAGATATGATTCATCGGCCCCCCACATTTCGTACAGCTACATAAAATGCACTGCAGGGGCTGCTTTTGAAATATTTTAGGGGGCGCTATTGAGCCATTTTTCCACAACAACACTTTGTAACCATATTACCACACCTTGGTAGATCAGTCTTTAGCTACTGTAGCTAGCCAGTCCCCGGTAGTCGGTGCGGAACGGCCTGAGTTAGCCTATAGTAGCCGTCCCCTGGGATC
Organism: Micropterus salmoides; assembly: GCF_014851395.1. Taxonomy (NCBI): domain Eukaryota; kingdom Metazoa; phylum Chordata; class Actinopteri; order Centrarchiformes; family Centrarchidae; genus Micropterus; species Micropterus salmoides. The sequence goes on from NW_024042261.1 coordinate 36,449,205, forward strand.
TCCTGAGCAGCCAGGAAGAGGGGGGGGCTGGGTGACTGTCCGAAGGAGGAATAGTCGTAAGCATTTAAAGTCCACGGGGCACCATCAACCTGTTCACGTTTCTAACAGATTTTCCCCACTCAGCGACACACCCGCTGAGAAACCAACTCTGATCATTGGCAGCTCCATTTTGAGAAACGTGAAGTTAGCGAAGCCAGCAGCCATAGTTAAGTGCATCCCTGGGGCCAGAGTGGGCGACATGGAGTCTTATTTGAAACTGCTGGCTAAGGATAAACGTAAATACAGTAAGATTGTTATTCATGTCGGCGGTAATGACTCCCGGTTACGCCAATCGGAGGTCATTAAGGTTAATGTTGAGTCGGTGTGTACATATGCAAAAACAATGTCGGACACTGTAGTTTTCTCTGGATCCCTGCCAAATCTGACCAGTGATGACATCTATAGCCGCATGTCGTCATTCCACCACTGGTTGTCGAGGTGGTGTCCAGCAAACGATGGGCTTTGTAGATCATTGGCAGACTTTCTGGGGAAGACCTGGTCTGATCCGGAGAGACGGCATCCATCCCACTTGGGAAGGAACAGCTCTCATTTCTAGAAATCTGGCCAAGTTTATTAGTGGACCAAGTCCATGACAACCCAGAGTTGAGACCAGGAGGCAGAGCTGCAGTCTAACACACTTCTCTGCCCTTCTAATTCAGCAGCTACCCACCCAAAACCCTACGCAGAGTCGCAGACTAACACACTTCTCTGCTCCTCCATTTCAGGAGTTACTTAGTGAAAATCCTATAGTGACGGTGTCTGCCCCCCGACCATCGAAATTATTTAAATCAAAAGGTAAACAGAAGAGGAGCTGTACATAAAAACCTCAAATTAAAGCAAGAGCAATAGTGCAAACGAATAGGAGAGTTAAATGTGGACTCTTAAACATCAGATCTCTCTCTTCTAAAGCTTTACTAGTAAATGAACTAATATCAGATTATGATATTGATTTATTTTGTCTTACTGAAACCTGGCTGGGTGATGGAGAATATGTTAGCCTAAATGAATCAGTCATATTAATACTCACATTCCTCGAGGCACAGGCCGAGGAGGTGGAGTTGCAGCTATCTTCGACTCTGGCCTACTAATCAGCTCTAAACCTAAACTAAACTATAACTCATTTGAAAGCCTTGTTCTTGGTCTTTCACACCCAGGTTGGAAATCACTGCAACCAATTCTTCTAGTGTACCAAACACTGGGTCCGTACTCTGAATTCTTATCTAAATTTGCAGAGTTTTTGTCAACTTTAGTCCTTAAAATGGACAAAGTTATTATTGTAGGGGATTTTAATATTCATGTGGACGCTGAGAACAACAGCTTTAGTACTGCGTTTATCTCTGTTAGATTCCATTGGCTTCTCTCAGAGGGTTCATGAACCGACTCACTGTTTTAACCACACCCTCGACCTTGTTTTGGTGTATGGTATTGAAATTGAACATTTAATAGTGTTCCCAAAGAAACCCTCTTTCTGACCACTGTTTTCTCTTGAGTTTGTATTGCTGAACTACACGCCATTGGGAAAAATTTTTTTATACAAGATGTCTGTCTGATAGTGCTGTAGCTAAATTTAAGGATGCGATTCCATCAGCTCTAAATTCATTATCAAGTCACAAAGTAACAGAGGACTCCTATGCTAATTTCAGTCCCTCCCAAATCGATCATCTTGTTGATAGTGCTGCAGGCTCGCTGCGAATGACACTCGACTCTGTAGCCCCTCTAACAAGGAAAATACTAAAACAAAGTGTCACGGGTCGGGGTGCAGACTGAGGAGAGGAACCAAATGCAGACAATGGCGAGGCTAGAGGAGGATGCAGTTCAAACAAAGGATTTATTAATCCAAAAACTAAACTAAAACAGGTTTGCATGGAGCTCAGGGCAAAAGTCTAAACAAGGTAATCCAGGAAACATAAGGCGATCCAAAAACAAAGGGAATTCCAGAACAGAGAAAAAGAAGCACAAGGCGGAACACTCAACAAGACGCAAGGACGTGACAAGGACTGGAGAGACAGGCAGGCATACATACCCCAGACATGGGGCAGAGTGAATAACCAAGAAGACAGAAACACACACAAGTTACAAAGAACCAGAACCTAAACGAGAACACAGAACTAGAACACAGAGTACAAACCATAATAATGCAAACAAGGACCAGGAATGAATACCAAAACATGAACTAAGGACATGGAACTAAACTCAGACTCCCAAACAAGACACACAGACAGGATCATGACACAAAGACTGTTAGCTCCATGGTGTAATACTGAAACTCGCAAATTAAAGCAAATATCGCGGAAACTTGAGAGGAATTGGCGTTCCACCAAACTGGAAAATTCTCGTTTCATCTGGCAAGATAGTCTTAAAACTTATAGGAAGGCCCTCCGTAATGCCAGCGCAGCGTACTACTCGTCATTAATAGAGGAAAATAGGAACAACCCCAGGTTTCTTTTCAGCACTGTAGCCAGGCTGACAGAGAGCCACAGCTCTATTGAGCCAAATATTCCCATAGCTCTCAGTAGTTACAACTTCATGAGCTTCATTGATGATAAAAACTATTAGAAACAAAATTCACCAAGACCTGCCCTCAGCTGGCACCAACTTATCTCTAAACTCAGGAACCTTAGAAACAGCTGTAAGACTGCTTTGCTTCCCTCAATCTTTACCAACCAACTTCAATAATTTCTTCATCTAAACCATCAACCTGCCTCCTAGACCCCATCCCGACTAGGCTGCTTAAAGATGTTTTACCCTTAATCAGCACTTCTATACTAGATATGATCAATCTATCTTTATCAACAGGCTATGTACCACAGTACTTTAAAGTAGCTGTAATTAAACCTCTTCTGAAAAAGCCCAAACTTGATCCAGATGTTTTAGCCAACTATAGACCTATATCTAACCTTCCATTTCTCTCTAAAATCCTGGAGAAAGCAGTTGCTAAAGAGCTGTGTGACTTTCTACATAGCAATAGTTTATTTGAGGATTTTCAGTCAGGATTTAGAGCTCATCATAGCACAGAGACAGCACTGGTGAAAATTACTAATGACCTCCTCATTGCATCAGACAAAAGACTTGTCTCTGTACTGGTTTTATTAGATCTTGGTGCTGCATTTGATTCCATTGACCATCAGATCCTATTGCAGAGACTGGAACATTTCATTGGCATTAAAGGAACCGCTCTAAGCTGGTTTAAGTCCTATTTATCAGATCAATTTCAGTTTGTACATGTTAACGATGAGTCCTTTTGCACGCCAAGTCAGTCATGGAGTTCCTCAAGGATCTGTCCTTGGACCGATCTTCTTCACTTTATATATGCTTCCTTTAGGCAATATTATCAGGAAATATTCCATAAGCTTTCATTGTTATGCAGATGATACTCAGTTATATCTATCGATCAAGCCAGATGAAACTCATCAGTTAGCTAAACTTCAAATGTGCCTTCAGGATGTTAAAACCTGGATGACCTGTAATTTACTAATGTTAAACTCAGATAAAACTGAAGTTATTGTTCTGGGGCCTAAGCACCTCCGTGACGCATTATCTAAAGATATAGTTTCCCTTGATGGCATCGCCCTTGCCTCCAGCACCACTGTGAGGAATCTTGGAGTTATCTTTGATCAGGACATGTCGTTTAAGTGTCACTTTAAGCAAATTTCAAGGACCACCTTTTTTCACCTACGTAATATTGTGAAAATCAGGAACATCCTGTCTAAAAATGATGCAGAAAAACTAGTCCATGCATTTGTTACTTCTAGGCTGGATTACTGCAATTCCTTATTATCAGGCTGCTCGAAAGTCCATTAAGACTCTTCAGCTGATCCAGAATGCTGCAGCACGTGTTCTGACAGGAACTAGGAAAAGAGATCATATTTCTCCTGTCTTAGCTTCTCTGCATTGGCTCCAGTAAAATCCAGAATAGAATTTAAAATCATTCTTCTTACCTACAAAGCTCTTAATGGTCAGGCACCATCTTATCTTAAAGAGCTCATAGTACCTTACTACCCCACCAGAGCACTGCGCTCCCAGAATGCAGGGTTACTTGTGGTTCCTAGAGTCTCCAAAAGTAGACTAGGAGCCAGAGCGTTCAGCTATCAAGCTCCTCTCCTGTGGAACCAGGTTCCAGTTTGGGTTCAGGAGGCAGACACCATCTCCACATTTAAGAGTAGGCTTAAGACTTTCCTCTTTGATAAAGCTTATAGTTAGGGCTGGCTCAGGTAGTCCTGAACCATCCCTTAGTTATGCTGCTATAGGCCTAGACTGCCGGGGGATTTCCCATGATGCACTGAGCTCCCCTCTCCTCTACTTTCTCTCCCTCTGTATGCAACCTTATCCCATTATTGCATGTTACTAACACAACTTCTCCCCTTTCCGGTAGTCTTGTGCTTTCTCGTCCCTCTCCTCTCTCCTCCTATCACTTCCTGCAGGTGTTTCTGGCTCTGGAGCTGTGGAGTCTGGATCTGTGGTTGTGGGTCACCTGCTGCCCCTGTGTTCCTGCTCGACACCCTCTGCTGCAACAACTGTTGTTACTAGTCCTATTGTTATTATTGTTATTATAATCATTAACATTACGATTATTATCGTTAACACAACTATAAATATCTATAACATTTTTCATTTAGTCATTTAGTCTATAGCAACATCACCTTTACTGTCTGTACCTCTGTGTGTATATTGTGTAGGCTCTCTCCCTCCCCTCTCTCTCTCCTTCCACCCCTCTCTGTTTCTCTCTGTCCCTCTCTTTCTTTTTCTCTCTCTCTTTCTCTCTGTCCCTCTCTGTCTGTCTCTCTCTCTCTCCCCCTCTCTGAGTGGATGCGTGAGTGTGGAGTGAGGGAAATGAGGCAGGTGAGTCTCAACAGAGTTGTGAGGAAGGTGGCTGTCCTTTTTTCTAAAAAGTTCTTATGAACTTAAAGAAGTGATAGAAGGAAGGCTGATGATGGTCAGAGCCAAGTTTGAGTGTTTCACTCTCGCATTCATAATGTCTATGCTCCAAATGTCGGCTCAGACAGAGTCAGTTTTATTAATACTCTCAGTGACACACTGACTAGTTTTGGTTCAGATGATTTTTTGTTTTTAGGGGGAGATTTTAATTGTACTCAGAATGATGCTGTGGACAGGAATCATGTTGAACCTCATGCTGCTTCAAAAAAGGCAATTAATGAAGTAATAAAAACACATGATTTGGTGGACGTTTGGAGGAGGTTGCACACTGAAGACCGACAGTACACCTGGGTGCATACAAGAGAAAATTTTATTTCTTTGGCTCGACTAGACAGGTTTTATTGTTTTAAACATCATTTTAGTGTTTTTAAGACATGTAGTATTTTACCTGTACATTTTAGTGAAAATTTTTTTAGTAGTCTGCAGTGCTTTTATTGCAAAAACTTAAAAACGGAGTGCATACTGGCATTTTAACACCAATTTCCTCAGCGATGCTAACTTCAAAGATGTGGTTTATTTCTGGAAGGTGCATAGGTCTGAAAGGAACTGTTTTGTTTCTTTAAGACAATGGTGGGACTGTGGGAAGGTTAAAATCAAACAGCTCTGTCTGCAGTACACTCTGAATGTCATGAGGGACATTACTAGATCAATGACGACTCTAGAGACTGAGATAGTGGAACTTTTGATTGAGTCCACAGGAAATTGAGAGCAATTTGAAGGCCTCAAATCTAAAAAAGCTTTGTTAGCAGACCTGCTGGGAACCAAAGCCCAGTGAGCACTGGTTCGTTCACGTTTCCAGAGCATCAACCAGATGGACGCTCCCCAATGTGTTGGGGTGCTTGTTTTCTTCTTGTAATGAAGTGTGGTCTAACACTGCTTTTGTTTTTGGAGCAGGTTACAGGAAGACCAATGCAACAAAGTGGCAACTGTTAAATTTTATTGTAGGAGAAGCCAAACTGTCCATATACATGAGTAGAAAGAAGCAGGTAGAAGGAAAGCTGTGTGGAGACATAGTCCCTGTGTTCACCTCTCTGGTTAAGGCCAGAGTGTTAGTGGATTTTAAGTTCCATCAGCTGATGAACAGCTTGGATGTGTTTGTACGTTATGATGATGTCATCTGTTCTGTGGTGAGTGAAGAACTCAGTTTTAGTCGTGTTTTCAGGTAAATTGATGTTTTTATTTGTGTGGAAGTGTTTTCTTTTTTCTAAATGTCAACCGTTTTTGATACTCTGACTTATTGAGTGTTTTTATGTCTGTGGATCAGTGATGTTTTTATTAAAGTGTTTTTAAAAAGTCAAAAAAAGTCTCTCTCTCTCTCTTTCTCTCTGTCCCTTTCCTGCCCTCTTTCTCTCTCTCTCTCCCCTTCACCCCCAACCGGTCGAGGCAGATGGCCGCCCACCCTGAGCCATGGTTCTGCTCGAGGTTTCTGCCTCTTAAAAGGAAGGTTTTCCTTGCGTCTGTCGCCATATATGTGTATATATATATATGTGTATATGTGTATATGTGTATATATATATATGTGTATATGTGTATATGTGTATATATATGTGTATGTATATATATATATATATATATATATATATATATATATATATATATATATATATATATGTGTATGTATATATATAATCTCAATCTCAAACTTACAGTTTACTATTAAGTTAACAATGTACTTTTAACTTAACGTTATAATATTATATCTACTATTCATCACTCAGTTTATTCTCTTCATCTTTGTTTCCTCCTGCCCTATTTGAATTTTGTTGTATTGATCATGTGGTCGATGAAAGTTATCAAACATATCATTGCAGGCAAGCTCACATTATCTAGTTGAAACCAACTAAAACACAAAATTACACATGATTACACTCATGTTTCACATGATTTGCTGTAATGTTGAGTACATAAACGTCATAGCCTGTGTAAGACAGTTGCTTTTTGCAGGAAATCTGACCAGTCCTTCACGTAGAAAACAAAAGGCCTATACAGGCCGTTATAGGCAACTGAGAAAGTTGGTGAATGCCTCAATTTTTAGGTGGTGATACAACCTGATGACATATAGGCAATAAATATGTTATAAATATATTTAAATTCCTTTTAAAAACTCAAAAATATCCCTTTTAAAGGTGTGTGGCTGATTTAATTGGTTACAGCTCAAAGTGGTGTGGCAGTCTTGAAATATGTTGAAAAAGTCTTGAAAAGGTCTTAAAAAGATATTGAATTTTACTTCAGGATTCCTGTATATACCTTGTTCTTAATATCCCTGAGCATTCTGCACTGTGCTCATGCAGTCATCTTTGCAGGACGGACACTTGTAGGGAGAGTAGCAAAAGTGCTGAACTTTCTCCATTTATAGATAATTTGTCTTACCATGGACTGATGAACAGAAAGGCTTTTTGAGATACTTTTGTAACCCTTTCCAGCTTCGTGCAAGTCAACAATTCTTAATCTTAGGTCTTCTGAGAGCTAATTTGTTCAAGACATGGTTCACATGGTTCACAAACTAAGTTTTGCAGGCATGCAAAGTGTAAACTGCAAACATTGTTTTCAAATTTGTCACTATTCTCCCAGTGTATTAGTTTGCTTTCCAGGTTTGAAAACGGTAGTTATGTACTGTAACTCCAGATTCTATGAGTATAGGCGCAGCCCTCTAAGGCTATCGCTATTGGGTTTACCCCTACGCGTGCCTACGCGATATTATGATTAGCAGTAAGCATGCCAAGGCCACAGACAGGGGGAGCAGTGTAGCCAGGCCCAGAATGCAACAGTCATAGTGAAATAAAAGTGATAATCCACCAAATGCAGGCAGAAATGGGCGTGGCCTATGCCACAAGATTCAGGTCAGTCCCCCGAACGCGTGAGTATAAAATATTTGGATGCGGGCCTTTGAGGAAAAGCCACTGACTGTAGTGTGCGGTGCTCAACGTGCGTGGCGCTCAACATTTGACCCCACCCATGTTGAGCAAGGCTCTTCCAAGAAGCCCCGTGGAGGCCATAGACTGTATAAAAATATGGTGGAGGCAGTTGACAATAGGAATTTTAAAGTCTTTTGTGGAGCAAGAATGAAGCCATGTGTGATGAGTTGTGTTAATTGTTTCAATTGTGTTATGTGATTTTAGTAAAAATAATGTAGAAGTCACCGCATGATTTCTTGATGTCTTTAAAGGAACTGCTGTAAGTTAATGTACACAGCACATTAAGCTGTGTCTACATGGTATAGTCTCCATTCTTGTGAGAAAAGTAAACAGCATTATAAGTCTGAATGGGTATTAATTGTATACATGCTTAATGAAATAATAAGTAACATCTATAAAAATTAATGACCTATATTTCACAAAATATTTCATGGACTGGAATGAACAGGTGCTGGTCATATAATTAATAATTCAGTAATTCCATTCAAAAAGTGAAACTTGGATATTATATTCATTCATTACATACAGACTGATATATTTCAAATGTTTATTTCATTTAATTGTGATGATTAAAACTCACAACTAATGAAAATCCCAAAATCAGTATCTCTGAAAATTAGAATATTACTTAAGACCAATACAAAAAAAGGATTTTTAGAAATGTTGGCCAACTAAAAAGTATGAACATGAAAAGTATGAGCATGTACAGCACTCAGTACTTAGTTGGGGCTCCTTTTGCCTGAATTACTGCAGCAATGCGGCGTGGCATGGAGTCCATCAGTCTGTGGCACTGCTCAGGTGTTATGAGAGCCCAGGTTGCTCTGATAGTGGCCTTCAGCTCTTCTGCATTGTTGGGTCTGGCGTATCGCATCTTCCTCTTCATTCAATACCCCATAGATTTTCTATAGGGTTAAGGTCAGGCGAGTTTGCTGGCCAATTAAGAACAGGGAGACCATGGTCCTTAAACCGGGTACTGGTAGCTTTGGCACTGTGTGCAGGTGCCAAGTCCTGTTGGCCAACTTATTCATTAGTTGTCAGTTATAATCATCAAAATTAAAAGGAATGAACACTTGAAATATATCAGTCTGTGTGGAATGAATGTATACATTATACAAGTTTCAGTTTTTGAATGGAATTACTGAAATAAATCAACTTTTTGATGATATTCTAATTATATGACCAGCACCTGTATTGTAAGCAAATATTTACACTTATTTCAAAAGGCTGCAGATGAAACTGTCAAGGTGAGAATAGTAATTACATTATTACATTCACTTAATTGAAAATTTACCATTAAGCCTCTTCAAATTTCTTTTGTCAGTTTCACTGTCTGCAAACATTGATCATCCATCTCCAACTATTGTTTCAACTTGCATGCATGTTATGTAAGTGATAATGTGCGGCGAGCTGGTCATTATTTAAGCAATAGGTTGCAGCTACTTTTCCAGTCGGAAACAGCTAAAACATGGTGTACAGTTTCAGAAACTGTAATAAATGCAATGACTTGTGACCCCGTGTGAAACCCGGGGGATGGCAATGAAAAAAGCGAGTTTCCTGTAAAAGTTGGGCCGGTTAACAAATATGAGCTACCCGGAGCTAACCCCTAGGCTCTTCGTGTACTTCCGTCCGACAGCGTGCTGTGTGTGATGTCAAATTATTATTCTACGTATGTGGGTCTCTTTCATGGGGGCAGGGTCAAATGTTTGACGGCGCCCATGTTGAGCACCGCCCCGATTGCGGTTGCCACCTTCAATACAGAAAAATAACGCCTGTTGTAGTGGGGGCCACACCCCACGGGGGCCCGGCAACGACAGGCCTGATGGTGTGCTGGTGGTGGTATATCATAACTTAAAACATGTTTTCTGGAAAGTATTAAGATTGATACCAATGGACGTTATAATAAGCTATCAGCTAATGAAATCAGTGTGAACAGATGCGCTCAGTCTCTCTCTATCACAACTCAACACACTAGTGGTCATATTTTCATAGCTGAATACACAGCAATGACAATAATAAACATGGGCCAACAATGTGTGACAGTGAGACCACATGAAAATAGGTGATGTGAACTGTATTTTACTAACTTATTAAATCAACATGTCCACAACTTAAGAACTGTTAATAGGCTAAAATAAATGCTTTGATACGATCAATCAATTGGAAAAACTTTTGCAAAGGATTTTCCATGAACATCATGAACATCAGTGGACCACAAGTAGTAGGCCTTGTGAGCACTATTGGAGGATGTTAGACCTGCTTCCTTTTATAAATGTTTTCTTGTCAGAAGGACACTACTTGTGCAGCACATGACAGTAAAACTATGAACAGGACTGCTCAAATGATGAAAAGTTTACTCTTAATGAGCTCCACAGAGCACCTGTTCTTGCTGTCACTTTGTTGGTCAGTATCCTTTCCACATAACCAGTGGCTGCTGCGACGCTTATGCTGTGGCTGTGGACAGGATGAGAAATTGCTTATGAACTTGAGCAATTGTAAAGGGTGGTGTGAACACAGATTTTGGCTAAAATATTTATCATTGTTTGCAGCAATGCGCGTAACAGGTGAGCACGAGGTGTGAAAGAAATAATTAATAAATAAAAATGAAATAAATAAATAAAATAAATATATTTTTTAAAAAGGGGGAAAAAATGTTGGGGTCATGGTGGGGGGTTGAACACCAAAAGGTGAAGATAGGTGTGAAAAGAGGGGGTTGTGTTTGGGGATGTCCGGTCTCATCCTCTAAAAATGGATGTTGAGGTTTGGGAGTGGTTTTAGCAGTCTAACGGGGTGACTGAACGATTTTTGGGTGAATCCGCATCGGACAGAGCTATCTTCGTGCAGAACAACAGCGCCATCTTTGCTGTATCACAATCATGGACACCACAGGTAAACAATTGGGAGTAATGACTCTAAAACTATCTATAATTAGAAAGAAGACTCCCCCAACAACATTGGCTTATTTTCTGGACCAAAAGGTTTGGGCACCTCAGTTTGAATGGACAGTGGAAGATTTTAGAATGTTGGGATACTTGTTTGAACAAGGATCAGTTCATCTTTACACAAGAGAGCTTGATGAAATATTTCTTTGTGAAAGCACACCACACATTAGTTTTTCAGCCAAAGAAACAAAGTCTGTAAAGGTTTGAGTGCTTCAGAAAGTGTCTACACCACACAATGGTGCGGGTCTGTGCCTGGAGAGCTCTATCGTTGAGTGGAGTAAAAAACAATCTCACACATGCATTGACACACTAGCCTTGTTTTATATTAAAGGACATAAGGGGGGAATTACACAGAAGCTCTTTAACAAAAATTTTGCAGATACTCAAAAGTATGTTCTATGTGGTCTTGGGATCGTACCAACATGCATTCGGGATATTGCTGCTGGTGCTCTACAGATTTGGTTGGGGAAACTCATTGCATCACTTAACGCATAGTTAGAGTGGAGGACAGTGTGAGCACAGTAGTTAAGGAATCTCTGGACATCTGGAAGGGGGAAAAACACTAAAAAACAATAGGGAATGTGTCTAGTCTACTAAACCATGTCAAAAAGAGATACATCACGTATAGGATGAGAGAACTGTTGTGAAACTGTTAACAATGCGATATGCGACACAGATAGGACACTATGTTGCTCTAGAATTGACAAACAGACAGAATGTGTTAGACGAATGACCTCGGGATGGCGTATCATGGTGCAAATGACAGCGGATAAATATGCAGATGTGAAATCTACTCTACTCGATGCAGCAGATGTTTTTCCTTTAAATGATAATGAGTTTCATATTTGTCATGTGTTTTGTTTTTGTACTTACTGTAGTATTGATTCGTGTGTTTTAATGCTAACCAGAAAACAACATGTCGATGTTGCTGATGTGATGTACTGCTCAACTGAATCTTTGGTTTGTAAAAACATAGTTGCTTGTATTGATTTTCTGAAAAGTGTTTACTTGTCATCCTCACTGACGGATATGTTGCGTATGTCGTTGGAAATAAAATACTTGAACACAGACGTTGAAGGGTCAGTCTTTGTAACAAAGATCATGAAGGAGGTGATGAGAAATATATACTATGCGACAGACAACGCAGGGGGTTACGGAGGCAAGGAAAAACTTAAAAAGGCCATATTTGATGCTACTGTAGTTTGGTAAGCAGATTCAGACGTAGAAAACTGGCTCATGAAGCAAGATGCCTATACTCTACACAAGACAGCTCCGGTGCATTTTAAGAGAAACAAGGTTTTAGTGAAGTTCCAGCTAGATCTAGTTGACATATCCGCTTACCTGCATAAAATGATGGGGTACATTATTTATGACATGTATATACTGTTTTCAAAACATGCCTGGGTACGTTGTTTAAAAAACAAGAGGGGTAAATGCGTCACAGCATCCTTTAAAGATATTTTAGTTGAAGGTAGAATACCACATAAAATACAAACAGACGAGGGAAAAGAGTTCTTAAACAAAGATTTTGAAGCATTAATGAAAATGAATAGTATCATTCACTTTGCCACATCAAATGAGACTAAGGCATCTGTAATAGAGCATTTTAATAGGACTCTGAAATCTAAAATGTGGCGTTATTTAACAGCCAATAATTCTAAACGATACGTAGAAGTACTGCAGGACCTGGTCAGCTCCTACAATCGTCATCATTAAAATTAAACCAATTGATGTAACAAAAGACAATGACGAAATCGAATTTAACAACTTCATTAAAATAAATGAGTAAACTGTTTTAAATATAAAGTTGGCATTACTGTAAGAATTTCAAAACTACGCGGACCCTTTAAAAAAGTTATGCTCAGTTATGAGCACAATTATACTATTATTTTACTATAAAGGAAAGTGTGTCAAGGGACCCTCCTGTTTACAGGTTAAAATATTGTGATGGGGAAATATTACAGAAAAACATTTTATGATTCAGTGATGCAAAAAGTTATAGATCAAAACAAAACATTTAAAATAGAAAAGATTTTACCTCGAAAGTAAAGACAAGGCCGTGACATGGTGTTAAATTAATTAATAAATTTAACTCTTGGATTTCACAAAAACAGGTAATTCAGTTGCCCTAGCAACAAAAAAGTAACTTTTGTATTTCAAACAAATAGGAGTCTTATTAGCAAATTTTAACAATATTCTCTTCACCACAATGCATCATGGGAATGCTGAGAGACAGCCTTTAAGCTAATATATAGGCTATCGGTTTTAGTATGGTCCTCAACCTCCACTGGAAACCGCTGTGTTTTAGCAGCGGAACATCAGCATGCTTTTACACCTGTATGGCAGAAGGGGGTGGTAAAGACCTCTCTGTAATTTTAACTATTTTGTCAGGGTCTCTGTCAGCGCCCATGTTCTCCACCTCCTCCTCTCCCCACCCACTATCGTAGTCTGCAGGTACCACATACGCTCTCCTCGCATTTAAGGAAAGACACGCAAAACTTCCTATAGATAATAATAGCCCACTGATAAAGCTGGTTCTTATCTTAATACTGTTATATGTGCAATGTTTATAGACATTGTTTGCGCTATGAGGGTGACTCAGGGGTTTTAATGATACACTCACACACACGGTTTTAATGCATGCTATTAACACATTTATTTTAGATTGTAAATGAAGAAAAAATAAAAACAACCACGATGTAGGCTAGTTATACATAAATAGCTAGACTTTGTGCTAGCTATCCGCTCATTTAGCCTTTTTTACTGAAAGTTCTACCTGTAAAATATAGGGAGGCTAGCATAGCCTAGACTACTACAGACAGGGTTGGTAGGATACCATATTCAATCACGTGAAACACGTACCAGAAACAGATTGTAATAATGTGTGTTGCATAGAATAGTCCAGACCCCTTTTTTTGGTGTTGCTTCATGGACCCACCCTAAAACCTGTAAAAAATGTGTTCACAAGGGTCTACTATTATCCATCCCACTAGCCAATTGCATAGGCTATTCTCCTAATACGCCTGATGTCACCTGTCTGACATCTTCCTGACCATTGTAGTCCTGTCCATGGCTACTTGCTCTCCCCCTACCCAAAGATTTGAATGACTTACACTCCAGAATCATTCGACAGTGGACAGACTGTATGGGATTGGCTGTTAACAGCGATCATACCACTACTAACTAAAAAGATTGCTGCATCATACAGCTAAAATATCCTACATCATCATGCATCCGTGTTTACTAATGTAGAACTCTCATGTGTTATATATAGCTAAAGAGTGTTTTAAAAGTATAGAAAGCGCATCTGAGAGATTCACAGATTTTGGCGAAACTACTTAAAGCCTACTGTTAGATGTTAAGAGAGATTATATGCACATACAGTATTGCTGTCTAATAAATATTTTAAATACATAAGATGTTATTTTATTAATGACGTCTGTCTTAAAATATTCCAGGTAGGCTATAGCTTAACCAAATTAATCTCTAATACAGGACCCTGTAGTGTGTGTGTGTGTGTGTGTGTGTGTGTGTGTGTGTGTGTGTGTGTGTTTTCACACAATGGACAATGCTAATGTGTCTGACTGTATACCTCAACCTTAAAAAACAAATCATACCATAATGTAGGCATGTACTTCATTTACATTCTAACAATATTTCTTAATAAATAGGCAGCATATGAAATCCAGAGTAATCAATCAGAAAATTAGCCTGTTTTATTAAATCATTACCTCCTCATGCTTTTAATGTAGACATAGTGTTACAGAAATATGAGTTTGGACCAGCAGATATTAGGAATGTTGATCAAACTGGGGTGACCACTGTACAGTACATTATTTTGACAAAGTGGTGGACAGATGTGGATTAAAACAAGTACGGTCACTGACCTCTGCTGAAAGGGTCACATTGGCCTGTGCTATCTCATTCACAGGATCTAGTATACCTCTATACCTCCACCCCCCCCCCCATTCACGTTTACGATCCCGTGTCAACTTCTTCATTATTTTTCATTTCCTGATGAACAGGCCACCAGCCAGTTAGATGGATGAAAGATGAAAGAAGCACATTGTTCACTTGCTGGAACATATCAACAAACATACAATGAGTAATTGTGTTTTTTTGACAATCCAGTCTGACAACTTACCCGATGCAGTGTGACTACTTACCAACTTTCTTTGCTGGTGAATCTGGACAACTTTGATCCTAATAACTTTCAGGTTTTCAGCTGAAATTGTTAAAACCCACTATTCTCTCCTGTTTTACAATTTGGCCCCCAAAAAACATTATAAAAAGCTTTCTCATTTATTAAACCAAAATGCAGGTAATCTGAGTGGAGTCGAAGATATAAAAGACAATCTAGGGGAAAACATTCATTTTATAGGTTAACTTAGGTTAGGTTAACTTTATTTTTTCCCAAGGGGAAATTCTGCTTGGGCACAGTGCAGTGTTACTTCATAAAAACATCACAAAAGACATCACACATCACAAAACACATCAACAAGAATCTGAGAAGCATGACGTGTTGTACATCACAAGAGGAAAATATAAACACAGAAGAAAAAGGACATTGTTGACAACATAGTTCCATGGATTAAAGTGCAAGTCCTAAAGTGCTAGTGTGGTTATTGCACATTGCTCCATTGAACTGAAGTTTGTGTAAAATGCATATGTTGTGGTGCTAGTATGTTTATTGCATGTTGTCCTATTGTACCGAGATCACATGTAGTGTGCCAATAAGTGCTCACATATTTATTGCACATAGCCCTATCTCACATTGTTCAGCAGCTTAATAGAGGCTGGCCCAAATGATAATTTTAGCTGTTTGAATTTGCATTTTGGTACATAGAGTTTTCTTCCTGATGGCAGAGTTTCGTATTCAGGGAAGAGATTGTCTGATTTAATTTCCCCAGCCTGTTTCATAACTGTCTGGTCATACAAGCTGTTGTGCATGTTGGCAAGCTTGTTTTTCAACTTAATTGTTAAGTTGCCAAAAAACATTGTCCTGCTTCTAACACATCAACTTTGAGGACAAAATGTTCACTTGCTGCCTTATACACTCACAGGAGAAACATTCCCAGTGCAGGGTGGAAAAAGTATGTGGACATTTAGATTTAAAAACTGGTTGACCCTCCTTTGGCAGCAATAACCTCAACCAAACGTTTCCTGTAGTTGCAGATCAGACCTTAACAACAATCAGGAGGAATTCTGGACTTGATCCTTCTTTACAAAACTGTATCAGTTCAGCATTATTCTTGGGTGTAAATTGCCCCGTCAGGGTCCTGAAGGCGTATTTTCTTTTTCTGAAGCCATTCTGTTGTTGGTTTAATTCTGTGCTTTGGGTTGCACAAACAAAGATCAAAAAGTTTTGTTAAAAATAATATTATTTTGTTTTTGAGTTTCCTTCTTCAGAACTGCAACATTCATTTGTCACTTATCCGCGCAGCTCTCTAGGCTATCACTATTGGGTTTACACCTACGAGCGCCTGCTAAGAAAAGTTGTCTATGCCCACTGTAGAAGGAACGTTGAAGCAGATTTGTGTGAAACCTGTGTTCCAAAACTTACACCAATATATTCCATATAGACAGCTAAAGTTAAGATCACAGTGTTAAAAGCTGTGTGTGTGTGTGTGTGTGTGTGTGTGTGTGTGTGTGTGTGTGTGTGTGTGTGTGTGTGTGTGTGTGTGTGCGCGCGCGCGCCTCTCTGCATTTGACTGCCTGGGCTCAACAGAAGGACCAGTGGTTGGGTGAGTAAGCAAGCATGTGTGCTGTTGGGCAGAGGTAGAGGAGGACACACAGCAGAGTGAGGGAGCACAGTAAGACACACACACACACCCCAGTAAGACCTGGTCATCGGCTCCCATAGTGCCTTTTCTTCAGCACTGAGAACTGAGGCCTTTAACATAGAGGGCTGCCCCTGTACTCAAAGAATCTGGAGCTACAGTACGTAACTACAACTCTATGTCGTATAAGCTTTGCCGTCTTCGCCTCACTGGCCCACACGGTACCACCAAGCACAAACCCACCAGCCCAGAGCCATATAATGAGCCACCAAGTCCCCCGCAGTCCGCGGCATTGGTGTTGGCGTGGGCACAAGCACCGATGGCGCAACATGGGAGGCAGCAGCGGGCCAACCCATGTGTACTAGGCAGGGAACCGGATGGGGGGCTTCGGAGCTGTACAGATGCAGGCAGAGTCAGGACAGCGACCGCACCAAGGGTCTCATTTGTAAATGGTGCCTACGTACAAAACAGGGCTGAAAACGTGCCTACGCCACTTCCCAAAGGTTGAACCAGATTTAGGATAATAAACACAAACTGTTTCTGCAAAAGAAATCCAAAAATATGTTGTACCGTTTAATCAGGAATCAATAATTGTTCTCACATGTTCGTTGCCTTATCGAGTGGATGTGATGTGCTGCTTGTAAAAATGTTATGGAAATATAACACAATTTTCTTGTACTTTACAACAAGTGATATTTATTTTAACTCATTGGCAGCCTCGTTAAGTGAGTGGACGTTTAAACACAAGCGGAATGCATTTGGTTTACTATCCTTTCAAACGGGGAATCCAAATTAGTACCTGGGTCATCCCATCTTGCGGGTCCCCCCCTACCAGCCAGTGACATCACTACTCAGGAGGGATCCCCCTTCCTGCGCTCTGTTATAAGGGGGTGGAGCTCCGGTGCCCCCTTTCCTCCAGTACACAAGCGTTGCATGCAAGGCGGTAAGCCAGAGATTGGATAGTGAAGCCGACCAAAGCCTGCACGGAGGATTCCATGTAGGCCCAAAAATGACGTCAAAACCCTGCGACACCACGTCAGACGTAACCGTATTGCTTCGATTATAATCTCTTGAAGAATCTAAAGTCAGCGATGCTACGGTGCAATATGAAATCAGCACATTGTAGCCTATTTGTCCTGTATCTAACCATGCTTTACTGTAAAATACTATCACATATAACACATTTCACAGTACATTCACAAAATGATGAAAGCTAAACTATGCACATATTTGGTGTAAAAATAGGAAATCATCTTCATGACAAAACTCCTCCCACAAATAACCACGTTGTGATGTATATTTGTTATTTTTCCTTCAGGTTCCCTTTCAGTGACAAAGACAGGTTGCAGCAGTGGATACACAACATTAACAAAAAGGACTGGACACCAAACCAACATTCTTGCCTGTGTTCCCTTCACTTTAAGCAGGACTGTTTCGTCCATCGCTGGAATCGAGTTGGTCAAATTTTCTACTCACATTGCCATTTCAAGCCCAAAGTGCGGCGCACCAGAGCAGGGCAGAACACAAAGGCCAAAAACACATTTGCACTCACTCAAATGTTAGTACCTAAACCTAAGTCACTGACTTTATGCATGTCGACCGGCTAACCCTGAAGCTCCCTTGTGTTGCTGCAATGTAGCAAACGAGGGCGTTTTATACGGACGCTGAAGGGTACCTTTAGCGTAAAATCCTTACGCTTTGTCACGCTGTCTGAAAGCGTCAGTTATGACGCTTTGAGATGAGAATGCGTTGTAACTATGCTCACAGTGACCATAACCAGGCTCCCAGTGACCACAACTACGCTCATAGTGACCACCACCATAGTGACCATAATCATGCTCGCAGTGACCATAACTACACTTACAGTCAAGAGCCAATGATTATTGAGATGGATGAAGCCAGCTGCAGCCATTCTGCAGATCATACTGTTTACACACTGGAATGCTCCCCTAGCCATCTTAAGAGGAAGGTCTCATTTGTTCAAAATAAATTGTTTTCTTGCAAGAGGAGACTGAGGCTTCGACACCAGAGAGTAAGAAGTCTGAAAAAGAAGGTAATATCTCTCTCTTCAGTTATTGCTGATATCAAAAAACTGTTGCTTGTTTCCACTAGCTGTGGAGATATGCTGGAGGCTTCGTTTGAAGGAGTTGCAAAAGAAATCCTTACTAGGGCAAAGTGCAGGAGTAAATCTGCCAGATCTTCTAAGGTCTTTTGCTATGACTCTCCATTTCTACTCTGCCAAAGCCTACCAGTTTGTCCGTGAAAGCTTTAATTGTGTTCTGCCTCATCCTCAAACAATCCGATCATGGTACAGCACCATCCCTGCAGACCCTGGCTTTACGGAGGCATTTTTTCCCACGTGGAGGTAGGAAGGAAGATAGGTAAGGGGACCATTTGTGCTCTCATGATGGATGAGATGGCTATTAGAAAACGTGGAATATGCTGAAGGAAAATTTCATGGTTATGTAGATGTAGGATAAGGTAAAGTGGATGACTCATTGCCAGTAGCCAAGGATGCATTGGTCCTTATGGTAGTAGCTATCGATGGGTCTTGGAAAATCCCTATTGCTAATTTTCTAGTGGATGGTTTAAGTGGAGAAGAGCGAGCCAACATCATCTCAGTGTCTTCATAAGCTGTATGACATTGGAGTGTGTGTCGTTTCACTCACGTGATGGACCGTCTTGCCACTTTGAGATTGGCTCCAAGAACCTGCATCATGGCAAAGTTGACAACATGAGACCATCATGTCCTTACCCTGCAGACCCAATGCAGGTTGTGCATGTAGTTTTTGATGTCTGTCACATGCTCAAACTCTTGAGGAATACTTTTGCAGATGGGCGCGTTTTCCAGACAGGCAGTGGCAAAGAAATTAAGAGGCAGTACCTTCAGGACCTAAACAAACTCCAGGAGACAGAGGGCTTGAGGCTTGGCAATAAACTGAAGATGGCCCACATTAAGTGGAGAAACCAGAAGATGAAGGTCAGTCTTGCTGCTTAAGTTTTTAGCAGCAGTGTCGCTGATGCTCTTGAAGACTGTAACAAGAAACTTCACTTGCCTCAGTTTCAGGGTTCGGAGGAGACCGTTGAATTCCTGAGAACTATAGATTTAGCATTTGATATTCTCAACAGCAGAAACCCTGTGGCAAAGGGTTCCAAAGCTCCTCTAAAAAGTTCAAATAGACTTCACACACCGAGTCTCTTGGAGAGAGCTGAAACATATGCACACAGGTCTCAGGAAAACAGGCTTGAATGGGTTTATTGCCAGCTGTAGAAGCATTTCAAACAGAGCTGGTTGAAACACAGGGTGCACGTTGCAGGTACCTTCTCACCTACAAGTTCAGCAGAGATCATCTCGAGCTTTTCTTTTATGCTGTTCGGCCCTGCAGAGGCTATAACAACAACCCAACAGCCAGACAGTTCAAAGCAACTTACAAATGTCTTCTGTTGAAGCATCAGGTGAAGAATGGCACTGGAAATAAGGCACTGGTCTCAGAAGAGATGGCACCAACATGTTGGCAGTGATGGTTGGGCCAGCTTCACAAGAACCATCCTAGATTCTGACCATGACTACAGTGTCTGCCAATATGTGGACTGCATCTCGGTATTTAAAGAAGCCGCTATACATTATATTGCTGGATTTGTCGTGAGAAAGATGAAGTCACATATAAGCCTGTGAAAAAGTCTCGCACAGCCAGTGAAACAGGCATGCGCTGACAGGGGAAGCCCCTTAACTAACTGACACTGTGACATCCTACAACAGTTTTTGTGAGGACATGTGTGTGCTGACTAAAACCTTCCACACATACAACAATCAAAAACCCTGGTTCACAGCAA
This sequence comes from Micropterus salmoides, assembly GCF_014851395.1. Classification (NCBI taxonomy): domain Eukaryota; kingdom Metazoa; phylum Chordata; class Actinopteri; order Centrarchiformes; family Centrarchidae; genus Micropterus; species Micropterus salmoides. The sequence goes on from NW_024042261.1 coordinate 36,469,647, forward strand.
AACTCAGGCAGCTTCTTTGGACCAAAGAGGAGGCCTTCAGAAGTGGGAACAGAGTCCTATACAACCAGGCCAGGAACATGCTGACTAAAGAGGTCAAAGCAGCAAAGAGGAGATACACTGAAAACACTTTTATACAGCCATCCTCCAGTCTGTCCTCTGCACCTCCATCACTGTCTGCCATCAAAAAGGACAGAGACAGACAACAACGGACAGTCAGGACTGAAGAAAAGATCATCGGTGCCAACCTGCAGGATTGGGGCGCAGGACAGCCGAGCTGCCGTCACCCTGGATCCTGAGACATGACAGAGCCACGGAGGGGGAAGCCAGATAGCTGACCCTCTTGGCCGAGGTCAGAGCCACGAGTAAGGCAACCTTGACCGCAAGGAACTCCAGGTCCGCTGTCTCCAAAGACTCAAAAAGGGGCTTAGGTAGCGCATGTAAAACTAGCGCCAAATCCCACTGTGGAGCAGCCGACCGCCTGTGCCTCCACACCCCTTTCAGGAAATGCTTCACTAGCGGGTGAGTGAACACCGTCCTATCACCAAGCCATTCATGACAGGACGAGATAGCAACAGTGTAGGTTTTAATCATACTGAACGCCAGACCTCTGTCCATGAGCAGCTGGAGGAACGAAAGCACCCCCGGCAGCGGACAGGCCACTGGGTCCAATACATCAGTGTTGGATGACCGACCATTTGGAGGAGTAAGAGGACTGAATAGAGGCAACTCTCGACCCCTGGATGGTGCACACTGCCTCACGGGAGAGACCTAGACCCTTCAGGTGCCACCTTTCAGCCAGCCCCTGTGGGTCCGGCCAATCATGCCCCCCACAGTAGATGTAACGTCAGATTGTAAACTGCATGACCTTAGTGTTGCACACATCCTGTCCACACGAAGCGTAATGTCTGCTTCAAGGGCTCATGAGACACAGCCTGCCCTCTGTGAACCAAAGGGACCTGGACATGCAGAAGGACCCTGTCAGTGATGCCGTGATTATGCACAAGCTTCTGCACATTGCACATTTCTTCAGAAGAATCTGTACAGGGTGTGTATGTATTCTGTCCTCACGAAGCGTAATGTCCACTCTTGTGGGCTCATACAGTTTCTGTGAGGAGGGGTGTGTGAAGGGACCTCTGACTGTGAACAGAGAGTGTACTGCTTGTTGCTCTGAGCTCAAGCTGCAGATTAGCCACATGGCTAACGGCAGCTTCCTCACACAGTGTGGGGACAGGCACAGACAGCATTTGTTCAACAACTTCCATAAAAGGAGCAACAAGATTTCAAGATACAGCTTTTTCCGACCCATAGATTACTAGTCATCTGCTCTGAGCGACGTGGGTCAGCAAGGCAATTTTATTTATATAGCACCTTACAAATACTAGTCATTCAAAGTGCACCTTTGTGAAGCTAGATAATTGCAATAGATAATAAAATCAAGATTAAAACAATACACATCTCAGTCAAAGTGCATTATATAGGCGAGAGAGAGAATTAAAAACGAACCACAACATTTACTTAAAGCTGCAAGCGGCCCCCATGCGTGTCTCGGGTGTAGCGACAGCTGGGACTCTTGCACTGCACTCCAGCTGACATGGCTCTGGAGTTATCAATGCAAAAATCACATCGGTGACGTGCCAAAAATGTCTCAAAGTTTGGTTGAGATGTCAGTTAGTTATTCAGTTCAAAGTGGCTGACTTCCGGTTGGGTTTAGGGTATAACTCTCCAGCTTCCTGTTTAATTGCGAATAATTACAAGGCAAGAGCATTTGACAAGAACTTTGAGATGGATGTGCTCAACCTGCTATGGCATAAATGCCTCACTATGGACATTTTTGACATAAGTAATACATTTTAACGTTTCCTTTCCAGATGCCAGTAAGTGGCACTATCATTATGACTGGATATTGACATGCAAGTCTCTAAAAGGTTTACTTGTGAATTTTGGGACAGATCTGACTATGTCTAGTCCATTTACATGCTACTTTCTTTTTCATGGCGGACATCAATTCAACGCCGCGCCCATGCCGTTTGATCAATCAAAAATAGCTTCGCAATTTAACATCACAAGGCTCTTAAGATTGCGCTGCCTGCATTTAAAGAGTTGATCGGGTTAAAGTTCTAGGAGCAGTTTGTTAAAGTACGGACAGTGTAAATGGGGTAAAATTTTTTAAATATTTCAAATTAAGTCTAGAGATGATACATCGGTCTTTCACATTTCATACAGCTAGGTAAAATGTATTGCAGGGGCTGCTTTGTTGAAATTTTGTAGGGGGTGCTATTGAGCCAGTTTTACACAACCACGCCCCCAAACCATATCAGCCAAGACAAAACAATCCTCTGAGGAGCGTGCCACGTTTTGTGAGGGTTTGATTATCCCTAGCCATGTGACAGCTTCAAAGGCTTTAGGGGGCGCTATAGAGCCCATGTGCCACCCTCAATCTTAAAAATAACAAAAAATTTAAACATTACCAGTTGGAGTATGGCTGCAAAGTTTTGTGGCTCTTTGAGCATCCTAAAGGCCTCAAATAACTGTTTAAAAAAATGAAAATGACACAGGAAGCACAAAATGCCTCACTTCCTGTTAACAAAAAATCTCAAAGAAATAAGAAATGTGGACTTAATAAGAGCAATAATCCCACCACATCTCATGAAGATCAAAGAAACCTTTTCCAAAACATAGTGTTTGTTTTATTGCGCTATTGAGCCCCCTGGCCACGCACATCCCCAATCACTGCAGAACATTGGAATTCCCACCATGAGGGTTCAGGTACCCCAAGGTCTTGAAAAATTAGTTCTAAATACTATAAAAAGAGATCAAATAAAAGTAACAACTGATATTAAAACAATTACAACAATGAGATTAGTATCGGCCAGCAGCAAGCAATCCGGTTGCTAGAAGTCATTAGCCACAGCTAATGACACCAAGCAAAGACCCACCTGCCCAGAGCCGACATAAGCCATATAATCCCCCAAAACCTGTCACCAATGACAACATGGGAAAGCAGAGAACCGACCCAGGCGTAAAAAGCTGGAGACCGGATGGAGGGCTTCGCAGCTGTGCAGGTGCAGACGAGGTCACGACAGAGCCCCGCACACTCACAGAAGACAATCACTGAGACAGAATGCAGTACTGAGTGAGTCAGCGAGAAGCGGGAGACATCCCACAGGTTAGAAAAAGGCCAGGGTTTGCAACTCAATAGCGTATTCTGCACACGATGGAAACCCTAGCATAAAGTAAACAGCCTTCTGGAGGCATCTTTACCCTTTCTCATTTCACACAGGGAGTGATGAGGAGACTGTGACCTAGGTTGGAAAAGCCTGGGAGTAAGTTTCGTACTTTCGAAGTAGTGCATGATACTGTAATCGATAACTGTTGTTATGTTTGTAATTTGGCTTGTACTTATACATACGTCATTTCTCACATGGTATACATTATAAGACTCTCTCAGTTAACCAACTAAAACACTCTTAATTGAAAACCTCTCACACTGATTTAGTGTTTCAACTCTCATATATAATCTATTGAAATTTAAAATGTCAACAGAAATAGCTTTGACAGACTTTTCACAATTACAGCTGAAATATTCTCAAACACTACCGAAATGTTATACGCTCATATACAAAAATCCTCATACATACATACACCATAGACATTTTACCTGAAAGTGTTAGTTACACATGTAACCCCAAGTTTGGCTTCTGTCTTGTAAAAGGTGGCAGATTTAATGCATTTAAATCACATTTTTCAATAGATATCTGCCTAAGACATTGCAGTAATTGCTTTTGCTGCCCTGCAAACACATTCTGCACAGTTTTGAAAAAGGAAAGTCTGTCAAGATGGTCAAGTTAACAGTTTGTTTTCCTACATGTGCCAAATCCACCGTTACAAACTAATGAAGTTGTAATAAAGTTAATTAATTAAGCATCCTCAGAAGATCTCCTACAGCTGCTGAAGTTCTGGCACGGATGGGAAGTTCTTCCACACAAACTCATCGTCGAAGTTGGACGTGGCAGCATGCCTACAGCCAGCACATGCTTCGAAACAATCAAGCTCCAATCATCATCATTATCAGCCATACAGTGTTTTTCGTGAAGCTCTTTTTGCAAGCATCAACACCGTGGAAAGTGAATTTGGGCTTGTTTAAGGCCAAACATTTTAAACTGGATTAATGATCGTTGTAATTTTACAACCAGAGATATTAGTTTTAATATTTTAAATGTTTTTGTTTTATCTCTGGAAAGTGGAAAATAGTTCAGATAGCACCTATGAATGCAGAGAATCCTCAGGCAGCTCCTTAGGGTGTAAAAATGTAAGTTAGTCGGTTCTATGCATGTTGAAATCTAGAAGGTGGCCGGGGCCTGACAGCAAACGCTCTGTCCCCATTAGTTTTCAGTCGAGACTCTGGAACAGACAACAGACCTCTGCCCGAGGGTCTCAAGGTACGTGCTGGTGCGTATGGGACTAAAAGGTCAGAAATTTAACAAGGCGAGAGGCCATGAAGAGCTTTAAAAGTGATCAATAAAATTTTAAAGTCAATTCGAAAACATACTGGGAGCCAGTGTAATGAAGCTAAAATAGGAGTAATGTGGTCATGTTTCTTTGTTCTGGTTAAAAGCCTGGCAGCTGAGTTCTGGACAGTCTGGAGTCGATAAGTAGACTTTTGAGTTAAACAAGTGAAAAGGCTGTTGCAATAATCCAGGCGTGATGAGATGAAGGCGTGTAAAATGGTTTTGAATCTTTGCAATAAAAGGCAGTTTTGAAATTGGTCTAAAATTTTGATGGAGGGAGGGATCTAAACCAGGTTTCTTTAAAAGTGGGTTCACACAAGCCATTTTAAAATAATGAGGGACACAACCAGTAGATAGGGAGCTGTTAAAAACAGAGATCAAATGGGGCCCAACAGAATCCATTACTTTCAGTAAAAACTTTGTAGGTATTACATCAAGTGGGCTGGAGGACACTCATTTGTGATACTGTTTTTAAAAGCTCAGACAAGTCGATGGGATAAAACTGGTTAAAACTGTTGTTGCTGGTGAGGGACCTCTGAGTAAGAGGCCGTGGGGGTAATAGAGGCTCTGATTGACACCACCTTATTGGTAAGATAAAAACAATTCACAGTCATCATTACTTCCAGCTGAGGCACAAGGAGGGGTTGGGTTTACCAGCTGATCCACAGTCTTAAACAGAAACCTGGTGTTTATGTGTAGTAATGAGTTCAGAAAAATAGTGTGTTCTCGCATCCTTAACCATGTTATTGTAGTTAATTAATAAATCCTTCAGACTGAGGTAATGGACTTGGAGACTGGATTTTTTCCATCTGCGCTCTGCTTTCCTGCATTCCCTTTTTAGGCTGCGAATTCTGTCCTTTATCCAGGGTTGCTTACTAGCTTTAGACGTAGGTCTAACCTTTAGAGGAGCAGTAATATTTAGTAACGACAAGCAGATATGATTGAAATGATCAACCAGATTGTTGGTGTTGGAATCAGACAGGTGTTGGCTTTGGCTCTGAAAGAATGCGCAAAACTTTGAAACACTTTGTTCATTAAAGAAGCGAGAACACACAGAGCTTGGGGAGGCGGCATGAGTAACAGGCAAATCGCAGCTACACACAATACATCTGTGGTCAGATATGGTCATGTCCACTAATTCCACAGAGGAAATGCTGACACCCAGGGTAAAAACCAAGTCCAGTGTATGACCATGGTTATGTGTTTGCCCTTTGAAATGTTGTTTGAAGTTAAAAGAAGTGGCCATATTTAAAAAGTCAGTTGCATTAACATTGGTGGGGTCATCAACATGAATATTAAATATAATATTATAATAATATAATAATAATAATATATATAATATATAACATAATTTAAAACCAGAGTAGATAAAAATTCTGAAGGTTCTGCTAAAAATCCTCCAGGTGGTTTTGGGGGGGGATAAATTATAACAAATATGATAGGTTGCAGCCCTCCAACTTTAAGAGTGAGAACTTCAAAGGAGTTAATTTCATCACAGCGTACTTGATGACATTTTTAATTTTCCGTATACACGCTCACTAGCCCACCACCACGACCACTGACCCTCGGTTGACTAAAACAATCATATTGAGGCGGACACAGTTCAGCTAGCTGGCTATAGTCATTCATTTGCAGCCAGGATTCAGTTAAAAACATAAAATCTAGATTTGCAGACAAGATAAAATCATTGAAGATGAAAGTCTTACTTGACAGAGATCTCAAATTGAAGAGAGCCATTTTAAATGAGTTTGTTCTGGGTGCTGGAGTTGGTGCAGTTGTCCTAATCCTTAAGAGATTGCTATTATTTCTGTGTGGGATGTGCACATTTCGGTTTACTGTTGTAAATTATTAATTAAATTAATTTAAACTATGTGTGATGATTACAGGAATAGAAGTCTTTGGAACAGCGCTGGGAGCAGACGGCTTTACATGCCAGTAGGTGGAGACAGTTGTTTGTGGCAGTGAGGCAGAGATCTGTTCAGTGAGCGGTGGTGTGTCCAGGTGTGCTGCATGAATGATTAGTCATTCACGTAAGTCCTGAGGGGAGGACCGCACCACATGCTGTATGTGAGCAGCTAACATTTCTGAGCCCCGTTTGTTTGGGTGAAGTCCGTCTGTCTTAAAAAGAGACATTCTTTGCCAGAAAATATTAAAGTTATCGACATAACACACACCGTAAGCCCTGCAGGCGGACTGGAGCCAGTCGTGGAGGCCAAGGAGTCTACTGAAGCAGCCAGCATCGTGACCAACAGTGGGAATGGGACCAGAGATACAAATGGACTTTCCACACTGCTTTAAAAATTTAAGAAGACCGGGTGTCGGGGGTACTGTGGGGTTGGTGACGGTCTTGTCTGAATTGTGTCTGCGGTGGGATTGTGGGGCGATTGTTGATGCATCTTGATGCATTATGGTTTTTCCCTGGGCAGGGTCTCTGGATGGCTGCTGGGCATAGTTTGTGCATTGGAGTCTGGGGGATGCATTTCCTCGTTGGCTTGGAGGGACCTGTTTGCGTCCCTGTTTTGCTTCGTTGGCCTCGGATCCATGCTTCCCCATTTCTCTGTCGGCCAGTTGTTGGACCCCTCTGGATACTGAGGTATATAGTTAGTTTTCAGGATGTGCAGTGTGGGTGCGGGGCAGGGCTGTGCTCCGGTTTGTTCTGGGTTTGTGCCTGGAGTTCTCGGCCCTTGATGGGTGGGTGGGTTGTTGGTGGAATGCAGCTGAGCTAGTTGATTTTGCCTCGTTGCTGGTTTGGCTGGTGTTCCATGGCGGCCGGGGGGCGCGCTGGGCATGGGGGATGTCGGCTGGCGCCGGCGGCCTTAATTTTTTCCGGCGGTTGGGGGGACGGTGGAATTTTATTGGCGGGTGCACGGTGACCTGTGCGGCGCATTTGCTGCCGGGCTGGGACTTGCTGCTGGTGTTTCTCTCCGCTGGCTTTCACTGTCGTGTTGTTCCGTTTGCTCTCTCTCGTTTGCCCAACCTCGCACGCGGGATTCGCGGGGGTCTGCTGGGCATGGGTGTCGCCGTGCTCGCGCAGTGTGCACGTTGGGCTCATCACTTGGTGTTGATGATTGCGTGGCATTTGCGCATTTTGGTTGTTTGCTGTGCGGCGGTGGGGTGCTGGATGGGGGGAAGCTACTGGTCTGTTGTGTGTGCGCCGCGGTCGGTCCGGGCGCTGCTCTTCCTCTTTTGCGCTCCGTCGGCATTACGTTGTCAACTGCCATTTGGGTCGGGGTCTTCTGCGTTTGCATCGCAGTGCATCTGGGAGTCTTTGTTTTTTTTTATTTATTTATTATTTGATTTGATTTATTCTTTTTCTTTCTCCCACCCCTATTGGCTACTGGGGTTCTTGCCTGCCTGTTACAGTCGTGGCGTCCCACTCTCACTAACAACTACATTCTTTAACAGGCTTATGCGCACACACATGTACACACACACACATACAGACACATTCACCCACACGCACACAGACACACACAGACACAAACAAACTTAGGTTGTCCCTGGTAGAATTATTCCTGATGCCTTTCTTTCAGTTACTTATTTAAATTAATTATTATTCCAGCTCTCGTGGCTGTGTTGTGTTGCTTATTTAGTGTGTGTGACTGTTTCTTGTTTTCATTGTTCTCTTAGTTGTCTTAATATGTCAGCTGTTTATTGCTGCTGTTCGGCTGGTTGTTTTTAACTATTATTATTATTTTTATTGTTTGTTTGTGTTTGTTTGTTTGTTGTTGTTTTTCTCCTCCCCAAGCCTGTTCTATTGCAGGTTTCGTTGCTTTCTGCAATTGGTGTTTCCCACAGCTTTTCCCTGTTGTCCCCACCTTGCATCCCCCTTTCCCCCTTCTCTTACAGGTGTTGTCCTTTCTCTGTGCTGTCTGTTTGTGTCCTCCATCCCCGTGTCTGCCCCACTGTCTGGCCTGGTGAGAAATCAATACATAATTAAATAAATAATAAAACAGACAAAGGAGTATTTTAATACTCTCTTGTTAAAGTAAAATCTGTCTGGCACAATATGGTATCCAGGTCATTATACTCTATACCAGGCTGCTGGGCAGGACAGGTAAAATAAAAAAAAAAGAAGTTAAGAAGACGGTTAAAATCTGATTTTGTCAGCTCAGACTGCTGAAGAGCTGTGTCATTTGTTCCCACATGGACTATCACTCTTGTGATGGATGGACCGCTGGATGGACCGGAGTGTCGTTAGACAAGGCTGCATAGCGGTTGGAGAGGCCGATGTGCGGAGGAGAGGCAGCCCCGTCCGAGCCTCTCTTGCAGCCACGGACCACCACTTCAGCCCATGTTGACTGATGCTTCAGAGTCAAGCAAAAGGAAAGCCTGGGAAGGGTAGAGGGGTCCCATAGCACGGTGTCCTGGATGTTAGCGGTTGCGCTAAGAGAAACAATCTGTTTGGCTTGTACTGAAGCCACATCTATAAAGCCAGTCAGCAGGGAATCTTTCTCTTTGAGTTCCTCTGAAAGTCGTCGGATGTCTTCCATAAGGTCAGCAATCTTTTTGTTCGCTTTCTTAAGGAGTGTAAAGTCCTCATGGGGCAGAGTTATCTCGGCTAGCATAGTCACCCGAGCTTTGTTGTGGTCCGTAGCGTTGATGGCGTTTTTACGGTCATCTAGCTTAAAATCCATGTGAGAGATCACATCATGTCTGCTTTGATGATGGTAGAGCTGGAAAATAATTTAGTGTTTACTGCCCTGCAGTGGTCACAAAGAGGAACTACCTCAAGGCAGCACATGTCAAGTCAGTGGTAACGCAGTAAGAAAACACATAAGTAATGTTTTGGACTATACCATACTTTCTGCAGCAAAATTCATTTGGTTTTCTGTTGTGAGTGATTAAAAGTGAAAAAGGGCGTGTACTATTCTTTACAAATACTGTATTAATAATAAGGTAGTAGGAAGTATTCTTTAAGATATTTGTTCAAATTTTCAGTGGCAAATATTTAAACTTAACATTGATTAAAATTGATTTTTGCAAGTTGAAAAGATAAATTAAATTTTATGTATTTTACCACTGTGAACATACAAATGTATTTTGAAAAATTTGAACATTTTATTAACAGAAAAACGGGAAAGGGTGAATCAATGTATGTATTTGATTTCATATTTTATGTTGTACTTCATGGTCCTTACAAAGTGGTAAGGTAAATAATAAGGTAAGGCTATATTGTGCAGCTCCTCATCATACTTGGAAAGTTCCACACCAAAAAAGTGGACTGGATCTAAACCCTGCTTCAATCGATTTAGTGTTGAACTGAAACACAACTGCACCTCAGCAGAACAGTTAAAAAATAAAGAACTGAATTTGAGACGTATCTGATTATTTGTATCTTTACAATTTTTGTTGATATAATGAACTTTACATCAATAACTTAAAATAACACAGTAAGACACCACACTGACATCTCAGACACCAATATTTAAAAAATAAATCTAACGTAACAAACTGAAGCAAAAATAGAGAGAAATATTGATAAAATGATTATGTAATTGCTCTTTAGTGGTCACAGCTAGATCCTCCAACTCCACAACCTTTAATCATAATAATAGAGATATGCATTCTTGTTTGGAGGTAGTCATGTTAATATTAGGTAATAATATCTGTACGAATTCCAATTGAACAGCAGTCAGGTGCAAAAATATGTTACCAAAATGTCAAGCTCATAAGGAGTTGCAATTCGTTATGATACACTTGAAAAAATGCCATTATTGGTAAGAATCTGGTCTATCAAAATAAAAGCCACAAAACTCAGAACAAAGTTTTTTATTTTTTGCTTGCACCACGTGTTGAGTGTTTTTACCAGATGGAATTTGCACACCATTTATATTATATTCTTCTGTGAAGTTCACCTTGTACATCTTGATATTATATTTGCACGTCTTGCCCTGTTTCATATACTGACTGATATGAATAAGATATTGAAAGTGTTGTCTGATTGTATAAATAGAATAAACCATCACCTGTTTGATTAATATTCCCCCTGAGTGCACAATAAAAAAAACATTTAAGAAAATAAAAAAGAAGAGATGTTCTATCAAAACAACCCAACACCAGTTTGATTGATATTCCCTTGCGAGCACAAATAAATACAAGATTCAGTAAAATAGTCTGACATTACTCTTACTTGACAAATTATTACTAACATACTACAGACCAATGCAACTGATTGTCATTTATATTTAATTCATATACTTTTAATAAGTTGGTGCAATTTTAAAGTTAGTTCCATAATTTCTATTGTGTAATAAAGGGTTGAAATACCTGCAACTAGAATAGAAAAAACCTGTTTGAGGACCTTAACCTTTGACAAGTTCAGTTCATTGTGGATGTTTGCGCCAAGTTTGAAGAAATGCCCTCTATTGTCAGCATGGTGAACATGGTAAACATTATACCTGATTAACATACACATGTAGCATTGTCTTAGTGAACATTTTAGCATGCATTAGCATTTAGCTCAAAGCACCACGGTGCCTGAGTACAGCCTCACAGCAGAAGGGTCCAGCTTTGGCCTGTAGACCAGGGAGCCCATTGTGTATAATCTCACAATGGACCAATGGAGGACTATGAGGTCGCTGTTGAATCTAGTTCGAAGTTCATCACAAAAGAAGATGGCATTTGAGATTGTAATCCACCTTTTAGTTTCAGTCTTTATGCTAATGTTATGACTCCCCGTATTGTTTAATTTTATGCTGCCATCAAGTACAATGTTTACACATGGGTGGTAGAAATTGTGCATTCATGTTGTGTTGGAATAATTGGAAATTTGTTTTCCCTAACTGGGAAATTCAAGTGAACGCCCTCTGAAGTCAGAACAATTTGGAAAGTCAAAGAGATTTGTGGCACACACACTCTACTGCATGCTGTTCTCTTGTAGAAATCCACTCTCTTTGAGCACAGTATTGACAGTTTGTATGAGGCGGGTGCTGTAGCTCAGCAGTCGGTCATCGTAAATCAGCTGGTCTGGTTTCAGTTCGGTTTGTATCGCAGCTCTGCACAGACAGAAAGCAGAAATCCAACTGTTATACAAACTGAGCTACAAGCACCAGAGTGCTCAAATCTGCATTTGAGAGATTTCTTTTAATAATAACCTCAATGTCCCTCATAGAAACAGAGGGGACTCTTTGATAATTTAACAATGCGATTTTTCAATCCCATTTTGTTTATCCAAAACTGATCCTGAAAAAATTGGATTGATTTAAATTGCTGAATGTCTTTAATCAGGTTTCTACTCTTTCTAAGTATAATCTTTATCTTCAGCTCGCTGAATTCTAGGCTGGGTGGTAGGATGGGGGTAGAATTAAAAAACAATTACCAACATTATGATGGAATTCTGTGTAATTCTATGAATTAGTATTGATTGAAACTACACTGCTGACTGAAGCCACTGCTGATGGTGACAAGCAGGGATTAACCTGTGACTTTCTGTAGATCTGAATAGGTCCAACACAGGTCCTGTTTAAAAGGGGTATAGTATAAGGTGTGTCGTATTGTTCAACTCTAGATTATTATACAAGATGTAAACAAAAAATTAAACAATTAAATTAAACTTTTAACATTATGTCAATAAGAGAGCGATATCAGAGCCATCCAATAAGCTCACTACGAACGTTGTGTAGGGCCCCACATGTTAAGAAGAGCTCCGATCGAAGCGAGTGTTAATGTTTACAACTTTGAGAGGATAAAGAGGAATCTAGCCTATCCTTCTGGACACAAGAAGAGAAAAAAACTCACTGACAGCAGTCAGGTAAATGTGTTTTCTCTCCTCTCAAAGTCTGATGTCAGCAGATAACAGTGATGTTAAGTTAATAAGCATCTGCAGTGCATCTCTCTAGTCTGTCTTGCTAACCCAGCTTGGCAGCACATCTCTTGGTCTGTCTGTGTTTTGGTTGCTTGCCAGACTTTGTGCCTAAACAACATTACAATAAATTACAACTATTAATTAAGTTTGATGAACGCAGATGGGAAACAGTGTTTATAAACTATGTTCATGCGATCGTCAGCCAGTCCAAGCACAGTGGATCCACATTCAGCCTCAGCCAGTACTAGCTTGGACCCAGTACAGACACCTTCAGCAGGTCACACAGACCCAGGTGAAGTACAGGTTTACTAAGAAAATAGTGCAGAGCAAAATGTGTGCTGTGATTCTTACAGAAACTCATGGTGTAGGTGGTATTGACACAGATGATGTTTCAATAGAATAAATGCAGCTGAATGCATTAAATGAACATCTTATTAAAAGAACAGTGCTGTAGTTACTTACAAATACAAAAATTGTCAAGTTCAAATTCAAGTTTGATGGAAAAAACTTTTAAAAGCAGCTCTCTGGATCTTTGTGGGCTACGGCTACCAGATGTCATTCAGATTTCTGTAGAATGAATGTAAAGTCATTTTTCCTCTCTTCCTCTCTCATGGTTGTGAAAATTCAATTTCACTATGTTTACACCTGCTTTTTAGATAATTTCCCCAACAAAACTCACCATCTCAGACTGTGGGACTTCAGTGAATCCAACAAAATACATAATAAACCGCAGTTAACATTTCTACTTTTATTTGTATGGTCCTCACTTAAAAGCATGTAAGGAGAGTGGCACCCATTGAAAACACTTTCTAAAACATCTCTTGGGTCTGTTTGATAAACACATTTATTCCTTCAGGAGAAGTCTGTTTTATTAATTGTTTTTATTTGCAGCTACATGGACCAATGGTGTGGAGGAATTGTGTCACATTCTCCTAACACATAAAAGTACAATCACAACTGATCTGATCTGAACTGATTAGGAAGTAAACAACCACTTACCTTGTGTGGTACATCCGTGCTATATTCCTGTCAACCAAGGTGCAGCCTTTCTGTGAGCTCAGCACTTTGTGGACGGCCGTGGAGAACACAGTTCGTGGGTTGACAATGATCTTGGTGTTACCGTAAAGAGGGGGTTCCTGGTACAAGTGAGCCAGGATGTTCACCCCGGGCACATTCTGCCAGCTGGGGCTCTGCTGGGGCAGAGTTTGGGAGGTGGGAGGAGGCAACTTCATGGTGTTGGGGAACACGTTATTCTCAAACAAGTAACACAGGTCAGCCCCATATTTATTTTCCAGCAGAGGCAAAAGCGCCGTCCAACTGGTAAAAAAAGAAAAAATATACTGTTACTACAATTTTTAAACACTACCCACATACAAGCAGCTTAACAGAAATAAATGCTTTAACACACAATAACACAGTATAATGGAGTTGGAAGCACACACACACACACACACATATATATACATATAGCCACTCTCCCAGTTTGGGGGTCACACCAGTGCTCCAATTACTGCTGGCACCACTGTTGCTCTTACTTTCCACATCTTTTCTAGCTCCTCTTTCAGCCCTTGGTGTTTCTCAAGTTTCTCGTGTTCCTTCTTCTTGATGTTGCTGTTGCTTGGGATTACCACATCTATCACTGCAGCCTTCTTCTGCTGTTTGTCGATCAACACGATGTCTGGTTGGTTAGCCATCACCAGTTTATCAGTCTGGATCTTGAAGTCCCACAGGATTTTATCTTAGTCATTCTCAACTACCTTAGGAGGTGTTACATTTTGAACGTGGGACTTCCAGCCCATACTCATGGCAGATGTTACTGTACACTATGTCAGCTACCTGGTTATGGCGTTCCATGTACGCTGTTCCTGCCTGCATCTTACACCCTGCCGTTATGTGCTGTACTGTCTCAGGGCATCCTTGCACAGTCTGCACCTGGGGTCCTGCCTGGTGTGGTGGGAGTTAGAACACTGAGCTAGGAGTTATTTCTTTTTCAGTGTTGATGATGGGTTTCATCAGGTTGCACCTGACGCGGACCTTACTGGTATTGTGTTTGCGGTTTCACTCATGCCTGAGGTTGGCAATTAGCATTAAGGACCTTGCCTGGATACCCCCGCCCTGACAGGGAATCGAACCTACAGGTGATCGTGGGTTTGATTCCCGGTCAGGGTGGGATCACCTGTACCAAAGTCAGTTGCATTAACCACTGAGCTAACCAGGAGCTATATATATATAGATATACTGTATACACACACACACACACACAAGTGTTGCATTTGTAAACATCATTAACTCCTCCTATGAAGCATCGATTAGTGCTTTATAAACATTATAAATGAGTGTGAGATCAAGATTGTATTTCATCAGTCAGCGAACTAAAAAAGACATGATAACTTTATTGCAAACCAAGCATCATTTCCAGAGGTCGATTTATCAAAGACTCTCATTAAATAAGTGCTACCTGTCGACTGTCTGGGGCAGAATGAGTTCGTCTATGTCCTGCAGAGCCACATATCTGGACTGGTACATGTATCTGTAAACACAGTCATTGAGAGCAGCAATCTGGCCAAAGTAGTGGAGGTCACCTGGGCCGTGTTGAGGAAGCCAGCCTCGAGATACATTCAGAAATCTGGACAGAGACCAAGGAATCACCTCTACTAAACCTGAAAAGAAGACATTGAAAGAATTAGATCAGCCAAGAGGTTTTAATTCAGTCAGTACAACTTTAATCAAAGAAACTTTTATTTGCTTTGCAGTAAGTTATGTTTGGTGGTATGACTCTGTTCCGGGACCTCTACCTTATAAGGCGCCTTGTATTGAATTTGCCAATAAACACTAAGGAGAATCACCTGAGCTGCCAATTGATGTTGACTGGCTTTGAGATCAGCTGCTATCAACTGAGCCCTGTTTCAGAAAGCAGGTTTAAAAAAGTCTGAGCTTATCCCTGAGCTGAGTTGAATGAGCCTGAGATGGGAAACTGAGTTTTTGGTTCCAGAACAGCTGATGCAATATAATGTACATAACTATGTTTTCAGTGGTGTATAAAGACCTCTGCGCGGACCGGCTGCAGCTGGCCAAACGGCCTTCATGCAGCTTGGCTCTGATGTCGCAGGCAGGCCATTTCCTCCCCTCGTCGGGGAGCGGCATGGTTATGAGCCCACGAGTGTGCCTGCCCCACCTCATGCGGACCCCCAGGTGACTGTGTCTGCCTCCGCCTCCCTCCCCCCACCGGGGATACGGTACGGCTGTGGTCCCCCCAAGTGGCAGAGCGCAGATGGCCCCGGTGGAGCAATGCTCCCATGCTGACTCCAGCATGGTGGCGCATGTTTCCCCCTGTCTCTCTGCTGTCTCTAGAGACAGTGGCGGGCCGAGGAGGAAATATTCTGCTTGTGACATCAGAGCCAGACTGCATGAAGGCCACGCAGCCGGTCCGTGTTATATGTTATGGGAGAGAGCATGTGCAGCTTTGCAGCAAGCTCAGGCTGCTTGTTCGGCTAACATACAGCTGGCTCACACAATGTGGGGAAGTGAGAAACAGCAATGATAATTTTTGTTATCTTTTCTCAAAAGCAGCTGTATGTAAAGTGCAACAGTAAGGTCACGCAGTTTACAAGAAACACATTTCTCCCCAGCATCACTGTCGCCTGCCGTGCGTAATGTGTTCGGCACACACAATGATTCTGAAGTGATTTTGAATGAGAGAAAGCAAGTAGCAGTACGTGACGGTGAAAGTTAGCGGAGGAAAATATTTAAATTACTTCGTAAGTTATCAGTCTGGTGAACATTTGCAGTGTAGGTCACAGTGTGTCCGTTAAGTCTGTTGTTTCCGCAACGGCTGGAAAAGTGAAGGCAGTTAGCACTAGCTAACCCAATTCCCATTTCAAATATGTCTTTTAATAGGCTACATTTTGTGAAGTGGTTGTCTTTAATTGTCCACTGCATCTGTTAGGGCCTGACCATAGGCTCGCCATTCATCTGTGATAACATCTGAGCCTCTTCTTACATGATGTTGGTCGGCAACAGGTCTCTTGAGCGATCTTTCACCACCCTGAAATTGAGTTTTCTTGATGTAATTGTGTTGTGTTTTTGTGCTAAACTGCAAAATGTCCAAAATTCATACAGATTGTCCATAAAGTGAAGAAACATAAATAAAAGTTGTTTTCCTGCACAAAATGTGTGTCACTTTACTTAACTTTACTTAACAAACAATTACGTGTTATAAGGTCTTATAATTAGTTCATTTACTACCTAACTTGTTGAGGAATGAGAACCGCAGGTTGAAGCTAAACTGGTGTTCTGTACACATACTGTACATCCTGATAAAGTTAAATTATATTTCAGTGTCCAGAGGAGTTGGACAACTGGTTATTAAAGGAGGGACGCTGGTGACCATGGAGGAGCTAAGGCTACTGAAGTAAATCAGGGATGTAAACTAGTCTTTTTAAGCAATTGAGGAGACATTTCTTTTGGATTTTAATGTGTAAACGAAATGCTTAGTAATTATCCAGAATTTACACAGACAAAAAAATGCAACAAGATGGATCGCTGCCCTCTGAATTGTAATTAAATTGAATTGTGAGGTACCAAGAGATTCTCATTCCTACTGCCCAAACAGTATTCCCATTCAATTACTTTAAAATGTCTTTTACATTTTGTGAAGTGGTTGTCTTTAATCATCCACTGCATCTGTTAGGGCCTGTGAGGTCCATAGGCTCACCATTCATCTGTGATAACATCTGAGCCTCTTCTTACATGATGTTGGTCGGTAACAGGTCTTCTCTTGAACGATCTTTCACCACCCTGAAATTGAGTTTTCTTGATGTAATTGTGTTGTGTTTTTGTGCTAAACTGCAAAATGTCCAAAATTCATACAGATTGTCCATAAAGTGAAGAAACATAAATAAAAGTTGTTTTCCTGCGCAAAATTTGTGTCACTTTACTTAAAGCAAACAATTCCGGAGCCGGGCTCTGCCGGGGGGGACGTGCGTAATTTGTGGAGCGGCAATAGGATAACACTACACGCAGGGTTTTGGGTGTGTATCCTGTCTGCACTAAGTGTAACGTATGACACTATGGCGAGTGGATAGTGTCACTGATAACCTACCAAAGGGGACCGTTGTGTGACAGCTACGTGTGAATAGGCTACTCCGTCGCCAGTGCACAACTTTGTTGATCAGCATGATCCTTATCCTTCCCGCATCCCCTATTACGGCCGCCGGTGACTCCGGCCTCGACGCTGGCTAGGTTGCCGCGAGGCAAGCTAACGTTAAGTTCTTCATTTTCCATCGGGATGCTACACTAAGAGAAACCAGCACACCATTATAAAATGATACGAACGTAATTTCCCACTCTACATGGCCTACTGTTAATGCTCATAACATAAAGCTATAACCCATGATTCTATACCAAGAAGAAGACCATTTAATGTTCAATTGTAGACAAACATACTGGGAGTTTTGGGGAGTAACCACTTACATGTAATTTAGTCAAGTAATTAAATTACAAAATAAATGTAAGTGTTATCTGTTACAGTTAGGCCTACTGGGAAAAATATGTAATTAAATCAACATTACTCATGAAAATGTTCATGATTACATTGGGGGTTACATCAGAATATTTTCTGTAAAAACCTCAGCTATATGTTGAATAATATTAATTTTGTTGCTTTGCGTGTTTTTCATATGCACATTAAAACTAGAGAAAACTGTTTTGCCTCAAGGAGCTCATTGAACACTAATCAAACCCGTTTAAAGATCCCTTTTATTTTACAACCGTAAACATTTTGTGGTTGGGAGTGGGAATATATTGAATGTACAGTATTTCTAGGTATTTTTCACGCTTCCTTTTGGTTAGATTCACAAAAGAACCTTTTAAAAATTTGGACAAAGGCATCATACTAACAAAGCTAAAGCACTGTTTTGTTAAGTACAAACTTCTCAGCTGACATAACTTAATTATTTAAGTTGAGTAATATCTTGGATAAATATTATATTCATATAATAATATTGCTTACTTTTAGATTTTTGTGTAAAAAATTTTTTTTGTACTAGTACTAATACTAGTACTAGTCAACTCTCTGGACAAAGCCCTCGATCTACTGTTGCCGGAAGAGTGGGAGTCGGACTGGCTCTGCTCTTCCCGTTCACGGGTCTCTGAGCGGCTCCTTGCTTCCCCTGTTCCGACCTAGGTTGACTAGGTTGCTGCGGCGAGGCAAGCTAATGTTGAGCTAACAGGAAACTAATGTTGAGCTAACGTGTGGTCTACCCCGCATCAGCCGATCAGGCAGACCCTGTGTGTCAACATTGCCGAATCAGCAACACCAAACATGCACTCCCCACACTGTGTGAGCCTGCCATTAGCCAGGCGGCTAACCTGCAGCTCGAGCTCAAATCAACAAGCAGTACACTCTCTATTCGTGGTCTGAGGTCCTCTCACACACCCCTCCACACAGAAACTGTGTATGAGCCACACGAAAGCGGACTCTTCGTGTGGACGAAACACATGCCCTGTACAGACATTCCTCACTGACATGTGCGTCCAGGAGAACCCCTTTGTTTCACAAAAGCCAAGCTGTGTCATATGAGCCCATGAACGCGGACATTATGTTTCGTGTGGACAGGATACACACACTCGACCCTTTGTATGGTGCTGTCCTATTGCCGCTCCCTGGTGTGACCGCCACGGTCGCAAGAATGTCCGCAGGCCCAAGGCTGCTGCAGGCGCAGCTCCCTATGCCGTCCCCTGATGCCCTGCCCGCCGTCACGGCCGACGCCTGCCCTGCTGACGCAGCTTCACGCTCCCAAGGCCTGCGGTGGCCTGCTCATGGTCTAACCCAGCCAGCATTCACGGCGTTCCAGGAAGCACCAGTGACATTTTGGGGGGGGGGGTTGTGTGTTCACTGTTCATGTTCTGCCTGCAGTTTCTCTGTTGAGACAAAGTGTTTTGAAATATACACAAACAGAGCCCTAAAGAGCATGTTCCTTGGGCCACTGCTGCCTTAGCTGAGTCAGCGGCCACACATTTCCCCCACACTGTACAGACCGGCTGCAGCTGGCTGGACAGCCTTCATGCAGCCTGGCTCTGATGTTTGGAGTGGCTCGTTTTCTGCTCTATGGGCAGGTGGATGAACAGCCTGGCCCACTGGGATCACAGGCTGCAGTTCTCCTCCCCCCCTCCCCCCTTTGCCTGGATAGAGGAAACAGTTCTCTCCTCCCTAGCTCAGATTTCTGACCTCCAGATGGGCTCCGGAGTTCAGCTATCTCCAGAGTTCCCTGATCTGATTGCCCGGATCTGGCTCAGGTTTGGCGTGGCAGAGGTCAGTCTGTTTGCCAACCAAGAGTACGCTCAGTGTGCCCCGTGGTTTTCACTGAGGTAGCGGGACAACCCATTGCGGTTTGTGGAGGCCTTAGCGCATCCACTGTGGCTTCCTTGGCTGTTGCTTTGCTGATGCTTTTTTGCCGGTTCGGCTGACCCCGCACCTCCTGCACCGCCTGTGGTTTTCAGCCTTGGCAGTCATCCTGGTGGGAAAACTCCCCTGGAGGGATGCGCTCTCTCAGGCGGGGGGGCGTGATCAGGAGCTATACGCTTCACCGCCACACCCACAGGGGGTGGCCAATGAGGAGCGGCACCTGTAAGGTCTACGTCTCTCCCGTAAGGTGGTGTGCACCATCCTAGGGCCGAAAGGCGCCTCTACTCAGTCCTCTTACTCCTCCACATTGTCAGCATTCCAACGCTGGTGTTTTGACCTGGCGTTGGACCTGGTGGCCTGTCCGCTGCCTTTGGTGCTTATGTCCTCCAGCTGCTCATGGACAGAGGTCTGGCGTTGAGTATGGTTAAGACCTACATTTCCACCATTTTGTCCTGTCACAAAGGGTTCGGTGACAGGACGGTGTTCACTCACCTGCTGATGTAGCGTTTCCTGAAGGGGTTGCGGAGGCACAGGCTGGTATTGTGGCCTGCCGCCCCACAGTGGGATTTGGCACAAGTGGGATTCTGACCCAAGCCCCTTGATCTGGCTGCCCTCTCTGTAGCTCCGTCATGTCTCAGGATCCAGGGTGATGGCAGCTCTACTTTCCTGCGCCCTAATCCAGCATTCATGCCTAAGAGCATCACCAACTCCTTTCGGTCATGGGTTATCACTCTCTCTGGCTTCTTTCCTCCCACCCCATTGGTCTGAGGACGAAGCTGCGTCCAACCTCCTCTGCCTGGTGTGCGCTGTCCTACTACGTGGCGCGCACGGCTGCCTGGCGCTGTTCGCAGCGCCTGTTAAGTCCAAGGGGCTTCCCTTGTCAGCGCAGCACCTGTCTCACTGGTTGTAAGAGGCACTCCATGAAAGGCGTCTCCTCCTCTGTGGCGTTGCACGGCGGAATGTCGGTGGATGACATCTCTACGGCGGCCTCCTGGTCTTGCCCGTGCTCGTTCATCCATTTCTACCTGCGGGATGTCTCCCACTTCTTGCTGACTCACTCAGTACTGAGTGTTCTGTCTGAGTGATTGTCCTCTGTGAGTACACAGTGCGCTTTTTCCCAACCAGAAGGTGGGGGGAGTGGCCCATGCTCACGCTGGCCCTGCTCTGTGCACAGCTGTGGGGCCCCCCATCCCGTCCCGACCCCTTACGCATGGGTTGGTTCTCCGCCTTCCCATTGACAGTTGCACACACGCCAATACCAATGCCGTGAGTTGTAGGGGACTGGATGGCTTATTATGTTGGCTCTGGGCAGGTGGGTCTGTGCTTGGTGGTACAGTATGGGCCATTGAGGCTTTGACTCATCCTGCTTCGCATCTAACCCAATAGCGATTGCCTTAGAGGGCAAAGCCTATACGTAATAGGACGATAGTTACATACAGGGGTGGAAATGAACACCCGCCAAGCGCCAAATGCGGGTAGATTTTGCGTTTGGCCTATTCGGATATCGCCATATAATAGGCTTTTGACGGTACCTAACAGCGTTGGTTTTTGTCATGTGTTGCACTTAAATTTGTACCAAGGGATCTAAAATCATGTAACACATGGATTAGGGGCGTTCATTGGTTGTTGTTTATGTTCATTTCAGGTTACTTGTGTCTTATTGGCGTACATATGTAAGGGGGTGGGCGTTAGGGGATTGAAGTCAGGGTCGTCTTTAAGTTTGTATTCAACAGAATACCTTATTATCTCCGTTAAAAGTACTGAAACAAATGTTTATGTGACAGAAAAAGGCAAGTTATTATTTTGGCAAGAAAAAAAAATGTCTGGCCGGTGGAGTTTTTCATCTACCAGTCCCATTGGCAGGTGAGCCAAAAATTAAATTTCCACCCCAGGTTACGTATTGTAACTCCAGATTCTATGAGTATAGGCACAGACCTCTGAAGCTTGATTTATACTCCTCCGTCGGGTCTACGTGCATAGCTACGCCATAGGCTACACACGTAGCCATGCATTTATACTTGTGCATCGGTGTCTCTGTCATTCTGCAATTACACCGCCAAACGCTAGTCGGCGGTAGCGCTGTGGCATCCACTGTGTTGACTTTTGCTGGCCGAGCAGGCTAACTTCCGATTGTGGGGGTAAAATTGTATACTTGCGGCTGGGATAGCCTTTTCAAATGTTAGCGACCGAATGGATAACATTCTGATAGTGAAACGAATCATTTCGCTTGGGTTGTGACGGTCAAATATTGATCCACTGTTTATATTGAGCCGCCGTTTTGGCCGCTAGTCAAACTTACTTGAAAGCACGGGGCACTTCCTGTCTGCTCGGAGGCATTGCTAGGCTACCCAGCTGACCAATCACAGTGTTTATGGTCCGCGTCGCCTTAACGTGTATTTACATTTTTGAGGAGGTGCACGTCAGCGACAGCGTAAGCTACGGGGCTACGTAGAGGCTACGCCGTCGTTATAAATTACACTTAAGCAGTGGGCCTCACTGGACCTTGGTTCTCAGAGCTGAAAAAACGTCTCACTGTTGTGTATATATACAAGGTGCGGACGTAGGACAGGGTGGGCGTAGACAACTTTTCTCAGTGCTGCACAGGCGCACATAGGTGTAACATCAAATAAACACTGCTACGTTAGTAACGTAATGTTACATTAGTGGCAAAATTCACTGTTTCATTTGCATATCAAATGAACTAATTAGCAATCATTAGCAGATCGTTGCCACCCACCTTCATCACAAACGCAGACAGGTTTCGACAAGAATGCCGTGAACGGCTGAATATTATAAGGAGCTGCCCAACGAGGTGCCTGATGCAAAAACACTAAATCCAGCACTGAACAAATCCTGCACCACAAACAGTAATAATAGGGAATGTACAAGATTGTAGTTCTGTGACTCCTGTATGGCAGATTTGCATGATTCAAAGTTCAGAAAAATATATTTTTCTTCATGTAGGCCTTCATTTAACCCTCTGTCTGAACAAGCAGTAGATGCTGCTGTCTCTTTAAGGCCCCCCTCTCAAAGCCTGCTGTCTTCTGATTGGACAAGACCCGAGCATGTTACCAGGCTGTTGTTGTTGCTGTGGGTTGCCATGCCATTAGTGTGGGAGCACGTGACCATATATGGAACTCTGGCTCTGTATTACCTAGAAAGGAGCTGTTGGTAGAAAAAGCAGTTCAAAACAGAACGTTCAGAACAGGAGGAAACCTGAGGTTTTTGCTCACAGTGATTTCGTATAAATGCTTTAACCTAATTTTTTTAAATTTTGGCCATGTTTAACATGAACATCCAACATTATAACACGGTAGATAAGTCATAAAATGCGGAAAAGCATAATAGGTCTCCTTTAAAATAATGTATTTGTTGTAGTTGTTGTTGTTGTAGTTGTAGTTGTTTCAGTTTCATTTTGCACTGCTGAGGGAAGCAGAGTTGCAGTGTATAAGTCAAGTTATTTGTTGTTCTACATAGGCTAAGCAAATGGTGGCTAGCATTAGCTCCTGAAGTAGTATGGTAGGATTAGTATTTTTTTTCTTTGGATAAAGTAAGCTACTGTGTGTTTGGCTTCGTTAAACTTTTTTTTGTAAAGCATTTAGCAAGGGCATAGGTACGCATTTGTCTTAATATGTTGACTATGACACTCAGGTAGTTATTTGTCCAAAACAAGATAAAATAAAGATATCGTTTAGCCTGTTCGGTGTAGCTTTTTCACACTTAAACAGTGTGCAAAGACTGGCTGTATGGATTCATCTTGGCTGAATTGAAGTTTACGTACTGTTACTACGACATTGTTTCCCATCCCTTTCCTGGAGAAAGTTACCACCTGTACTGCATGATTTAATCTCTCCCTGCTTCAACACAGCAGATTTAAGCAGCTTCCAGATACATAATGAGTTGACAGTGAATAAAGTAAAAGTATTATTACAGCGGGCTACTAACTTTTGTGTCTCCATTCATTTTTATGGCAAGTAGTGAGCTGCTGTGTGTGTGAGAAAGTGTTGACCACGTAATGAGCGATTAAGTCTCTGTCTGTCTAGGCTCAAGCTATTATTTAATTATTTATTAATCTCCGCTGGTAACGTTCATTATACTATAGACCCCCACGAAGCTCAAACTATAACTGTAGTCCAGTTCCCACAGTTGTCAGTTTTTCACATTAGATTCAGCTGATATGATGATTTAATGCTATAGTATATATATTACTCTTCAAAGGGAACTTATGAATGAGAAGTGTGTGTGTGTGTGTGTGTGTGTGTGTGTGTGTGTGTGTGTCTCTTTTAAGAAGACTGGAAGAGAGACTAAGTTACACTCTTAATCAATGAAGTTATGTTTTTCTGTGAATGATGTGGCTGGCTGTATGGACGGAGTTAACGTCCTACAGAATAAATCAATAGTGCCTGTAAAAAAAAATACTGTTACTAGTGTGGTGTATAACATATGTGTATTTGACCATGACACAGTTTAAAAAACACTGTAGCAGCTGGATAGAGGATTAGTGACCTTTTAAGGGGAGAGTAGAGGTCAGTGTTTATGTAGGGACTGAACCCTTCTATGGTGTCTAACAGATGTTTACATTTATCCTACAGGACTGTGCCCTTATATGGATTGGTGCCTTAGTTTGCAGACTCAGACCCTTATCTGGTATCTAACAGATACCTAAACATGTCCTATATAAGCTGTGTTTGATGTACAGAGAGACAGAGTGGTCATCGGGCTGGGTCACTCTCCAAGCTGCTGCAGAGCTTGTAATTGATGCTGAACTCCTTGATGTAATAAACTTTTATGATCAAGAACAGTGTCAAGCGGATTTCTTCTCAACACATCATCGCAGCATTATTGTTCGGACACCACACTAGTTAAGTTATTGAAGCGATATACATAAGGCTTTGTTGCTACACTGGCACGTTAAGGGCTAAGAAGACAGAATAGGCTCAAATCAATATGTAAGGAATTAGCCTGCTAGTTTTCACTTACAATGTTGACTAAATAATTAAATATAAATCAATGACAAAATCCCTTCCCAGAGAGTGTCTACATGATGAAATTTTATAAGTTTAGAATGCGTTTTCTGTCAAATCACACTATTTTATTTTGTATTTTTTGCATGCATTTCCTGTCCTGACAGCGGAGGTGTCTTGGAGCCTGCACCACAAGCGACTCCACAGTGGAGGTCTGCAGTTGGACCCTCTTGGAATAAGAAACCAACTCATGAGTCGTCCCTCACATGCCCTAACCACACACGTTACACCTCACCAGGAGTAAGCTGTCCACATTTTGATAATCAACAAAATAAACTGTATTTGCTTGGCCTGGTGTTCTGTGTTTAGGTTCAAATCTCTGTTTTTTCCCTGTCTGCGCTTGACTGAATATGACACTGTTGCTTAGATGAAGCCACAGAGAATTATCATAAACTCTTTATAGCCTCTTTTAGCTACTAGTTTTGGTATTGTGGCACATTTACTGTACGGCTTAGTTTCAGTGTTTCCAGCAGCTTTTGTTTCCAGAAGGTCTGATAAACCCACTGTACACACAAATAAAAATCCAGTTTAAGGGTGGGGGATTTCTGGATATTAGGTATTGTGCTGTCAGGGCTTACATGGTCTTCCAAGTCATGTTGCTACTGGGATCAGTGTCTTTATAAAACACAAAAGTCTGACCAGGGATGCCTTTCAGTCACTGAGGAGACACACTACTGTCACGGACCTGGAAAACACTGTGTACTTGTATTTTTGTCTCCATCATGAACCTTGGAACAGATTTTTATCCTTTCTTCCTTCAACTCTTCCTGAGGAGCTGAAAGAAGAAAGTCAGTGCAGGAAAATGGGCATTTTGCTGCTCTGCTGTTTTGAATGGATGGATAAAATACCAACATAATCACACAAGATAAATACTCCACAGCCTCTGTACTTCACCTTTATGTGTGTAGTAGTCCAGTATGCGCTGTGTTTCAGGGCTGCAGCTGGTCTTGTAGATGGCAACTCTGTCCACCCCCAGTAACTGCATCATTTCCAGACTCTGGACCAGCTACAATACAACACAGGTATTTAGTTGACACACTCCATGGACATGCAATCACGACAATGTGAAACAGTCTTAGTTCCCTCATTATTAAAGGCAAGTAGTGTCAGGGGTGGGTGGGCTTGCAGAGGCAATGGGAATAGACCAAATGCGGACAGAACAGGCAGATAATGACAAGTTTAAGGATAAAATTGTAGCCTGTCAGTGATTAAAGCCAATAGTAAAGGAAGAAGCAACATGAGTAAGTTTCTTTTAGTCTTAGTTTAGTTTCTTTTGTTCTTCTGCATTTATTATTTCTGTCTGCTTTGGTCAGGATACTTTTTAAATGTCATTTTTAAGAAAAGAAACCTAATGTGAAATCAGTGCAATGGGACGTTACCTGCAGAACGTTTGTGAAATCAAACATGGTGGAGAGGCAGACGGTGAAGTTGTAAGGAAAGATGACACTGTTCGCCTCCTGGTTCTTCACCTCAAAAAACTCATTGTCAAGTATATCTAAGAAAAGAACCACAGATACATTTACATACTTTACTTACATACTTTACTTTACTGTACTGTACTCTTATAGTGCAGAAAGTTCCTGTAATCATTTCGCAGAGGCCAGTCAAATGGAATAAACGCATCCTATGTAACAGGACTAGATATTGATACTTAGATTTTGTACAGCTATTCCAGCACTCCTGGAGCCACTTCACGTTAGAAATGATGTCTCAGCTGAGAGTTTCCTTCAGCCCACTTGACATTATTCCAACAAGGTTTTTATTTGAAATCACTTAGTGTATTGGCACACATTTGTTAACAGTTTTAAACATCTCTCTGTCCACTGGCTGTGTCCCGGACTATTTTTAAGCTGCTTATGTTCAACCAGTCCTGAAAAAACCTGGCCTGGACCCCAGCATCCTTGACAACTGTCTCCCTATTTTAAAAATCACCTTCTATCTCAAAGATCTACTGGTTGCTAAGGACTGGAATAGCATTCATTAATTTCATTTAGCTGACACTTACAATTGCTTTACATGTCAGACGTCACACACCTCTGGAGGAGCTAGGGGTTAAGTGTCTTGCTTAGGGACACAATGATGGATGTCTCACAGTGGGAATCAAACCCATGGCTCCCACACCAAAGGCAAGCATCTTATCTATGCACCATCACCACACTAGCATCTTTGAAAAATTCCTGTCTGGTGTCTGCCAACACCATAGTACAGAGACAGCCTTTTTGAAAGTCACCAATGACCTCCTCTGCTAGTTTGTGCTCTATTCTGGTACTGCTGGACTTGAGTGCAGTGTTAGATACTATTGACCATGGCATTCTTTTGGACAGACTGAAGCGCTGGGTGGGCATATCGGGAACTGTTCTGAGCTGGTTTACTTCATACTTGTCAAATTGGAAGTGTTTCTATTAACAATTTCAAGTCATCATTTTCTCTTATTAATTACGGTGTGCCTCAAGGGTCAGTTCTTGGTCCAATTTTATTTTCTATATATATGCTGCTATATATAAGTGATTAGCAGATATGACATTTCTTTCCACTGTTGCTACGATGATACACAATTGTAAATTCCTGTGAAGCCCACTGACCTGAATATGCTAAACTCCTTACAGACTGCCTGATATAAAATGATATGATAAGATATAAAAGACTGGATGTCAAGTAACTTATGTTTTGAGCAACACGTAACTAAGAGATGTGGAAAATGTTGTCCATGCTTTTATTTACTCACATCATTATAAAACGTGTCTAAAATGTCTACAGACTGTACAAACTTCTGCTACCAAAAGGTACAAATTGGCTCCCTGTTTGTTTTAGGATTGATTTTAAGATTTATTGATTACTTTTAAGGCTCTCCATGGCTTGGCTCCTGCTTATATATTAGACCTTTTAACTTCTTATGAACCTCTGCGAAATTTGAGATCTTCTGTCTTTTCCTGTGACTAGGCTTAGAACTAAAGGGGACAGAGCCTTTTCTGTCAGGGCCCTGAGGCTCTGGAACGATCTGCCTGAGGAAGTATAGCGCTCAGAGTCAGTGTCTTCTATTAAATCTCTTTAAAAAAACACACTTTTATCAGAAGGCATATCCTGATTTTATCTGAGTTGCCTGTTTTATCTTACGGTGTTTCTTTTAGTCATATAAAGTTGCTATTTATTCTAGTCTCATGTTTGTAGTCAATCTGTTTTACCTACTTGTAATTTCCATTTCTTTGTCAATAGTATTTTGTATTTTGCATTGTCCTAGTGTATTTTATCTTTACAGTGGTGTTACATGCCCTTTTTCACCCCGTGTTTATCTTTTGTAAAGCACTTTGTTCGTTTGCTTGAAGTGCTAAATAAAGTTATTATTATAAAGTTAAAATAGGAGGAGAATGAAACACCTGAATTAAGTCATCATCAGGGAAGGTACCAATTAAGTATTATCATCTGGTAGAAATGACATTTTTCAAAAATTTAAACAACAACGTTGACCTGGTGATATAAAAGGAAAGTAAGAGGATCACCAAAGTCAACAGGATTCATTTCCTGCACACCACGGACAATGTTTTATGGCATAAACCTGAAGTGCAGAACCCCTTAGTACCTTCAGAGTCGTCTGCAGCAGAGGTCACAGCTATATGAGATGGGGTCTCACAGCCTGAAGGCACAGGACACATGATGTCTGCTGCCCCATATTTAAACCAAAAGTGATGGCTGTTGAGGTTGCTGACACCTTCAGAGAAGTATAGATGCTTCTGACAACAGATATGGCAGAAATAGGTTTCTTCCTTGTCCCTCAGCACCACTGAAATAACACGAACCTGATACCAGAGGACAAGAATAAAGATGTTATTACAACATCATGGGCATCACATTAACTTGTAACCTACCTTTTTATCCTTTTTAATTATCCTTTTATTTTACCAGGCAAGTTAATTAAGAACATATTCTTATTTATAACAACACACATTATCATGGCACAATTGTGGACAGTGAACACACTTATATGGAGCATTTATTTGGTCAGAATTATATCTAAAAGTCTAAATCAAAAACAAAAAGTCTAAATTGAAAACTACTACTACTGCTGGGTTTCAGGGCAGTGTGCTGGCACTCAGAGCTACCCCTGGAGTCCATAAAGTGCCTCTGCATCTGTCAAATCACACTCTTCTTTGGGAGGCAATCCTAAATGGCCAAATGACTAAATGTCCAATCCTAAAGGGGACTGCAGATGCGAATTAGCTTGAAGCTATAATCTGGTACAGTACATCAAATGGTAACGTTTATGTTTTACTGTACGCTCTCCATTTTAAATAAAGAATTTAGTAAATACCAAATTCATTTTCGACTTAGACTTGTAGTTTTCGCTCCACAAGGAGTAAAACTTGGCAGGATTGGTGCCCTGCTCTCTTCACTGACCTCATTGTTTGCTGTGCGGTGCTCCTGATAAGCTGATATCAGCAGTGTCTTCGACTTTTTGACTGCCACAAGAGACCCCTTTTGTCCCTGAGAAACTGCATGAGTGAAAACCATTAAACCAGTTGGTGCAACAGCTGTCTTTCCACAAAGCTAAATAGAAAGCGAAAGGATAGGACTAATAAAAGGAGGACTGTGTATGTTATCACAACCTAGGTCTTATTTCTTGGTTCTGGCCATCAGTCCTATCCAGAATGTTTATTCCGTCCTGTTTGCTAAGAACCAAAAAAACACAAAGCAAATTCCTTGTACGTGTAAACCTACTTGGCAATAAAGCTGATGCTGATTCTGATTCTGAAGAATAGTAACTTTGAAGTCAGCAAGTTAACTTCTGAGATCTGGCAACACGGTGATAACGCTAAAAAGGAGTCAGATGGGTCAAGAGACATGAGCAGCAAAATATCAGATGTAAACATCCACTGACTTCCTGACCTGGACCTTTCTGTAGTTAGGTGCACAGTTCCTGTACATAGAGGAATTATTCCCAACATTTCTCAGCAGTTTGTGCAGCACATTAATGCCTCTGAATTATGTTCCCTGGCATCACAGAGACCTTAATTAACGCTTAATTTGACCAAAAGTGTATTAGATTAGAATCGCATACCTCTCCTTTAAGCAAGTGCTTTGAGTGGTGAAACATAGCTATAAAATAATGTAATCCTTTGTATAAAATAAAAAGCCTAACCCTAACCATTCCGTTCCTGGACCTTAACCTCTCATCTTGCTGCAGTGATGTAAAAGTGTACTTTAGGACCTGCCATTCACCTTCAGTATTATAAAATGAGCCATGAGTGAAGATTAAGCTAGTGCCATCGTCAGGTACTAACTGGACAACCTAACATGTTCTTTGGGTGAGAAGAACCTGAGCACCTTCCTCCAGGTGACACGTATAGCAGACACAGGGAAAACATACAAACTCCACACAGAACGGCCCAGGACGACCGGGGTTTGAACCCAGGAGCTTCTGGCTGTAAGGCCACAGTGCATTCCACTGGACCACCCACTAGACCACCACTGACTTACATGCATTTTTCTGATTCATGTAATATACTTCAAAAGTATTGGAACAGTAAGGCAAATTCCTTTGTTTTTGTTGTTCACTGAAGACATTTGGGTTTAAGATCAAAAGATGAGTATGAGACAAGAGTTCAGAATTTCAGCTCTTATTTCCTGATATTCACATCTAGATGTGTTAAACAACTTAGGACATACCACCCTTTGTTTGAACCCACCCATTTTTCAAGTGAGCAAAACATGTGATGTTTCTTGTTGCCCAGTTGTTGCCTTTTAGGTTGATTGTCCAAACATTAAATAGCTCTGCATGACTAGTCTAAGTTTTCATCCTTGGTTCAAACCTATAAAGACTGCATTTCCTGTTAAAGAGGATAAACCAACATGAAGACCAGAGAGCTGTCTATGGGAGAAAAGCAAGCCTTTGTCAAGCTCAGAAAAGAAGGAAAATCGACCAGAGCCATTGGACAAACATTGGGCGTAGCAAGCACAACAATTTAGAATTTCCTGGAAAAGAAAGAAACTACTGGTGTACTGAGCAACAGACATCCAACAGGTCGGCCAAGGAAAACAACAGTAGCTGATGACAGAAACATGGTGAGAGCTGTGAAGAAAACCCCCCAAATATCAGTAAGTGACATCACCAACGACCTCCACAGTGCAGGGTGAAGGTATCACAATCCACTGTTGGAAGAAGGATCAGCAGGAAAAATCGGACTGCCAGATTATAAATTCGCAAAGAAGTACAGAGATGAGCTGCGAAAGTTCTGGAACACAATCTTATGGACTGATGACACCAAGATTAATCTCTACCAAAGTGATGGAAAGGACAAAGTGTGGAGAAAGAAAGGAACTGCTTATGATCCGAAGCATACAAGACTGCGACTATGGCTCGTTGTTGGGAGTCTATAGAAGGACTCTTTGATGGCTGGGAAAGTTACAGACAAACTTTTTCGTCCCCCGCTCATGTGTCCTCCCTCCTCACCTGAGTACCGGTGTTGTAGCCCTACTGGTTTTCAAACTAACTGGTTGGCATATACGCGTGTTGTGTGTAGCAGCTGCGGACTGACCCCATCCCCAGGTTCGTCACACATTCACAAACATGTTCCTGGTGAGTTTCAATCTACTGCAGCGATCATAATTGTATAAGTGAGCACAACATTATATAGTCACATACGGAAAAAGAAATGAAAGAAAATAGACTTACAAAATCATGTCAAGCTGGATTCGAACTAACGTGAGCAAAAGGTAACATCTACTTCAAGCTCTTCACGTTACCTGCAAGCTAACCAAGCAATCACAGACAAATAATTTCCAGTAACATATTCATGAAGCATGTCGTCATCTAGGTAACACTGTTTGGGCTGATCTAAAACAACTGGTTACCTTGAGCGAAGTAGGTGCTTTTAACGCATTTTACTGTGTAAATTTACTGTCCTCCAGGCCCGGCTGGCGTCTTTCTTACTAATTTTACTGACTTTTTGTCGTCTATCATCAAAGTGGAAGGTCCTAATTAATGGGGACTTTAACCTGCATATTGATGATATCACATGCAACACAGCTGTGGATCTCCTATCTCTCGCAGACTCCTGGACCTTGTCTTCTCACTTGGTCTTGATATAGTAAAAGCTTGTGTAGAAGATGTTCATGTGAGTGATCATAGCTGTGTGTTCTTCCATCCACCCCTGAGAATTAGGGCCCAAAGTTTTTATTCAGTCTTTTAATAATCAGTGTTTAGCTGTTTTAGATAAAGCGGCACCAGTGAAATCAAGCATTGTCTCCCATAAAAAACCTTGTCCTTGGGTTGATGAAACAATCCAGTTTTAGGAGTAATTGTAGAAAAGTCTATGGAAATCTTCTAAACTCAAGGTTCATAGGCTTCATCTGAGAGAACTAAGGGTTCCCTTAAACGAGATGCTGAGAAATGCGAGAACTCACATCTTTTCTCAGCTTATATCCTCAAATAAGCACAATCCCCCAATCCTGTTTGAAACTATAAATACAAGTTTCTCCTTCTGCTCTGCAAGCAACTGAGTCTTTTAAATCGGACTAATGAATTACTTCACTTCTATGGAAATAAAATCAGAGACATCTCACCATCACTTTCTCAGAACTCTGCATGTGACCTGTCTCATGCTCATTCTTGGTCCTCTTTTAAACCTGTGGCATTACAGGACATCACCTCTCTGCTACATACATCGAAACCCTCATCTTGTCCTACGGATGTTCTCCCTTCTGTGCTATTTGTATCTATTATTATTATTATTATTATTATCTATTGGCCCCTGTATTGTGGAGATGATTAATACTTCACTTTTAAGTGGTGTTGTTCCAAGTTTTTTTTAAACATGCTGTTGGAGTTTGGATCCATTACGCCCCAGGAGCTACAGGCCAATATCCAAACTTCCATTCATGTCAAAAATTCTAGAAAAAGTTGTAGCAGAGCAACTCACCCTTTTATTAGAGAATCACAAGCTGTTTGACAAATTCCAGTCTGGTTTCGGTAAAAAGCATTCCACAGAAACTGCATTACTGAAAGTTTCTAGTGACATTCTGATGTCAGCTGACTAAGGAATACACCGTTTTGATTCTCTTGGATCTGCTTTCGATACTGTTGATCAAAATATTATGATAAATAGACTAAATGATCTGGTTGGGATGTCTGGATCAGTGTTAAAATGGTTCTCATCCTACCTTTCTGGTAGAAGTTTCAGTGTTTATGTAAATCAGATCATGTCTGAAACTGCAGGATTGTCGTGTGGGGTACCTCAGGGTTCTGTCTTGGGACCCATCCTGTTCCTTTTGTATATATTTCCTCTAGGACAGATAATTAGTCAATTCAGTGACATATCTTACCATCTGTATCTATCTGTCAACTGTACTGCTCGTTCAAGGAAACTGAGTTCCACAAATTGTCTTCTTTAACTAGCTTGACCCATATTAAACAGTGGTTATGTGAGAACTTGCTGCTTTTGAACTCAGAGAAAACAGAAACACAGATTGTTGCCCCAAAAAAGCATATTGGTGACTCAGGAGCTTAGGTGTTGTTTTTGATTCTGCAATGTCCTTAGAGTACCACACTAAACAACTGTTTCTTCCACTTGGAATGTATCCAAATTAAAAACACTGGTGTCAAAGGCTGAGTTGAAGATGATCATTCATGCTTTTATTTCCTGTCTTTTTACATGTTTGAGGTGCTACGGCTCTACTCAAGCCCCAGAGAATTCTGCAGAATCTCTATTTCCCTGTTCTCAGTTTTGCCTGTGTCTTACCCTGTCTGTCTGCTCTTCCCCAGGTTCACTCACCTCCATCCTCCGTCGCGTCAGCTGGGCTCGCCAGCCTGACCTCGCCTACCTGCCCTCGCCTACCTGCCCTCTCCCCTCGGGCGTCCTCCTGTCTCCCACTCGCTCCTCGCCAGTCTGCCTGCCACCTACTCCCATTCCTCTGGTCAGTTCTCCCGGGCCTCCTCTCCTCCTCAGTCCTCTGTTACCCTCGTCTCAGCCTCCTCTGCCCCACCTGCTGCTTGGTCCTTGGCGTCCACCTCTCCTTCACCTCCTCTCCCTCAGCCCCTTGTCCCTTAATAAAACCTTTTAAATCCTGAGCGTTGCATTTGGGTCCATTCTGTCCTGACTCACAACAGAAATACAGTTTACCTTTTCCTGTTAAAAAAAACATATGTACACAGTCACATACACACATAAAAACAAGAACAAAGAGAGGGGGAAAAAACACAACACAAAAACACTCTGATAAGAATGACATGACGTCTTTGAGCCACCGGATAGAGGGATATTTGGCCGACTTCCAATGTAGCAATATGGAACGTCTTGCTAGCAAGAATGTGAAAGCTATAAAATAACCTGCCCAGAAACATGGGCAAAATCAGATCAGTGCAAAGAAAAAACATGTGGCTAAGGTGACAGGGAGAGCCACTGACATTTATCACATTTATCGTCCACTTCCGGATACAATTCTCAAGTCTAGACTTGGAAAAATGCGCCCTGTATAAGACTTTAAATTGAATAAGTCCAGGACGAGCATAAGAGGTGGTAGACCATATCCTCTCTATGGCTTGTTCCCAGGAGTCCTCATGTATTTGTATTCCCAGTTCCGATTCCCATGTACACTTAAGTTTAGCATTAGAGCAGTTTCTAAAAGCTAAGATAATGTCATACAGCTTTGAAATGATTCCTCTGTGATGAGGCACAAATGAAAGCATGGTTTCCCACCCCTGTTCTGAAGGTGTAGAGGGGAAATTAGGGAAACATTTAGCCACAAAATTGCGAGTTTGAAAGTGGCGAAACAGATGAGTAACACGGAGATCATAGCGAGATGACAAATTGGCAAAACTATCAAAGACACAATCTACATATAAATGTCTGCCTTGTGTAAGACCCTTGTCAAACCACAAAGAAAATGTCGAGTCCGAGACTGATGGAGGAAATAAATGGTTGTTATATATGGACCCAAGTAAGATGCCGTAACAAATTTAGAGTGCTGTCTAAACTGATACCAGATTTTGAGTGTTTTAAGAACCAATTGATTATCAGTTTATAGAGAGGGTTTTGTGGGTAAAGAGGAATAAAGTAGAGCAGGTATTGAAGATCCCTTACAGGATGGTAGTTCTAATTTACATCAAGAGTATCCAGGAGATTTTAACCAGTAGCAAAGTTTGTGGATGTGAGCAGCCCAATAGTAAGTTAGAAAGTTAGGTAATGCAAGTCCTCCACTAAGTTTGTATCTCTGCAGTAAGGTTTTATGAACCCTAGGTGATTTCCCACTCCAAATAAAAGAACAAATTATCTTATCCAGTGAGTCGAAAAAATGTTCTGGTAGAAAAAGAGGAACTGACTGGAATAAAAATAAAAATTTGGGTAAAATATATTACATATAATATAATATTTTAACAACATTGATCTTGCAAATTAATGAAAGGGGGAGGTTACCCCGTCTTTGAATATCAGATGTAATCTTTGAGATAAGGGGAGTGAAATTAGCAGATGCGAGGCTAGATAAAGAACGAGTCACATTAACACCTAGGTATTAAAACCCCGTCGGACTAAACTGAAAAGGTAAACCTGACTGTTGAATAACACATTCTACAGCATTAATGGGAAAACACTCACTTTTCCTCAAATTAAATTTTAACCTGAAAAGGTGCTGAAATTCTCCAGAATACTTAAAACAGCAGGGCTAGAAAGTGTAGGATCAGTTATATACAATAACAAATCATCCGCATACAGCGATAATTTATATTCAATTCCATTACAGGTGATTCCTTTGAATAAGGGGGAAGATCTTAATGTAATAGATAGGGACTCAATAGCGATGGCAAAGAGCAAAGGTGATAAAGGACAACCTTGGTGACATCCACGTTCAAGGACAAAATGATCAGAATAAACATCATTGGTATGGACACTGGCCATAGGGGACGAATAAAGAAGGCAAATCCATGAAATAAATTTATCACCACATCAGAATTTCTTTAAAACTGCAAACAAGTACTCCCACTCTACACTATCGGATGCCTTTTCAGCGTCTAAATCACGTTCAGAAAGTTCAGCCGAATGTTTTGAGTAAATTACATTGAAAAGTGTACGGGTAATAAACAATTGACGTCCCTTTTTATAAAACCATTTTGCTCTTCGGATATAATATGAGGAACCACATTCTCTAGGCGAGATGCAATTACTTTAGCTAACACCTTGAAAATCAGCAATAAGCAGAGATAATGGTCTGTAGTGTCACGCCCAGCTCCTGCAGTTAGGTTATGTGTTCAGTTTTGTCTGCTACCACTTCCTGTTGTACTGTGCTCATCTTGTGTCTCGTTTCAGGTCTTCGTCTGCCTTCCCTCCTCTGTGATTACCAGTCCCCGCCGTAATGTGCTCCACCTATGTCGGAGTCTCCCCTGGCCCAGTGTATAAACCCTTGTTTCCTTTGTGCCTGTGCCAGTTTGTCTTCAATTTCCTTGTGTATGCCTTAGTGTGTTTTGAACTCAGCATCAGTTTTTTAACTACAATTTCTGCCCTGCGATTTTGTACCTTTGCCAGCAAGTTTTTTGAACCTTGTTCAATAAACCGTCTTTTGTGAACCACCTTGAGTCGTGCCTTGTGATTCCATTACCCCAGTGTGAGCCTGGATCTTTGTCCCTTTTTGAGAAGGAGAACAATAGTGGCTTGTGTCAAGGTTGGTGGTAATGAACCACTTTCCATGGATTCGTTGAATATGGATAAAATTTGTAGTCCCAATTTACCAATAAATGTTTTGAAAAATTGTATCGGAAACCCGTCAGGGCCTGGGGCTTTGTTAGATTGCATAGCTTTAATTGCATTTAATACTACAAGGGAGAGTGAGGAGTCCAGTTGTCTGGCAGTATTAGTATCAATAACAGGATTCGAAAGTGTGTGTGGAGAAATTTGTTCATTTCAGTCTTATCTGTAGGAAAGTCAGATTTATATAATGAAAATTAAAAAGATTTAAAAGCAGCATTAATTTCCAAGGGATCTGTAGTAATAGCAGCATAAGTAATACTGGGTATCAAATGGGAAGTGGCCTGTCGACGTGACAGATGTGCCAGTAAACAACTTGCCTTGTCACCATGTTCATAATATGAGCCACAACTGTGTAGAAACAAGCGCTCTGCCTCCGTAGTTGAGATGAGATTGAATTCTGCTTGCAAATCAACGCGCTGCTTAAGTAATTCTGGAGAGGGCAAGGACAACAACAAAACCTTTCTTTGCACTAGAGTACCAGCAACCATGAGGTATCTGCCATTTCTATCAGCAATAACATCAGTGGATGAGAATTTCCCTTCTTTTAATTAAAATGGCGACTCCTCTAGCTTTAGAATTAAAATTTGAGTGGAAGACTTCACTTACCCAAGGAGCAATGTAACCTATGCTGATTTTTAATACGAAGGTTCGTCTCCTGTAAAACTACTAAATCTCAAGTGTGCAAACTATAGATCTCTTAACAGGATTACCCATACCTCTGATATTCCAACTGATAAATCTGAGAGGTGTGCCTGAACCAGCAAAGCTGGGATCTATATTGCCATTAAAAAAAACCCCGACAAAAATGGTCATTGAGAGCCGAGGTGAGACACCCTCCCCCCAACATACATAAGTAGTAGGTAAGTAAGTTAAGTTTATTTGTATTGCACCTTTCACAGATAAAAATCACAAAGTGCTTCACAATAAAATGCAATATCAATACAACAAAGTAAAATACATTGCATAAGAAAATTTTATGAAAATGGAAAACACAGAACAAAACCATAAAAACCCCACATCTAACTAAAAGCCTGCTTGAATAACAGCGTCTTCAGTTGCTTTTTAAAAGAATCAACAGAATTCACACAGCGTAGAAAGTAAGGCAAAGCATTCCACAGCCAAGGTGCCACTGCTTGGAATGAACGATCCCCTCTGGTTTTAAAATGAGTGTGGGGAACCACTAACAGCCTCTGACCTGACCTCAAACTACGGGTCGGAGTATGAAGCTGTATCAACTCAGAGATATAGGGAGGAACTTGACCGTGCATGGCTCTAAACGTAAGGACCAGGATTTTAAACTGAATTCTATACTGGACTGGTAACCAGTGAAGTTGTCTATGAAGATTCTCAGTCATCCAGGTCATAGTTATCCAACGAAGGTTAAAATCAAGGGCAACTGGACTTGGGTGAAGATACTGGAAGACGTTTCGTCCCTCATCCAAAGGACTTCTTCAGCTTCAGAACTGAAGAAGTCCTTTGGATGAGGGACGAAACGTCTTCCAGTATCTTCAACCAAGTCCAGTTGCCCTTGATTTTAACCTTCGTTGGGTAACCAGTGAAGTGATGCTGAAAAGGTGTGATGTGTGCTCTTTTGTTAATGGGAGTTAAAAGCCTTGCAGCAGAGTTATGAACAGCCTGGAGACAGTAAAGCTCCTTCTTGCTCAAACAAGTAAAAAGACTGTTACAATAATCTAAAAGAGAGGAAATAAAAGCATGAATGATCATCTCTAACTCACTCTTTGACAGCAGTGTTCTTAATTTGGATATATTCCTTAGTTGGAAGAAACAGTTTCTGACTAGTTGTTTAGAGTGGTACTCTAAGGACATCGCAGAATCAAAAACAACACCTAACCTACTGAGCCTCGGCTAGACAGACAAGCCTAAGTCACCAATATGCTGTTTAATCAGAGGGATTCTACTTTCAGGGGCGATAATCAGTGTTTCTGTTTTCTCTGAGTTCAGAAGCAGGAAGTTGCTACATAACCACTGTATAATATGGGTCATGCAGTTAGTTAAAGAAGACAATTTATGGAACTCAGTTTCCTTGAACGAGCAGTACAGTTGAATATCATCCGCATACAGATGGTAAGATGTCACTGAATTGACTAATTATCTGTCCTAGAGGATATATATACAAAAGGAACAAGATGGGTCCCAAGAACCCTGAGGGACCCCACACGACAACCCTGCAGTTTCAAACATGATCTGATTTACATAAACACTAAAACTTCTACCAGAAAGGTAGGATGAGAACCATTTTAACACTGATCCAGACATCCCAACCAGATCATTTAGTCTATTTATCATAATATTATGATCAACAGTATCGAAAGCAGATGAAAGGTCCAAGAGAACCAAAACTGTGTATTCCTTAGAGTCAGCTGACATCAGAATGTCACTAGAAACTTTCAGTAATGCAGTTTCTGTGAAATGCTTTTTACCGAAACCAGACTGGAATTTGTCAAACAGCTCGTGGTTCTCTAAGAAAAGGGTGAGTTGTTCTGCTACAACTTTTTCTAGAATTTTTGACATGAATGGAAGTTTGGATATTGACCTGTAGCTCTGTCACACTCTGCATGTCTGTCTCTGTTTTCCCCTACACTCGCTCTCTCTCTCCCTGCCTGTGCCTCATTAGCCTCATGTCTTTCACCTGCGTTGCTCCCGCCCTGCTCGTTAGTCCCTGTGTGTATATATACCTGGTGTTTCTGTCTTGTCTTTGTCGGGTCATTGTATGTTGTCACCCAGTGTTGCAGTTTGTTCTCGTGTCTTCAGCCTTACTCGCCGTGTCTTGTTGTTACCCTGCTCAGTTTTGGATTCTGGTTTTCACCCTTTTGGATTTCTGTTGGACAGCCTTTGTTTTGGGATTCTGTCAGCAGCCACTCAGTTTGTAAGTGTGCTCGCCTTTTGTTTGTTTATTAAACCACTGAACCATACCTGCTCCGCTCTGTGTCCTGCTTTTGGGTCCTCCAACCTGCTCCACCCTGCTCCACACCACCGATCGTGACAGAATGACCCGACCAAATATGGACCCAGCGGACATTGTTAAATTGCCCAGCACCTGGGAGGAACTGGGGGTGCCTAAAGAGGAGCTAACAGCCGAGGAGCCGCAGTTTTTTGAGTTACTCTCTAATATGTGGAGAACGGACCCAGAAATGGCCCTGCTCGTTGCCTCCTCCCGATGGAGAAGGTCTCTTGAATTTGAGACTGTGTCGAGACTTTGCTCTGCAACCCCCCAGTGTGTGACTGCTAAGCCTGCTAGCCCCGAGCCCCGGCCTGCCGGCTGCACGCAGGGAAGCATCCACTCGTCCTGCCCGACTGGCGCTGCCAGTCGCCAGCCTGATCCGCCAGTCTCCAGCTCGGCTAGCGTTGCTAGTCCTTAGCCTGTCCCCGGTACTGCTAGCTCCAGGGCTTGTTCCCGGCCTGCTAGCTGCATGGTGGGAGGCTTCTTCCTCTCCCGGCCTTCTAGCACCCAGCCTGCTAGCCGCCCGCCTGGTCATCTCCTTCCTGTGTTGGCTCCATCATCCGGACTGGTTGGGGACTCCTGGACATCTAGCTCTCTGGTCTCTTTTTTTGATGGACTTGCCGTTAGAACCAGAGAGCCCTAGGATTGCTAGTTCCCAACCAGTCAGCCACCCAGCTCGGAGTCGACCAGCTAGCCTATGGCCTGATAGCCTGGAGGCTAGGCTCCCCCCGGAGTCCTCCTTCGAGGGAAGTCGCCTGGCCTCGGGCTCTTTTCGGGTTCCCGTGGTGGTCATCGGAGGAGACCAGGTCACCAGCAGCGACCGGTCTGCAACCAGCGTGATCCCAGGCCAGCTAGTGCTACTAGCTTTGTGCCTGCCCACCTGCCTGATCCCCGGCCTGCTAGCGCTGCTAGCAGCCAGCCTGATCACCAGCTGACTCCTGTTCCTTCGTCGGTGGTCCGACCAACGCCAGCTTCGTTGGTGGCCCAGCCGACTTCTGTTCCTCGTGCTCCGTCGGTGGTCCGACCGGCACCTGCTTTGCCGGTGGCCCAGCCGACTCCTGGTCCCTCGTCGGTGGCCCCACCAACTCCAGCTCCGTTGGTGGCCCAGCCGACTCCTGTTCCCTTGTCGGTGGTCCGACCTACACCAGCTTCGTTGGTGGCCCAGCCGACTCCTGTTCCTAGTGCTCTGTCGGTGGTCCTACCGGCACCTGCTTCGCCGGTGGCCCAGCCGACTCCTGTTCCCTCGTCGGTGGTCCGACCGGCACCTGCTTCACCGGTGGCCCAGCCGACTCCTGTTCCCTTGTCGGTGGTCCGACCAACACCAGCTTTGTTGGTGGTCCAGCCGACTCCTGTTCCTCGTGCTCCGTCGGTGGTCCGACCGGCACCTGCTTCGCCGGTGGCCCAGCCGACTCCTGGTCCCTCGTCGGTGGCCCCACCAACTCCAGCTCCGTTGGTGGCCCAGCCGACTCCTGTTCCTAGTGCTCTGTCGGTGGTCCTACCGGCACCTGCTTCGCCGGTGGCCCAGCCGACTCCTGTTCCCTCGTCGGTGGTCCGACTGGCACCAGCTCCGTTGGTGGCCCAGCCGACTCCTGTTCCCTCGTCGGTGGTCCGACTGGCACCAGCTCCGTTGGTGGCCCAGCCGACTCCTGTTCCCTCGTCGGTGGTCCGACTGGCACCAGCTCCGTTGGTGGCCCAGCCGACTCCTGTTCCCTCGTCGGTGGTCCGACTGGCACCAGCTCCGTTGGTGGCCCAGCCGACTCCTGGTCCCTCGTCGGTGGCCCCACCAACTCCAGCTCCGTTGGTGGCCCAGCCGACTCCTGTTCCCTTGTCGGTGGCCCCACCAACTCCAGCTCCGTTGGTGGCCCAGCCGACTCCTGTTCCTAGTGCTCTGTCGGTGGTCCGACCGGCACCTGCTTCGCCGGTGGCCCAGCCGACTCCTGTTCCTAGTGCTCGGTCGGTGGTCCGACCGGCACCTGCTTCGCCGGTGGCCCAGCCGACTCCTGTTCCCTCGTCGGTGGTCCGACCGGCACCTGCTTCGCCGGTGGCCCAGCCGACTCCTGTTCCCTCGTCGGTGGTCCGACCGGCACCTGCTTCGCCGGTGGCCCAGCCGACTCCTGTTCCTAGTGCTCTGTCGGTGTTCAGACCGACTCCAGCTCCTCGTGTCCGTTCCATGGTCCCCAGCCCAGCTGTCCAGTCGGTGTTCAGACCGACTCCAGCTCCTCGTGTCCGTTCCATGGTCCCCAGCCCCGCTGTCCAGTCGGTGTTCAGACCGACTCCTGCTCCTCGTGTCCGTTCCATGGTCCTCAGCCCAGCTGCTCAGTCCGTGGACCTCAGCTCAGCTGGCCAGTCGGTGGTCAGACCGACTCCAGCTCCTCGTGTCCGGTCCATGGTCCCCAGCCCAGCTGCTCAGTCGGTGTTCAGACCGACTCCAGCTCCTCGTGTCCGGTCCATGGTCCCCAGCCCAGCTGCTCAGTCGGTGTTCAGACCGACTCCAACTCCTCGTGTCCGGTCCATGGTCCTCAGCCCAGCTGTCTCGCCGGTGGTCCTCAGCCCAGCTGTCTCGCCGGTGGTCCTCAGCCCAGCTGC
This sequence comes from Micropterus salmoides, assembly GCF_014851395.1. Classification (NCBI taxonomy): domain Eukaryota; kingdom Metazoa; phylum Chordata; class Actinopteri; order Centrarchiformes; family Centrarchidae; genus Micropterus; species Micropterus salmoides. Next base: position 36,511,671 of record NW_024042261.1, read on the forward strand.
TCAGTTCTCGGGCCTCAGCCCAGCTGCGGCTCCAGAGCACCAGAGCTTTGGGTGCCGACCTCTGGAGAGGTCTTGCCGTCGGCCTCCCGCTTGGCTTCCAGTGGGTTTCCAGCCTCTTTGTTGGCCAGCCTGCCGTCCCCCGGAACAGTCCGGCCTCCAGGGCCGTACTCCGGGACGGCCACCTGAACTCTGTGGACCCTCTGGTCCTCCCGCCCAGTTGGGTCGTCCTCCCAGACGACCTCCTGAACGTTGTTGCCTCCCTGTTCTGCCCGGCCTGTTGGGTCGTCCTCCGGGACGGCCTCCTGAACTCTGTTCTCCCCCTGATTTGCCCGGCCTCATGGGTCACCCTCCGGGACGACCCCCTGAACTCTGTTGGCCTCCTGGTCTGCTGTGTCGACCTCCGGGTCTGCCCCCTGAACTTTTGTTCACCTCTGGCCGCCTTGGTCGGCCTCCTGAACTGCCTTTCCCTGCCGGTAGTTGGCCCTTTGGGACTTTTGGTTTTGTTTTTCTGGCCCTCCACCTGGCCTCCCTCCGCCCACCCTGGGCCAGCTTGACCTGGTTGTGTTTTTTTGTTTGTGATGTTTCGTTTTAGGACGTCAGGGGCCGTCCTTTTGAGGGAGGGGTACTGTCACACTCTGCATGTCTGTCTCTGTTTTCCCCTACACTCGCTCTCTCTCTCCCTGCCTGTGCCTCATTAGCCTCATGTCTTTCACCTGCGTTGCTCCCGCCCTGCTCGTTAGTCCCTGTGTGTGTGTGTGTGTGTGTGTGTGTATATATACCTGGTGTTTCTGTCTTGTCTTTGTCGGGTCATTGTATGTTGTCACCCAGTGTTGCAGTTTGTTCTCGTGTCTTCAGCATTACTCGCCGTGTCTCGTTGTTACCCTGCTCAGTTTTGGATTCTGGTTTTCACCCTTTTGGATTTCTGTTGGACAGCCTTTGTTTTGGGATTCTGTCAGCAGCCACTCAGTTTGTAAGTGTGCTCGCCTTTTGTTTGTTTATTAAACCACTGAACCATACCTGCTCCGCTCTGTGTCCTGCTTTTGGGTCCTCCAACCTGCTCCACCCTGCTCCACACCACCGATCGTGACAAGCTCCTGGGGCGTAATGGATCCAAACTCCAACAGCATGTTTAAAAAAAACTTGGAACAACAGTTAAAAGTGAAGTATTAATCATCTCCACAATACAGGGGCCAATAGAATCAAACGCTTGTACAAATAGCACAGATGGAGAACATCCGTAGGACAAGATGAGGGTTTCAATGTATGTAACAGAGAGGTGATGTCATGTAATGTCATAGGTTTAAAATATGACCAAGAATGAGCAGAAGACAGGTCACATACAGAGTTCTGAGTAAGTGATGGTGAGATGTTTGTCCTAACATCTCTGATCTTACAAAGAAGTGAAGGAATTCATTAGTCCGATTTAGAGGAAGCTTGCTTGAGGAGCAGAAGGAGAAACAACTGCATTTATAGTGTCAAACAAGATTTTAGGATTTTGCTCATTAGAGGATGTAAGCTGAGAAAAGAAGCGAGTTCTCGCATTTCTCAGCATCTCGTTTAAGGTAACCCTTAGTTCTCTCAGATGAAGCCCATGAACCTCAAGTTTAGAAGATTTCCATAGACGTTCAACTTTTCAACAATTTCTTTAAAACTGGATTGTTTCATCAACCCAAGGACAAGGTTTTTTTATGGGAGAAAATGCTTGATTTCACTGGTGCCGGTTTATCTAAAACAGCTAAAAACTGATTATCAAAAGACATCTGTATCACTGCATCCCATCAGTGAACATGGGTCAAACAAGGCAGAGAACCTCTCATCAGCATCATGATTAATAATCTGCCTCTGAGCCCTAATTCTCAGGGGTGGAGGGTCCAGAGGAAAGTTAATGTCAAAAAACACACAGCTATGATCACTCACATGAACACCTTCTACACGAGCTTTTACCATATCAAGACCAAGTGAGAAGACAAGGTCCAGGGTGTGACCCTTAATGTGTGTGGGTCCAGTAACGTGCTGAGTAAAATTAAAAGAGTCAGTGACAGATAGGAGATCCGCAGCTGTGTTGCATGTGATATCATCAATATGCAGGTTAAAAACCCCAATAATTAGGACCTTCAACTTTGATGATAGATGATAAAAAGTCAGTAAAAGTAGTAAGAAAGATGCCAGCCATTTAAGTGAACAAACTCATTTTCTCTTTCAGTTAGGAACATAAAATCCATATTCTCACTGGTAAAAAGCTTGTTAAGAATAAAAGTTTGGTAGAGATGGAACGAGCATTTAGCAGAGCAAACTGGAACGAGGACGGCAAGAGGTTCTCCTCCAATGTGTAAAGACATCCAGGGGCACTGCAGCTAGAGAGCATTTCCACCTGCATCCTGGAGGGAAACCGGCCGCAACCACCGGTTTCATTCTCTGCACTGAGGCCAGAACACCCCCATCCAGGAAAGTTGGCGCATCTTCACCTGAGCGCCACCTCTGCAGCCCCTTCTCCTTGGTCTCATCTTGGGATTACCAGGGCCACTGGTCATAAACAGGAGCCGGTACTACGGGGGTGGAAAAGTTTGTCTGTAACTTTCCCAGCCATCAAAGAGTCCTTCCATAGACTCTCTGATGACCAACAACAAGCGTCGATCATACGTCCAAGCAGCAGAGACATAATCGTTAGACGTTAGGGCTGATATAACAAAACATACCAGTACAAACACTGAAAGTTGACATGCGTCCAAACCAAACACAAGCGTCATCTTGCTGATGACGAGGGCAGTACACCCAAAGTCCCCATATAACCACAGAACAAAGGAGACAGCAGTGTTTCCCACAATAACCAAAAGTTGTCCACTATAGCGTTGAACAACCCGGAGACTACAAAGAACAGAAGAGAGAGAGAGAAAAAAAAACTCCAGCCGATTTCGATATTAGTTAACAGTAAGGGCACAATGGTAACCACGTTATATTGAAAAAGCTCACATTATAACATTGTTTCATCAAAGTGTGAACTTTCCAACAAAACCAGAAAGATGACCGCCTTAATAACACAAATCAAATTTGCACATATAGATCAAATGAATACAGAAAGGCACGTGAAAATACAAATGAACAAATAACAATAGACGCTGCTATTCAAGCATGCTTTCAGTTAGACGAGGGTTTTTTATGGTTTTGTTCTATGCTTTCCATATGTATTTACATTTTCTTGTGAAGCACTTTGATTTTTATCTGTGAAAGGCGCTATACAAATAAACTCTAATTACTTACTATTGACTTGGGCGTGCATGGCTGCTTCTGGAACAGGCTCATTAATATTTATTGATGATGTAACTGATAGCTGGTAGCAGCAGAATGAAGTCAGAAGCGGACAGAAACATTTTGAGAAATGCATTGAAACTAGTGGGGAGGAAGTTTATCATGCAGCAGGACAGTGACCCAAAGCACACTGCCAACAAAACAAAGGACTTCATCAGGGGAAAAAAGTGGAAGGTCTTAGACTGGCCAAGTCAGTCACCTGACCTTAACCCAATAGAGCTGCATTTCACCTCCTTAAGGGGAGACTGAAGGGAGAAACACCCCGAAACAAACGAGAACTGAAAGAAGCTGCGGTAAAAGCCTGGAATAGCATCACAAATGAAGAATGCAACAGTTTGGTGATGTCGATGGGTTGCAGGCTTGAGGCAGTTATTGCAAGCAAGGGTTATGCCACCAAATATTAAACGTTATTTACTGTAAGATTATTTGTTCCATTACTTCTTCTCACCTAAGAATGCTGTGGTCTAATACAAACGGTGGTATGTCCTGAGTTGTTTAACACATCTAGATGTGAATGCCAGGAAATAAAAGCTGAAATTCTGAACTCTTGTCTCATACTCATCTCAAACACAAATGTCTTCAGTGAACAAAAAAAACAAAGGAATTTGCCTTACCGTTCCAATACTTTTGGAGGGGACTGTATATCGTTACTACACTGTACATCTTGAATTCAGAAAAGTTATTTCCCACATCAAAAAAAAAGGACACCGGGAAAGAAGTGACTATAACGATGGTGACTTGAGAGTGATTATGAGTGAGAAGTTCAGGAACAGGAAATAGAAAATTAGATCATAAAAAGTAGCTGAAGAGAACAGGAAGAGGACAGTTTTCTTTAGGACAGATGTCAGACAAAGACATTTTTTCAGTGAGCAGCATTTATTAATGGTTAGTTCACCTATTTGCCCTGTACCACATTGTGGAGGCAATTTTGGTTGCGCTGTCATCTGAGGCTTAGTTGTTGCTTTGTAGTACTGGGTCCAGGACTGGAAGCTCTCATCAGACCTGTGGATCCACAGCAAATGATTTTGTTGAAGTCATATAACCTGAATTTCTTGACAAAATTTTTTTTATTGAAGTTCAATGAACAATTCAACAGGTAAGAGAGGAGAACACTGATTATGAAGCCTGTTGTTCTGCCACTATTTATAGTCTTTTCAGTTAAAACTTGGGTGACAAATAAATCACAATCTTCCTGTACATCATTATTTCATCGCTAAGTCTGTTTATTGCACTTTCCACTTTGTTGCCTCCACAGTCTCCACAGCCTCCATCTCCCACTCACTTCGCCTCAGCGGTAGCTTCCGCTCTACCTCTTCTCAACACCTTTTCCTCATTCGAGGTCAGTAATGCTACACAATCTCTGTGCTCTACACTGAACTCATGCCTGGATGTCTGTGTGACCCTGTGTCCTCTATCCACCGAACCTGCTCGCCTCAACCAGTCCCACCCATGGCTGCCTGATACCATCCGTCTGCCGCACACCGATCTCAGAGCAGACAAAGACCCTGCCGACCTCAAGGGCTTCTCAACCAGCATCAGTGCTGCCAAAACTGCATTTTATAATGACTGAATTAGCAGTGCCACTGACGTAAGGAAATTTTTTTCCACTTTTGAATCTCTACTCTGCCTTCACCACCCACAAACCTATCTGCCGATATCTTTGCCTCCTTCTTCACAGGCAAAGTGCAGGCTGTAACTATACATTATACATGTCTTTCTCCATACCCTCAGCCAATGGCACAAAAGGCTTCACACCAAGTCTAACATGTAGCAGTACTATTTCTATCTTTTCCTGTCTTCCCAGGTCAATGGCACTTCACTTTCCTTGTTTACTCCTCTCATGAAGAGCGAGGTCTCAGAACTCCTGACCTGTAGCCGTCCCACTGCATGCCCACTGGACTGGATTCCTACCAAGCCACATCTCCTACCATGAGGCTGAATTGATCTCTTGTATTGAAAACACTATTCATTAACTCACTTCTTTAGGTACTTACCCCATTAATGCCATATGCACTATTAGCTCTTACTAATATTGCTGCTTTAACTAGTATCTATTGTCACTTGTATTTCTCTTACTTTATTGTTGCTTTATTTATGCTTGTATGTTAAAATGTAAGTCATTTTGGATAAAAGTGTCTGTAAAATGAGTAAATGTAATGTAAAAACCCAATCCTACTGACAATCAATGTTGGCATCTTCTAACCATGACAATGATTGTTCCCCAGACCAAACAAAGTACAGATTTTAACGCAAACCACGCTGGTAGATCAAAAAAAGTTTCACTTTTGCTGCAGTGATTAGTAACAATTCGTCGGATTGAAAAACTCTTATATGCTTCATTATGGAGGGAAATCACAATATATTTTGTCAGTTGATTTGGTGGACTTTATGAAACAAAACATCCAATTTAGAAAATAGGCGGCAAAAACACCAGAACTGTTTCACTTTGTAAAAGAGCAACTGCATGCTTAAAATGTGTTTTTATACGATCACATACTGGTGGCCATAGAGAAAATACTGTAGCAAACACCTCTTGAGTCAGGACAGCAAAAAGACAAACAACCTTTAAAATATACATCACACCTACTTTAACATTCTCCTAAGTAAGACACTTTAAATGAAATTTATTGTGTGACTAGATTTTCCCAACTTACATTGACCACTCCTACAGAGTCAGCTGACATCAAACTGTCTGATTACGTTTTTTGGCAAACACAAGCCACCTAACTACAAGGTCCAACATATTTTATTTGTCATTACAACAGGATTGTAAAAGGGATACAGTTTGTAGTTCCCTTTATGCTAAAAGCTATGGCACTGCTGATGAAATCCACCTACCACTCAAACAGTGTACTGACAGGATTATTGAATGGGCAGTAAACAGCAAAGGTGGCACAGGCCCAGTCTCTGTTTGAAGACATATCTTGTTGGGAATCAAGACAAATTTGGATTCCCAGTATTTGCCTACTCCCTTTCCCAGGAAAAATCCCAGTGGTGAAACAAACACCAAGTAGTTACACAAAAACACCTGATAGGCATCAACTTTTCAGATTTCTCCCATTTCCTTATAATGATAAAGTGGCACACTTTTCAGAATGAGTGAGAACGAGTGTGTTGAAACTTATCATAAGATATGTTGAGAAAAAAAACATGATCAATTGATCAAAAAGATGATTGGGTTTTTTGCACCTCAAATTTTGTGTAGCTTTTAGATTCATTTTGGTTGCACTAAAGACCACTACCACATAGTCTAATGAATATGAATCAGAAAATCTGAATAAACACCACTTCATTAGAAGTATCAAATCCAGATTTTCCTGTCAAAAAAAAGGTCAAAAGAAACATTCAGCTATAACACGCATACAAATAAGTACAACACGAGAAGCTTGATAAAGTGACACACTTTCATGAATGTGAGATGCTGCACATTTAAGTCACAAAGAATTTTCCTTCGCCACCTATGCTGTCAGTTGTTAATAGGGACAAAAGATAGTTCCAATATGGACTCTACCCCCTGAGCTATTTGAATTCTTGCCATATTGAAGCAGATCATAGTGATTTCACCCACCTGTAGATCCACAGCAGCAGGGTGAGAAAGAGGATGCTGACGACCACAATGACGTACATTAACAATCTGAACTTCTTTGGTGGAGACGGCTGATGATGATCGTTGACAGACATTTTGCCTCAGTTTTGCTGCTTTTGACTCATGTCTCCCTGATTCAGCGGAGAAATCTACACAAACAGAAATAAGTGAATGATTCTTACCTTTTCCTCAGATGCTTCAGCACCAGCAGCTCAGACATTCTCAGTGGAGAAACTGTAACAAAAAGTGCAAAACTTGCCAAATAGAGAAAGAATTAAGCATTACAAATATGAATCCTTTATTGAAAGAACCATGGCCTGCAGACTGCAGTGTTCATTGCACAAACCAACAACCCCTCATTGCAAAACAACAATTCTTTTGTCAGTGCCTACAAAATTAAACCATATGATTAAAAATTAAAATTAAACCTCTATAGAGTTGAGGCTGCCCACTGCTTCTGAAAGTATGTTTTTCCCACCCTGAACTACCATTTAAAGTGTTTCTTTTAACGACATGTGTCTTATCCTCATCCTGGAGCATTTCTAAGTTGAGAAATACTGAGGAGAACCAGTATTTCTCAACTGAGAAACGCTCCAGTCTCCCACATAATGTGTGCTATGGTGAAGAGGCCAGTCAGGTGTAAATCAGAGCTGTATGGAGGTGAAAATCACAAATCACTTTGCTCATTCAAATCATTTGACTTTGTTTAGTTCATCTCACAGATTCAAGTAACTGACTATGTAATTTGGTGTTTGACTCAGTTAAACAATCACACTGGTGTTTAAATGCTCTTCAGTATTCGGGGTTCATACGACATAATTTTCAGTTCTGAATTTCAGTTCAGTTGTATATTCAGGTGCAAATTCCCAAAAGGATTGTATGGCTATTGTGTCCACTAAACCTCCACAAATAAGACAGTGTAATTCAAAGCACAAACAAAAGGTGAAATGTTCCTCTATCTGTGCTGACAAGCCAATAGCTAACAGTTAGAGCATCCCAAATAACAACTGTAAATGAATGCTTAGGTAATTGGAACTGTATTGATTTTGTATTTGTAAAAGCTGGTTTTATTGGATTATAGTGTAAGCATGAGCAGATAACGCTACGCAGTCAGCAGTAGTGTCCACCGGTGGGAAGCATACTTTCTGCTGCTCGGTCAAAGTATCCCCTGTGAATACAATGGATAAACCCCGTACTTGTTTACTATTTGTCACAAATCACAACAGTAGCATGACAAGCAGCATGAGAGCACTCGCTAGAGACGACAAAGTGTTTGGAAGACGATAACGAAGCAAAGATGGAAGAAACTATACATCCAGTCTTAGGTTTAACACCATTGTGAAGCGGTATGAGTTTTTAAGGTATTTACAATGGTGCTCCACGACAATCTATAGTACCTGAAAGATGTGAGAAAATGAAAGAAATAAAAAAATTTAGTCCCTTTCAGTCTTGGTTTGGCATATTGTAGTGTAATTTTGCTTTCTAGGTTTAGTGTTTGTTCCTGTGGTTTCCTAGTTCATGTCCTTCTCCGTGTGTTTTTGTATCACTCCCGGCATCTGATTATGTTTTGTTTTGTTCTTGCCATTGTTTTGTGCTCTGTTTTATTTTCCTAGATTTGTCCTTAGTTATTTATGTTTGGTCAGTAATTCATTCTCTGATCTTGTTCCTACACTGAGAGGTATGTAAGTTATTCTGTGCCCTGTTTTGCAGGAATCCTGGAAGCTCCTCCCATCATTTCCCCAATTCCCTGGGTCTGCTGGCCAGCCTTTAAAAGCCCCTGTCTAGCTCCACCCACTCTCTCTCACTCACACACTGCAGCCGGGAGCAGCAGCAGCCACCATTGTTCTTTGTCTGTTTAACTGTTAACTCTGTGTTCACACTACGTGACTGATCAGTGACAAGGACACACACACACTCTACAGGAGCTGACAGCAGCTGTGTCACCCGACGCAGGTCTGCAAATCACGTTTCAGGTAGCAGGGATTGTCTGAGCTACAGAGAGAGGGAGGGGAGTTGAAAGGTGCAGCTCCCAACACGCAGTTAACTTGTGACTGTGAGGTTATAACTCACGGCCCAAAAAGGAGACCAACAAACGTACTTTGGCTAGCCTTCAACTCAACAATCAATCAAGATTTCAGTTAACTGCTAAAGTTACTGTTACCTTGTCTCTGGTCCGCTGGCAGAACACCTTTTTGTTCAGCTGCCGTCGTGCTGTTGCCAAGGCGACATAAGTTTCGTTTTACGGTGGACGGACTGTGACACAGACAGAGTTGTTTTCTTTAGCATGAAATAATACCATGCTTTGGACACTTTCTTCTTTGTCACTCGCCATTTTCTCTCTTCCTCCACTTTGCAAACAGCTACATTCTACATTTTTTTATATCCTTTTTATTTAACATAAGTTTTTAACTTAAGTTTTACGTGGGTTAAGGATTTTAGTCATCCGACATGGATTTTAAGATAGATTACCCTAAAAACGCTATCAATGGTACTTATTACAACAAAGCTCCGGCGACTAAAGTTATGCTAGCCGAGATAACTCTGCCCCATGAGGACTGCCCACTCCTTAAGAAAGCGAACAAGAAGATTGCTGACCTTATGGAAGACATCCGACGACTTTCAGAGGAACTCAAAGAGAAAGATTCCCTGCTGACTGGCTTTATAGATGTGGCTTCAGTACAAGCAACAGATTGTTTCTCTAAGTGCAACCGCTAACATCCAGGACACCGTGCTATGGGACCCCTCGGGCCTTCCGAGGCTTTCCTTTTGCTCGACTCTGAAGCATCAGTCAACCTGGGCTGAAGTGGTGGTCCGTGGCCTCACCTCCGCACATCGGCCTCTCCAACCGCTATGCAGCCCTGTCTGACGACACTCCGGTCCCTGATATGGATCCCTTTCGGATCTCCCGCACTGGCGGCAAACGGTGATCGGCTGGGCCGCCGGTCTGCCGCTGGGCCTGATCGGTGGCCGTCATCCCGGTCAAAAACCTCCGCTTCCCGACGTAGGATCCTGAAGGAGGCTATGCTCAGACACTCAGGAGGCCGTCTCTACCCTGCAGGTCTGTTACTGCTACTCCAACACAACCGGCATCTCCTCATCCCCTTTTCTCCCCAACCACACTAATAATTGGTGACTCCATAACCAGAAACATCCATTTCTTTAATGCTACCACTCACTGCTTCCCCGGTGCCACCACAGCTGACAATTTAAAAAAACTCCAGGACCTAATGCCATCGCTCCCGTCCTCCATCACAAGAGTGATAGTCCATGTGGGAACAAATGACACAGCTCTTCAGCAGTCTGAGCTGACAAAATCAGATTTTAACTGTCTTTTTAACTTTTTAAAGCAGTGTGGAAAGTCCATTTTTATCTCTGGTCCCATTCCCACAGTTGGTCGCGGTGCTGGCCGCTCCTTGGCCTCCACGACTGGCTTCAGTCCGCATTCAGGGCTCACGGTGTGGTTTTGTCGATAACTTTAATATTTTGTGGCAAAGAATGTCTCTTTTTAAGACAGACGGACTTCACCCAAACAAACGGGGCTCAGAAATGTTAGCTGCTCACATACAGCATGTGGTGCGGTCCACACATGACTTACGTGAATGACTAATCATTCATGCAGCACACCTGGACACACCACCGCTCACTGAACAGAACTCTGCCTCACTGCCACAAACAACTGTCTCCACCTACTGGCATGTAAAGCCGTCTGCTCCCAGCGCTGTTCCACAGACTTCTATTCCTGTTATCATCACGCATAGACCAGTAAACCGAAATGTGCACATCCCACATAGAAATAATAGTAATCTTATAAGGATTAGGACAACTGCACCAACTCCAGCACCCAGAACAAACTCATTTAAAATGGCTCTCTTCAATGTGAGATCACAGACTTTTATCTTAAATGATTTTATCTTGTCTGCAAATCTGGATTTTATGTTTTTAACTGAATCCTGGTTGCAAATGAATGACTATAGCCAGCTAGCTGAACTGTGTCCGCCTCAATATGATTGTTTTAGTCAACCGAGGGTCAGTGGTCGTGGTGGTGGGCTAGTGAGCGTGTATAGGAAAAATTTTAAATGTCATCAAGTACGCTGTGATGAATTTAGCTCCTTTGAAGTTCTCACTCTTAAAGTTGGAGGTCTGCAACCTATCATATTTGTTATAATTTATCGCCCCCCAAAACCGCCTCGAGGATTTTTATCAGAACTTCCTGAATTTTTATCTACTCTGGTTTTAAATTATGACAGAATTGTTCTTTGTGGCGATTTTAATATTCATGTTGATGACCCCACCAATGTTAATGCAACTGACTTTTTAAATATGGCCACTTCTTTTAACTTCAGACAACATGTCAAAGAGCAAACACATAACCATGGTCATACACTGGACTTGGTTTTTACCCTGGGTGTCAGCATTTCCTCTGTGGAATTAGTGGACATGAACATATCTGACCACAGATGTATTGTTTTTAGCTGCGATTCGCCTGTTACTCATTCCGCCTCACCAAGTGTGTTCTCGCTTCTTTAATGAACAAAGTGTTTTAAAGTTTTGCGCATTCTTTCAGAGCCAAAGCCAACACCTGTCTGATTCCAACACCAACAATCTGGTCGATCACTTCAATCATATCTGCTTGTCGTCATTAAATATTACTGCTCCTCTAAAGGTTAGGCCTACGTCTAAAGCTAGTAAGCAACCCTGGATAAATGACAGCATTCGCAGCCTTAAAAGGGAATGCAGGAAAGCAGAGCGCAAATGGAAAAAGTCCAGTCTCCAAGTCCATTACCTCAGTCTGAAGGATTTATTAATTAACTACAATAACATGGTTAAGGATGCGAGAGAAGACACACACTATTTTTCTGAACTTTACATCTCCGTAACCGCAAGTCCCTTTCAATTCAAACTCTACTCGTTTCTTCACCGCGGGCCCCCCCAAGCCGCGGCGGAGCGCCCAGTTCAGTTCGTGTGGCCTCCGCGGGGCGAGGGGGGGAGGCTTGGACCCCGCTTACAACTGCTTGCGGTTCTAGTTTTTTGTTTTGTTTTGTTTTTTTAGGGCCCAACACGAACCGTGCGAGAGAACACACTATTTTTCTGAACTCATTACTACACATAAACACAATCACAGGTTTCTGGTAAACCCAACCCCTCCTTGTGCCTCAGCTGGAAGTATGATGACTGTGAATTGTTTTTATCTTATTTTACCAATAAGGTGGTGTCAATCAGAGCCTCGATTACCCCCGTGGCCTCTTACTCAGAGATCCCTCACCAGCAACAAGAGAGTTTTAACCAGTTTTATCCCATCGACTTGTCTGAGCTTTTAAAAACAGTATTACAAATGAGAGTGTCCTCCAGCCCACTTGATGTAATTCCTACAAAGTTTTTTACTGAAAGTAATGGATTCTGGCCCCATTTGATCTGTTTTTAACTATCTACTGGTTGTGTCCCTGATTATTTTAAAACGGCTTGCATGAACCCACTTTTAAAGAAACCTGGTTTAGATCCCTCCCTCCATCAAAATTTTAGACCAATTTCAAAACTTTTATTGCAAAGATTCTAGAAAGAATTGTGTCCAAACAGCTGCTCACTGTACTGGAAAATAACAAATTATTTGAAAAGTTTCAGTCTGGTTTCAGGAAGTACCACAGCACTGAGACTGCCCTGCTTAAAGTCACCTTTGACCTTTTAATGTCTGCTGATGATGGCATGTGCTCAGTCCTGGTACTCCTGGAACTTAGCGCTGCTTTTGACACCATTGATCACAACATCATGTTAGACAGACTGAGGCACTGGGTGGGGATCTCTGGTACTGCCCTAGAATGGTTTTCATCCTACCTGTCAAATAGGAAGTTTTGCGTGTCTGTAAACAACTATGTCTCTTTGTTCTGTCCAGTTAAATATGGTGTGCCTCAGGGGTCGGTCTTAGGACTCATTTTGTTTTCTTTGTATCTGCTTCCTCTTGGACATATTATCCATAAACATGGTATTTCTTTTTATATTTATGCTGATGACACACAAATGTACTTGCCCGTCAGATCCACAGACCCTGGAATGCTGAGTTCACTTAACAACTTCCTTTGTGAAGTTAAAAAATGGATGTCAAATAATTTCCTCCAGCTGAACTCAGACAAAACAGAAATCCTGGTCATTGGCTCCCAGCAGATGGCCAAACAAATACTGCCATCTGCTGGTTCCCTTGTAAATCACATTAAGCCTGTTGCAAAGAATCTTGGTGTCTGGTTTGATAGTAATTTAAATTTCGAGCAGCACACCACAAAGCTTGTTCAATCATGTTTTTATCAACTTAGAAATATAGCAAAAATTCGATCTATGTTAACTTTTAAGGACACTCAGACCATTCATCTTATCACGCCTGGATTATTGCAACAGCCTTTTCACTTGTTTAACCCAAAAGTCTACTGATCGACTCCAGACTGTCCAGAACTCAGCTGCCAGGCTTTTAACCAGAACAAAAAAATATGATTACCACATTACTCCTATTTTAGCTTCATTACACTGGCTCCCAGTGTGTTTTAGAATTGACTTTAAAATTTTATTGATCACTTTTAAAGCTCTTCATGGCCTCTCGCCTTGTTATATTTCTGACCTTTTAGTCCCATACGCACCAGCACGTACCTTGAGATCCTCGGGCAGAGGTCTGTTGTCTGTTCCAGAGTCTCAACTGAAAACTAAAGGGGACAGAGCGTTTGCTGTCAGGGCCCCGAGGCTCTGGAACAGCCTGCCCCAGGAAATCAGGTCGGCTGAGTCAGTGAACTCTTTCAAGTCCCTTCTTAAAACATACTTTTATAGGAGAGCCTTTCCCGATCTTATTTGACTTTATTTTATCCCTTTTATTTTATTCTATTTTACTTATTTATATTTATCATAAACGTGTATTTTAGTCTTTTCAATGTTTTCTTGCTTGTATTGTTGTCTTTGCACTTGTTGAAACACTTTGTAACTTGTTTTTGAAAAGTGGTCTACAAATAAATATTTATTATTATTATTATTATAATAATAATTTGGGTTGTGACAGTCAAATATATATCGATCCACCATGTTACAGTTGTCGGTTTTGCCGCTAGTAAGTTGATTCAAAACACGGGGCACTTCCTGTCGGCTCGGAGTAATTGCGAGGCTACCCAGCCGACCAATCACAGTGCTTACAGTCCGCGTCGCCTTGATGTGTAGTTACAATTTTTGAGGAGGTACATGTCAGGCTACAGCATAGGTGAAGGCATAGGGTATGGGGCTACGTCGAATTGACACAGAAGTATAAATTGTACTTTAGTTAGGCAGTACCCTTTTTGTTAATGTATGGTAAAAGGACATTACCAAAGCCATGGCGCTATCTAGTGGATAAAAACCGACATAGAAGCTCTGCCAGAAATATTGTAATTTTATGTCCTGTTTTATTTCTGTTTTATTTCTCTGCAGAAACTCAACCAACTTATTTTTGGAATATAATTGACTAGCCTATAGACCATGACATTATGTTATATTATTGTATAATAGCCTTCCATCTTTATTTATTTTGATTCAGTTTGTTGTTGTTTTTTTGTCCCCTTGTTGTAGCAGACCTCAATTACATTCAACGGAAGATGTGCTTTCACTTCCCCACAACCATAAAAAATAGCCTATTAAGCCTATACATTTCAAATTAATCAATAAAGCTACAGATGAGTTTTGATTGTCCTGAGTTAATAATGAACGTAATGCTAATGGTGTTATAACGTGCTATTTTGCTATTTGTTCAGCAAGGAAAAACAAGCTTAAGACTCATATAGTTATAACACAGACTCAATGTAGTTATAACATGATACAAATGTGACTTGTCACTCTACATAGCCATTTGGTATTATTCAGAATATTAAGCTTTAAGCTTGATCTATTTTTGATATTGAAAAAAAGACTGCGCTGGCTACACAAAGTAAAAGAATGAAAGTTCCATTTTTAATATGCATTGTAGACCCAAAAATCAACATTATGCAAGTTAAAAAAATAAAGTTGGAAGGCAAGAACTTCAAGTTGCCCCTTATATCTGTAATACAATATAGCATCACGTCATGGCCTATAGGCTAGTCAATTATATTCCAAAATTTAGCACTTATAGCTATACTCTGTTTATGAATAAATGTAAACACACTTAATTTAATATTTCATATGTACCCCCCCCCCCCCCAAATTGAGTTTGTGCAGCCTTACAATAGGCAAATACAAAAATAAATGTAATGAGTTGAATGTGCCACAAAAATTTCATACATGCAGGTGAAACGTGCGGCGGGGGCTGCTTTGTTAAAGGTCACTTCCTGTTGCCAGCAGGTGGCGCTATGACTGTGGGTGAATATGTGCATGTACATGTGTTCAGGGCGGGAGTCTTAAAGTGTATTCCAAAATTGGTGCAGATGTGAGCATGAAGATTGAAGTTACAATAACTTCCTCTTTTATGGCGAATCATCAATTTTGGACGCCACGCCAAGGGAATGCTGTTCCACGAAAACTCACCATTCGCACAACTTTTAATTGTGAATGGGTTTAGACTGCACCGCACAAATCTGATGTCGGTCGAAATAAATCCCTAGTCTATTATGCATATTAAAAATGGCACTTTCATTCTTTACTTTGTGTAGCCAGCACAGTCTTCCCTATTAGGGATGTCGGTCGGACTAGGGATTTATTTCGCTTCGTGTTGGGCCCTAAAAGAAAAAATAGAACGGCAAGCAGTTGCAAGAGGGGTCCAAGCCTCCCCCCTCGCTCCGCGGAGGCCACACGAACTGACCTGGCCGCCCCGCCACGACTTGGGGGGGGGGGGGCGTGTGGTGAAGAAACGGGTAGAGTTTGAATTGAAAGGGACTTGCGGTTACTGAGATGTAAAATGAATGTATGTCTAGGGGAGTGTTAATTGATATACAAATAATAACACCGCCTAGTGGCCGATTGACGCCAAATTTCACACAGCTCCTCGGGAGGGCGTCCCAGATAAGGTGTCCCAGTTTGGTGTTGATCAGATGTTGCAAAGTAGAGATATGAGATGACATCCAGTTGTTGGCAAAAATTTGTTAGCTTATAATTCAGACATTTTTGGTGGATCAAAATTCCCTCTACAAACTTTTACTGGCTCGTTCCAGAGATGGTCTTTGCCAAGTTTCGTGCCAATCGGACTTGCGGCTTTGGAGGAGTTAAAAAAAAAAAACGTTTCAGTTTTCGCGATTTAGTGAAAGGAAAACATCATCGCATCGTTATGAGGCAAAATGTCCATTGGTTGAAAATCCCATTGAAATGAATGGGATTGTCTGATGGTATTTGAGCTTCGATTATTGCGCCACCTTTTGGCCGAAATGCACCAAATTCTTGAGGTGTCATCAAGACCCCATGGGGAACAATTGCCCCAATTGGTATCAATCAGACTTGTGGTTATGGAGATATAAAATGCATGCAAGTCAATGGATGAACCGAACAAGAACCGAAGAGAACTGAGCAAATTAAATACAGTGGCAAACGAGCAGGGAGGGAGCACACAGGTGAAATACATAAGGGACTAATCAGGCACAGCAGACACACAGGGGGGCAGAGTGAAACAGGAAGGCAGGACAGACCATGAAACTAAAACAGAACAGATCAGAATAAAGAATATACCAAAATGATCATAAGCGCAGGTAGACCCCAGCACAGAATTTTACTTTTACTTAATTTTAAATAAGTTAACTTTGATTAGTATTAAGTTAAGTATTGTACTTCGCTACATTTTAAATCACATCCCTTACTGAATGAAAAAAAAAGTGCAAAGAAAAAAACGTGACCACGCCACCACAGCAGGTTTATGATGCAGTGTAAGCTGTGAAAAATGCTATATTAAGTTACTGCCAATGCAAACTGAACATTTCCTGCTGCTGCAGCTTCACATTAAAAGCATTTAACTGGCGAAACATAAGTGGACTTATTGCAATCTGTTTTGCAAGTGAGATCAGCGCTAACCGCTCTCATTCATCAAAAATGTATCTACACAACAAGACAACTGTCATTTTCAACAGTTTTCTGACAGCGGACCAGTTTTAAATATTGCAGTGAGGAGACTAATGCTACAGTCAGGAGCAGACACAGAGAGCTGTTAGTTAAAGAGCTTCATGAGACAGGCTGCACACCTCCACCTTCTCAGCCAGGTAACCAACTTCTTTCAGACTCATGTTGTGTGCAGGAGAAAGTCAGATCATGACTGCTCACATAATAATGGAAAATACCAAAAACTGTAGTACTGTAGAAACTATAGTTTCTTTAGCTGCCCAGACTTACATGCCCTGTGGTATTAAAGACGTCTGTTACCACCAGTAACTCCAGGTGTCTCATGAACAATAAAGGCGCAGTTGCATAATAGCGTCAAAACCGGTTGATTAATGCCAATCAGAGTTACATTTACAATTACAGATTTTAACCATTATTCCTCAGTGCACTGCCTCCTTGGCTGCGGTCTGAGTGCATTTTCTAGTTCTGGATTTAGGCCTACTGTGTTGTAGGAGTCTGTTCACACTGATAAGCTAAAAAAACAACAACTTTCATTTGTGAAAGTTGGAAATATTACAGTAATATGGCCTTTTTTTTTTGAAGTGCGGCCCCCACAGTGTCTGCTTGGAAAAATTCCTGCCCTTGAATATATAGTTGAGGACCCCTGATGTAGAAGTCAGTGAAATAACAGCTGTACCATTCCATTGGCGGTTACATTTTTTTCATAGTTTGATGATGATGGGTGTCTTAAATAGAAAATGACAGGTGCCAGTAGGACCACCTTCCACTTATTAAGATCTACTTGGCTAATATTAGCATAATACATATTTAAGATAAACAAGTGAGAATCTTAAGAGGCTGCTTTCACGCCTGCAGTTCTGTTCATTTGGTCCTGACCAAGGGGAAACAATTACATAGTTGCATTTTAGGTCTGGTTCTGGTTCTGTTCACACTGACTCTTCACAAACAAACCAAGAGGAGTAAACATGACGTCATATAGACTGACAGGTTGATTGGACAGTTTTGGTCGATCGTCATCCTGCATCGTCACGTGGGGAAATCAAAATCCGTTAACTGACAGATGTTTACACAGCATTTTTATGCTTCTCATGTGTTCATTTGTGTGCTTTGGTGTCACAAAGAGCCCATGAAGAAATAACTGATTATAAGCATTATTAGTATTATTAGACTGCAAATTTGACCGCCTGTCATGAATAATGACTTAACAGGTAGGGGAGGGCAAGTTGTCGAATTGTTCATATGTCCAACACTAGAGGCTCTATCTCAAAAGTAAAATAGCCACTTTGTGTGACGTCTTGTTCTATGGTCAACCTTCTGTTTACATGTGGTCAAGTTCACTGTAATCTGTGGTGAGCACAATTTTCTTACTTTTCCACTTTAAAAGTTTGTACATTTATACTTTACTTTTTAGGCAATACAACTTTGTTAGGTATTAATGTTTAAAATGATAATTTTGCACAAAGTAGAGAAATAATGTCTTTTGATACTTAAATATTGAGCTAACCTAAAATTTTAGCCAAAAATAGCACACCTATCAGTCTAGGGCAAGTTGTGACACGTGACAACTTGCTCCAATACAGAGAGACACATGGAACATGCTCAAAAACATTGTGATATTGTGTAATAATCTCTGACAACAGTATTAAATTGTGCTGTAAATAGAATATTATAGCTATATTGCAAGCCAAGTTTATTTGTATAGCACATTTCAACAAGGCAGTTACACAAGGTGCTACATGTAGACAAACAATTGATATAAATAAAAATATAAATTGACAATATAGAAAAAGTACGGAGGGTGTAAACAGGTTGAATTATCATAAAAAATTCAAAATGGCCGACTTCCTGTTGGGTTTAGGGTATGGCTCCTGGAGGGTTATTTTTAAGTCTAGATATGATGCATCGGCCCCCCACATTTCGTACAGCTACATAAAATGCACTGCAGGGGCTGCTTTTTTAAAATATTTTAGGGGGCGCTATTGAGCCATTTTTCCACAACAACACTTTGTAACCATATTACCGCACCTTGGTAGATCAGTCTTTAGCTACTGTAGCTAGCCAGTCCCCGGTAGTCAGTGCGGAACGGCCTGAGTTAGCCTATAGTAGCCGTCCTCCGGCATCCCCTGTGCAGCCAGGAAGGGGGGGGGCTGGGTGACTGTCTGAAGGAGGAATAGTCGTAAGCATTCAAAGTCCAAGGGGCACCATCAATCTGTTCACGTTTCTAACAGATTTTCCCCACTCAGCGACACACCCGCTGAGAAACCAACTCTGATCATTGGCAGCTCCATTTTGAGAAACGTGAAGTTAGCGAAGCCAGCGGCCATAGTTAAGTGCATCCCTGGGGCCAGAGCGGGCGACATTGAGTCTTATTTGAAACTGCTGGCTAAGGATAAACGTAAATACAGTAAGATTGTTAT
Organism: Micropterus salmoides; assembly: GCF_014851395.1. NCBI lineage: Eukaryota > Metazoa > Chordata > Actinopteri > Centrarchiformes > Centrarchidae > Micropterus > Micropterus salmoides. The sequence continues at coordinate 36,530,994 of NW_024042261.1, forward strand.
TCACGTCGGCGGTAATGACTCCCGGTTACGCCAATCGGAGGTCACTAAGATTAATGTTGAGTCGGTGTGTACATATGCAAAAACAATGTCGGACACCGTAGTTTTCTCTGGACCCCTGCCAAATCTGACCAGTGATGACATGTATAGCCGCATGTCGTCATTCCGCCGCTGGTTGTCGAGGTGGTGTGCAGCAAACGATGTGGGCTTTGTAGATCATTGGCAGACTTTCTGGGGAAGACCTGGTCTGATGCGGAGAGACGGCATCCATCCCACTTGGGAAGGAGAAGCTCGCATTTCTAGAAATCTGGCATAGTTTTTAAAGTTTATTAGTGGACCAAATCCATGACAACCCAGAGTTGAGACCAGGAGGCAGAGCTGCAGTCTAACACACTTCTCTGCTCCACCATTTCAGGAGTTACTTAGTGAAAATCCTATAGTGACGGTGTCTGCCCCCCGACCATCGAAATTATTTAAATCAAAGGTAAACAGAAGAGGAGCTGTGCATAAAAACCTCATAAAAATTAAAACCACAAGAGCAATAGTGCAAACGAATAGGAGAGTTAAATGTGGACTATTAAACATCAGATCTCTCTCTTCTAAAGGTGTACTAGTAAATGAACTAATATCAGATTATGATATTGATTTATTTTGTCTTACTGAAACCTGGCTGGGTGATGGAGAATATGTTAGCCTAAATGAATCCACCCCTCCCAGTCATATTAATACTCACATTCCTCGAGGCACAGGCCGAGGAGGTGGAGTTGCAGCTATCTTCGACTCTAGCCTACTAATCAGCTCTAAACCTAAACTAAATTATAACTCATTTGAAAGCCTTGTTCTTAGTCTTTTACACCCAAGTTGGAAATCACTGCAACCAATTCTTTTCGTTATAGTGTACCGAGCACCTGGTCCGTACTCTGAATTCTTATCTGAATTGGCAGAGTTTTTGTCAACTTTAGTCCTTAAAACGGACAAAGTTATTATTGTAGGGGATTTTAATATTCATGTGGACGTTGAGAATGACAGCTTTAGTACTGCGTTTATCTCTCTGTTAGATTCCACTGGCTTCTCTCAGAGTGTTCATGAACCGACTCACTGTCTTAACCACACCCTCGACCTTGTTTTGGTGTATGGTATTGAAATTGAACATTTAATAGTGTCCCCACAGAATCCCTCTTTATCCGACCACTGTTTGACAACTTTTGAGTTTGTATTGCTGAACTACATGCCATTGGGAAAAAATTTCTATACAAGATGTCTGTCTGATAGTGCTGTAGCTAAATTTAAGGATGCGATTCCATCAGCTCTAAATTCATTATCAAGTCACAAAGTAACAGAGGACTCCTATGCTAATTTCAGTCCCTCCCAAATCGATCATCTTGTTGATAGTGCTGCAGGCTTCCTGCAAATTGTACTCAACTCTGTAGCCCCTCTAAAAAAGAAAATAATAAAACAAAGACGGTTAACTAATACTGAAACTCACAAATTAAAGCAAATATCGCGGAAGCTTGAGAGGAATTGGCGTTCCACCAAACTGGAAAATTCTCGTTTAATTTGGCAAGATAGTCTTAAAACTTATTGGAAGGCCCTCCATAATGCCAGAGCAGAGTACTACTCGTCATTAATAGAGGAAAATAGGAACGACCCCAGGTTTGTTTTCAGCACTGTACCCAGGCTGACAGAGAGTCACACCTCTATTGAGCCAAGTATTCCCATAGCTCTCAGTAGTTACGACTTCATGAGCTTCTTTAATGATAAAATTCTAGCTATTAGAGACAAAATTCACCAAGACCTGCCCTCAACTGGCACCAACTTATTTCTCAACTCAGGAACCTTAGAAACAGCTGTAGAACCAGATATATGTTTAGACTGTTTTGCTTCCCTCAATCTTTACCAACTAACTTCAATAATTTCTTCATCTAAACCATCAACCTGCCTCTTAGACCCCATCCCGGCTAGGCTGCTTAAAGATGTTTTACCCTTAGTCAGCACTTCTATACTAGATATGATCAATCTATCTTTATCATCAGGCTATGTACCACAGTACTTTAAAGTAGTTGTAATTAAACCTCTTCTGAAAAAGCTCAAACTTGATCCAGATGTTTTAGCCAACTATAGACCTATATCTAACGTTCCATTTCTCTCTAAGGTCCTAGAGAAAGCAGTTGCTAAACAGCTGTGTGACTTTCTACAGAGCAATAGTGTATTTGAGGATTTTCAGTCAGGATTTAGAGCTCATCATAGCACAGAGACAGCACTGGTGAAAATTACTAATGACCTCCTTATTGCATCAGACAAAGGACTTGTCTCTGTACTGGTTTTATTAGATCTTAGTGCTGCATTTGATACCATTGACCATCAGATCCTATTGCAGAGACTGGAACATTTCATTGGCATTAAAGGAACCGCTCTAAGCTGGTTTAAGTCCTATTTATCAGATAGATTTCAGTTTGTACATGTTAACGATGAGTCCTCCATGCATGCCAAAGTTACTCATGGAGTTCCTCAAGGATCTGTCCTTGGACCAATCCTCTTCACTTTATATATGCTTCCTTTAGGCAATATTATCAGGAAACATTCCATAAGCTTTCATTGTTATGCAGATGATACTCAGTTATATCTATCGATCAAGCCAGATGAAACTCATCAGTTAGCTAAACTTCAAATGTGCCTTCAGGATGTCAAAACCTGGATGACCTGTAATTAAACGCATTATCTAAAGATATAGTTTCCCTTGATGGCATCGCCCTGGCCTCCAGCACTACTGTGAGGAGTCTTGGAGTTATCTTTGATCAGGACATGTCGTTTAAGTCTCACATTAAGCAAATTTCAAGGACCGCCTTTTTTCACCTATGTAATATTTGTTACTTCAAGTCTGGATTACTGCAATTCCTTATTATCAGGCTGCTTGAAAAAGTCCATTAAGACTCTTCAGCTGATCCAGAATGCTGCAGCACGTGTTCTGACAGGAACCAGGAAAAGAGATCACATTTCTCCTGTTTTAGCTTCTCTGCATTGGCTCCAGTAAAATCCAGAATAGAATTTTAAATCATTCTTCTTACCTACAAAGCTCTTAATGGTCAGGCACAATCTTATCTTAAAGAGCTCATAGTACCTTACTACCCCACCAGAGCACTGCGCTCCCAGAATGCAGGGTTACTTGTGGTTCCTAATGTCTTCAGAATGGGAGCCAGAGCCTTCAGCTATCAAGCTCCTCTCCTGTGGAACCAGGTTCCAGTTTGGGTTCAGGAGGCAGACACCATCTCCACATTTAAGAGTAGGCTTAACACTTTTCTCCCTTAGGGCTGTCTCAGGTGAGTCCTGAACCATCCCTTAGTTATGCTGCTATAGGCCTAGACTGCCGGGGGATTTCCTATGATGCACTGAGCTGTGTGGAGTCTGGATCTGTTCCTGCTCGACACCCTCTGCTACAGCAACTATTGTTACTAGTCCTATTGTTATTATTGTTATTATAATCATTAACATTATCATTAACACTACTATAAATATCTGTACCATTTTTCATTTAGTCTATAGCAACATCACCTTTACTGTCTGAACCACTGTGTGTATATTGTGTAGGCTGCCTCCCTCCCCTCTCTCTCCTTCCATCCCTCTCTTTTTCTCTCTGTTCCTCTCTCTCTCTCTCTCTCTCCTGCCCTCTCTCTCTCCTTCACCCAACAGGTGGAGGCAGATGGCCCCACCCTGAGCCATGGTTCTGCTCGAGGTTTCTGCCTCTTAAAAAGAAGTTTTTCCTTGCCTCTGTCGCCTAGTCCTTGCTTTTGGTGGGAATTGTTGGGCTTCTGTAAATATCATCAGAGTATGGTCTAGACCTGCTCTTTTATGAAAAGTGCTATATAAATAACATTTAATTTAATTGAAATGTTTATCTTTGCATCTGAAAATGAAACTGAAGTTGATTAACTGGCGAAAAAATTGGCTTGGTGCCACTCTTGGCAGTAGGCCTACCTGTAGGTCACAACTGTTGTTGCACCTGCTCTTTATCACTTCCCATTTCTTCATGTTACCACCCCAACAGTTAGTTTAGTTTGTTAAGTCTGCAGACTGTCACCGATTGTCCTAGTGAATGAAGACAGAAATAAATCTGGCAGAAAGCTCCATGGTGTTGCGTTTGTTAAATGAGTTTAGTCATTCCTTGATAAATAAAACACTGCGTGAATTCTAAATATCTCTTTTTGAGGCTGAGTAAGAGAACGCACTCCATATCGTGGTTGCGTGCGTGTGTTACACATCAAGGATCACCCGTTCACCACACGAACATTGACGGACAGCAAGCCAACCAATACTTATTGTAGGTTTCTCTGCGTGAGAAATATAAGTTTGGTGTGTCCACAGACAGAAGAAACTCTGCAGAAGAAACAGAATTCAACTTTTAGCTTCTATTAAATGTAGACGCACTGATGGAGTTTAGGATTGATCAGGAGGACGGCTGCTTTACTCCATACAGTTTGTCTGTATGAACCTGGACTGTGTGTGAGACCTTTTGTGGAAGAATACAAAATATTAATTAACTTTATATTCTGACTAATATGAAGTTATGCTGCTGTGTCCCGTGCGTGAACGCGCACTCTCTCTTAATGGAGAGACGCTTCACCTTATTCCACCCATACCGAATGTCACAAATTGTATCGTCCAAACCTCTGCCCGAAACCAGCAGTGCTCTCTGTTAGTGAACGCACAAGGTTTTCATGTGCTTATTGTGTTTCCCCAGGTGTGGACACTGAGCGTGGAATAGTTTTCAAGTTGAACTTCAATGATAGTAGAGATGGTATAATAAGCTGTGCCCGTGTGCCGTCCATTTAAGTTGATCGTGTTATATGTGTTTTCTATTCGAATTATTTTATTTATACATACATCCATAACCTATACATATAACTACTTTAAGCAAAAATGTCTTCCCGCGTGCCTACAAGAGAGCTACAAACGTCAAAACAGGCAGTCTTCTATTTTTTATTTATTTATTTTTTTTACACAATAGCTGAATGTAATTAATCTACAGGTTTTCATGATATTACTCTTACTGGCACTTTGGGTTTTAGAGTTTCCATTATTAGTCAGTCTCCTGTCACCTGCACCATTTGATAATCGGGTAGGCTAAGGGGTAGCCTAATTTAATCTTACAAATAGCCTATAGTAGCGTAGATGTAAACTTACCTGTATTACACAGACTCTGTGAAATTTTTTTATAGCGCTGTTTGGTGAAGAAAAACTGTAGACACAATCCCCAAACGAAAGTTTAGCCTATGGTCTGCCTTTGATCCACACAACTCGCACATCCGCTTGCTTTGAGGTCATATCGCGGTGAAGTTAGGTTTAAGTTGGATATTCGACACCCATCCACCCAGGATCCAGTGTTGGCAATATACGTGCGGTTAGCTCACCTCCGAATGCTCGCTTTTAACCATCGGGGTTTAACTTAGGAACCATCAATAAATTACTATTGTTAAAAGAGTGTTATGGGAAAATCATCATCTATTTCAATAGCTTCAATGTCATGGGATCCAAGGACACAAAACCAATGCCGAATTGTAGTAGTACACTGGGGAAATGAGACACACTTCTTCATATAAACTTTGAGTGCACAAATGAATTTATATTAATATTTATTAATAATTTATGGAAAATAATGCTTTCCCCTCCCCTCCAAAAGCTTCCATGTCATGTGAAACAGAGACTCCAAACCAATGCCGATTCCTTGACTAAGCAAATGAGACAGACCTTTCATATTGGATCTGGTGCATTTTTTAATTTATATTATTTGATAACTTTTTTTCAATTTTTAATAACTTCCATGTCATGTGATTCAGTGACTCCAAACCAGTGCTGAACTGGGTGTTGTGGTGGCAGCCCGGCTGACGGTGAGTGTCCTGTTCATTTCTCCTTTTTTGCTTGTGATTCTGTTTTTCCTGTACTCCGCCTGCCTCCCTGTGTCTCCTCCCCTGCCTGTGCTCTGCCTCTCTCTCTCCCTCCGCTCCTGAGCCCAGCGAACGACCCGCACCTGCACCTCGTCAGCCACCTCCTCTGCCTGCCACACCTGCCAGCAATCAGCCTCATCTCTGGCAGTACTTCTGTCAACCCCGGCTTGATCGTCGTTGCTCCTTACCTGGTGCCACTTCATCACTCAAGCTCTTAGGTACTCTGCGTCATTTCTGTTTCCCTGTGCCTGGTTCCCACAGTGTCTAACCCTGTCGGTCTGTCTGTCTCCCCTCCAGGTCCACTCACCGCCATCCTCCGTTCCGTCAGCTGGGCTTGCCACCCTGCCCTCTCCCCTCGGACCTCTTCCACGGCGTCCTCCGGGCTCTTCCCCGTGCCTCTTTACTCCCTCGGTCCCGAGAGCCCCCGACTCCCTTGTCTCAGTCTCCTTGGTTGCCCGTGTTTCATCGGCGTCCGCCTCTCCCTCACCTCCACTCCCTCAACCCCTTTTCCCCTTCAATAAAGCCTGTTCTTCCCGAGTGTTGCGTTTGGGTCCACTCTGTCCCCACACCACAACACTGGGCAAATGAGATACACCTCTTCATATTAACTTTAAGTGCATATTTTATTTTATTTTAATGTTAAATTTTTTTATGGAAATAATATTTGTCTTTAATAGCCTCCATGTCATGTGACCTAGAGGCTCCAAAGTGCTTTTATATTTAGTTTATACATATATGCTTAAATATAATATGAAGAGCTGTACCTCATGGAAGCTATTGAAAAAACTAGAAATTAGAACATGCGCTCAAATGTAACATGAAGACGTGTGTCTCATTTGCTTAGTGTAGTTCTACAATTCTGCATTGGATTGGAGTCATAGAATCAACTGACATGGAAGCCAATCAAAAAAAAATATACATACCAAATGAAAGAATGAAGTCTTGGGCAGAAGTTTTGTATTCATTATGTCTTCCTATCTTATCTCATTATGGAGCTGTAGACTGTTGAATAGAGAGCGTGCACTTGTGACAATTTGCCCCATCGGCAGGTAAGTTGACTCACTGGATTATCAAACAGTTAGAACACTTAATTGTGAATATTGATTTCAATTTCAAATTGTAACCAGAACTAAAAAATAAAATCCATCAACAATCAAGCCTAGAGAATTTGGAAAATAAATAATTTAATCAAAAAAAAAAAAATGTTGGCAGAGCACACTTTAAACTCTTTACTTTGAACTTTAAAATCAAACGTTCTCTGGAGTGCAAATATTTGCAAACAAGGTGAAAATTGAATGTAATGTTGCAGATAAGAAGTTAAACATTTAAGCAAGTTAACTAAACAGATGTGGTGTTAAACTTAAACCACGTCTTCTTTGAAATACTGTATGAAAATGGCTCCACATAGATGAGGCCAAAAGAGATGTCAGCGGCTTATGTCAAAAGCCTTAGCTGTACTTCTGATTGATTTGTTCTTTAACTTCGCCTGCCTGACTGCCTTTAACATTATGTCAGGTGGTGTACTGTCATTCTCTGTCTTCAGTTGATAATTTTCTTCCTTCCTTCAAAAACACATTCATCCTTGCAATTACAAATTAATTACATCCTTATTTGTCTACTACCCTTGTTGCCTTACTAAATTAACAACTATATGATGTGGTGTGTGTTTGTATCTACTAACACACTACATGCCTTCGGTTTAAGACCGTATATACTCTCATGAATTCAGTCTTGTCCAGGCATATGGCTGCTGTTGTAAACTACTATAAGTATAATATTCTATTTACAGAATCATTCCCCAGTGTACTACTACAATTTGGCAATAGTTTGGTGTCCTTGGATCCCATGACATGGAAGCTATTAAAATAAATGATGATTTTTCCGTAACATTCTTTTAACAACAGTAATTTATTGATGGAAGTTAAAACCCGGCGAGCCATTGGATGTGAGCTAACCGCATGTATACTGCCAACACTGGGTAAACTGAGTAACAACCCGTCACTGGATCTTGGATGAATGTCTGTCGAATATCCAACTTAAAACTAACTTCACCGCGTGTGAGGACATTCCCAGCTGCGATCCACTTCTGACTTCTGAGGTAGCCTTAGCCATTCAATTTAGAAAAAGCGGGTTTAACATGTGTGTTTCTGAATGTAAAAATCCATTTCGATATTGTTTCTAAATGTCAGTTATTGTGATACAAACTGTAAAAACATGTCCAAAAATTGCGCACTGCAACAATCACCAGCAAGCAATCATCATGTTGTTTGTTTTCAACATTGGAGGTGACACAAAAATTTTGAGCGTTTAATTCACTATTTTCTGCATTCTGTTGAATTTTTCTGCACCATTATTTGTCTTTTCCTGCATCAATTTATCGCAGAAATGTCTTCATATATGTAAAGAGAAATACACAATTCCTACAGATGGCAAAACGTAAGAATAATGGAATATAGCCTAATGCAGTAAGCTCTCAGGAAGATTGTTTTTTAAATATGTATTTTCTCCTGTTTATGGGCTTTTCTCATGTAATTATTGTTGCTAAATTGCTTTGCTGATGTAATAATAGACAATCCCTTTCAGACCGGCTGACAGACACAGAACCCGTTTGGGATTGTAGCCTATGATGGAAGCTTGCTGCTCTTCATCGGAGGTGGGAAACCGAAAGTAAAACACTTGTGATCAGGCAGTTAAACCTCACACGAATCCACACAAATGGTAATTTAAGCACCTGCAGGTCACAGCCGCTTCAGCGGGAAGCATCCTGGAGCAGTGAGACAGTCCCAGATAGAGTAAAGGTGTCGCCTAAAGCGAGGGGGACAGAGACAGCAGAGACAAAGAGTGACAGATGTGTTGTTATTGTTGTATTATGTTATTCTCTCGCTGATTTGCGGCGGACTCTTAAACCGTTGGTGTACCAAATATAGGCTAGAGAGTGACAGTAAGGGTTATATTAAACTTTTTTCAAAGTCAAAATTATTCCTAGAGACAATTCATTAGTGCTGAAAAGGGACATGTTGTTGTGGTGGCAGCCCGGCTGACGGCGAGTGTCCTGGTTTTTTCTCCTTTTTTCCAGTTTTTCTGTTTTCTCCTTGGTTTCCTGTTCCCTGCCTGCCTCCCTGTGTTTTCTCCCCTGTGTGCTCTCTCTCTCAGCTCCTGAGCCCAGCCAACTACCCGCACCTGCATCTCATCAGCCACCTCGTCAGCCTGCCACACCTGCCAGTAATCACCTCATGACTGCCTGTATTTCAACCCCATCCTCGCTTGATCGTCGTTGCTCCATACCTGGTGCCACTGCTGTGTTCAGGCTTCCATGTTTCTTGTTTTTTCACACTTACCCTGTGCCTTGTCGCTGTCTTCCCTAACCTTGTCTCTCTGTCTGTTTCCCTCCCAGGTACACTCACCCTCGTCCTCCGTTCGGCTGGGCTCATCCACTGGCCCACTCCTCCTCGGACTTCCCTCACGGCGTCCTCCCTGTTCCCCCGCCTCTCCTCGCTTCCTCGGCCCCTGTGTTCCCCGGCTCCCTGGCCCCCTGTCTCCTTGGTTCCCCGTGCCTGTACTTCCCCGACGTCCTCCTCTCCCTCCACTCCAGTCCCTCTCCCCCTTTCCCCCCCAATAAACCTCCTTCCCTCTGAGTGCTGCATTTGGGTCCTCTCTGTCCACACACCACACTCAGTAACACACGTCCCTACTTTATTCTACGCCTTGTGTTTAATGGGCAGTGACATGATAGCCTTGGGGGATGAAACATGACTGTTTGTGATATTTTATAGTCATCACATTTGCCTGTAAATAATAATAAGTGCTGGTAAGTTTAAGATGCAACATGGACCCTTTGAATCTCTCAAAAACAACTGGATTATGAAATTTGTTACTTTATTTGTAACTTTATGTAGCCTACTTGTACTTCATATTTTTTAATAAACTTGAAATTCTTAAAACCCACTATTCTGTCCTGTTGTACAATTTTGGCCCATTTTCCTAACATTATGTGTCTTCCACTTCCCTCCAGCAGTGAACGACTTTGTCCCAATTGCTACGCTTGTATGTCAAGATACAAAGGAACAGAAATAACAATGAAACAGGAAATAACGAATATACAAATATTTTACAGCAAACAGGAATATAATGACAAATAGTAGTGATGAATTAAACTAAATAATGAGTGCAAATATGGATACTTATACAAATAGAAGTATAAGTTGTGTGGATATGTACAGTATTTTACAGTATTAACAGAAGTGGCATGATGAATAGTAGTGAATTAATTACAAATAGTAATAATGACTACTGGGACAGTCCCAATGACAGCAGTAACGAGAGTAAGTAGAGTATTAATATTCTACACTATTTCGGGAAATGCACTTTTTATTGACTAAGAGACTGTGTTTGAGACTCTAAAGGGACAAAAGAGTTAGACTTCACTTCAGTAATCAAAAGTAAAAGTAGTATAGATCAAAATCTATTGATCTTACAAAATGCAATCTATCTTTTTAAATTCACTCAAGACAGGTTTGAATACAGCATTATCAGTTAAAGTGAATCACAATAAGGAAAACTGAGTTGCAAGAGGACAAGTGGATATTTCCTATATGTGGGGAGGATAAGTCTGCGTTATTGCTCTGCTGTTGTGGCAGTATCCCCTTCAGGGACCTCAGCCTCCTCAGAAAATAGAGATGGCTTTGGCCTTCCTGTAGAGGGCTTGAGTGTTCTCTGGCATTCCCAGGCATTTGTAGTTATAATACGGACTCAACCCTCAATATCAATAGTGAAGAAAAAGTAATAAGAAGAGCAAAACTTGCTGATAGAATTAGGGAATAAGAGCATACATCCTCTCAAAAGACAAGAACCAGTCTAGAAGTCCTGGTCATAGCCACAACAAATCATGACAAAAAAAGGCTAGTCAGCAGGTGCGTGAGAAGACATTTTGGCTTAGAGTAGTTTGCTGCAGAGTAGAAATGCGCGCATACAAAAGTAACGCAATTACAGTAATGTATTGCTTTTTGCTATAATGCAGTTGTATAACACATTACTAAAAATAAACCGGTAATGTTTTACCCTTTACAATCTCAGTAACGCACGTTACAACATTTTAACCCAAAGTTAAGTGATTTTTTTTATAATTCAACAACACCAAGAAGCATTTCACCAGCAGAAAAACATCCGCGGATATAACTCACATCACAAGAACCAACCTATGCTCAAAGTAATGCAAAAGTAAGTTAGTGTAAAGCATTACAATTCAGAGACAGAAATATTGAAATATAACTAATTACTCTAAAATGAGAGTAACTAGTGATTTATAATGTAGTACGTTTTGGAAGTAACTTGCACGAAACAGTGAAACTGTTTGGAGTGGAGCAGCCTTCCTCCTGATCAAACCTGAGCTCCATCAGAGCGTCTAAATTATTTCAGAAGCTAAATGTTGAATTCTGTTTGCAGAGTTTCCTCTGTCTGTCCTGTCAAGTTTATAACTACAGTTTTTAGTTTTGTTAAATAAATGTCCCATCACACCAATGTAGCTCCTATAATCGTGACAAAACAGTGAAAACACCTGCTGACGTCAAATTATTAGGCTGTAACATTATGTAGTCTGCACATGTAATTTAAAACTGTGTTCCTCCCTTCCCACACCCTTGCTAGTCAGAGGCATGGAAGTATGCCATGTGATTCAGGGACTCCAAGCAAATGTTGAATTGTAGTACTACACTGGGCAAGTGGGGCACACCCCTTTATATTATATTTGAGAGCATTGTTTTTCTTTAAAAATATTAATAATTAAAAATACAAAAAAGAAAAATTACTACCATTTGGCATGAGTTTGGACTCCCTGGGTCACAAAACATCTATGTTTTTCCATAAAAGATGAATAAATATTAATATAAAATAGATTATGCACTCAAATCCAACATGATGAGGTGTGTCTCATTTGCTCAGTGTAGCACCACAATTTGACATTTGTTTTGAGTCCCTAAATCACATGACACAAAAGCTCTTTGAAAATATGCTTTTTCCATAATACTATTATAACAAGAGTAATTTATTGATGGTCCCTATAAGCAAAGGTTTCATACTCAATAAAACAGTCTTGAGACTTCCGTTACGGTTTCTTTCTGTGTCAACCTGAATTAATTAATAAAGGTACATCTTATCTTCATAGGGATATTATTCCTTCTTCTTTACTGCTACTGTTGGCCTATCTGAGACAGGGTGGAGTGCGATAGAGGTCTTTTTACCTCAGACTGAGATTGGTCCAATTTGATCTCACTCCAAACTCCTGTATCGCAATACACTAAAATGAATGAATAAAAAGGTGCCATATCCTTCTTATGTTGCCTGCAGTGGAGGTCTAATAAGATCCACATGAATATCCTTTTTCATTTGTTAAACTATTATGTTCACATTTGCTTGGTATTTGTTTAGGTCTGTTGGTGGTTCACATCACTGTGGGCTGACTTACACAATAGTATCCTTTATGCACAAAAGTTGGCACACTCCTGTCCCTGGGAGGGGCTGTTTTTTCATGGTGTGGTGTTTGCTAAGGGAAATCTTAATGCAACAGCAGGTAATTTTAGAAAGTAGTTCTTCCAACAGTTTGTGTTTGGCCTTGTCCTGTTTCAAGGTACAGATTCTGTCCTAGTATTTGTTACTTATCTAGTTGAGGTGTGTGTGCAAAAGGAACTTGTTCTTCCACTGAAAGCAACTTACAGGATCCAAATTGCCAGTAGCATCATCAGAGCTACAGAGAACATCTGGCTGTTGAAGCAAAGTTATTATAAACTTTGTATTTTTATTATTTACTGAATAAAAACACCAAACTCCCAGACACAACACCCTGTCGCCACCTGGCGGGCACATTACGACATTGCAATGACTATCAGTACAAAGAGCAAGCTCAGAGGTGAGCTACCCGTCCTTATACTGCCAACACTGGTGAAACTGAGTAAGAAGATGCCGTATCATGAGTGAATGTCAGTCGAATATCCAACTTAAAACTAAATTCCCCAAACTATTTCATTAGTAGGGCGTTGTTATTGTTATATAACAGATAGTTGTTATTCACATTCCACCTTTTAACCATCAAGATGAATATTTAAAGGGGCATTATGGAGTTTCCAGCAGCCACTAGCGGTGCAGTTTGGTTCGCTACCGGGTGTGTGCTCGTACATGTGCTCAGTTGAACTCGTGAGCGAGCATAACCCAAAACACAACCATTTTTCATACAGAAATCCGGCAATAAAACGCAGGAACAGCATGCAGGCTGCGGTTTTTCACTCAGACATGTTCAGGCTCTGTTACTTCAACGATCCCATCTCAGAGGCAGATAAACACCGGCTCCGTAACGTTACTTCATTCAGCGCAACAAGCACAATCCTCCCAGAAAAAAGGCAGAGTGACAGCGCCTATAGAGACAGGCAGGGAGAACAGCTTCACACAATGTACTGGAAACTCAGGTAAACCCCTACTGCAACGTTACAGTAATAGTTTTATCAGCTTCAGGTTTAACTAATCCATGCTCGTTGCATGATCACGGTACATTTACTGCATTTAGTCGACATGCTACAGCGTTAGCTCGCCTGCTGCTTTCAGTAACTCTCTTTGCTCTCTGTGTATCTTTCACCGGAGGTTCAGCAATGTCAGCACAGCTACATGTACTCCAAGCAAGTTCTGGATAAACCAACAATGTTAGTTTGCTTTAATGTGCACACAGGAGCACCCCTCTGACCCATGCTTATCTCCTGACAAACTATTTTATACTTCTCCTCTATTAGTTTCTAAGGTTCATAGAGCTCTTCAGGAATTAGACACAAAAAAGACTTGCAGAGCCTCTATCTTGGATTGGCTCCAGCCCCCCGCGACCCTGTACGCTGGATAAGCGGTTGACGATGGATGGATGGATGGATGGATGGATGGATGGATGGATCCCCAAAGATTGGAAGTCAGCCCATATTACACCCCTACTAAAAGGGGGCGATCCTTCTATTTTAAAAAACTATAGGATAGGCCTATTTCCAAGCAGTGTGTTTTAGCCAAGCTCCTTGAACGCTTGGTTGGTGAGCAGCTAAAGGAATTTTTAAATTCAAATGATGTCTTTCAATCTAGTTTTAGGAAACAACACAGCACCATATCTGCAGCATTGAAAGTGATACATGATATTGTTGGGGCACTGGATAACAAGAAAATGTGCGCTGCACTGTTCCTCTTTCTCTTCCTTTTTGCCCATTTCCAGGGGGGTTCCTCAAGGCTCAGTACTTGGGCCCATATTGTTCTTCTTCTCTTTATGATAATCTATCAAATACTATGTATCATTTTTATGCTGGTGACATTGTTATTTACTGACCTGCATTATCTACTGCACAAGCCCTTGATCTTTTGCAGTCTGCTTTCAATATTAATCTGTAGCCAGCCTGTCGGAAGCTCCGTCATTAACCCAACACTTATCCAGTTTTAATCCACACTTTTTCGTTACATTTTTTATATCCTTTTTATTTAACATAAGTTTAGGATTTTAGTCATCCGACATGGATTTTAAGCTAGATGACCACAAAAACGCCATCAACGTTACAGACCACAACAAAGCTCCGGTAACTATGCTAGCCGAGATAACTCTGCCCCATGACGACGGCCCACTCCTTAAGAAAGTGAACAAAAAGATTGCTGACTTTATGACTTTCAGAGGAACTCAAAGAGAAAGATTCCCTGCTGACTGGCTTTATGGATGTGGCTTCAGTACAAGCCAAACAGATTGTTTCTCTTAGCACAACCGCTAACATCCAGGACACCGTGCTATGGGACCCCTCTGCCCTTCCGCGGCTTTCCTCTTGCGGGAGGTGGACTTTTATTTTGAAGTAGTCACTGTATGTGCAATCTGTTTTGCAAGTGAGATCAGCGCTGACTGCTCGCATTCATCAAAAATGCATCTACACAACAAGACAACTGTCATTTCAACAGTTTTCTGACAGCGGACCAGTTTGAAATACTGCAGTGAGTAGAGTCAGGAGCAGACACAGAAAGCTGTTAGTTAAAGAGCTTCATGCGACAGGCTGCACACCTCCACCTTCTCAGCCAGGTAACCAACTTCTTTCACTTTCACTTTCGCAGACTCATGTTGTGTGCAGGAGAAAGTCAGATCATCATTAATAGTTTCTTTAGCTGCCCAGACTTACATGCCCTGTGGTGTTAAAGACGTCTGTTACCACCAGTAACTACAGGTGTCTCATGCACAATAAAGGCGCAGTTGCATAATAGCGTCAAAACCGGTTGATTAATGCCAATCAGAGTTACATTTACAATTACAGATTTTAACCATTACTCGTCAGTGCACTGCCTCCTTGGCTGCGGTCTGAGAGCATTTTCTAGTTCTGGATTTAGGCCTACTGTGTTGTAGGAGTCTGTTCACACTGATAAGCTAAAAAAACAACAACTTTCATTTGTGAAAGTTGGAAATATTACAGTAATATGGCTTTTTTTTTTGAAGTGCGGCCCCCACAGTGTCTGCTTGGAAAAATTCTTGCCCTTGAATATATAGTTAAGGACCCCTGATGTAGAGGTCAGTGAAATCGGGCACAAGGCGGGATACACCCTGGACAGGTTGCCAGTTCATCGCAGGGCCACACATAGACAAACAACCACTCACCCAATCAACCTAGCCTGCATGTTTTTGGATGGTGGGAGGAAACCGGAGCACCTGGAGAGACACGGGGAGAATGTAAACTCCACACAGAAAGGCCGGGGCAACCAGGGTTTGAACCCATGACCTTCTTGCTGTGAGGCGACAGTGCTCACCGCACCACCATGCCGCCCTCCTGTACCATTCCATTGGTGGTTACATTTTTTTCATGGTTTGGCAAATAGCCAAAAAGACGGTGCATGACAATGTTGGTTGGCATTAGCAACTTTCTGGTAACTACTCACTTAGTACATACATATATATATCTCGCATTTGATATCCCATTACAATTACCACCTGTTTGAATGTAAATAGGCATATGACTTCATACAGTCCATATGTAGCCTATTAGTCTTCAGAGCGTTGAGCTCCAGACTGTTCTGACTGCACCAGGTCAACAGATGGTCGATCTCCCACCTGTAAGCAGACTCATCCACCCAGAGATGAGCCCAATGAGGGTGGTGAAAACTTCAGGGCGAATGGGTCACGAGGGAGGGTGTCCGATTGACTGTCAATGTGGCAGTAGAACTGGTTCAGATCATTTGCCAGGCAAGAGTCTGGCAAATGATCTATGCCTCTATTACCCCCGCGGCCTCTTACTCAGAGGTTCCTCACCAGCAACAAGAGAGTTTTAATCAGTTTTATCCCATCGACTTGTCTGAGCTTTTAAAAACAGTATCACAAATGAGTGTCCTCCAGCCCACTTGATGTAATACCTACAAAGTTTTTACTGAAAGTAATAGATTCTGTTGGGCCCCATTTGATCTCTGTTTTCAACAGCTCCCTGTCTGCTGGTTGTGTCCCTGATTATTTTAAAACAGCTTGCGTGAACCCACTTTTAAAGAAACCTGGTTTAGATCCCTCCCTCCATCAAAATTTTAGACCAATTTCAAAACTGCCTTTTATTGCAAAGATTCTAGAAAGAATTGTGTCCAAACAGCTGCTCACTGTACTGGAAAATAATAAATTATTTGAAAAGTTTCAATCTGGTTTCAGGAAGTACCACAGCACTGAGACTGCCCTGCTTAAAGTCACCAATGACCTTTTAATGTCTGCTGATGAAGGCATGTGCTCAGTCCTGGTACTCCTGGACCTTAGCGCTGCTTTTGACACCATTGATCACAACATCATGTTAGACAGACTGAGGCACTGGGTGGGGATCTCTGGTACTGCCCTAAAATGGTTTTCATCCTACCTGTCAAATAGGAAGTTCTGCGTGTCTGTAAACAACTATGTCTCTTCGTTCTGTCCAGTTAAATATGGTGTGCCTCAGGGGTCGGTCTTAGGACCCATTTTGTTTTCCTTGTATCTGCTTCCCCTTGGACATATTATCCATAAACATGGTATTTCTTTTCATATTAATGCTGATGACACACAAATATACTTGCCCGTCAGATCCAAAGACCCTGGAATGCTGAGTTCACTTAACAACTGCCTTTGTGAAGTTAAAAAATGGATGTCAAATAATTTCTTCCAGCTGAACTCAGACAAAACAGAAATCCTGGTCATCGGGTCTCAGCAGATGGCATCTGCTGGTTTCCTTGTAAATCACATTAAGCCTGTGACAAACAACCTTGGTGTTTGGTTTGATAGTAATTTAAATTTCGAGCAGCACACCACAAAGCTTGTTCAATCATGTTTTTATCAACTTAGAAATAACATCGATCTATGTTAACTTTTAAGGACACCGAGACCATTTTACACGCCTTCATCTCATCACGCCTGGATTATTGCAACAGCCTTTTCACCTGTTTAACCCCAAAATCTATTGATCGACTCCAGACTGTCCAGAACTCAGCTGCCAGGCTTTTAACCAGAACAAAGAAATATGACCACATTACTCCTATTTTAGCTTCATTACACTGGCTCCCAGTATGTTTTAGAATTGACTTTAAAATTCTATTGATTACTTTTAAAGCTCTTCATGGCCTCTCGCCTTGTTAAATTTCTGACCTTTTAGTCCCATACGCACCAGCACGTACCTTGAGATCCTCGGGCAGAGGTCTGTTGTCTGTTCCAGAGTCTCGACTGAAAACTAAAGGGGACAGAGCGTTTGCTGTCAGGGCCCCGAGGCTCTGGAACAGCCTGCCCGAGGAAATCAGGTCGGCTGAGTCAGTGAACTCTTTTAAGTCCCTCCTTAAAACATACTTTTATAGGAGAGCCTTTCCTGATCTTATTTGACTTTATTTTATCCCTTTTATTTTATTTTACTAATTTATTTTTATCTTAAACGTGTATTTTAGTCTTTTCAATGTTTTCATGCTTTTATCTTGTATTGTTTTTGTATTATTGTCTCTTGGGTATTATTGTCTTTACACTTGTTAAAGCACTTTGTAACTTGTTTTTGAAAAGTGCTCTACAAAAAGATTATTATTATTATTATTATTAGATAAATAAAGATTATTATTATTATAAGATTAGTATAATTAAATGTCAGCAATGCGCGTATATGTGAACGTCAATGCATGTAATAGGTGAGCACAAGGTGTGAAAGAAATAATTAATTAATTAAAAATTAATGACTGAATGAATGAATGAATGAATTAAAAGAAATGAAATAAATAAAATAAATATATTTTTAAAAAGGGGGAAACACCAAAAGGTTCGCATCGGACAGAGCTATCTTCGTGCAGAACAACAGCGCCATCTTTTCTGCATCACAATCATGGACACCACAGGTAAACAATTGGGAGTAATGACTCTAAAACTATCTATAATTAGAAAGAAGACTCCCCCAACAACAGCTGATTTTTCTGGACCAAAAGGTTTGGGCACCTCAGTTTGAATGGACAGTGGAAGATTTTAGAATGTTGGGATACTTGTTTGAACAAGGATCAGTTCATCTTTACACAAGAGAGCTTGATGAAATATTTCTTTGTGAAAGCACACCACACATTAGTTTTTCAGCCAAAGAAACAAAGTCTGTAAAGGTTTGAGTACTTTAGAAAGTGTCTACACCACACAATGGTGCGGGTCTGTGCCTGGAGAGCTCTATCGTTGAGTGGAGTAAAAAACAATCTCACACATGCATTGACACACTAGCCTTCTTTTATATTAAAGGACATAAGGGGGGAATTACACAGAAGCTCTTTAACAAAAACTTTGCAGATACTCAAAAGTATGTTCTATGTGGTCTTGGGATCGTACCAACATGCATTCGGGATATTGCTGCAGGTGCTCTACAGATTTGGTGGGGAAACTCATTGCATCACTTAACGCATAGTTAGAGTGGAGGACAGTGTGAGCACAGTAGTTAAGGAATCTCTGGACATCTGGAAGGGGGAAAAACACTAAAAAACAATAGGGAATGTGTCTAGTCTACTAAACCATGTCAAAAAGAGATACATCACGTATAGGATGAGAGAACTGTTGTGAAACTGTTAACAATGCGATATGCGACACTGATAGGACACTATGTTGCTCTAGATTTGACAAACAGACAGAATGTGTTAGACGAATGACCTCGGGATGGCGTATCATGGTGCAAATGACAGCGGATAAATATGCAGATGTGAAATCTACTCTACTCGATGCAGCATATGTTTTTCCTGATAATGAGTTTCATATGGGTCATGTGTTTTGTTTTTGTACTTTTAGTATTGATTCATGTGTTTTAATGCTAACCAGAAAATAACATGTCGATGTTGCTGATGTGATGTACTGCTCAACTGAATCTTTGGTTTGTAAAAACATAGTTGCTTGTATTGATTTTCTGAAAAGTGTTTACTTGTCATCCTGGTCAGTCTTTGTAACAAAGATCATGGAGGAGGTGATGAGAAATATATACTATGCGACAGACAACGCAGGGGGTTACGGAGCAGCAAAAACTTAAAAAGGCCATATTTGATGCTACTGTAGTTCGGTAGGCAGATTCAGACGTAGAAAACTGGCTCATGAAGCAAGATGCCTATACTCTACACAAGACAGCTCCGGTGCATTTTAAGAGAAACAAGGTTTTAGTGAAGTTCCAGCTAGATCTAGTTGACATGTCCGCTTATCTGCATAAAATGATGGGGTACGTTGTTTAAAAAACAAGAGGGGTAAATGCGTCACAGCATCCTTTAAAGATATTTTAGCTGAAGGTAGAATACCACATAAAATACAAACAGACGAGGGAAAAGAGTTCTTAAACAAAGATTTTGAAGCATTAATGAAAATTAATAGTATCATTCACTTTGCCACATCAAATGAGACTAAGGCATCTGTAGTAGAGCATCTTAATAGGACTCTGAAATCTAAAATGTGGCGTTATTTAACAGCCAATAATTCTAAACGATATGTAGAAGTACTGCAGGACCTGGTCAGCTCCTACAATCGTCATCGCAGCATTAAAATTAAACCGACTGATGTAACAAAAGATAATGAAGATATCGTATTTAACAACTTCATTAAAATAAAAGAGTAATCTGTTTTAAATATAAAGTTTGCAATACTGCAAGAATTTCAAAACTACGCGGACCCTTTCAAAAAGTTATGTTTCAGTTATGAGCACAATTATACTCTATATATATGAATATTTTACTAGAAAGGAATGTGTGTCAAGGGAACCTCCTGTTTGCAGGTTAAAATATTGTGATGGGGAAATATTACAGGAAACATTTTATGAGCCACTGATGCAAAAAGTTATAGATCAAAACAAAACATTTAAAATAAAAAAGATTTTACCTCGAAAGTAAAGACCGTGACATGGTGTTAGTCAAATGGGTCGGATGGCCAGATAAATTTAACTCTTGGATTTCACAAAAACAGGTCATTCAGTTGCCCTAGCATCTTCCAAACACATATATAAATGGATATGGAGGATTTTATTATTTTACCCGAGCAATAAAATAGCAAATTTTAGAACAAAGCTATCCAAGCCTTTACACTTTAAATCAGCATCCGGAGGTGGTGTTGATAGAAATCCAATATCCAAAAACATGGAAATCTTTTTCACCAGAAGACTCAATATTTGTTGTGTTTGATAAAAAATCCAGAACTAAAAAATGGAGTAACTCTATCATCGACACCAGGATTCTATACAACCATGTCACAGATAATAGCTGAAAAAAACAGTTGTTTATCTGAAAATGACATGGGTCACATCGAACTTGATTACAACAACATTACCAACAGAGTAAGCATTTTACCAACGACAGACGTACAATTAACTTAAACTTGCCCAAATGTTGGGATTTATCCCCGGAGTGACGTTTAAAACTCATGAGGGATTTGTGAGATCTCAAACACGAACAAACGCAGTGTTGTCTCCGATACCATATTTGGCGCCACATCCTGACGGGTCTACGCCACCACTTATCCCCCACTTACAATGCTGTCCTTTCATCACTTCCCAGGAAACTCAACAAACGTAACCTCTTGGCCTCAGGTGAAGATACCAACGATGGTCGTTCAGTCTTGGCCACAGGTAGTCTTAACGACTGTAACGACTGTCGTCACAGCAACAAGGAACACTAACGAACCAGCGGTATCGATGACCCGGGATAACGACCCCACTGAGGTTAAATAGCTGAGTTTCCCTGCCAGTCAGTCAGAACTGAAGAAGTCCTTTGGATGAGGGACGAAACGTCTTCCAGTATCTTCAACCAAGTCCAGTTGCCCTTCATTTTAACCTTTGTTGGATATTTTGTAGGTGTTCTTGATGATATTTAAGTTTGTCATTTGGAAAACCATTTTACAATTTTGATTACTCATTCTGCACATTAATTTAGCATTCAATGAAAACAATATGAAGCTGCTGAAGCATAGTGTTTCTGGGGCCGGGCCGCACTGATTACTGTACAAAAACACAGCTTTCTTTACTGATTCTGGTGAAACTGGAAATTAGAAATATGGAGAAAATATTTTTCTAGTTTTCTCTCTGATGTCTTGTGGCTGCTCTACCTCAACTCTGTGATTTACAGTTTCCTGATGGACAGACAGCTTTACTTAGCTCACTCTGCCCACACCGGGAGATCGTAGCACCGGGGGAGCGTTAGTGTTTACCATAGACTGTAACGTTATAAAGGTGTTTCAGTTACACGGGGCGCAGCCGGGGGCGAGCGGGCAAAGAAAGCTCGCTCAGCAGCCTCCCAGTGAACACAGCATGAACAGGACCGAACACAGCCTCAACGACCAACACGGAATCCAGTAACTTACTGAGATGATTTACACAGAGCTTCTGTGATAGCTTTACTTTTTGCTAAACTGCTAACTGTGGCCATTCTGTCTGTATCTGTGGCTTCTGCTAGCGGTCCTATTAGCTTACTCAGCCCTGGGTTGCCAAGAGCCAAACCCGGCAAGAAAAAAACCTCCATACTTTATTCCCAGTGGTCAAACTGGCCTCTGTTGGTCCTGGTCCAGCTGCCGTGTTCGCTCACTGGGATCTGGAATCAGTCTGCACCACGGGGTGGGGGCATAAAGACACATTCAGCGCTACTGGCGACTGTAAACGCCAATCAATGTCAGTGACACGTCCCTCCCTTGCTTGTCTTTTTACAGAAACATGTACATATTCCATAGACTATATATAAAAATCATATATGAAGGCAAATAACACTGTTTTCTATTTCATGGAAAGATGTACCTGTAATCTAATTACGTCTTTATTTTCTATACTGTATTTTGGCTCAGATGTTGAGTGTCTAGGGGATCAAATCATATAATCATGATCCCGTAAGCATCCAGGAATTGATCTAAATTTAACAAGTTAAACCCCTGCTATAGACTGTATATAAAGAGATCAGTGCAGAAAAGCTGCGGTTTGGTGGTTTGTGTGAACAAGGTAGCCTGGGGTCGAGTCGAATTCCCGGCCTGAATTCTTGTGCCAGTCCACCCCTGCTTGTGGCATCATCAAAACAATCCATAAAAAAATTACTCTTACCAGAAAACATTTGTCTAGCCATTAGCATGACTTGGTATTTATCTCTGGGATTTTTAAACAAAATAATTGTTGTTCAAGTTAATAGTACGACTAACTTAACCTTGAAAAAAGTAATTCTGAACTAGGTATAAACAACTAAAATTTCTGTGATGCACATTTTGTAAACACATTTTTGACCTCAATGTTATTGCTAGCATTGTTCATTAAATCATCAATAATCAACAAATTGTTTTTATCTACAGGCAGCAATGAATCATCACAAAGACAGAGGCAGACCTTCAACAAAATTCACATTTCTTATTTCTTATTCTCTTCTCAATAACTGGTCATACAGCCAACATGAATAAATATACACAACATTTTCAATCTGTTTTGAAATGATCTTTTCTGCATTTTCAGTCTCTCTTAAAGCCATTGCGAAATTGTAAAGTCCTCAGATCAGAAAACACCCGCAGTTTGGTGTACACCAATTGGAATCTTTCAGCAATTGTTTTTTTTTTGTTGTTCAAAAGCTCTTTTGTCTTACATGAGATAACGATGGTGCATGAGTGCAGGCAACCCAGGAAACGGCTGGGTCAGCGCCACATGGGCTGTGACTGTTCTGACAAACTTGTTATCGTGACCAACCATGAGAATTGCATGCAGTCGGTACACAGCTTCCATGGAATGCAGCGCAGCCATGCTTTTTAAAATGAAACAGTCCCTTCACTCGTGATTAGATTAAACTATCACAATGACAATGACCAACAAAAAACATTATATTCTAAGCAGACATGTTTAAAATAGCATAAATCACAAAGTAACTTTTGTATTTCAAACAAATAAGAGTCTTATTAGTAGTGTGTGTGTGTGTGTGTGTGTGTGTGTGTGTGTGTGTGTTTTCACACACAAACCCATCTCGCGACCTTAGGAATACTTAAGGATTGTCACCTCTCTGCGATCACCATTTGTTTTTTCCCCACACGATTCACTAACTCTGGCGTTTGCTCTTTGCAACATGTAAGAGTCCACTACCTGGCACAGTTTTGCCTCATATAGGCTAAAGAAGGCTATATTACAATGATAAGATAAACCATCAGCGGGTCCACATCCGTAATCACGCTTTCATCTGAAGTCGACAGCTGTCTGGTTATTGACGTGCAGTGGCCACTTCCTATTCTCTCCCCCTCATCCGCAGTCACACACTCCCCCCATGTTTCTTAACAGCAGTTTTAATACATTATTAAAAAGTAGCTATCCAGCAGACATCAGCCTAGAATTCATGATAACTTTAGGAATAAAATAAGTGTTTTTTCTCCTCTCTGGCAGCTCCGTTGGTTACTTCAATCACTGTCCTTAAGATTCACAAGACCTCAGTCTATAAGTTAAGAGTCCAACAGGAGCGCAATACCCCCAATCAATCAAGAGTATATAAGAAAATCGCTCACAAATTAGTTAGTGATAAAGTTGAATCGTCTTTATTATTTACAAGACAGTTTAACTACTACTGGCTCTCCTTTTTTCACATCCAGATGTTACTGCATGTCAGAGACTGACACACACCCCATATTACGCAGGCCAGCCATCACCAAGAGAAGAAGAGCTGCATTATGAAGTCTTGATATTTCTCCCAGCATCATGATGATGCAGAAGGATTATTATACACTATACCTGACTTAATTGAGCTACATATGTAATATCATGAATTTCATAGGGGTCTTAAATGTTTGTATTGCGCAACCACCCCTACCTCAGCGACATCCGCATCCCCAATTTATGTGCGTTCACGAGAGCGGGGTCTCGCACGAGCGCGCATTGCTAACATTGAATTAGTACTACTCTATTGTTATTTCTATAGTACTGAAGGATACAATTCTATAGATTGGTTAAGCGCAACACATAGATGTTTATATTCATCATGTAGGCACTATTTTCATAATTAAGTGTATTAAATATCCTATCTCTCTTTTATCTCATATTAAATTAATGCTAATGTGTCTGACTGTATACCTCAACCTTAAAAAACAAATCATACCATAATGTAGGCATGTGCTTCATTTACATTCTAACAATATTTCTTAATAAATAGGCAGTAAATGAAATCCAGAGTAATCAATCAGATTAGCCTGTTTTATTAAATCATTACCTCCTCATGCTTTTAATGTAGACATAGTGTTACAGAAATATGAGTTTGGACCAGCAGATATTAGGAATGTTGATCAAACTGGGGTGACCACTGTACAGTACATTATTTTGACAAAGTGGTGGCCAGATGTGGATTAAAACAAGTACGGTCACTGACCTCTGCTGAAAGGGTCACATTGGCCTGTGCTGTCTCATTCACAGGATCTAGTATACCTCTATACCTCCATCCCCCCCCCATTCACGTTTACGTTCCCGTGTCAACTTCATTATTTTTCATTTCCTGATTAACAGGCCACCAGATGGATGAAAGATAAGCACATTGTTCACTTGCTGGAACATATCAACAAACATACATTAATTGTGTTTTTTTGACAATCCAGTCTGACAACTTACCCGATGCAGTGTGACTACTTACCAACTTTCTTTGCTGGTGAATCTGGACAACTTTGATCCTAATAACTTTCAGGTTTTCAGCTGAAATTGTTAAAACCCACTATTCTCTCCTGTTTTACAATTTGGCCCCCAAAAAACATTATAAAAAGCTTTCTCATTTCTTTAAACCAAAATGCAGGTAATCTGAGTGGAGTCGAAGATATCATGAAAGACAATCTAGGAGAAAACATTCATTTTATAGGTTAACTTAGGTTAGGTTAACTTTATTTTTTCCCAAGGGGAAATTCTGCTTGGGCACAGTGCAGTGTTACTTCATAAAAAACATCACAAAAGACATCACACATCAACAAGAATCTGAGAAGCATGACGTGTTGTACATCACAAGAGGAAAATATAAACACAGAAGAAAAAGGACATTGTTGACAACATAGTTCCATGGATTAAAGTGCAAGTCCTAAAGTGCTAGTGTGGTTATTGCACATTGCTCCATTGAACTGAAGTTTGTGTAAAATGCATATGTTGAGGTGCTAGTATGTTTATTGCATGTTGTCCTATTGTACCGAGATCACATGTAAAGTGCTGAAGTGCTCACATATTTATTGCACATAGCCCTATCTCACATTGTTCAGCAGCTTAATAGAGGCTGGCCCAAATGATAATTTTAGGTGTTTGAATTTGCATTTTGGCACATAGAGTCTTCTTCCTGATGGCAGAGTTTCGTATTCAGGGAAGAGATTGTCTGATTTAATTCTGTGCTTTGGGTTGCACAAACAAAGATTAGCAAGATCAAAAACCAAGTTTTGAAAAGTTGTCTATGCCCACTGTAGAAGGAACGTTGAAGCAGATTTGTGTGAAACCTGTGGTCCAAAACTTACACCAATATATTCCATATAGACAGCTAAAGTTAAGATCACAGTGTTAAAAGCTCTGTGTGTGTGTGTGTGTGTGTGTGTGTGTGTGTGTGTGTGTGTGTGTGTGTGTGTGTGTGTGTGTGTGTGTGTGTGTGTGTGTGTGTGTGTGTGTGTGTGTGTGTGTGTGTGTGTGTGTGTGTGTGTGTGTGTGTGTGCGCGCTCCTCTCTGCATCTGACTGCCTGGGCTCAACAGAAGGACCAGTGGTTGGGTGAGTAAGCAAGCATGTGTGCTGTTGGGCAGAGGTAGAGGAGGACACACAGCAGAGTGAGGGAGCACAGTAAGACACACACACACACCCCAGTAAGACCTGGTCATCGGCTCCCATAGTGCCTTTTCTTCAGCACTGAGAACTGAGGCCTTTAACATAGAGGGCTGCCCCTATACTCAAAGAATCTGGAGCTACAGTACGTAACTACAACTCTATGTCGTATAAGCTTTGCCGTCTTCGCCTCACTGGCCCACACGGTACCACCAAGCACAAACCCACCAGCCCAGAGCCATATAATGAGCCACCAAGTCCCCCGCAGTCCGCGGCATTGGTGTTGGCGTGGGCACAAGCACAGATGGCGCAACATGGGAGGCAGCAGCGGGCCAACCCTTGTCTACTAGGCGGGGAACCGGATGGGGGGCTTCGGAGCTGTACAGATGCAGGCAGAGTCACGGCAGCGACCGCACCAAGGGTCTCATTTGTAAATGGTGTCTATGTACAAAACAGGGCTGAAAACGTGCCTACGCCACTTCCCAAGGGTTGAACCAGATTTAGGATAATAAACACAAACTGTTTCTGCAAAAGAAAGCCAAAAATATGTTGTACCGTTTAATCAGGAATCAATAATTGTTCTCACATGTTCGTTGCCTTATCAAGTGGATGTGATGTGCTGCTTGTAAAAACGTTGTGGAAATATAACACAATTTTCTTGTACTTTACAACAAGTGATATTTATTTTAATTCATTGGCAGCCTCGTTAAGTGAGTGGACGTTTAAACACAAGCGGAATGCATTTGGTTTACTATCCTTTCAAACGGGGAATCCAAATTAGTACCTGGGTCATCCCATCTTGCGGGTCCCCCCCTCCAGCCAGTGACATCACTACTCAGGAGGGATCCCCCTTCCTGCAGCTCTGTTATAAGGGGGTGGAGCTCCAGTGCCCCCTTTCCTCCGGTGCACAAGCGTTGCATGCAAGGCGGTAAGCCAGAGATTGGATAGTGAAGCCGACCAAAGCCTGCACGGAGGATTCCATGTAGGCCCAAAAATGACGTCAAAACCCTTCGACACCTCGTTGGGCACGTCAGACGTAACCGTATTGCTAAGATTATAAGCTCTTGAAGAATCTAAAGTCAGTGATGCTACATTGGTGTTGAGTGAGCAAGTGAGCCTTGTAGGTGGGCTAATTAAACAGAGTTTTGATTAACATTAGATGCCAACAGGCAAACAAATGTCCTCATAGAATAGACTCCTCATCTAAGATTCCTCATTTTTTCAGGCAAGTTTAATGCAATCACAATTAAGACTGCCTAGTGAATTAAATAAGAGTAACAT
Source organism: Micropterus salmoides (assembly GCF_014851395.1). NCBI lineage: Eukaryota > Metazoa > Chordata > Actinopteri > Centrarchiformes > Centrarchidae > Micropterus > Micropterus salmoides. Next base: position 36,558,431 of record NW_024042261.1, read on the forward strand.
TAGATTTAATGTGTAAGATTACACCTGCATTAGCTATGGCATTGGCTACGCACCTAGCTATTTAACCATAAACTGTATATAAAATCCGCATTTAACTGATGATTTATCAGAACTCTTGGTAACATGTTTACAGGACGGCTGGGAGAATTTATGTTAGCATTGGTGCAACATTATTGTTCCATTTTGATCATTTGAAATGTATTTAATCCATATAAACAAAATGGTTTTCTTACAAACGTTGCAAACCAAGTTGTTCTTATTATACTAAATCCATACATAATTAGACTTAATAACTGAACACACATGCACTTGGGTTTTAATTCAAATTTTCTGTCTTTCCCTTGAAATAAGGTGAACAGGGTGCAATATGAAATCAGCACATTGTAGCCTAATTGTCCTGTATCTAACCATGCTTTACTGTAAAATACTATCACATATAACACATTTCACAGTACATTCACAAAATGATGAAAGCTAAACTATGCACATATTTGGTGTAAAAATAGGAAATCATCTTCATGACAAAACTCCTCCCACAAATAACCACGTTGTGATGTATATTTGTCATTTTTCCTTCAGGTTCCCTTTCAGTGACAAAGACAGGTTGCAGCAGTGGATACACAACATTAACAAAAAGGACTGGACACCAAACCAACATTCTTGCCTGTGTTCCCTTCACTTTAAGCAGGACTGTTTCGTCCATCGCTGGAATCGAGTTGGTCAAATTTTCTACTCACATTGCCATTTCAAGCCCAAAGTGCGGCGCACCAGAGCAGGGCAGAACACAAAGGCCAGACACACATTTGCACTCACTGTTCTCTCGCATGACCATAACTATAATAACATAACATAACATAATATCAGCCCGTTCTCATCTCAGGGCGTCCAATACCAATGCTCTCAGAAAAAGTGACAAAACGTAGTTATTTGACTACGTTTTGTGTGTCTATGAGACGCTCTGGGGCGTCCTGTACAGACCGGAAGCGCTAGTTAGCTAGCGGTTGCTAGCTAGCTAGCTACATTCGTGATAAAGGTGTTGCCAGCCCCCCGAAGCCCCTACCCTTACCATTAGAAATGTTAGTACCTAACCCTAAAGTCACTGACTTTATGCATGTCGACCGGCTAACCCTGAAGCTCCCTTGTGCTGCTGCAACATAGCAAACGAGGGCGTTTCATACGAACGCTGAAGGGTACCTTAAGCGTAAAATCTTTACGCTTTGTCACGCTGTCTGAAAGCGTCAGTTATGACGCTTTGAGATGAGAATGCGTTGTAACTATGCTCACAGTGACCATAACCAGGCTCCCAGTGACCACAACTACGCTCATAGTGACCACCACCATAGTGACCATAATCATGCTCGCAGTGACCATAACTACACTTACAGTCAAGAGCCAATGATTATTGAGATGGATGAAGCCAGCTGCAGCCATTCTGCAGATCATACTGTTTACACACTGGAATACTCCCCTAGCCATCTTAAGAGGAAGGTCTCATTTGTTCAAAATAAATTGTTTTCTTGCAAGAGGAGACTGAGGCTTCGACACCAGAGAGTAAGAAGACTGAAAAAGAAGGTAATATCTCTCTCTTCAGTTATTGCTGATATCAAAAAACTGTTGCTTGTTTCCACTAGCTGTGGAGATATGCTGGAGGCTTCGTTTGAAGGAGTTGCAAAAGAAATCCTTACTAGGGCAAAGTGCAGGAGTAAATCTGCCAGAATCTCGGATCTTCTAAGGTCTTTTGCTATGACTCTCCATTTCTACTCTGCCAAAGCCTACCAGTTTGTCCGTGAAAGCTTTAATTGTGTTCTGCCTCATCCTCAAACAATCAGATCATGGTACAGCACCATCCCTGCAGACCCTGGCTTTACGGAGGCATTATTTTCTGCCCTCCAGTCCCACGTGGAGGTAGGAAGGAAGATAGGTAAGGGGACCATTTGTGCTCTCATGATGGATGAGATGGCTATTAGAAATCGTGGAATATGCTGAAGGAAAATTTCATGGTTATGTAGATGTAGGATAAGGTAAAGTGGATGACTCATTGCCAGTAGCCAAGGATGCATTGGTCCTTATGGTAGTAGCTATCGATGGGTCTAATTTTCTAGTGGATGGTTTAAGTGGAGAAGAGCGAGCCAACATCATCTCAGTGTCTTCATAAACTGTATGACATTGGAGTGCGTGTCGTTTCACTCACGTGATGGACCGTCTTGCCACTTTGAGATTGGCTCCAAGAACCTGCATCATGGCAAAGTTGACAACATGAGACCATCATTTCCTCACCCTGCAGACCCAATGCAGGTTGTGCATGTAGTTTTTGATGTCTGTCACATGCTCAAACTCTTGAGGAATACTTTTGCAGATGGGCACGTTTTCCAGACGGGCAGTGGCAAAGAAATTAAGTGGCAGTACCTTCAGGACATAAACAAACTCCAGGAGACAGAAGGCTTGAGGCTTGGCAATAAACTGAAGATGGCCCACATTAAGTGGAGAAACCAGAAGATGAAGGTCAATCTTGCTGCTTAAGTTTTTAGCAGCAGTGTCGCTGATGCTCTTGAAGACTGTAACAAGAAACTTCACTTGCCTCAGTTTCAGGGTTCGGAGGAGACCGTTGAATTCCTGAGAACTATAGATTTAGCATTTGATATTCTCAACAGCAGAAACCCTGTTGCAAAGGGTTCCAAAGCTCCTCTAAAAAGTTCAAATAGACTTCACACACCGAGTCTCTTGGAGAGAGCTGAAAGATATGCACACAGGTCTCAGGAAAACAGGCTTGAATGGGTTTATTGCCAGCTGTAGAAGCATTTCAAACAGAGCTGGTTGAAACACAGGGTGCACGTTGCAGGTACCTTCTCACCTACAAGTTCAGCTGGCATATCTGCCAATATGTGGACTGCATCTCGGTATTAAAGAAGCCGCTATACATTATATTGCTGGATTTGTCGTGAGAAAGATGAAGTCACAAGAAAATCTTGTGCATGCCTTGTAGTCTTGCACCAGGTTCAGATGCCAACATGCATGCTTTTGTAGCCATAAAAGAACAGGGGAGGCTTAACAAATCCATCAACAAGCATTGTTGAGGTGTGCAAAGGTACTGAACGTTGCTTCCAATGAATACTTAACAACAGTGGTGGAAAGCTTAATCAGGGAAAAGGAGTAACATCGTCCATTGTCATTCGAGTTCAGTGTGATTGTGACGAAAAGAATCTGCTCCGAGTTGCACAACTACATGTTTGAAACCAGTGTTGAGGACAATCATGTTCACATTTTGGTTAAGATGGGAGCCTCCATGTACTGCAAAATACGCCTGCATCATTTGGCAAAAAGAAAAACAGAAGGAGGATGAGCAAATTAATACTTTTCCATCATCAGTAGTGCTATTTCCTTATATTACTTATCTATTATGTTTACAAGTAGTAAGTAAGTAGTAAGTAAATGTGACATTTGTTCATTATGCTATAGTTAATTTCTGTTTACCTTTTATGGTTGTACAGTATAATGACTACTTCTGCCATGTAGCAGAACGGAGTTGCAAGCAACATTTTGGTTTACAACTAGACAAGACCATTAGAAATATCCTTGTATCCTTCTGCATGTCTTCCCCACTCTCGGCCTGCACCGTGACATGTTGAGTGGCCTTTAAACTAAGCCAGGCCAGATGTTGAGAGTTTGAGTCAAGATGATACTAATAATTTTTTCTGTGTTTCAGATATGCTTCGATTGTTGCAATTGTTGCCAGACATCTTCGTAGTTACAACCCTGGCTTCATAACCTTTTACCGTTTAACAGTGTTATGTCAAACAATCTTATAATGAATTAAAATAAAAATAAAATTTGACCACTGCTGGATTTTTAGACTCTCATACCCACAGCAAATTGTTTTTAAAGCATCATTACCCAAGGGGGAACAATTAACTTCATCAGTAAGAAACAGTACTGTGCAATTCAATGTGAGGGTGATGTACTGGACACCCCATCATACCCAAGACAAAGGTAGCCATCACACGTTTTACCCAGAAGGCCAGATCTCCACCAACGTGACTGGGTGATTTCATTGCGATGATCATCTGAAGGAATCAACGATGGAAATGTTGCAGGTCCTGCTTATCTCTCTGACGAGATTGATGGTCAACACGTCCCAGGTCAGTTCCACCGCAGTGAAACAGGATACCCCGGCTGCTATTCCTGAGAGACAAGAAGGAAAGAAGAGCATGCTATCCAAGTCCACCTCAGCCAAACCACTGGATCTGGGCCTACAAACCAAGATTGGTCCCCAAGGTCTTGCCCGCTCTCTCCCCCATGACGAATGTAGCTGTCCCTAACTATCCAAAAAGTTGGGACCTGTTGATAAGGTAGTGAATTACATAGATTTCCTAATATATAACAGCAATGTTGACAATACAAGAATAGGATACAGTCCTTATTTTAAATGAGATGCATACTTTTCTGATACTTTTCTACAGATTTGGTTTGGTAGTGTCTTACCTGTGAAATGTAGCTACATTGTGTTATGTGTGATTCCAAACATCTGCGAGGAAATCACAATTAATAAAAAGGTACATAATAAAAATGAACCACCAAAATATCTCCGGTTACAGAAATGCAAGATGGTCGCTTATCTTGTGATTAGCAACAATTTGCTTTGACCTTGACACCACAAGTTAAACACTTGTTACTGTCTTTGGTGACATAACATTTTATCTGAGAAAACCAACTGAAATATGTATATAATGATGGGGATATTGTCATCTTGTTATGTTATCTGGCAATATGTGGATCTGCCAAACATTGTTGTTCAGAGCTATCTAATATTTACAGACTGACATCGCTAACAACCACAATGTCACTATGATAACATACTGATCTGTAACGTTACTGACAAATTATTAAGTTAAATAATATTACTTTATAACATGACTTTAACATTACATAAGTAAATGTAATGTAATGCATGAAAGCGTGTTTTCGTTTTGTAGCTTTTCTATCAGAATTTGTCTCCTTGTCTTCATGCAGTCTGTACGTATTAATATTAATAATTGTCATTTCACTGACCATTTATAGGCAACTATGGGCGTTTCAAGGGTCGGACATGGAGCTCCTTCACATGCGCCACATTTAAAGTTGATTGTGATTTATAAAGGGAACTTGCTTATAGATGTGTGTACGCACGGTTTTATAAATCTGAATAATTTTTGGCATATGCCATTTTTGGCTTTTGGGCGTACGTACACTTTAGGTGAGGATTCTATGCACAGTTTTATAAATGAGATCCCAGCTGCGTACAGAGAAGGGCCAGCGTGAGTAGCGGCCGCTTCCCCTACCGTCTGGTGAGTGAGGGCGCACCGCACACTCCCAAAGGACAATCACTCAGCCAAAACAGTACTGAGTCAGTGAGAAACTGGAGACATCCCGCAGGGAGAAATGGACAAAAGAGCACAGGGAAGACCAGGATGCTGCAGTGCACCGTCACCCCACTGTGCAACGCTATGGAGAAGGAGATGCCTCTCGTGGAGTGCGCCCTGATGCAGTCCGGGGGAGATTCACCGGCTGACATATAAGCCTGTGAAATAGTCTCGCACAGCCAGTGAAACAGGCATGCGCTGACAGGGGAAGCCCCTTAACTAACTGACACTGTGACATCCTACATCAGTTTTTGTGAGGACATGTGTGTGCTGACTAAAACCTTCCACACATACAACAATCAAAAACCCTGGTTCACAGCAAAACTCAGGCAGCTTCTTTGGACCAAAGAGGAGGCCTTCAGAAGTGGGAACAGAGTCCTATACAACCAGGCCAGGAACACGCTGACTAAAGAGGTCAAAGCAGCAAAGAGGAGATACACTGAAAAGCTAGGAAAGAGCTTCACAGCCACCCTGAGTCAGTGTGGAGAGGCCTGCACATACTAACTACAGGAGACCATCCCCCAACTCTGCTGGTACTCAACGACTGGCTGACGAGCTGAATGGTTTCTATTGTAGGTTTGAGAAGCCCACAGTCACACCTCTCCCCCGCTCCAACACCATGTTCAAACAGTCACCTTCCCCGACTGCCACACTCACCACCTCCCCACTCTCCAACCCCTCACCTGCACTTGCAAAATCTGTGCAGGCCAGCTGGCCCCCATCTTTACACAGATTTTCAGCAGATCACTGGAGCTGTGTGAAGTTACCACCTGCTTCAAACGCTCCACAATCATCCCAGTCGCCAAAAAAATAAATGACTACAGGCCCGTCGCCCTGACATCTGTATTCATGAAGTCCTTTGAAAGACTGGTGTAGGCCCACTTGAAGGACATTACAGGCCCCTTCCTGGACCCCTGCAATTTGCCTACAGAGCTAACAGGTCAGTGGATGATGCAGTCAGCTTGGGACTGCATTACATCCTCCAACACCTCGACTCTCCAGGGACATATGCAAGGATCCTGTTCATGGACATCAGCTTATCCCGGACATCCTCGGTACCAAACGCACCCAACTCGCGGTGCCAGCCTCCACCTGTCAGTGGATCACAAACTTCTTGACTGACAGGAGTCAGGAGGTGAGGCTGGGGAACATCACATCCAGCACGCGGACTATTAGCAGTGGCGCCCCCAGGGGTGCGTGCTCTCCCCACTGCTCTTCTCCCTCACCAACAACTGCACCTCAGGAGACCCATCTGTCAAACTCCTGAAGTTCGCTGATGACACAACAGTCGTCTGCCTCATCCGGGACGGTGATGAGTCGGCCTACAGACGGGAGGTTGATCAGCTGGCTCTCTGGTGCTGTCCAGAACAACCTGGAGCTTAACATGCTCAAAACAGTGGAGATGATCATGGACTTCAGGAAGAGCCCCCCCACTCTGCCCCCCATCACCATACTCAACAGCCCTGTGTCTGCTGTGGAATCCTTCAAGTTTCTGGGATCCACTATATCCCAGGACCTAAAGTGGGAGCCCAACAAGTACACCATCAATAAGAAGGCCCAGCAGAGTATGTAATTCCTGTGCCAGCCCAGGAAGCTCAACGTGCCTAAGGAGCTGCTGATCCACTTTTATACAGCCATCCTCCAGTCTGTCCTCTGCACCTCCATCACTGTCTGCCATCAAAAAGGACAGGGACAGACTACAATGGACAGTCAGGACTGAAGAAAAGATCATCGGTGCCAACCTGCAGGATTGGGGCGCAGGACAGCCGAGCTGCTGTCACCCTGGATCCTGAGACATGACAGAGCCACGGAGGGGGAAGCCAGATAGCTGACCCTCTTGGCCGAGGTCAGAGCCACGAGTAAGGCGACCTTGACCGCAAGGAACTCCAGGTCCGCTGTCTCCAAAGACTCAAAAAGGGGCTTAGGTAGCGCATATAAAACCAGCGCCAAATCCCACTGTGGAGCAGCCGACCGCCTGTGCCTCCACACCCCTTTCAGGAAATGCTTCACTAGCGGGTGAGTGAACACCATCCTATCACCAAGCCATTCATGACAGGACGAGATAGCAACAGTGTAGGTTTTAATCATACTGAACGCCAGACCTCTGTCCATGAGCAGCTGGAGGAACAAAAGCACCCCCGGCAGCGGACAGGCCACTGGGTCCAATACACCAGTGTTGGATGACCGACCATTTGGAGGAGTAAGAGGACTGAATAGAGGCAACTCTCGACCCCTGGATGGTGCACACTGCCTCACGGGAGAGACCTAGACCCTTCAGGTGCCACCTTTCAGCCAGCCCCTGTGGGTCTGGCCAATCGTGCCCCCCACAGTAGATGTAACGTCAGATTGTAAACTGCATGACCTTAGTGTTGCACACATCCTGTCCACACGAAGCGTAATGTCTGCTTCAAGGGCTCATGAGACACAGCCTGCCCTCTGTGAACCAAAGGGACCTGGACATGCAGAAGGACCCTGTCAGTGATGCCGTGATTATGCACAAGCTTCTGCACATTGCACATTTTTTAGAAGAATCTGTACAGGGTGTGTATGTATTCTGTCCTCAAGAAGCGTAATGTCCACTCTTGTGGGCTCATACAGTTTCTGTGAGGAGGGGTGTGTGAAGGGACCTCTGACTGTGAACAGAGAGTGTACTGCTTGTTGCTCTGAGCTCAAGCTGCAGATTAGCCACATGGCTAACGGCAGCTTCCTCACACAGTGTGGGGACAGGCACAGACAGCATTTGTTCAACAACTTCCATAAAAGGAGTAACAAGATTTCAAGATACAGCTTTTTCCGACCCATAGATTACTAGTCATCTGCTCTGAGCGACGTGGGTCGGCAAGGCAATTTTATTTATATAGCACCTTCCAAGTACTACAGTCATTCAAAGTGACCTTTGTGAAGCTAGATAATTGCAATACATAATAAAATCAAGATTAAAACAATACACATCTCAGTCAAAGTGCATTATATAGGCGAGAGAGAGAATTAAAAACGAACCAAAAAAACATTTACTTAAAGCTGCAAGCGGCCCCCATGCGTGTCTCGGGTGTAGCGACAGCTGGGACTCTTGCACTGCACTCCAGCTGACATGGCTCTGGAGTTATCAATGCAAAAATCACACCGGTGACGTGCCAAAAATATCTCAAAGTTTGGTTGAGATGTCAGTTAGTTATTCAGTTCAAAGTGGCTGACGTCCGGTTGGGTTTAGGGTATAACTCTCCAGCTTCCTGTTTAATTGCGAATAATTACTCACCAAGGCAAGAGCATTTGACAAGAACTTTGAGATGGATGTGCTCAACCTGCTATGGCATAAATGCCTCACTATGGACATTTTTGACATAAGTAATACATTTTAACGTTTCCTTTCCAGATGCCAGTAAGTGGCACTATCATTATGACTGGATATTGACATGCAAGTCTCTAAAAGGTTTACTTGTGAATTTTGGGACAGATCTGACTATGTCGTCCTGCATTTACATGCTACTTTCTTTTTCATGGCGGACATCAATTCAACGCCGCGCCCATGCCGTTTGATCAATCAAAAATAGCTTCGCAATTTAACATCACAAGGCTCTTAAGATTGCGCTGCCTGCATTTAAAGAGTTGATCGGGTTAAAGTTCTAGGAGCAGTTTGTTAAAGTACTTAAAGACAGTGTAAATGGGGTAAAATTTTGTAAATAATTCAAAATGGCTGACTTCCTGTTGAGTTTAGGGTATAACTCCAAGAGACTTATTATTAAGTCTAGAGATGATACATCGGTCTTTCACATTTCATACAGCTAGGTAAAATGTATTGCAGGGGCTGCTTTGTTGAAATTGTGTAGGGGGTGCTATTGAGCCAATTTTACACAACCACGCCCCCAAACCATATCAGCCAAGACAAAACAATCCTCTGAGGAGCGTGCCATGTTTTGTGAGCGTTTGATTATCCCTAGCCATGTGACAGCTTCAAAGGCTTTAGGGGGCGCTATAGAGCCAATGTGCCACCCTCAATCTTAAAAATAACAAAAAATTGAAACATTACCAGTTGGAGTATGGCTGCAAAGTTTTGTGGCTCTTTGAGCATCCTAAAGGCCTCAAATAACTGTTTAAAAAATTGAAAATGACACAGGAAGCACAAAATGCCTCACTTCCTGTTAACAAAAATCTCAAAGAAATTAGAAATGTGGACTTAATAAGAGCAATAATCCCACCACATCTCATGAAGATCAAAGAAACCTTTTCCAAAACATAGTGTTTGTTTTATTGCGCTATTGAGCCCCCTGGCCACGCACATCCCCAATCACTGCAGAACATTGGAATTCCCACCATGAGGGTTCAAGTACCCCAAGGTCTTGAAAAATGAGTTCTCCGGGGCTCTAAATACTATAAAAAGAGATCAAATAAAAGTAACAACTGATATTAAAACAATTACAACAATGAGATTAGTATCGGCCAGCAGCAAGCAATCCGGTTGCTAGAAGTCATTAGCCACAGCTAATGTGGCCCATCCGGTACCACCAAGCAAGGACCCACCTGCCCAGAGCCGACATAAGCCATATAATCCCCCAAAACCTGTCACCAATGACAACATGGGAAGGCAGAGAACCGACCCAGGCGTAAAAAGCTGGAGACCGGATGGAGGGCTTTGCAGCTGTGCAGGTGCAGACGAGGTCACGACAGAGCCCCGCACACTCACAGAAGACAATCACTGAGACAGAATGCAGTACTGAGTGAGTCAGCGAGAAGCGGGAGACATCCCACAGGTTAGAAAAAGGCCAGGGTTTGCAACTCAATAGCGTATTCTGCACACGATGGAAACCCTGGCATAAAGTAAACAGCCTTCTGGAGGCATCTTTACCCTTTCTCATTTCACACAGGGAGTGATGAGGAGACTGTGACCTAGGTTGGAAAAGCCTGGGAGTAAGTTTCGTACTTTCGAAGTAGTGCATGATACTGTAATCGATAACTGTTGTTATGTTTGTAATTTGGCTTGTACTTATACATACGTCATTTCTCACATGGTATACATTATAAGACTCTCTCAGTTAACCAACTAAAACACTCTTAATTGAAAACCTCTCACACTGATTTAGTGTTTCAACTCTCATATATAATCTATTGAAATTTAAAATGTCAACAGAAATAACTTTGACAGACTTTTCACAATTACAGCTGAAATATTCTCAAACACTACCGAAATGTTATACGCTCATATACAAAAATCCTCATACATACACCATAGACATTTTAGCTGAAAGTGTTAGTTACACATGTAACCCCAAGTTTGGCTTCTGTCTTGTAAAAGGTGGCAGATTTAATGCATTTAAATCACATTTTTCAAAAGATATCTGCCTAAGACATAGCAGTAATTGCTTTTGCTGCCCTGCCAACACATTCTGCACAGTTTTGAAAAAGGAAAGTCTGTCAAGATGGTCAAGTTAACAGTTTGTTTTGCTACATGTGCCAAATCCACCGTTACAAACTAATGAAGTTGTAATAAAGTTTATTAATTAAGCATCCTCAGAAGATCTCCTACAGCTGCTGAAGTTCTGGCACGGATGGGAAGTTTTTCCACACAAACTCATCGTCGAAGTTGGACGTGGCAGCATGCCTACAGCCAGCACATGCTTCGAAACAATCAAGCTCCAATCATCATCATTATCAGCCATACAGTGTTTTTCGTGAAGCTCTTTTTGCAAGCATCAACACCGTGGAAAGTGAATTTGGGCTTGTTTAAGGCCAAACATTGTAAACTGGATTAATGATCGCTGTAATTTTACAACCACAATTATTAGTTTTAATATTTTAAATGTTTTGTTTTATCTCTGGAAAGTTGAAAATAGTTCAGATAACACCTATGAATGCAGAGAATCCTCAGGCAGCTCCTTAGGGTGTAAAAATGTAAGTTAGTCGGTTCTATGCATGTTGAAATCTAGAAGGTCTGGTACCATTTTGAACAAAAATGTCAAAATCTAAGTTTTGTCCCCCCCTCTTTCCTAATGTAAAGTTTTATTTGGCATTGCCTTCCTGGCTCAGGCAATTTCGGGGATGGCTCATATAGAAGGTGGTTTACTAAGAGACCAGTCAATCACTCATACACTCCACATCAGTTGCAGACAAAATGTATAGAAATGTTGAGGGAGAAAAAAAAAAGTTGTCAAGGCCGGTGCAACTTCTTTTGTGCTGCTGTTGCTTCTAGCTGAAGGCAGCAGTGATGATGTCTGCAGCAGGGGTGGGTACGTCTAATGTAGACCTACTCTTATTTTCGCTACATTTTCCATTCATACATTTTATAACTTAACCAGTCTGTAATCTGCATTTTGCTTCATTAACTGAAATGAGCTGTCATCCAGGCTGTGCGCGCAGTTAGCGCTGTCCTGTGGCGCTGGTTGGGCGCTTGTCATAGTCACAGAGCTGGGTGGATGCCAACATTTAGAAAATCAGGCAAATATCTTTTCAATTTAAGGCTTTATTGTTCTACTAATACAACTGAAATAATATAATAATAATAATAATCTATTTATTTATTTGTAGAGCACTTTTCACAAACAAGTTACAAAGTGCTTTAACAAGTGTAAAGACAATAATACCCAAAAAACAATAATACAGAAACAATACAAGATAAAAGCAAGAAAACATTGAAAGACTAAAATACACGTTTAAGATAAATATAAAATAAGTAAAATAGAATAACATAAAAGGGATAAAATAAAATCAAATAAGATCGGGAAAGGCTCTCCTATAAAAGTGTGTTTTAAGAAGGGACTTAAAAGAGATCACTGACTCAGCCGACCTGATTTCCTCGGGCAGGCTGTTCCAGAGCCTCGGGGCCCTGACAGCAAACGCTCTGTCCCCTTTAGTTTTCAGTCGAGACTCTGGAACAGACAGCAGACCTCTGCCCGAGGATCTCAAGGTACGTGCTGGTGTGTATGGGACTAAAAGGTCAGAAATATAACAAGGCGAGAGGCCATGAAGAGCTTTAAGTGATCAATAAAATTTTAAAGTCAATTCGAAAACATACTGGGAGCCAGTGTAATGAAGCTAAAATAGGAGTAATGTGGTCATATTTCTTTGTTCTGGTGAAAAGCCTGGCAGCTGAGTTCTGGACAGTCTGGAGTCGATCAGTAGATTTTTGGGTTAAACAGGTGAAAAGGCTGTTGCAATAATCCAGGCGTGATGAGATGAAGGCGTGTAAAATGGTTTTGGTGTCCTTAAAAGTTAACATAGATCGAATTTTTGCTATATTTCTAAGTTGATAAAAACATGATTGAACAAGCTTTTTGGTGTGCTGCTTGAAATTAAAATTACTATCAAGCCAGACACCAAGGTTCTTTACAACAGGCTTAATTTGATTTACTAGGGAACCAGCAGATGGCAGTATTTGATTTGCCATCTGCTGGGACCCAATGACCAGGATTTCTGTTTTGTCTGAGTTCAGCTGGAGGAAATTATTTGATTATTTTTTAACTTCACAAAGGCAGTCGATAAGTGAACTCAGCATTCCAGGGTCTGAGGATCTGACGGGCAAGTACAATTGTGTGTCATCAGCATAAATATGAAAAGAAATACCATGTTTATGGATAATATGTCCAAGGGGAAGCAGATACAAGGAAAACAAAATGGGTCCTATGACCGACCCCTGAGGCACACCATATTTAACTGGACAGAACGAAGAGACATAGTTGTTTACAGACACGCAGAACTTCCTATTTGACACGTAGGATGAAAACCATTCTAGAGCAGTACCAGAGATCCCCACCCAGTGCCTCAGTCTGTCTAACATGATGTTGTGATCAATGGTGTCAAAAGCAGCGCTAAGGTCCAGGAGTACCAGGACTGAGCACATGCCTTCATCAGCAGACATTAAAAGGTCATTGGTGACTTTAAGCAGGGCAGTCTCAGTGCTGTGGTACTTCCTGAAACCAGACTGAAACTTTTCAAATAAGTTGGTATTTTCCAGTACAGTGAGCAGCTGTTTGGACACAATTCTTTCTACAATCTTTGCAATAAAAGGCAGTTTTGAAATTGGTCTAAACTTTTGATGGAGGGAGGGATCTAAACCAGGTTTCTTTAAAAGTGGGTTCACACAAGCCGTTTTAAAATAATTAGGGACACAACCAGTAGATAGGGAGCTGTTGAAAACAGAGATCAAATGGGGCCCGACAGAATCCATTACTTTCAGTAAAAACTTTGTAGGTATTACATCAAGTGGGCTGGAGGACACTCTCATTTGTGATACTGTTTTTAAAAGCTCAGACAAGTCGATGGGATAAAACTCTCTTGTTGCTGGTGAGGGACCTCTGAGTAAGAGGCCGTGGGGGTAATAGAGGCTCTGATTGACACCACCTTATTGGTAAGATAAAAACAATTCACAGTCATCATTACTTCCAGCTGAGGCACAAGGAGGGGTTGGGTTTACCAGCTGATCCACAGTCTTAAACAGAAACCTGGGATTGTGTTTATGTGTAGTAATGAGTTCAGAAAAATTGTGTGTTCTCGCATCCTTAACCATGTTATTGTAGTTAATTAATAAATCCTTCAGACTGAGGTAATGGACTTGGAGACTGGATTTTTTCCATCTGCGCTCTGCTTTCCTGCATTCCCTTTTTAGGCTGCGAATGCTGTCATTTATCCAGGGTTGCTTACTAGCTTTAGACGTAGGTCTAACCTTTAGAGGAGCAGTAATATTTAGTGACGACAAGCAGATATGATTGAAATGATCGACCAGATTGTTGGTGTTGGAATCAGACAGGTTTTTTGGCTCTGAAAGAATGCGCAAAACTTTGAAACACTTTGTTCATTAAAGAAGCGAGAACCCATGGAGCTTGGTGAGGCGGCATGAGTAACAGGAGAATCGCAGCTACACACAATACATCTGTGGTCAGATATGGTCATGTCCACTAATTCCACCGAGGAAGGGTAAAAACCAAGTCCAGTGTATGACCACGGTTATGTGTTTGCCCTTTGACATGTTGTTTGAAGTTAAAAGAAGTGGCCATATTTAAAAAGTCACTTGCATTAATATTGGTGGGGTCATCAACATGAATATTAAAATCGCCACAAAGAACAATTCATAAGTCATAATTTAAAACCAGAGTAGATAAAAATTCAGAAAGTTCTGATAAAAATCCTCCAGGCGGTTTTGGGGGGCGATAAATTATAACAAATATGATAGGTTGCAGCCCTCCAACATTAAGAGTGAGAACTTCAAAGGAGTTAAATTCATCACAGCGTACTTGATGACATTTTAAATTTTTCCTATACACGCTCACTAGCCCACCACCACGACCACTGACCCTCGGTTGACTAAAACAATCATATTGAGGCGGACACAGTTCAGCTTGCTGGCTATAGTCATTCATTTGCAGCCAGGATTCAGTTAAAAACATAAAATCTAGATTTGCAGACAAGATAAAATCATTTACTTGAAAGTGATCTCACATTGAAGAGAGCCATTTTAAATGAGTTTGTTCTGGGTGCTGGAGTTGGTGCAGTTGTCCTAATCCTTAAGAGATTTCTATTATTTCTGTGTGGGATGTGCACATTTCGGTTTACTGGTCTATGCGTGATGATGACAGGAATAGAAGTCCTCAATCCGCTGGATGGACTGGAGTGTCGTCAGACAGGGCTGCATAGCGGTTGGAAAGGCCGATGTGCGGAGGAGAGGCAGCCCCGTCCGAGCCTCTCTTGCAGCCACGGACCACCACTTCAGCCCAGGTTGACTGATGCTTCAGAGTCAAGCAAAAGGAAAGCCTGGGAAGGGTAGAGGGGTCCCATAGCACAGTGTCCTGGATGTTAGCGGTTGCGCTAAGAGAAACAATCTGTTTGGCTTGTACTGAAGCTACATCCATAAAGCCAGTCAGCAGGGAATCTTTCTCTTTGAGTTCCTCTGAAAGTCGTCGGATGTCTTCCATAAGGTCAGCAATCTTCTTGTTCGCTTTCTTAAGGAGTGTAAAGTCCTCATGGGGCAGAGTTATCTCGGCTAGCATAGCCACCGGAGCTTTGTTGTGGTCTGTAGCGTTGATGGCGTTTTTACGGTCATCTAGCTTAAAATCCATGTCGGATGACTAAAATCCTTAACCCACATAAAACTTAAGTTAAAAACTTAAGTTAAATAAAAAGGATGTAAAAAATGTAAAGTAAAAGTGTGGATTAAAACTGGATAAGAGTCCGGTTTAAGACGGAGCTTCGGACAGGTGACTACAGACGAGTACAGACTACGTCAGCAGTTACGTCAGCGGTCTGATAACATCTAGTAACAGCAGCCCTCGCTGTACTAAAGATAGTACCTTTCCTTTACTATTAAACATATGTTTTACAATTGGACGAGACTGGAAACTATATTCCTACCTACACATTGTTTACAGCTTGAAGATGGAAGGTCTTTGTCCACAATCCTCATACGTGAGGCCTAAATCTTCTACAAACTATGCAATCTGTATGTGCAGAAATATCTGTAGTTTTTCAAAGCTCACCAGTTCACCATACACACTCATACTGCAGCTAGAGTGCTGAGATCCGCCAGTCTCCAGAAGCAGATTTAAAACCAGAGGCGATCGAACCTTTAGTGTAGCTGCCCCTAACCTGTGGAACAACCTGCCAGTCCATATCAGAACGGCCCCAACTCTCAAACGTTTTAAATCACTGTTAAAAACACATCTCTTTTCTTTGGCACTTTCTTCGAGTTAAGTCTGTTATCATTCCTGGCAATTTTAATATCACTATATATTGTATACTGTATATTATAATGTTTTATTGCTGTGTGAGGCCAACCTTGGTTGTTTTAAGTGTGCTATATAAAAAAAACTGATATTGATTGATATTGGTATTGATACAAGGTGATACTTCTCCTCCTGCTCGGCCAGGCTTTCCATGTTGATGGGGTGCTGTGGCTTGACCAAAACTTTTTCTTTCCAGCAGAAGGCTTCTTATATTCTTTTTTTTTTGTGGTTTGTTTTGTATGAAGAACACATCCAGCTCTGTTGGCTGAGACACAGTATGTCAGAAAAAAACCTTCTATTCTTGTATTTGTGTGTTTTATATTTGAGGATTAACAGGGTGAGGAGATCACATCATGTCTGCTTTGATGATGGTAGAGCTGGAAAATAATTTAGTGTTTACTGCCCTGCAGTGGTCACAAAGAGGAACTACCTCAAGGCAGCACATGTCAAGTCAGTGGTAACGCAGTAAGAAAACACACACATAAGTAATGTTTTGGACTATAACATACTTTCTGCAGCAAAATTCATTTGGTTTTCTGTTGTGAGTGATTAAAAGTGGAAAAGGGCGTGTACTATTCTTTACAAATACTGTATTAATAATAAGGTAGTAGGAAGTATTCTTTAAGATATTTGTTCAAATTTTCAGTGGCAAATATTTAAACTTAACATTGATTATACATTGATTTTTGCTAGTTGAAAAGATAAATTAAATTTTATATTTTACCACTGTGAACATACAAATGTATTTTGGAAAAATTTGAACATTTTATTAACAGAAAAACGGGAAAGAGTGTATCAATGTATGTATTTGATTTCATATTTTATGTTGTACTTCATGGTCCTTACAAAGTGGTAAGGTAAATAATAAGGTAAGGCTATATTGTGCAGCTCCTCATCATACTTGGAAAGTTCCACACCAAAAATTAAAGTGGACTGGATCTAAACCCTGCTTCAATCGATTTACTGTTGAACTGAAACACAACTGCACCTCAGCAGAACACTTAAAAAATAAAGAACTGAATTTGAGCTTCTGGCAATGTAAGACGTATCTGATTATTTGTATCTTTACAATTTTTGTTGATATAATGAACTTTACATCAATAAATTAAAATAACACAGTAAGACACCACACTGACATCTCAGACACCAATATTTAAAAAATAAATCTAACGTAACAAACTGAAGCAATCAAAAAAAAGAGAGAAATATTGATAAAATGATTATGTAATTGCTCTTTAGTGGTCACAGCTAGATCCTCCAACTCCACATCCTTTAATCATAATAATAGAGATATGCATTCTTGTTTGGAGGTAGTCATGTTAATATTAGGTAATAATATCTGTACGAATTCCAATCGAACAGCAGTCAGGTGCAAAAATATGTTACCAAAATGTCAAGCTCATAAGGAGTTGCAATTCGTTATGATACACTTGAAAAAATGCCATTATGGTAAGAATCTGGTCTATCAAAATAAAAGCCACAAAACTCAGAACAAAGTTTTTTATTTTTTGCTTGCACCACGTGTTGAGTGTTTTTAACAGATGGAATTTGCACACCATTTATATTATATTCTTCTGTGAAGTTCACCTTGTACATCTTGCCCTGTTTCATATACTGACTGATATGAATAAGATATTGAAAGTGTTGTCTGATTGTATAAATAGAATAAACCAACACCTATTTGATTAATATTCCCCCTGAGTGCACAATAAAAAAAACATTTAAGAAAATAAAAAAGAAGAGATGTTCTATCAAAACAACCCAACACCAGTTTGATTGATATTCCCTTGCGAGCACAAATAAATACAAGATTCAGTAAAATAGTCTGACATTACTCTTACTTGACAAATTATTACTAACATACTACAGACCAATGCAACTGATTGTCATTTATATTTAATTCATATACTTTTAATAAGTTGGTGCAATTTTAAAGTTAGTTCCATAATTTCTATTGTGTAATAAAGGGTTGAAATACCTGCAACTAGAATAGAAAAAACCTGTTTGAGGACCTTAACCTTTGACAAGTTCAGTTCATTGTGGATGTTTGCGCCAAGTTTGAAGAAATGCCCTCTATTGTCAGCATGGTGAACATGGTAAACATTATACCTGATTAACATACACATGTAGCATTGTCTTAGTGAACATTTTAGCATGCATTAGCATTTAGCTCAAAGCACCACGGTGCCTGAGTACAGCCTCACAGCAGAAGGGTCCAGCTTTGGCCTGTAGACCAGGGAGCCCATTGTGTATAATCTCACAATGGACCAATGGAGGACTATGAGGTCGCTGTTGAATCTAGTTCGAAGTTCATCACAAAAGAAGATGGCATTTGAGATTGTAATCCACCTTTTAGTTTCAGTCTTTATGCTAATGTTATGACTCCCCGTATTGTTTAATTTTATGCTGCCATCAAGTACAATGTTTACACATGGGTGGTAGAAATTGTGCATTCATGTTGTGTTGGAATAATTGGAAATTTGTTTTCCCTAACTGGGAAATTCAAGTGAACGCCCTCTGAAGTCAGAACAATTTGGAAAGTCAAAGAGATTTGTGGCACACACACTCTACTGCATGCTGTTCTCTTGTAGAAATCCACTCTCTTTGAGCACAGTATTGACAGTTTGTATGAGGCGGGTGCTGTAGCTCAGCAGTCGGTCATCGTAAATCAGCTGGTCTGGTTTCAGTTTGGTTTGTATCGCAGCTCTGCACAGACAGAAAGCAGAAATCCAACTGTTATACAAACTGAGCTACAAGCAAGTGCTCAAATCTGCATTTGAGAGATTTCTTTTAATAATAACCTCAATGTCCCTCATTGAAACAGAAGGGACTCTTTGATAATTTAACAATGCGATTTTTCAATCCCATTTTGTTTATCCAAAACTGATCCTGAAAAAATTGGATTGATTTAAATTGCTGAATGTCTTTAATCAGGTTTCTACTCTTTCTAAGTATAATCTTTATCTTCAGCTCGCTGAATTCTAGGCTGGGTGGTAGGATGGGGGTAGAATTAAAAAACAATTACCAACATTATGATGGAATTCTGTGTAATTCTGTGAATTAGTATTGATTGAAACTACACTGCTGACTGAAGCCACTGCTGATGGTGACAAGCAGGGATTAACCTGTGACTTTCTGTAGATCTGAATAGGTCCAACACAGGTCCTGTTTAAAAGGGGTATAGTATAAGGTGTGTCGTATTGTTCAACTCTAGATTATTATACAAGATGTAAACAAAAAATTAAACAATTAAATTAAACTTTTAACATTATGTCAATAAGAGAGCGATATCAGAGCCATCCAATAAGCTCACTACGAACGTTGTGTAGGGCCCCACATGTTAAGAAGAGCTCCGATCGAAGCGAGTGTTAATGTTTACAACTTTGAGAGGATAAAGAGGAATCTAGCCTATCCTTCTGGACACAAGAAGAGAAAAAAACTCACTGACAGCAGTCAGGTAAATGTGTTTTCTCTCCTCTCAAAGTCTGATGTCAGCAGATAACAGTGATGTTAAGTTAATAAGCATCTGCAGTGCATCTCTCTAGTCTGTCTTGCTAACCCAGCTTGGCAGCACATCTCTTGGTCTGTCTGTGTTTTGGTTGCTTGCCAGACTTTGTGCCTAAACAACATTACAATAAATTACAACTATTAATTAAGTTTGATGAACGCAGATGGGAAACAGTGTTTATAAACTATGTTCATGCGATCGTCAGCCAGTCCAAGCACAGTGGATCCACATTCAGCCTCAGCCAGTACTAGCTTGGACCCAGTACAGACACCTTCAGCAGGTCACACAGACCCAGGTGAAGTACAGGTTTACTAAGAAAATAGTGCAGAGCAAAATGTGTGCTGTGATTCTTACAGAAACTCATGGTGTAGGTGGTATTGACACAGATGATGTTTCAATAGAATAAATGCAGCTGAATGCATTAAATGAACATCTTATTAAAAGAACAGTGCTGTAGTTACTTACAAATACAAAAATTGTCAAGTTCAAATTCAAGTTTGATGGAAAAAACTTTTAAAAGCAGCTCTCTGGATCTTTGTGGGCTACGGCTACCAGATGTCATTCAGATTTCTGTAGAATGAATGTAAAGTCATTTTTCCTCTCTTCCTCTCTCATGGTTGTGAAAATTCAATTTCACTATGTTTACACCTGCTTTTTAGATAATTTCCCCAACAAAACTCACCATCTCAGACTGTGGGACTTCAGTGAATCCAACAAAATACATAATAAACCGCAGTTAACATTTCTACTTTTATTTGTATGGTCCTCACTTAAAAGCATGTAAGGAGAGTGGCACCCATTGAAAACACTTTCTAAAACATCTCTTGGGTCTGTTTGATAAACACATTTATTCCTTCAGGAGAAGTCTGTTTTATTAATTGTTTTTATTTGCAGCTACATGGACCAATGGTGTGGAGGAATTGTGTCACATTCTCCTAACACATAAAAGTACAATCACAACTGATCTGATCTGAACTGATTAGGAAGTAAACAACCACTTACCTTGTGTGGTACATCCGTGCTATATTCCTGTCAACCAAGGTGCAGCCTTTCTGTGAGCTCAGCACTTTGTGGACGGCCGTGGAGAACACAGCTCGTGGGTTGACAATGATCTTGGTGTTACCGTAAAGAGGGGGTTCCTGGTACAAGTGAGCCAGGATGTTCACCCCGGGCACATTCTGCCAGCTGGGGCTCTGCTGGGGCAGAGTTTGGGAGGTGGGAGGAGGCAACTTCATGGTGTTGGGGAACACGTTATTCTCAAATAAGTAACACAGGTCAGCCCCATATTTATTTTCCAGCAGAGGCAAAAGCGCCGTCCAACTGGTAAAAAAAGAAAAAATATACTGTTACTACAATTTTTAAACACTACCCAGATACAAGCAGCTTAACAGAAATAAATGCTTTAACACACAATAACACAGTATAATGGAGTTGGAAGCACACACACACACACACAGATATATATACATATAGCCACTCTCCCAGTTTGGGGGTCACAGCCCCCAGTGCTCCAATTACTGCTGGCACCACTGTTGCTTTTACTTTCCACATCTTTTCTAGCTCCTCTTTCAGCCCTTGGTGTTTCTCAAGTTTCTCGTGTTCCTTCTTCTTGATGTTGCTGTCGCTTGGGATTACCACATCTATCACTGCAGCCTTCTTCTGCTGTTTGTCGATCAACACGATGTCTGGTTGGTTAGCCATCACCAGTTTATCAATCTGGATCTTGAAGTCCCACAGGATCTTAGCTCATTCTCAACGCTCAGCCCATACTCATGGCAGATGTTACTGTACACTATGTCAGCTACCTGGTTATGGCGTTCCATGTACGCTGTTCCTGCCTGCATCTTACACCCTGCTGTTATGTGCTGTACTGTCTCAGGAGCATCCTTGCACAGTCTGCACCTGGGGTCCTGCCTGGTGTGGTGGGAGTTAGAACACTGAGCTAGGAGTTATTTCTTTATCAGTGTTGATGATGGGTTTCATCAGGTTGCCCTGGTTCCTTAGCACCTGACGCAGACCTTACTGGTATTGTGTTTGCGGTTTCACTCATGCCTGAGGTTGGCAATTAGCATTAAGGACCTTGCCTGGATACCCCCGCCCTGACAGGGAATCGAACCTACAGGTGATCGTGGGTTTGATTCCCGGTCAGAGTGGGATCACCTGTACCAAAGTCAGTTGCATTAACCAGGAGCTATATATATATAGATATACTGTATACACACACACACACACACAAGTGTTGCATTTGTAAACATCATTAACTCCTCCTATGAAGCATCGATTAGTGCTTTATAAACATTATAAATGAGTGTGAGATCAGAGATTGTATTTCATCAGTCAGCGAACTAAAAAAGACATGATAACTTTATTGCAAACCAAGCATCATTTACCAGAGGTCGATTTATCGAAAGACTCTCATTAAATAAGTGCTACCTGTCGACTGTCTGGGGCAGAATGAGTTCGTCCATGTCCTGCAGGGCCACATATCTGGACTGGTACATGTATCTGTAAACACAGTCATTGAGAGCAGCAATCTGGCCAAAGTAGTGGAGGTCACCTGGGCCGTGTTGAGGAAGCCAGCCTCGAGATACATTCAGAAATCTGGACAGAGGCCAAGGAATCACCTCTACTAAACCTGAAAAGAAGACATTAGAAGAATTAGATCAGAAGGACATGTGTTAGCAGCCAAGAGGTTTTAATTCAGTCAGGACAACTTTAATCAAAGAAACTTTTATTTGCTTTGCAGTAAGTTATGTTTGGTGGTATGACTCTGTTCCGGGACCTCTACCTTATAAGGCGCCTTGTATGGAATTTGCCAATAAACACTAAGGAGAATCACCTGAGCTGCCAATTGATGTTGACTGGCTTTGAGATCAGCTGCTATCAACTGGGCCCTGTTTCAGAAAGCAGGTTTAAAAAAGTCTGAGCTTATCCCTGAGCTGAGTTGAATGAGCCTGAGATGGGAAACTGAGTTTTTGGTTCCAGAACAGCTGATGCAATATAATGTACATAACTATGTTTTCAGCGGCATGGTTATGAGCCCACGAGTGTGCCTGCCCCACCTCATGCGGACCCCCAGGTGACTGTGTCTGCCTCCGCCTCCCTCCCCCCACCGGGGATACGGTACGGCTGTGGTCCCCCCAAGTGGCAGAGCGCAGATGGCCCCGGTGGAGCAATGCTCCCATGCTGACTCCAGCATGGCGCCGCATGTTTCCCCCTGTCTCTCTGCTGTCTCTAGAGACAGTGGCGGGCCGAGGAGGAAATATTCTGCTTGTGACATCAGAGCCAGACTGCATGAAGGCCACGCAGCCGGTCCGTGTTATATGTTATGGGAGAGAGCATGTGCAGCTTTGCAGCAAGCCCAGGCTGCTTGTTCGGCTAACATACAGCTGGCTCACACAATGTGGGGAAGTGAGAAACAGCAATGATCATTTTTGTTATCTTTTCTCAAATGCAGCTGTATGTAAAGTGCAACAGTAAGGTCACGCAGTTTACAAGAAACACATTTCTCCCCAGCATCACTGTCGCCTGCCGTGCGTAATGTGTTCGGCATACACAATGATTCTGAAGTGATTTTGAATGAGAGAAAGCAAGTAGCAGTACGTGACGGTGAAAGTTAGCGGAGGAAAATATTTAAATTACTTCGTAAGTTGTCAGTCTGGCGAACATGTGCAGTGTAGGTCACAGTGTGTCCGTTAAGTCTGTTGTTTCCGCAACGGCTGGAAAAGTGAAGGCAGTTAGCACTAGCTAACCCAATTCCCATTTCAATTATGTCTTTTAATAGGCTACATTTTGTGAAGTGGTTGTCTTTAATCGTCCACTGCATCTGTTAGGGCCTGTGAGGTCCATAGGCTCGCCATTCATCTGTGATAACATCTGAGCCTCTTCTTACATGTTGGCAACAGGTCTTCTCTTGAACAATCTTTCACCACCCTGAAATTGAGTTTTCTTGATGTAATTATGTTGTGTTTTTGTGCTAAACTGCAAAATGTTCAAAATTCATACAGATTGTCCATAAAGTGAAGAAACATAAATAAAAGTTTTTTTCCTGCGCAAAATGTGTCTCACTTTACTTAAAGCAAACAATTCCAGAGCCGGGCTCTGCCGGGGGGGACGTGCGTAATGTGTGGAGTAGCAATAGGATAACACTACACGCAGGGTTTTGGGTGTGTATCCTGTCTGCACTAAGTGTAACGTATGACACTATGGCGAGTGGATAGTGTCACTGATAACCTACCAAAGGGGACCGTTGTGTGACAACTACGTGTGAATAGGCTACTCCGTCGCCAGTGCACAACTTCGTTGATAAGCATGATCCTTATCCTTCCCGCTTCCCCTATTCCGGCCGCCGGTGACTCCGGCCTCGACGCTGGCTAGGTTGCCGCGAGGCAAGCTAACGTTAAGTTCTTTATTTTCCATCGGGATGCTACACTAAGAGAAACCAGCACACCATTATAAAATGATACGAACGTAATTTCCCACTCTACATGGCCTACTGTTAATGCTCATAACATAAAGCTATAACCCATGATTCTATACCAAGAAGAAGACCATTTAATGTTCAATTGTAGACAAACATACTGGGAGTTTTGGGGAGTAACCAGTTACATGTAATTTAGTCAAGTAATTAAATTACAAAATAAATGTAAATGTTATCTGTTACAGTTAGGCCTACTGGGAAAAATATGTAATTAAATCAACATTACTCATGAAAATGTTCATGATTACATTGGGGGTTACATCAGAATATTTTCTGTAAAAACCTCAGCTATATGTTGAATAATATTAATGTGTGTAATGCGTGTTTTTCATATGCACATTAAAACTAGAGAAAACTGTTTTGCCTCAAGGAGCTCATTGAACACTAATCAAACCCGTTTAAAGATCCCTTTTATTTTACAACCGTAAACATTTTGTGGTTGGGAGTGGGAATATATTGAATGTACAGTATTTCTAGGTATTTTTCACGCTTCCTTTTGGTTTGATTCACAAAAGAACCTTTTAAAAATTTGGACAAAGGCATCATACTAACAAAGCTAAAGCACTGTTTTGTTAAGTACAAACTTCTCAGCTGACATAACTTAAATAATTAAGTTGAGTAATATCTTGGATAAATATTATATCCATATAATAATATTGCTTACTTTTAGATTTTTGTGTAAAAAATAATTTTTGTACTGGCGGTCTACCCACTCTCTGAAGCCCTCGATCTGCTGTTGCCGGAAGAGTGGGAGTCGGACTGGCTCTGCTCTTCCCGTTCACGGGTCTCTGAGCGGCTCCTTGCTTCCCCTGTTCCGACCTAGGTTGGCTAGGTTGCTGCGGCGAGGCAAGCTAATGTTGAGCTACCAGGAAACTAACGTTGAGCTAACATGTGGTCTACCCCGCATCAGCTGATCAGGCAGACCCTGTGTGTCAACATTGCTCCACATTAGCTACAGCTTATGCCATCTAGCAAACGGATTGCTCGCTGCTGGGACTGTGTGTTTAACCTTGTTGCTCCTTTTGTGAAAGTTGTTGAAAAGACGCTGTCTGTGCCTGCCTCAGCTGAATCAGCCACACCAAACATGCACTCCCAACACTGTGTGAGGCGGCTAACCTGCAGCTCGAGCTCAAATCAACAAGCAGTACACTCTCTATTCGTGGTCTGAGGTCCTCTCAAATTGTGGATGAGCCACACGAGAGCGGACTCTTCGTGTGCACGCAACACATGCCCTGTACAGACATTCCTCACTGACATGGTCCTTATGTGCATCCAGGAGGCCTAGCTGTGACATATGTGCCCATGAACTCGGACATTATGCTTCGTGTGGACAGGATACATATATACATACCTATTGCCGCTCCCTGGCGTGACCGCCACGGTCGCAAGAAGATCCGCCAGGCCCAAGGCTGCTGCAGGCGCAGCTCCCTATACCGTCCCCCGATGTCCTGCCTGCCGTCACGGCCGACGCCTGCCCCGCCGACGCAGTGTCACGCTCCCAAGGCCTGCGGTGGCCTGCTCATGGTCTAACCCAGCCAGCATCCACGGCACTCCCGGAAACACCAGTGACATTTTGGGGGGGGGGTTGTGTGTTCACTGTTCATGTTCTGCGTGCACTTTCTCTGTTGAGACAAAGTGTTTTGAAATATACACAAACAGAGCCCTAAAGAGCATGTTCCTTGGCCCGCTGCTACCTTAGCTGAGTCAGACCGGCTGCAGCTGGCTGGACAGCCTTCATTCAGCCTGGCTCTGATGTTTGGAGTGGCTCGTTTTCTGCTCTATGGGCAAGTGGATGAACAGCCTGGCCCACTGGGATCACAGGTTGCAGTTCTCAGTGCTGGTCCACACTGACTACCAGGCTGCAGCAGCAGCCTGCATATACCGCCAGGGTGGGGTGCGCTCAGCACAGCTGGTAGGCATGGCCAGGTGGCTGCTATTGTGGAAGCACACTCATCTGCTCTCCATCAGAGTGGAGTACATCCTCGGCGTGTTGAACAGAGGGGCGGACATCATGTTGAAGGGAGGTCCTCGCCCAGACGAGTGGCACCATTCACCCTGATCTGATGCGTGATCAGGAGCCATACGGTGGTGTGCACCATCCTGGGGTTGAAAGGCGCCTCTACTCAGTCCTCTTACTCCTCCACATGGTCAGCGTTCCAATGCTGGTGTTTTGACCCGCCGTTGGACCTGGTAGCCTGTCTGCTGCCTTTGGTGCTTATGTTCTCCAGCTGCTCATGGACAGAGGTCTGGCGTTGAGTACGGTTAACTCCTACATTTTCCCCATTTTGTCCTGTCACAAAGGGTTTGGTGACAGGACGGTGTTCATTCACCTGCTGATGTAGCGTTTCCTGAAGGGGTTGCGGAGGCACAGGCTGGTATTGTGGCCTGCCGCCCCACAGTGGCGCTGTCCTGCTACGTGGCTGCCTGGCGCTGTTCGCAGCGCCTGTTTGTGCACTACAAGGAACAGTCAGCGCAGCATCTGTCTCACTGGTTGTGCGAGGCACTCCATGAGAGGCGTCTCTTCCTCTGTGGCATTGCACGGCGGAATGTCGGTGGATGACATCTCTACGGTGGCCTCCTGGTCTTGCCCATGCTCATTCATCCATTTCTACATACGGGATGTCTCCCACTTCTTGCTGACTCACTCAGTACTGAGTGTTCTGTCTGAGTGATTGTCCTCTGTGAGTACGCAGTGCACTTTCTCCCAACCAGAAGGTGGGGGGAGTGGCCCATGCTCACACTGGCCCTGCTCTGTGCGCAGCTGATACGGTCGCTGTTGTGACCTCGTCTACACCTGCACAGCATGGGTTGGTTCTCTGCCTTCCCATGCCGCGCCATTGCCGGTTGCACACACACCGATACCAATGCCGTGAGTTGTAGGGGACTGGATGGCTTATTATGTTGGCTCTGGGCTGGTGGGTCTGTGCTTGGTGCTACAGTATGGGCCAGTGAGGCTTTGACTCATCCTGCGTTGCCTCTAACCCAATAGCGATTGCCTTAGAGGGCGAAGCCTATGGAAATGAACACCCACCAAGCGCCAAATGCGGGTAGATTTTGCGTTTGGCCTATTCGGCACGATATCGCCATATAATAGGCTTTTGACGGTACCTAACAGCGTTGGTTTTTGTCATGTGTTGCACTTAAATTTGTCCCCACTGTACCGAGGGATCTAAAATCATGTAACACATGGATTAGGGGCGTTCATTGGTTGTTGTTTATGTTCATTTCAGGTTACTTGTGTCTTATTGGCGTACATATGTAAGGGGGTGGGCGTTAGGGGATTGAAGTCAGGGTCGTCTTTAAGTTTGTATTCCACAGAATACCTTATTATCTCCGTTAAAAGTACTGAAACAAATGTTTACGTGACATAAATAGGCAAGTTATTATTTTGGCAGGTAAAAAATATGTTTGGCCGGTGGATTTTTTCATCTACCAGTCCCATTGGCAGGTGAGCCAAAAATTAAATTTCCACCCCTGGTTACGTATTGTAACTCCAGATTCTATGAGTATAGGCGCAGCCCTCTGAAGCTTGATTTATACTCCTCCGTCGGGTGCATAGCTACGCCATAGGCTACGCACGTAGCCATGCATTTATACTTGTGCATCGGTGTCTCTGTCATTCTGCAATTATACCGCCAAACGCTAGTCGGCAGTAGCGCTGTGGCGTCCACTGTGTTGACTTTTGCTGGCCGAGCAGGCTAACTTCCGATTGTGGGGGCTAAATTGTATACTTGCGGCTGGGATAGCCTTTTCAAATGGTATCGACCGAATGGATCACATTCTGATAGTGAAACGAATCATTTCGCTTGGGTTGTGACGGTCAAATATTGATCCACTGTTTATATTGAGCCGCCGTTTTTGGCCGCTAGTCAAACTTACTTGAAAGCACGAGGCACTTCCTGTCTGCGCGGAGGCATTGCGAGGCTACCCAGCTGACCAATGACAGTGTTTATGGTCCGCGTCGCCTCGACGTGTACTTACATTTTTGAGGAGGTGCACATCAGGCGACAGCGTAGGCTACGGGGCTACATAGAGGCCGTCGTTACAAATTACAGTATAAATTACACTTAAGCTTAAGGTTCTCAGAGCTGAAAAAACATCTCACTGTTGTATATATACAAGGTGCGGACGTAGGACAGGGTGGGCGTAGACAACTTTTCTCAGTGCTGCACAGGCGCGCATAGGTGTAAACCCAATAGTGATAGCCTTAGAGGGCTGCGCCTGTACACATAGAATCTGTACGTAACTACCATTTTCTTTGGAAATTGAACCATTTACGTTACAACTTTCAACGCATATTGCTTGATGTTAATACAATTGTGTAATGTAGCTGTTTTGTGTTAGTTCGACCGTATGTCGCAATGTTTTTATTTTACTTTCCTTTTAATATTTAATATTTTCTGG
Source organism: Micropterus salmoides (assembly GCF_014851395.1). Lineage (NCBI taxonomy): Eukaryota > Metazoa > Chordata > Actinopteri > Centrarchiformes > Centrarchidae > Micropterus > Micropterus salmoides. Next base: position 36,586,925 of record NW_024042261.1, read on the forward strand.
ACAGTGTTAATGGCTCTCTATGAGTAGTGTGGACTCTGAGCAAAATACATGGTATAATGTCTATGAAGATTCTCAGTCATCCAGGTCATAGTTATCCAACAAAGGTTAAAATCAAGGGCAACTGGACTTGGTTGAAGATACTGGTTCCAGTATCTTCAACCAAGTCCAGTTGCCCTTGATTTTAACCTTCGTTGGATACATGGTATAATGTTAAAGGAGACCTATTATACTGCTTTTCCAGTCCTATATTGTAGTTCTGTGACTCCTGTATGGTAGATTTGCATGATTCAAAGTTCAGAAAAATATATTTTTCTTCATGTAGGCCTTCATTTCACCCTCTGTCTGAACAAGCTGTAGATGCTGCTGTCTCTTTAAGGCCCCCCTCTCAAAGCCCGCTGTCTTCTGATTGGACAAGACCCAAGCATGTTACCAGGCTGTTGTTGTTGCTGAGGGTTGCCATGCCATTAGTGTGGGAGCACATGACCATATATGGAACTCTGGCTCTGTATTACCTAGAAAGGAGCTGTTGGTAGAAAAAGCAGTTCAAAACAGAGCGTTCAGAACAGGAGGAAACCTGAGGTTTTTGCTCACAGTGATTTCTTATAAATGCTTTAACCTAATTTTTTGAAACTTTGGCCATGTTTAACATGAACGTATGAATGAACGTATTAAATGTATGTATGTAAAAGCATAATAGGTCTCCTTTAAAATAATGTATTTGTAATGTATTTTAAATGCATGAAGTTGTTTCAGTTTCATTTTGCACTGCTGAGGGAAGCAGAGTTGCAGTGTATAAGTCAAGTTATTTGTTGTTCTACATAGGCTAAGCAAACGGTGGCTAGCATTAGCTCCTGAAGTAGTATGGTAGGATTAGCATTTTTTTTCTTTGGATAAAGTAAGCTACTGTGTGTTTGGCTTTATTAAACTTTTTTTTGTAAAGCATTTAGCAAGGGCATAGGTCTGCATTTGCCTTAATATGTTGACTATGACGCTCAGGTTAGTTATTTGTCCAAAAGAAGATAAAATAAAGATATCGTTTAGCCTGTTCGGTGTAGCTTTTTCACACTTAAACAGTGTGCAAAGACTGGCTGTATGAATTCATCTTGGTTGAACTGAAGTTTACGTACTGTTACTACGACATTGTTTCCCATCCCTTTCCTGGAGAAAGTTACCACCTGTACTGCATGATTTAATCTCTCCCTGCTTCAACACAGCAGATTTAAGCAGCTTCCGGATACATAATGAGTTGACAGTGAATAAAGTAAAAGTATTATTACAGCAGGCTACTAACTTTTGTGTCTCCATTCATTTTTAAAAAGTGGATATTTACAAAATTATTGATACAGCTATACATGTTGTTTTGCATGCGTGTTCATTTTTACAGATTTTACAGTTTGATAGTCCACATAGTCCAGCAGGGTTCTAGTTACGGAGGGTTTTGGAGGGTCTGAGCTCTTAGAGAAGCAGTAAAATCATGCATCTGTGGGGGTCACTAATTAATTTACCAACAACCATTATTTTATATTTTAAACTGTATTTTCATTGAAATTATATATACATTAATCAGATAAACAAACAAGTTTTCCAAATGAACTACGCTGCGCTCCACATGAATGTCATTACAACATGATTAATAATGATTAATAAAATAATATAACCATAAAGGGCGGATTTGGTTTATTTCAGGCTTTTGAAACTTAACTTAAAAGTAGCAGTATCGCAGACATCTATGGCAAGTAGTGAGCTGCTGTGTGTGTGAGAAAGTGTTGACCACATAATGAGCAATGAAGTCTCTGTCTGTCTAGGCTCAAGCTATTATTTAATTATTTATTAATCTCTGCCGGTAACGTTCATTATACTATAGACCTCCACGAAGCTCAAATTATAACTGTAGTCCAGTTCCCACAGTTGATAGATGATGATATAATGCTATAGTATATATTACTCTTCAAAGGGAACTTATGAATGAGAAGTGTGTGTGTGTGTGTGTGTGTTTTTAAGAAGACTGGAAGAGAGACTAAGTTACACTCTTAATCAATGACGTTATGTTTTTCTGTGAATGATGTGGCTGGCTGTATGGATGGAGTTAACGTCCTACAGAATAAATCAATAGTGCCTGTAAAAAAAAATACTGTTACTAGTTAAGTTATTGAAGCGATATACAGAAGGCTTTGTTGCTACACTGGCACGTTAAGGGCTAAGCAGACAGAATAGGCTCAAATCAATATGTAAGGAATTACCCTGCTAGTTTTCACTTACAATGTTGACTAAATAATTAAATATAAATCAATGACAAAATCCCTTCCCCGAGAAGTGTCTACATGATGAAATTTTATAAGTTTAGAATGCGTTTTCTGTCAAATCACACTATTTCCTGTCCTGACAGCGGAGGTGTCTTGATAGAGGAGCCTACACCACAAGCGACACCACAGTGGAGGTCTGCAGTTGGACCCTCTTGGAATAAGAAACCAACTCATGAGTCGTCCCTCACATGCCCTAACCACACACGTTACACCTCACTAGGAGTAAGCTGTCCACATTTTGATAATCAACAAAATAAACTGTATTTGCTTGGCCTGGTGTTCTGTGTTTAGGTTCAAATCTCTGTTTTTTCCCTGTCTTTTGATGAAGCCACAGAGAATTATCATAAACTCTTTATAGCCTCTTTTAGCTACTAGTTTTGGTATTGTGGCACATTTACTGTACGGCTTAGTTTCAGTGTTTCCAGCAGCTTTTGTTTCCAGAAGGTCTGATAAACCTACTGTACACACAAATAAAAATCCAGTTTAAGGGTGGGGGATTTCTGGATATTAGATATTGTGCTGTCAGGGCTTACATGGTCTTTCAAGTCATGTTGCAACTGGGATCAGTGTCTTTATAAAACACAAAAGTCTGACCAGGGATGCCTTTCAGTCATTGAGGAAACACACTACTGTCACGGACCTGGAAAACACTGTGTATTTTTGTCTCCATCATGAACCTTGGAACAGATTTTTATCCTTTCTTCCTTCAACTCTTCCTGAGGAGCTGAAAGAAGAAAGTCAGTGCAGGAAAATGGGCATTTTGCTGCTCTGCTGTTTACACAATAATGCTGAAAGTGTGGGAAATGAATGGATGGATAAAATACCAACATAATCACACAAGATAAATACTCCACAGCCTCTGTACTTCACCTTTATGTGTGTAGTAGTCCAGTATGCGCTGTGTTTCAGGGCTGCAGCTGGTCTTGTAGATGGCAACTCTGTCCACCCCCAGTAACTGCATCATTTCCAGACTCTGGACCAGCTACAATACAACACAGGTATTTAGTTGACACACTCCATGGACATGCAATCACGACAATGTGAAACAGTCTTAGTTCCTCCATTATTAAAGGCAAGTAGTGTCAGGGGTGGGTGGGCTTGCACAGGCAATGGGAATAGACCAAATGGACAGAACAGGCAGATAACGAAAAGTTTAAGGATAAAATTGTAGCCTGTCAGTAATTAAAGACAATAGTAAAGGAAGAAGCAACATGATTAAGTTTCTTTTAGTCTTAGTTTAGTTTCTTTTGTTCTTCTGCATTTATTATTTCTGTCTGCTTTGGTCAGGATACTTTTTAAATGTTCATGTTTAAGAAAAGAAACCTAATGTGAAATCAGTGCTATGGGACGTTACCTGCAGAACGTTTGTGAAATCAAACATGGTGGAGAGGCAGACGGTGAAGTTGTAAGGAAAGATGATGTTCGCCTCCTGGTTCTTCACCTCAAAAAACTCATTGTCAAGTTTATCTAAGAAAAGAACCACAGATACATTTTGACAGTCACCTTTCTTTACTGTACTGTACTCTTATAGTGCAGAACGTTCCTGTAATCATTTCGCAGAGGCCAGTCAAATGGAATAAACACACCGTATGTATCAGGACTAGATATTGATACTTAGATATTGTGCAGCCATTCCAGCACTCCTGGAGCCACTTCACGTTAACTACGACGCCTGTACTTTTAGAAATGATGTCTCAGCTGAGAGTTTCCTTCAGCTCACTTGACATTATTCCAACAAGGTTTTTATTTGAAATCACTTAGTGTATTGGCACTGGTTGAATATAAGCATCTTAAAAATAGTCCGGGACAGCCTTTCTGAAAGTCACCAATGACCCTTTCTGAGGGTCAGTTCTATTTATTTTCTATATATATGCTGCCCCTGGGTGAAGTGATTAGAAGATATGATTTTTCTTTTCACTGTTGCTACGATGATACACAATTGTAGGAAGTATAGTGCTCAGAGTCAGTGTCTTCTATTAAATCTCTTTAAAAAACACACTTTTATCAGAAGGCATATCCTGATTTTATCTGAGTTGCCTGTTTTATCTTACGGTGTTTATTTTAGTCATATAAAGTTGCTATTTATTCTAGTCTCATGTTTGTAGTCAATCTGTTTTACCTACTTGTGATTTCCATTTCTTTGTCAATAGTATTTTGTATTTTGCATTGTCCTCATGTATTTTATCTGTACAGTGGTGTTACATGCCCTTTTTCACCCTGTGTTTATCTTTTGTAAAGCACTTTGTTCTTTTGCTTTAAGTGCTTAATAAATAAAGTTATTATTATTATTATTATTATTGTCATTTTAAAGTTAAAATAGGAGGAGAATGAAACACCTGAATAAAGTCATCATCAGGGAAGGTACCAATTAAGTATTATCATCTGGTAGACAATGAAATTTTTCAAAAATTTAAATAACAACTTTGACCTGGTGGTATAACAGCACGGACAATGTTTTATGGCATAAATCTGAAGTGCAGAACCCCTCAGTACCTTCAGAGTCGTCTGCCGCAGAGGTCACAGCTATATGAGATGGGGTCTCACAGCCTGAAGGCACAGGACACATGATGTCTGCTGCCCCATATTTAAACCAAAAGTGATGGCTGTTGAGGTTGCTGACACCTTCAGAGAAGTATAGATGCTTCTGACAACAGATATGGCAGAAGTAGGTTTCTTCCTTGTCCCTCAGCACCACTGAAATAACACGAACCTGATACCAGAAGACAAGAATAAAGATGTTATTACAACATCATGGGCAGCACATTAACTTGTAACCTACCTTTTTATCCTTTTTAATTATCCTTTTATTTTACCAGGCAAGTTGTATTATAAATTATAGTCCTCCCTCCAGCTCTGCTCACTCAGTCTGCTGGGTTTCAGGGCAGTGTGCTGGAACTCAGAGCTCCCCCTGGAGTCCATAAAGTGCCTCTGCACCTTGGCCGTTTCAAACCCTCCCTCCTTTGGGCCGCGCCTCCTCATGTGCATACGCGTCTCAATACTAAATGCCCAAATGCTCAATCCTAAATGGCCAAATGACTAAATGCCCAATCCTAAATCCTAAATAGCCAAATGACTAAATGCTCAATCGTAATGGGGACTGCAGATGCAAATTAGCTTGAAGCTATAATCTGGTACAGTGCATCAAATGGTAACGTTTATGTTATACTGTACGCTCTCCATTTTAAATAAAGAATTTAGTTAATGCCAAATTCATTTTCGACTTTTAGTTTTCGCTCCACAAGGAGTAAAACTTGGCAGGATCGGTGCCTCTTCACTGACCTCATTGTTTGTTGTGCGGTGCTCCTGATAAGCTGATATCAGCAGTGTCTTCGACTTTTTGACTGCCACAAGAGACCCCTTTTGTCCCTGAGAAACTGCATGAGTGAAAACCATTAAACCAGTTGGTGCAACAGCTGTCTTTCCACAAAGCTAAATAGAAAGCGAAAGGATAGGACTAATAAAAGGAGGACTGTGTATGTTATCACAACCTAGGTCTTATTTTCTTGGTTCTGGCCATCAGTCCTATCCAGAATGTTTATTCAGTCCTGTTTGCTAAGAACCAAAAAAACACAAACCAAAAAAACACAAAGCAAATTCCTTGTACGTGTAAACCTACTTGGCAATAAAGCTCATGCTGATTCTGATTCTGAAGAATAGTAACTTTGAAGTCAGCAAGTTAACTTCTAAGATCTGGCAACACGCTAAAAAGGAGTCAGATGGGTCAAGAGCACATGAGCAGCAAAATATCAGATGTAAACATCCACTGACTTCCTGACCTGGATCTTTCTGTAGTTAGGTGCACAGTTCCTGTACATAGAGGAATTATTCCCAACATTTCTCAGCAGTTTGTGCAGCACATTAATGCCTCTGAATTATGTTCCCTGGCATCACAGAGATGCTTAATTTGACCACCACTGACTTACATGCATTTTTCTGATTCATGTAATATACAGTCCCCTCCAAAAGTATTGGAACGGTAAGGCAAATTCCTTTGTTTTTGTTGTTCACTGAAGACATTTGGGTTTAAGATCAAAAGATGAGTATGAGACAAGAGTTCAGAATTTCAGCTCTTATTTCCTGGTATTCACATCTAGATGTGTTAAGCAACTTAAGACAAACCACCCTTTGTTTGAACCCACCCATTTTTCAAGTGAGCAAAACATGTGACTGACAGATGTTTCTTGTTGCCCAGTTGTTGCCTTTTAGGTTGATTGTCCAAACATTAAATAGCTCTGCATGACTAGTCTAAGTTTTCATCCTTGGTTCAAACCTATAAAGACTGCATTTCCTGTTAAAGAGGATAAACCAACATGAAGACTAGAGAGCTGTCTATGGGAGAAAAGCAAGCCTTTGTCAAGCTGAGAAAAGAAGGAAAATCGACCAGAGCCACTGGACAAACATTGGGCGTAGTAAGCACAACAATTTGGAAGGTCCTGAAAAAGAAAGAAACTACTGGTGTACTGAGCAACAGACGTCCAACAGGTCGGCCAAGGAAAACAACAGTAGCTGATGACAGAAATACGGAGACAGCTGTGAAGAAAACCTCCAAAACATCAGTATGTGACATCACCAACGACCTCCACAGTGCAGGGTGAAGGTATCACAATCCACTGTTGGAAGAAGGATCAGCAGGAAGAATCGGACTGCCAGATTATAAATTCGCAAAGAAGTACAGAGATGAGCTGCAAAAGTTCTGGAACACAATCTTACCAAAGTGATGGGAAGGACAAAGTGTGGAGAAAGAAAGGAACTGCTTATGATCTGAAGCATACAAGCACGATGGAGGTAAGGTTGGAAGCAAGACTGCGACTATGGCTCGTTGTTGGGAGTCTATGGAAGGACTCTTTGATGGCTGGGAAAGTTACAGACAAACTTTTTTGTCCCCCACTCATGTGTCCTCCCTCCTCACCTGAGTACCGGTGAGCTTACTGGTTTTCAAACTAACTGGTTGCCATATGCGCGTGTTGTGTGCAGCAGCTGCGACTCCATTCCCAGATTCGTCACACATTCACAAACATGTTCCTGGTGAGTTTCAAGTCGCATCTTTAATCTACTGCAGCGATCATGATTGTATAAGTGAGCACAACATTAGTCACATACGGAAAAAGAAATGAAAGAAAATAGACTTACAAAATCATGTCAAGCTGGATTCGAACTCACCTGAGCAAAAGGTAACATCTACTTCAAGCTCTTCACGTTACCTGCAAGCTAACTGAGCAATCACAGATAAATGATTTCCAGTCACATATTCATGAAACATGTCATCATCTAGGTAACACTGTTTGGGCTGATCTAAAACAACTGGTTACCTTGAGCGAAGTAGGTGCTTTTAACGCATTTTACTGTGTTAATTTACTATCCTCCAGGCCCGGCTGGCGTCTTTCTTACTAATTTTACTAACTTTTTATCGTCTATCATCAAACTGGAGAAGGTCCTAATTATTGGGGATTTTAACCTGCATATTGATGATATCACATGCAACACAGCTGCGGATCTCCCATCTGTCACTGACTCTTTTACTCAGCATGTTACTGGACCCACACACATTAAGGGTCACACCCTGGACCTTGTCTTCTCACTTGGTCTTGATATAGTAAAAGCTCGTGTAGAAGATGTTCACGTGAGTGATCATAGCTGTGTGTTCTTTGACATTAACTTTCCTCTGGACCCTCCGCCCCTGAGAATTAGGGCCCAAAGGCGGATTATTAATCATGATGCTGTTGAGAGGTTCTCTGCCTTGTTTGACCCATGTTCACTGATGGGATGCAGTGATGCAGAAGTTTTTATTCAGTCTTTTAATAATCAGTGTTTAGCTATTTTAGATAAAGTGGCACCAGTGAAATCAAGCATTGTCTCCCATAAAAAACCTTGTCCTTGGGTTGATGAAACAATCCAGTTTTAGGAGTAATTGTAGAAAAGTCTATGGAAATCTTCTAAACTCAAGTTTCATAGGCTTCGTCTGATAGAACTAAGGGTTACCTTGAATGAGATGCTGAGAAATGCGAGAACTCGCTTCTTTTCTCAGCTTATATCTCAGCACAATCCTAAAATACTGTTTGAAACTATAAATACAATAGTTTCTCCTTCTGCTCCGCAAGCAACTGTCTTTTAAATCGGACTGTAATGAATTCCTTCACTTCTTTGGAAATAAAATCAGAGACATCTCACCATCACTTTCTCAGAACTCTGCATGTGACCTGTCTCATGCTCATTCTTGGTCCTCTTTTAAACCTGTGGCATTACAGGACATCACCTCTCTGCTACATACATTGAAACCCTCATCTTGTCCTATGGATGTTCTCCCTTCTGTGCTATTTGTATCTATTATTATCTATTGGCCCCTGTATTGTGGAGATGATTAATACTTCACTTTTAACTGGTGTTGTTCCAAGTTTTTTTAAACATGCTGTTGGAGTTTGGATCCATTACGCCCCAGGAGCTACAGGCCAATATCCAAACTTCCATTCATGTCAAAAATTCTAGAAAAAGTTGTAGCAGAGCAACTCACCCTTTTCTTAGAGAATCACAAGCTGTTTGACAAATTCCAGTCTGGTTTCGGTAAAAAGCATTCCACAGAAACTGCATTACTGAAATTCAGCAGGCACTCTGGCATGTTTGAGACTACGCAGAAGAAAGCTACCACAGTACGGAAAGATTACCTGGAAGTAGAAGCAGAAGAGATGGCTGGTGAGCAATTCAGGCAGTGTGTCTTTCCATGCCCGTGCTACATCACGGGCTCATGCCCTGTGCGTTTACTGTCTGGGGATGCCGCATGCCCAGGCAGCTCTCGAGGGGGCTGCTTGCGGCCATTGCGAGGCCCTGCCCCTGAGGGTGCTGAGGTCCTGTGCGGCTCTTTTCTCCGGAGACGGCCGGATGCGCTCTCCCTGTGGCTCGGGCCTGGCGGTCGCTGAGGCGGTGCGGCGGCTTCGGTCATGGGGCTCCCAACGCGACATTTCCGACGGCATCGGGACTGCTGAGGCTTTTTCCCGTTCCTCGTCTGCTGGCCGTTCGGGAGCCGGTTTTTCAGCTTCTCCCGCTCAGGGTGTGAGCCCGGAGATGCTGCAGCTGTCCGGCTCTGAGGAGATGGATGTGCTCAGCATTTTGGAGGAGGAAGACTTCCGGGTACCGGAGCAACGTCATCAGTCAGCGCCCGACGACGCCCCGGGTTGAGGATGCTTTGGCCAGCTATCTCTCGCCCGGCCTTGCGTCGTCCCTTAAAGAGCTGCCTACCAAGCCATGTTGCATGATATCTGCTCTGGTGGGCAAGGCGTACACGGCTGGTGCGAGCCTGCACACAATGGCGGTTTTGCAGGCATACCAGGCCGACCTGCTGAAAGACATGGACTCAGGAGGAGGCCCCTCTGAGGAGGACGTTGCCGAACTCCGCAGAGCCACGGACCTGTCTCTCTGAGTTACGAAAGAGACGGCCCCCAACCGCCAGAGCCAGAGGCAGAGTATCGCTGCTCGAGGTCCCCCTCAGCGCACCCGGGACTCGAGGCGGCGCTCTCGCCCACAGCCCCCCGAGACAACGGATCTGAGGACTGTTCTTCAGTCTCGCCGGGACCGGGGGAAGAGGTCCTTCCACCGAGGGGCTGGTTCCCTTGGCGGATTTCGCAGGAGCTTGGTGGGGCCTTGCCAACATTTCCCCGTGGGTCCTGCGCACCGTCATGGAGGGCTACAGGCTGCAGTTCCGGGTGCGCCCCCCCAGATTCAACGGGGTGGTGTGGACTGCGGTGCACTCAGAGCAGAGCCAGGTGTTGGGACAAGAAGTTCGCTCTCTGCTGGAGAAAGGGGCCATAGAACTCATTTACCCGCCAGTCAGGGAGTCCGGGTTCTACAGCCGGTACTTCATAGTTCCCAAGAAGGACAGAGGACTGCGTCCGATTTTAGATCTGCGGTCCCAGAACCAATGTCGGAGGAGATTCAGGTTCAGGATGTTCACTATCCCCGCCATTATCAGTCACATCCTATTTGAATCACCAGGGGGGTCTGCGCTCGCGCCCGTTATGCACACTGGCACATCAGATCCTCCTTTGGTCCCAGCAGAGACTGCTGTCCCTCAGAGCGACATACGTCCCTGGGACCCAGAATCAAGGAGCAGACCTGCTGTCGAGACAGGGGCTGAGGCCCAGGGAATGGAGACTCCACCCTCAGGTGGTGGAGTTATTATGCGAAAGATAGACGGCCCCATAGACGTGGACTTGTTTGCGTCTCAAGAGACGACGCACTGTCCCCTGTGGTTCTCCCTCTCGCCCCCAGCCCCGCTAGGGCTGGATGCCATGGAACAGACGTGGCCGAGGCTGCGCCTGCATGCTTTTCCCCCAATCACTCTTCTCCCGGGGGTTCTGGAGCGGGTCCGTCAAAATGTGTCAGTCTACTGCTGGTAGCCCCGTTTTGGCCGGCCTGAGTGTGGTTCTCAAACATATCGCTCCTCGAGGGCCCGCCATGGCAGGTCCCCCTGAGGAGGGACCTGTTGTCTCAGGCGGAGGGCCAGGTCTTTCACCCTTGCCCCGCCCTGTGGAGACTGTAGGTCTGGCCCCTGAGGGGGCCCAGTTCCTGGAGGCGGGCCTAACGGCGGGGACAGTCGAGACGCTGCTCAGCTCCAGGGCCCCGTCCACGAGAAGGACGTACGGCCTGAAGTGGAATGTGTTTGCCACCTGGTGTAGAGAACGGGCGGTGGACCCAGTTACCTGCCCCTTGACTATGGTACTGGAGTTCCTCCAGGACCGTTTCTGTGCTGGCCTTTCCCCATCCACACTCAAGGTGTATGTGGCTGCCGTTGCGGCGTTCCACACCCCTCTGAGGGATGGGCCTCTGGGGAGGCTTCCACTGGTTGTGCGCTTCCTCCGTGGAGCCCGGAGGATGAGACCCGTGACTCGTTCCAGGGTTCCCACTTGGGATCTGAGGAGGGTGGGGGATCTCCAGGCACTTTTGGTTTCTCCTCAATGCCTGGAGTTTGCCCCGGGGAGGGTCAGAACCATCCTGCACCCCTGTCCGGGCTATGTCCCTAAGGTTCCGTCCAGGTTGGCAGGGTCTACGGTGCTGCAGGTGTTTCATCCCCCACCTCATGTGACGGCGGAGGACAGGAGACTTCATCTGCTCTGCCTGGTCAGAGCACTGAGTATTTACACTCTGAGGTCCTCCCGGTGGAGGAAAGCAGACCAGTTGTTGGTGTGTTTCGGGTCCCCCAAGGCTGGGCTCCCCGCTTCTAAACATGAGATCAGCAACTGGATTGTTCAGACTATTTCCCTGGCCTATCAGGTGCGTGGGTTGCCTTCACCTATGGCCGTAAGGGCACACTCTACTCGAGGAATGGCGGCCTCTAAGGCCCTCCTCGTAGGGGCTTCGCTCCAGGATTTGTGTGAAGCAGCTGGCTGGGCCACTCCTCACACTTTCATCCGGTTTTACAGTCTGGACCTTCCTTCTGCACCCGGCACCCGTGCACTCTCCTCCTAGTCGTGCCTACAGGTTTTTGCATGCTGGGGGGGCAGGCGGAGGCGGAGGCGTGGAATGGTGGGTATTCTTGTTCCCATAGTGTCGTCACCGACGCAGTTCGAGTTCCCTCGAAGGGGAACGTCTCGGGTTACACTGCGTCGGTTGGCCACACCTCGCCCCGCCTGGAGTGCCTTGCTTCATAGCAAAGAGCTAATGTGTCCGGTGTGCCGGTGTGCTTATATACGCCTCCAGTTACGCCGTCAATGGGATTGGAGTAGTTTCATTCATAGTTCAGCCCTGCCACGCCCAGAGGCATTCCCATAGTGTCGTCACCGACACAGTGTCTCGTTCCCCTTCTCGGAGAACGAGACGTTCTCTAAGAAAAGGGTGAGTTGTTCTGCTACAACTTTTTCTAGAATTTGTGACATGAATGGAAGTTTAGATATTGGCCTGTAGCTCCTGGGTTGTAATTGATCCAAGCTGGGCTTTTTAAGTACAGGCTTAACAAAACAGGCTTTAAAAAAACAAGGAACGACAACAGTTAAAAGTGAAGTATTTATCATCGCCACAATACAGGGGCCAATAGAATCAAACGCTTGTACAAATAGCACAGAAGGAGAACATCCATAGGACAAGATGAGGGTTTCAATGTATGTAGCAGAGAGGTGATGTCATGTAATGTCACAGGTTAAAAAGAGGACCAAGAATGAGCAGAAGACAGGTCACATGCAGAGTTCTGAGTAAGTGATGGTGAGATGTTTGTCCTAACATCTCTGATCTGAAAAAAGTGAAGGAATTCATTACAGTCCGATTTAAAGGACGCAGTTGCTTGAGGGGCAGAAAGAGAAACTATTGTATTTATAGCTTCAAACAGTATTTTAGGATTGTGCTTATTAGAGGATATAAGCTGAGAAAAGAAGCGAGTTATCTAAAATAGCTAAACACTGATTATTAAAAGACTGGATAAAAACATCTGCATCACTGCATCCCATCAGTGAACATGGGTCAAACAAGGCAGAGAACCTCTCAACAGCATCATGATTAATAATCCGCCTCTGAGCCCTAATTCCCAGGGGCGGAGGGTCCAGAGGAAAATTAATGTCAAAGAACACACAGCTATGATCACTAACATGAACATCTTCTACACGAGCTTTTACTATATCAAGACCAAGTGAGAAGACAAGGTCCAGGGTGTGACCCTTAATGTGTGTGGGTCCAGTAACATGCTGAGTAAAAGAGTCAGTGACAGATAGGAGATCCGCAGCTGTGTTGCATGTGATATCATCAATATGCAGGTTAAAATCCCCAATAATTAGGACCTTCCGCTTTGATGATAGATGATAAAAAGTCAGTAAAATTAGTAAGAAAGACGGCAGCCATTTAAGTGAACAAACTCATTTTCTTTTCAAATTTGCACATATACAGTAGATCAAATGAATACAGAAAGGCACGTGAAAATACAAATTAACAAATAACAATAGACGCTGCTATTCAAGCATGCTTTCAGTTAGACGAGGGTTTTTTATGGTTTTGTTCTATGCTTTCCATATGTATTTACATTTTCTTGTGAAGCACTTTGTGATTTTTATCTGTGAAAGGCGCTATACAAATAAACTCTAATTACTTACTATTGACTTGGGCGTGCATGGCTGCTTCTGGAACAGGCTCATTAATATTTATTGATGATGTAACTGATGATGGTAGCAGCAGAATGAAGTCAGAAGTGGACAGAAACATTTTGTCTGCCAATTTACGGAGAAATGCATTGAAACTAGTGGGGAGGAAGTTTATCATGCAGCAGGACAGTGACCCAAAGCACACTGCCAACAAAACAAAGGACTTCATCAGGGGAAAAAAGTGGAAGGTCTTAGACTGGCCAAGTCAGTCACCTGACCTTAACCCAATAGCGCTGCATTTCACCTTCTTAAGGGGAGACTGAAGGGAGAAACACCCCGAAACAAACAAGAACTGAAAGAAGCTGCGGTAAAAGCCTGGAATAGCATCACAAATGAAGAATGCAACAGTTTGGTGATGTCGATGGGTTGCAGCCTTGAGGCAGTTATTACAAGCAAGGGTTATGCCACCAAATATTAAACGTTATTTACTGTAAGATTATTTGTTCCATTACTTCTTCTCACCTAAGAATGCTGTGGTCTAATACAAACGGTGGTATGTCCTGAGTTGTTTAACACATCTAGATGTGAATACCAGGAAATAAAAGCTGAAATTCTGAACTCTTGTCTCATACTCATCTTTTGATCTTAAACCCAAATGTCTTCAGTGAACAACAAAAACAAAGGAATTTGCCTTCCCGTTCCAATACTTTTGGAGGGGACTGTATATCGTTACTACACTGTACATCTTGAATTCAGAAAAGTTATTTCCCACATCAAAAAAAAGGAAACAGGGAAAGAAGTGACTATAACGATGGTGACTTGAGAGTGATTATGAGTGAGAAGTTCAGGAACAGGAAATAGAAAATTAGATCATAAAAAGTAGCTGAAGAGAACAGGAAGAGGACAGATTTCTTTAGGACAGATTTCAGACAAAGACATTTTTTCAGTGAGCAGCATTTATTAATGGTTAGTTCACCTATTTGCCCTGTACCACATTGTGGAGGCAATTTTGGTTGCGCTGTCATCTGAGGCTTAGTTGTTGCTTTGTAGTACTGGGTCCAGGACTGGAAGCTCTCATTAGACCTGTGGATCCACAGCAAATGATTTTGTTGAAGTCATATAACCGGATTGTAATTTCTTGACAACATTTTTTAATTGAAGTTCAATGAACAATTCAACAGGTAAGAGAGGAGGAGACTGATTATGAAGCGTGCATTTTGTTTTAATCAATACGTCAACTTTTCCATCTTAGCCAAGTGTAAAACTTGGAGCCTCCGCAGCCTCCATCTCCCACTCACTTCGCCTCAGCAGTAGCTTCCGCTCTACCTCCTCTCAACACCTTTTCCTCATTCGAGGTCAGTAATGCTACACAATCTCTGTGCTCTACACTGAGCTCATGCCTGGATGTCTGTGTGACACTGTGTCCTCTATCCACCGAACCTGCTCGCCTCAGCCAGTCCCACCCATCGCTGCCTGATACCATCCGTCTGCCGCACACCGATCTCAGAGCAGACAAAGACCCTGCCGACCTCAAGGGCTTCTCAACCAGCATCAGTGCTGCCAAAACTGCATTTTATAATGACTGAATTAGCAGTGCCACTGACGTAAGGAAATTTCTTTCCACTTTTGAATCTCTACTCTGCCTTCACCACCCACAAACCTATCTGCCGATATCTTTGCCTCCTTCTTCACAAGCAAAGTGCAGGCTGTAACTATACATTATACATGTCTTTCTCCATACCCTCAGCCAATGGCACAAAAGGTTCGACACCAAGTCTAACATGTAGCAATACTATTTCTATCTTTTCCTGTCTTCCCAGGTCAATGGCACTTCACTTTCCTTGTTTACTCCTCTCACAAAGAGCGAGGTATCAGAACTCCTGACCTGTAGCCGTCCCACTGCATGCCCACTGGACTGGATTCCTACCAAGCCACATCTCCTACCGAGAGGCTGAATTGATCTCTTGTATTGAAAACACTATTCATTAACTCACTTCTTTAGGTACTTACCCCATTAATGCCATATGCACTATTAGCTCTTACTAATATTGCTGCTTTAACTAGTATCTATTGCCACTTGTATTTCTCTTACTTTATTGTTGCTTTATTTATGCTTGTATGTTGTTCCTAAAATGTAAGTCATTTTGGATAAAAGTGTCTGTAAAATGAGTAAATGTAATGTAAAAACCCAATCCTACTGACAATCAATGTTGGCATCTTTTAACCATGACAATGATTGTTCCCCAGACCAAACAAAGTACACATTTTAACGCAAACCACGCTGGTAGATCAAAAAAAGTTTCACTTTTTTTTTACAGTGATTAGTAACAATTTTGAAAGACAAACAACCTTTAAAATATACATCACACCTACTTTAACATTCTCCTAAGTAAGACACTTTAAATGAAATTTATTGTGTGACTAGATTTTCCCACCTTACATTGACCACTCCTACAGAGTCAGCTGACATCAAACTGTCTGATTACACAAGCCACCTAACTACAAGGTCCAACATATTTTATTTGTCATTACAACAGGATTGTAAAAGGGATACAGTTTGTAGTTCCCTTTATGCTACAAAGCTATGGCACTGCTGGTGAAATCCAGCTACTACTCAAACAGTGTACTGACAGGATTATTGAATGGGCAGTAAACAGCAAAGGTGGCACAGGCCCAGTCTCTGTTTGAAGACATATCTTGTTGGGAAACAAATTTGGATTCCCAGTATTTGCCTACTCCCTTTCCCAGGAAAAATCCCAGTGGTGAAACAAACACCATGTGGTCACACAAAGACACCTGATAGGCCTGATCAACCTTTCAGATTTCTCCCATTTCCTTATAATGATAAAGTGGCACACTTTTCAGAATGAGTGAGAACGAGTGTGTTGAAACTTATCATAAGATCAATTGATCAAAATGATTGGGTTTTTTGCACCTCAAATTTTGTGTAGCTTTTAGATTCATTTTGGTTGCACTAAAGACCACTACCACATAGTCTAATGAATATGAATCAGAAAATCTGAATAAACACCACTTCATTAGAAGTATCAAATCCAGATTTTCCTGTCAAAAAAAGGTCAAAAGAAACATTCAGCTATAACACGCATACAAATAAGTACAACACGAGAAGCTTGATAAAGTGACACACTCGCCACCTATGCTGTCAGTTGTTAATAGGGACAAAAGATAGTTCCAATATGGACTCCACCCCCTGAGCTATTTGAATTCTTGCCATATTGAAGCAGATCATAGTGATTTCACCCACCTGTAGATCCACAGCAGCAGGGTGAGAAAGAGGATGGTGTCCACCGCAATGATGCACATTAACAATCTGAACTTCTTTAGTGGAGACGGCTGATGATGATCGTTGACAGACATTTTGCCTCAGTTCTGCCGTGCTTGCCTAATATATGTCTCCCTGATTCAGTGGAGAAACCTGGACAAGCAGAAATAAGTGAGTGATTCTTATCTTTTCCTCAGATGCTTCAGCTCCAGCAGCTCAGACATCCTCAACGGAGAAACAGTAACAAAAAGCGCAAAACTTGCCGAATAGAGAAAGAATTAAGCATTACAAATATGAATCCTTTATTGAAAGAACCATGGCCTGTAGGGACTGCAGTGTTCATTTCACAGCACAATAGGAGATGGACAGCACAAACTGGAGGGGGGGGGGCTGTGCGCTGTACATAAGATGTTAAAGCATGTACCAGACACAACAGTTGCAGTCTCTCCACCCTGTGCCCATCATGGTGTGGGAGATAGAAGGCATCCAGATGTATTGTCCTTATGTTCTTAGTAACAAAGGAGGGCTATGGTCTCAACACGGCCACACTGTTGTCACCACAAAACAGCATGCATCTGGGGTGAACAGACACGGCAGACACCCTTTTAGCCGAGGTGAGAGCTAGCAGCAAGGCTGTCTTGAGAGATAGCCTTTTCAGAGAGGACTGCCCCAGGGGCTCCTAAGGTGCAGACCTTAGAGCCCCCAGCATAAGTGGCAGGTCCCACTGATGGGTCGTACAGACTACATAACTTCCAAAGTCAGCTGATTGCTGACTTGCATGTCTTGTACGTAAGTATTCACAGCCTTTGCTCAATACTTAGTTGAAGCACCTTTCTCACTAATTACAGCTTCAAGTATTTTTCAGTATGATGCTACGAGCTTTGCACACCTATGTTTAGGCAGTTTCTCCCATTCTTCTGCAGGACCTCTCAAGCTCCATCAGGTTGGATGGGAAGCGATGCACAGCCATTTTCAGAGCTCTCCAGAGATGCTCAGTCGGGTTCAAGTCTGGGCTCTGGGTGGGCCGCTCAGGGACATTCACAGAGCTGTAATGTGCTTTTTACTGAGTGGCTTCCATCTGGCCACTCTACTATACACGCCTAATTGGTGGAGTGCTGCAGAGATTGTTGTTCTTCTGGAAGGTTCTCCTCTCGGGTTCTTGGTCACCTCCCTGACTAAGGCCCTTCTCCCCCGATCGCTCAGTTTGGCCGGGCGGCCAGCTCTAGGAAGAGTCCTGGTGGTTCCATACTTCTTCCATTTACGGATGATGGAGGCCACTGTGCTAATTGGGACCTTCAATGCTACAGAATTTTTTCTGTACCCTTTCACAGATCTGTGTCTCGATACAATCCTCACGGAGGTCTACAGACAATTCCTTGAACTTCATGGCTTGGTTTGTGCTCTGACGTGCACTTTTAACTGTGGGAACTTATATAGACAGGTGTGTGCCTTTCCAAATCATGTCCAATCAACTGAATTTACCACAGGTGGACTCCAATCAAGTTTTAGAAACATCTTAAGGATGATCAGTGCAAACAGGATGCACCTGAGCTCAATTTTGAGTGTCATGATAAAGGCTGTCAATATTTATGTAAATGTGCTTTTTTCGTGAAGCGCTGTGAATACTTTCTGGATGCACAGTACCCCATTTGGCCCCTCCTACAAAATCAAACAGCTCTCCTTCTCTCTTGAAGTACTGTTTTTACCATATTTGGATATGTTTCATGCAAGCTAAATAGTTAAAGTTGTAACTCTGAAGCAAGATGCTCCAAGGAAAAGTGTAGTGGCAAGTTGACCAAGTTAATGGCAGCTATCACTGTTATTCGGTTGCTTGAATTTAAAATGTTAACATACATGGGAAGAATGCCTATGATAAAAAGAAAAAGGCCTGTAAAAGTCACAGAAAAGAGTTCATGCATTGTAAAAGTGTAATATACAATGTTACAATACAATATAATACAATCTTAGTTAGGCAGGACCATTTTTGTTGATGTATGGTAAAAGGAAATTTCAAATGCAATCTAGTGGATAAAACCTGAAATAGAAGCTCTGCCAGAAACATTGTTACTGTATGTTTTGTATAGTTTAGTTTTTGTATTAAACTCCACAATGTATAGAGTTTGTGCAGCATTACAATAGGCAAATACAAAAAATTAAAAAAGCGTACTGCCTAACGTCAAGTGCTGTAGTTACATATAAACATTTATTTCAGAAGCTGAAAGTTTTTTTTTTGTCCCACGATATTTGCTGTGACATTACTGCGTGCATGGGAACGTTTAAATTACCGACAGCAGCCTCTCTAACCATTAAATTCAATCGTTAAAGAAAACACTCAGCCTAAATAAATACAATCCAATAAAGAAATTACCTGGAAAGCTACAGGGACCGGTAGAGGTGGAGTAAAATGTACATTGGGTTGTGGTCTCTAAATTTGTGAAAATAATTATTTGGGTGGATGGCGTTTAGATGATTTTTGAATCCGCCGATCCGCGCATCAAACCAATTCAGCTGGTATTCGTGACAAAAGGGCTGCAAACAACTGCCGACGACTCAAAATAACTATGTTGTAATATCACCCTGCACTGATCATGTTGTTCTAATAGTGCCCATTATTTAATCAGCACTTGTCATTCCAAGCCCTGTGGTGACAGTTACAAGGGCTGTAGGCTATTTGAGATATATTTTACTGTCATTTCTAAAAGAGATGATGAAAGGCTCACCTTATCAAGCTGAAGGCTGAAATCATCTCCTGTTTACAGACAAAAGGCGCACCACCAAAAAAAGTTTTTTGTGTTGGGCATGATAGCGCAGGCTACTGCAATCTGTTATCAAAAGGTGTGTTCTTTATTTCGACCTGGAGATGTTGCCTCGACCAGGTGGGGTAGAGTGCGAGGGGGGCGGGGAGCGAGAGGGCGCCGTGTGGAGGGGGAGCAGCCAACACAATATCCACACAGAAGAACAGACTGAAAATGACAATGTTACAGATAATTATAGTAAAGTTAATGATAATAATAATAATAATAATATGACTAGTAATAAGGGTTTGAGAAGCCGGTGTTGAGCAGGAACAGGGGGGCAGCGGGTGACTCGCCACCACAGATCCAGACTCCACACACACACACACACACACACACACACACACACACACAATTTGTGCGCCTTGTTTCCTCATTGTACACAGTTTAACAACTGATAAGATTATTTGCAGTTAATACCTAACCTCCTTGTATGGTGTTCGGGTCTGTTGGACCCGTTTTCATTTTTTATCAAAAGAAAAATTATACGATTATTTTTTCAAACTCAGACTCATTGGCCTTGGCTCATTTTCTGTGAAGAATATATATCAGAACACATTTTCAATGAAAACACACTGTACACCCCCCCTACACATTTACATTACACACAAGATGTCCGGGTCCACTGGACCCGAGGCTAATAAAAGTGTGGAAACTGTAGGTCCTGTGTACCTTTACTCTGTCCTCCTCTTGTCAGTGTGTGTGTGTGTGTGAGTTGTGTGTTTCTGCGCCTGCGGTTCCCACACAAGGTCACAACATTGTTGCAAAATTCAAGCACGGCCACCGTCTGCTCTCACATTCCTGGGGTTAGTGTAGGGGGTAGATTATACAGTTTGTACGTTTGAAAAGCCATTACGCATATGGAGAGTCACCATAAACCACATATCTATATGTGTGTGTTACGTGTGTTATGTGTGTGTGCGTGCGCGCGTGTGAGAGAGAGATTGTATGTAAGTGTGAGTGCAAGAGTTCCTGCACAAAGTTGCAACATTGTTGCAAAATTCAAGCATCAACACTGTCTGCTCTCACATTCCCGCACATTTTACCCTCTGTCTTGTGGGAACCAATATTTATTTTCTCTAAATTGGGGGCGGGACACAATAAATATAGCTTTACCAGTGTGGTCACACAATCACAACTGATCAAGATGGCCAAAAGATTCGCTGCTCAGAGGGCCTTGCAATTGATTTTGGAAGAGACAGAAGATTTTGATGATGTACAAGAAGAGGTTTCAGAATGATCAAATAGATTTTTTTGATGTCATTTTAGTAAAAAATAAACAAAAAAACGAGTAGCACTTTAATTCTTAAATGTGATCTAACAAAGGTAAAGAGAAAATATTAACCATATATGCTGCTTATATTGCTTTTAATTGGGATGAAATAAACATCTGTTGAGTATTTTAACATAAAATTGTTTGATTGTGTTGAATTAAAAACCCCAAAATGCAGCGGGTCCACCAGACCCACAAACACTGGCTGAATAACAAAAATATGAACACCACACAAGGGTTCTTTCCATATTAACATATTAAATCTCTTTATATGCTTCTCCCCAACACAGACACGAGTTGCTGCAGCAGCTTTGCTGTGTGCGCCCTGACGCAGCAATCTAAAGTGATGGATTTTAGAGTCGGACTGTGTCACCTAGACTATTGTATTTGCAAAGTACAGAAGTAAAAGCTAAAGTTACAAGGAGCATGGCCAGTGCTGTCATTGTCAAAATCCTGAAACGTCACTACAGCTGAGTGCAGGGAATAAATTATGTAGATTCATGTGTTTAAGGCAGTGGCTCTGATACTGTGATATCCTTTAGGTATCCGTTCTGCAGTCACAGTTGCCCCCTTTTAAAAGCAGATAGACTATTTCATTTAAACTGGCCTTTGCCTCCCCTCCCTGAAGGATATTTACTCGGTTTATTGAACACAAGATAAGGTGGATAGGCTCGATGCAGGGGGTTGGGTTCCTCCGGTGTGGCGGGGCAGGTGAGAGCAAAGCCAAGCAGGACGGGTAACAGAGCTGACTGGGAAGAGCGTCTGCGGTGGGGAGATCTCCGGTCAGGTGTTCTCCGAGACAGAGCGATTCCAGGACAGAGCAGGGTCTCAGAGGGACACTACAACAGGGCACAGGGAAAACAGGGTCAAAGCTGATACAAAGTATAGGAGGCAGGTTAGGCGATTCGTAGCGTTACCTACAACAAGACTTAATAATCCGGCAGGGAACCGAGGAGATGGCGGAAAAAAGGATTCTGTGGTCATGTAGATTTGAATTAATGTATTAGGTAAACTATATTCAATATGATGTGTGTTTAACTAAATTTCAAATAAAAATGTTTGGAATAAAATCCACCCATTGTAGTTAAATAAAACATAATAATTATATTTATCTAATCCCAAATAGAGAGAATATTGAGTGAATTCAAAATTTGAAAAAAAAAGAAGCTTTTTTCAAATGCAGCAAGCTATCATCCACAAGACATTTGAATCTTGCAAAATTTAACTGGTTGACTAAGAAAATAAAACTATATTTTGTTATCATTGGGCCAGTAAGAAGAACTGACATGTATAGCAAGCTTCATCACGGGGCCCACCTGCGACAAAGTCATTTATACAGTTAGAAAGTCCACTGCTGCAGAAGCTGATCGCACCCACTCTAGTCAATGCTTGTGCACACCAGGGTCGAATTTAGTGCCTACAAAATGTAGCAACACATTTTGAGATTGAACTCTCCCCGGAAGTGTCTCTCCACTCCTCTCCGGAGAGAACCCGCAGCCATTTTCAAAATAAAATACTCTGTGCAGACTCCGGAACGAATATCAACAATAAACATAGTTTAAACAGACAGAGAATAAACAATTTAACTACGTAGCCTACTTAATCATAGTAGAAGATCAAAAGCACTTATCACTAAATCAACATGTCAGCAAAATCAGGCAGGCAAAACGCTCTTATTCTGAAATGCTCCCTGTGGGATCTGCAGATCTTAAATACAGTCTATGATCAGAACGAAAGCGGGTCACATAGAGCAGTGAAGAAGGTAGTAGAAGCACAAAAAGGTTATATTAACAACAAGTCATTAACATGGACAGGCTGCACGCTGCGCTGCAGAAACCTTCCAGTGGAAGTTGAGGATGGAACTGAAAAGCGGCGCTATGTCTGTCCCTCAGAATTTCCATGATGCATGGCAGTGAAGGGAGTTTTGTTAAAATTAACTCGTCTACCAAGTCCTGTTTGTTTGAAATACAATATGTGCTTTGTGAATTATGTTTTTTTAAACGTGTCTGTTTAGAATATAGTGTTTTTTGTGGGTCTATATTTCATATAGACTACAGTCTATGGGTTTACTATTGAAACCAGGAGTGAAGTGCCTGTTTCACTTGATAAGAACGCTATTGAAGAGTAACACACATGAATTAAATTTCGAATAAAATTATTAGTGATGGCGAGATGAAGCTTCATAAAGCATCGAAGCTTTCCATCTAATTGGTTCACTCATGTGCTGAAACTTCATGGTGCTCCATTTGCTCTACTGTGCCATCAAGTGGACAATAAATGTAAAACGTGCAGTGTGATTATAGTGACACTATAGCTTTGGTGTCTGAAACGTTGAATACATGAATCAATGATTTTTGTGATACTTAAACATAAATTATAAACTTATTAATGTGGTGTCTGATACAATGATGGGTTCAAAATGGAAAGTGGAAACAAGGGAGAGCGTTGTCATGTGAATGTGCTTGTGTTACTAGGGACAACATGTTAAAACAGACAGCATTTTATTCATTTTTATTTAAAAATAACTTCTCCACAGTGCTGGGCTTCAGGCGGTTTCTTTTTTTTGAGATTATTTCACCTGCTTTAGAAAATACCCTTTCACAGGGCACAGATGAAGCAGGGGTACAGAGTAAAGCAACAGCAAGTTGGTACAAGTTGGGATATGCTTTTTTCTGACCCAGGTACGTCTAGACCTCCACTGTTGCATCTGCAGTGACATTTCGGGTCCTAGTCTGCAGGACTGTGGTGTCCAAACAATGCCACAGTTTGCTACCTAAGACAGACAAACAGGCTGTAAGTGATTAAATACAATAAGACAATTAGAATATATCCAGTATCAGAGTCAACGGCTGAGAAGCTTCTGATATGTGTGGTTGTGAGGAGGACGAGGAGGACGGGCTGTTTCGAATAACAGCAGCACATTCAGCAGTGAGCCTCTTCTTGGCCTCTGCTGCTTTATTGAGGCTAAAGAAGCCTATCTTTTTAAACCTGGGATCAAGCACTGTCGCCAGTGACATGATGCTCATTGATTGCAGTGTGAATAGCTTCTCGCATAACTGTCTCTTCAGACTCTCAGCCATTGCTTTGCTCTCTGGAGTTTGGAGAATTCCCATTTCCTCCTCCAGTGAGTGGTGTAGCATTGACAAAAGGGGACTGACTTTTGATCCGGATACTCTCTTCTCCTCTGACAGCTCAACTGTGGCATCATCAAATGGGGACAGCACTTTTCGACATTCTGCAATAATATTGTACTGTTCTGATGACAGTGGGGCAATGTCAGTGCGAAGTCCTGCCAAAGCTGCTCCTTCAGGTTCCCTGAGGTCATAAAAACCAAAAAGTGATTAATGCAAGTATCAATGCAGCAGCACAAAACAGTGTCATTTAGAATGTTGCCGTGAAATAAAGAACTTCACCTTTGCAGTGGTGCTGCTCCTGAAATAGCCCACTATCTTCCTAGAGTTTGCCCGGATGACAGACAACACAGTGTTTTGGTCAAGAGCCTTTTTTACAAGTAAATTTAAAGTGTGTGACGCAAACGAAGCTCCTTGGCACAAGCGCCCATATTTGCTGCACCATCGGTCACAAGGCAAGTAACTTTGTTTGTAAAACCCCACTGTGACATAAGTGCTGCTTTTACTTGTGCCAAATTCTCAGCAGTATGTGCCTCAGGGAAATGCAGCACCCCTAAAACAACAGAATGCAAAGAGGTGCTTGCATCTATAAAATGGCATGATCACAGCTAGATACGCATCAGTGTTGATAGAGGTCCACATATCTGATGTTAAACTAACTGCTGAGGCCTCCAACACCAAGGCTTTGGCTTTCTCCTTGGATTCCTTATATTTGTCCTCCACCATAACTTTCAGAGCCTAAAGGAAAGAACGGAACACTCTTGGAAGGGCAATTATGGGAAAATAGGGAATAAATACATGTGCTCTCAAACGCACCTGCCTTGCTGGGAGAACATTAGGTAGGGTTCAAAGCTTTAACAAGCTTTCTGAACCCTTTGTCCCCCACAATAGTGAAAGGCTGGGAATCCTGAATCACCATATTGACCAAGGCCTCATCCACATCCTTCTTCTCTCCTGATGACAAAGAAAACCAGTATTCAATGACATATGTCATTAATTAGTCACATTTACAGTATCAGTTAATGTTGTCTAATACAAATATACCATGTCATTTTAGATTTGCATGCTGTCTTATCATAGCATCCTAAAATGGCTTACCTGAGCCTGGTCCACCTTGGTTGGTCTCCTTGTTTTCATGCAGGGCTCTACAATGCCTCAGTATACACTCACCTAAAGGATTATTAGGAACACCTGTTCTATTTCTCATTAATGCAATTATCTAATCAACCAATCACATGGCAGTTGCTTCAATGCATTTAGGGGTGTGGTCCTGGTCAAGACAATCTCCTGAACTCCAAACTGAATGTCAGAATGGGAAAGAAAGGTGATTTAAACAATTTTGAGGTCTGAGTATTTCACAATCTGCTCAGTTACTGGGATTTTCACGCACAACCATTTCTAGGGTTTACAAAGAATGATGTGAAAAGGGAAAAACATCCAGTATGCGGCAGTCCTGTGGGCGAAAATGCCTCGTTGATGCTAGAGGTCAGAGGAGAACGGGCCGACTGATTCAAGCTAATAGAAGAGCAACTTTGACTGAAATAACCACTCGTTACAACCGAGGTATGCATTTGTGAAGCCACAACACGCACAACCTTGAGGCGGATGGGCTACAACAGCAGAAGACCCCACCGGGTACCACTCATCTCCACTACAAATAGGAAAAAGAGGCTACAATCTGCAACACTTTCCTGGCACTTTTAATTGTAGACAGAGAACTCACTTGTTGCCGTGTTGCATTTACTGAGCACCACGGGGACTAAACCTTCGCAGACTTGGTGCCCTGCTCTCTTCACTAACCTCAGTGTAGGATAGCTACAGTGTCTGACACAGGACAAAAGGTATCGTCTTGACAAATGAGGTTTAGCTAGATATATTAAGAAATTATATTTACGTAATTATTTAGTAAAACTATGTTATTGAAACTTGGCCACTGACTGATAACATGGAAAATGTAAGCCAAGAGTTTGTAACATTGTCACTGTTTCTGCACCACAGTCCATTATAAACCACTTAATAGATAGCGTTTATATACACATCGGAAACATGTTTATTCTGCCACGGCCCGCCAGCAGTAATATCCAGCCTGTGACCAGATTATGGTGCTTTGATGGCAACATGGGACGAACAACACCCCCAACACTGACCCAAACTTAACACAAATAAACACCTTTAAAACAACCAAATCAAGGGAATTTATTAACATAACTAGACAATAAATTAAGAACACCAAAAACACAAGAACATAACACAAAAATGCCCCAGCTGGGAGGCAGCAAGGCTAGCAGTCCCAAATCAAGAAGGGCCCCCTTGCACAGCTTTTAAAGCCCACCTTCCAAGGCCAGGTGGACCTTATTCGGTAATTAGCTGGAACACTCCCAGAACAGAACTGAAAGACAGAAAACATGGACACAGCACAGGGAAATACATACAGCCGTAACAAGTGGCAGAAAAAATAAAAATAAATGAATACATTGATAGTGGTGCTGAAAGAGGTCTCAGTCCTGACAGAAACAGTTGTCACTTCCTCTTTAGTGGTTTTGCCTGCAAAATACAAGCGCGAGAACATTTTTTACAGCAATGATTTACTTCGAGTTAAATTGAAAGCTTTTATTTTGAAAACTTCTGAAGGACATAAAAAGAACCAACCTACTCTTACATCCACTTTCTGATTCATGTGCTATATACCCTGTTACTACACTGTACATCTTGTTTTAGATAAACTTTGAAACAGACTGTATGACACCAATGATTTTCATTCCTTTTCAAATCAGCAACTGTAAAAAAAAAAAAAAAAAAAGTGACAAAATGTAATAAGTTATTTCCCACATCAAAACAAAGGAAAAGACAGCGAATAAAATGATGGTGACTCGAGAGGCATTATGAGAGAGAAGAAGAAGAAGAACAGGAAATAGGAAATTATAAACAGCAGCTGAACAGGAAGGGGAACATTTTCTTAAAGACAGGTATCAGACAAAGACATCTTACATTTTAGTG
Organism: Micropterus salmoides; assembly: GCF_014851395.1. Classification (NCBI taxonomy): domain Eukaryota; kingdom Metazoa; phylum Chordata; class Actinopteri; order Centrarchiformes; family Centrarchidae; genus Micropterus; species Micropterus salmoides. The sequence goes on from NW_024042261.1 coordinate 36,613,758, forward strand.
ACCAGCATTCAGTAATGTTCAGATTACCTATAGTCGCCTCCAAAAGTATTGGAACAGTAAGGCAAAGGCCACCTTCGCCTGTGAATTTGCACCTCTCCAGCTACCAGGATGGAGTGTGGACTGTGTTATCCTTACAGACTGAGCTACTGCCAATGCTGTGGTCTAATACAAACGGTGATATGTCCTAAGTTGGAAATAAAAGCTGAAATTCAGAATTCTTGTCTCAGACTCATCTTTTGATCTTAAACCCAAATGTCTTCAGTGAACAGCAAAAACAAAAGAATTTGCCTTACTGTTCCAATACTTTTGGAGGGGACTGTATATGCTCTGGACCACATTGTGGAGGCAATGTTGGTTGCACTGGCATTTGAGGCTTAGTGGTTGGTTGGTAGTACTGGATCCAGGACTTGAAGCTCTCTTCAGGCCTGTGGATCCACAGCACATGATGATGAGAAAATGAACAGTGAGGTTATATAACCTAATCACATTTCCTTGACAAGAAATGTTAAATAGAAGTTCAACAAACAATTCAAGAGGTAAGAGAGGGGGAGACTGATTATGAAGCCTGTTGTTCTGCCAATATTTTTAGTCTCTTCAGAGGAAGCTTGAGTGACAAAGAAGTCACATGCTTCATGTTGATCGTTATTTATTCTCTAAGTCTGTTTCCATAGCACTTTGTTGCATTTTGTTCTAATCAGTACATTAACCTTTCCACCTCAGCCAAGTGTAAACATTTTCAACTTTTCAAAAACAGGTCAGGTGTTTCCACTGTGGCTTTTAACACACAAATAAAAAATGGGTGGATGTATTGCTCAGCAAAATGTGTGTGTACTGTGACACGGGAGGCCGCTGTGACGTTGGAATCTTTTAACCATGACTATAATTGTTAACCAAACTTAACCAGGTAGATATTTTAACCCAAACCAGAATCTTTCACTAACCCTAACCAAATACACAATACAGACAAACGTACTGGGCCACCGCTGTCCCAATACTTTTGGGAGGGGCTGTTTTTAATGTGGTGTGGTCTTTGTTAAGTGAAATCTTAATGCTACAACATACAATTTTTTTTTAGGCCATCCAACCATTATTTTTTTCAGATCCTCAGAGAGATCTATACCATGAGGTGCCATGTTGAACTTCCAGTGACCAGTATGAGGGAGTGTGAGAGAGCGATAACACTCAATTCAACACACCTGCTCCCCGTTCACACCTGAGACCTTGTAACACTAACGAGTCACATGACACCGGGAAGGGAAAATGGCTAATTGGGCCCAATTTGGACGTTTTCATTTAGATGTGTCCTCACTTTTGTTGTAAGTGGTTTAGACATTAATGGCTGTGTGATGTGTTATTTTGAGGGGACAGCAGATTTACACTGTTATACAAGCTGCACACTCACTACTTTACATTGTAGCAAAGTGTCATTTCTTCAGTGTTGTCACATGAAAAGATATAATCAATTTACAAAGATATGAGGGGTGTATTCACTTTTTTGAGAGACAATGGTATAATGCCACAGTTGGAGTTGGTTGAATGAAACTGAAGATGTGTGAATTACTGTCATTTTGAAGCAGATCATGGTGATTTCATCCACCTGTAGGTCCAGAGCAGCAAGGTGAGAAAGAAAATGGTGATGACCACACTGATGTGCATGAACAATCTGAACTTCTTTAGTGGAGACGGCTGATGATGATTGTTGACAGACATTTTGCCTCAATTCTGCAGCTTTAGTCTCATCTATGTGCCCCTAATTCTCATATTTTCTTCAGATGCTTCAGCTCCAGCTACTCAGACATCCTCAGTGGAGAAACAGTAATAAGAAGCGCAAAACTTGCTGAACAGAGAAAGAATTAGGGAATAAGAGCATGCATCCTCTCCAAAGACAAGAACCAGTCTAGAAGTCCTGCTCATAGTCTCAACAAACCAACAACCCCTTACTTACTGCAAAAGGACGATGTTTGGAAAAGAGGCAGAGTCATGGAAGAAAAAAAGAATGCTTTTTTTCAATAGCTTCCATGCCATGTGATTCAGGGACTCCAAGCAAATGCTGAATTGTACTACTACCCTGGGCAAGTGGGACACACCCCTTCATATTACATTTGAGATTTACTGATGAATTTATAGATGGTCCCTAAGTAACTGAGACTTTAGTTACGATTTCTTTGTACTGCTCTGTCAACATGAATTTCCCCTACGGGGTATTAATAAAGGTACATCTTCTTATTCATTGGGATGCTTTATTTCCCGTCATTATTCCTTCTTCTTTACTGCTACTGTTGGCCTATCTGAGACAGGGTGGAGTGTGATAGAGGTCTTTTTACCTCAGACTGAGACTGGTCCAATTTGATCTCACTCCAAACTCACTCAAAACGCAGATGACTCTTTCTGTTGCTCGGTATTTGTGCAGGTCTATTGGTGGTTCGCATCACTGTGGGCCGACTTACACAGTAGTACATTATATGGACAAAAGTTGGCACACCCCAGTCCCGATACTTTTGGGAGGGGCTGTTTTTTCATGGTGTAGTGTTTGCTAAGGGAAATCTTAATGCTACAGCAGGTAATTTTGACAACAGTTTGTGTTTGGCCTTTTCCTGTTTCAATATGACAATGCCCATGTGCACAAAGCAGATCCATAAAGGAATGCTTTTCCCAGTCTGGTGTGGAAGAACTTGCCTGGCTGCACAGAGCCTTGACCTCAAGCCTATCCAACACCTTTGGGATGTACTACAACAGAAATTTTGAACTGGGCCCTCTCATCCAACATGTGTGTTGGACCTCACAAAGGCTCTTCTGAACGATCAGGCAAAAATTCAATCTTCTAAAAAGCCTTCCCACGAGAGTGGAAGCTCTTATAGCTGCAAAGGGTGGACCACGGATGTAGTTGAGGTGTGTGTGTGTGGAAAATGAACTTGTTCTGAAGTGTTTCTTAGTGTGAATCCACTGAAAGCACCTCACAGGATCCAGTAGCATCATCAGAGCTACAGAGAACATGTGGCTGTTGAAGCAAAGTTATTATAAACTTTTTGTTTCCTGAATAAAAACACTCCCTTCTTCTTCACACTCTCTTTCATCAGCGTCCCCGAACCCCCAGACACAACACCCTGGCCCCACCTGGCGGGCACATTAAGACATTACTCTGAGTCAGTACAAAGAGCAAGCCCTCAGAGGTGAGCTAGAGGGACCAGGCTGTTTTTTCTGGCAGCGTGAATATTAATTTAATTAAAAAAAGACCTTTATGTTGGGAAAGTTCAAGTTCAAAAACTTGAGTGTCAAATACATCCATTTAGCTACTTGTACAGGACAGAATGAACAATACAACAATAAATAGATAGGCTACATAACAAACAGGCGTCACAACTCCATACAGAAAAAAATCAATAGCTCATAAATTGATAAGTTGTTACAACTGACGTCTTTTTCCTTCCGAAGTAAGGTAGACAACGAGCTACAACTGTTGACAATAAACTGGACTGGACCAAGAACACTCAAGCCCTCTACAGGACGGGCCAGGGCCGTCTCTATTTTCTGAGCAGGCCATGCAGCATCCCGGACATGGCTGAGGATATTTAATGAGTTGTGTGGGTAGATCCAGGGTTGGACTGGCAATCTGGCATACCGGGCAAATGCCTGACGCATCTTTGGGGCCAATGTAAGTAAATTATTTATTTATATAACTGTATTTCAAAAACTGGCCAATGATTGGCTCATAAAGCATGGACAGTGGCCCATTGGGTAATATTCTATACTGACATCACATCTCTTACTAGTCCCACCCCCTTTGCTCTCTGTTTCTTGCATTGCAGGACGGCAATGCTGCCGCCAAATGCGCGAAAACCACCGATATGTTTGCCGCTGGGGCTGCAGCAGCTTCAACATCAGCTGCAGTACCCTGCGTAGAGCAGGCAAAGGCGCTTAAAAGAGTAAAAGAGCTGTGGTTGCCACTGCCAGGCAGAGGAAGAGGCGTGTGTTAGCGAAACAGAGGGACAAAGTTACAGGGCCGAGGGAGAGAGAGAGAGCAGGAGGAGAGTGGAGGTGAAGTAGTAAGCATGGGGTAGCTCAACCTGTAAGGAGGGAGCAGGGAGGGGGGGTTACTTACACTGGGGACACTCTGGACATGTAGCCACCACTTTTTGAAAGCATTTGTTAAAAATGTTCTGAAAAACAGCTTGCGCCAAGAAATGTTGATTATCTAATAAAAATGCTATGAGAAAGGTTTATTTGCACAATAAGAAAACGTCTGTCCAAAAAAAGTAACTTTAGCAAAAAATAATAAGCCACTGATTACTGCATTAGATTTTCTTATATTTTAATATTGTGAATTGTCACCTGCCACCTGAATTTTGTGCTTCCCTTATAAAATTAAAGATGTTTCTACCATAAATTGGTGCAGAAAATGTCTCCAGAATGCAAGAAATTAAATGTTTAATGCTAAATATCTTCTGGGGGAGGACCTCCAAACCCCCTTATCAATTATTTTATCTATAAAGTTTTTTTTGTAATAGTACGTCTATTAAAATATATTCTTGTCTTGATCTTGTGGACACCAATCTTGTGCAAATGTTACGTCTCTGTGTTTCATCACACCCCTAATCTAACCCCCTAAATGGAACGATGTTGTATCGGTGAGGGGAGTCCGACCAATTTTGGTGGGGCGTCCTGGCCAAAAATGCCCAGTGCCGTCCCAGTCCAGCCCTGGGTGGAGCTTCTCTGTCAGTGGTGTCAGAGAGGAGGATGCTGTCAAAGCCACATGTCATCTTGGACTATGTCTCCCACCTTTCAGTTCGTTTTAACTTCTCCCTCAAAGTGTCAGTTTGAAGTCTCAGACTAGTGTAATACCTGACTTTTGGTGCAATTACTACCAGCACAAATTTGCCCCCTCTTCAGGATTTTACAGCTTACAGTCCTGATTCTCACAAAAGAAATTGTTAATACCCATTCAGGTATGTTGGCGGGTCCTTTTTCCTCCAAATGGCTTAGGTCCATAGCAATTGGTCGTTTGGTTAACTTCTTCATCACCCAGTTAGGAAGTGTGTAGGCTAACTTACTGTTCTACGTTGCTTTTGGTCAAACAAAAGAGCGCCGATCCCAGATGTGAAACCCCCTTTGATCTACAGGAACAAACAGTCCTTGCTGTACCAACTCATCATACAGCACAAAAGGGTTTGTCTCCAGAACGGTCGACACCCAATTTTAGATGTCTGTGAAACAGTTAAACAAAAGAATCCTTCTGGCACTAAAGAAAGAGGTGTCAGTTTCCTTCACATTACAAAGAGGAGATAAACAATGGTTTAATTAACATTCTAATGCAATTGTCTGGCCTAAAACCCCGCAGTCTTACATTTGAAGAAAAACACTGAAATACACTTCGTAAAAACTCCTGCTTCTTTTTAATTGTTTCCTAAACATACAGTCATGGATGGCAGAACATTTTCTGCAACTCAATCAGGACAAAACAGAAATATTGGTCATTGGTTCTGAATCTCAGACGGAGAAACTTAAAATGAAATTGCGAATGCTGGCACTAAGTCCCTGTGTGCATGTAGGTTGAACGTGGCCGAGGGGCTAATTTTTTCCAATTTTGTAGGGGGCGGTAGCGAGCCATTTTGCCACGCCCATGTGCGAAACCCATAAAATACGTAATTTTTCACCACTTCTGACATGTATGCAAAGTTTGGTGAGTTTTCGAGTATGTTTAGGCCCCCTAAATTGAGCTTACTTTGCAGAAAAAAAAATAAAAACAAAATCCTTAGTTTCAATAGGGACCTCACACGGTTCGTGCTCAGGCCCTAACAAGCAAATACATACATTATTCACAGATACACTGGATATTTTGAGCATGTGTTGTCCAATAGTCCAATACTATACTACAATATCACTCAGAGTTCAGAGAGCAGCTTTTGGGAGGAGATCTCAGAATGAGGAGCTGACTGGACCTGTAATAAGAGATGCAATTGTTACGAAGTACTTTTGAATGTTTGCCTCTGCTGATTGTGCCTTTTTAATTAATGTATACTAATAAGTGACTGTTTTTTTCGAGGTTGACAGCTGTTAGGGGGATTATTTATTTTTTTACTTTATTGTACTGAATGGTTTGTAGGTAATGTCTACTTTATCACTGTAAAGTTTAAACAAATCAAGTGCAAAATATAAATAAATGTGTATATAGGCTACTACATGGTAAAAATGTTGTATTATTTGGAACATTTTGTCAAGTTTGTGCCGAAAATCCACCCTGAATCCACCCTTCTGTTGGGATTTTTTGGATCAAAAGGATCCCAATTATACAAAAAAAATTTGAACAATACAAACTGAAGGTTTGATCCAGATCAAAACCAAGACCATAGCCCCCCCCCCCCCCCCACTATCGTCCATCTTGATAGTGTTCATGCTGCTCCCTGATAAAAGATACCTGCTGATGCATGTTCAGAAAACCCCCCAGGAAAACTGGACTCTGATGGTAACTTGTTTTAACAAGCTAGATAAAAGGTAATGCCCTGGCAGTGGAAAATAGCTTTGGTTTTATATTTGATTTGATTACATTAATGTTTAAGTTGTGATTTACAAGAAATATTTCATTGCTACTGTGTAAAGGGAATGCTGCTGGTAAAAAGCACCTTATTTGTTTAAAGTGTTTGCAAACCACACGTTATTAAACTTTTGTGTATATAACTGCACATTTAAATTAAAAGTGCGCAATTCACTGCTTTAGAATTCATTATTTAATTTTATGCTTAACAATGCCATTAAAAATTTAATTGTTGCCCATCACCATTTTATACACAAATGTTTGTTCATTTTTTCACTGCCCACATTTCTGATTTCAGAATCAGATTTCTGTAGTACGATGCAGATAAAGAGAAACCTGAATTGTATGGAATTAGACACACACACACACACACACACACAGGCTATTATACGCTGGTTTCATTTAGAAATCCACTCTCTTTGAGCACAGTATTGACAGTTTGTATGAGGTGGGTGCTGTAGCTCAGCAGTCGGTCATCATAAATCAGCTGGTCTGGTTTCAGCTCAGTTTTTGTCCCAGCTCTGCAATGACAGAAAGCAGAAATGCTAATGTTATACAAACTAAGCTACAAGCACAACTGAGTGCTTTAATATGACAGATTTCTTTTAATAATAATCTAAACTGGGATTGATTTAAACCATTGAATGTTTTTAATCGGGTTTCTACAAAGTGTAATCTTTATCTTCTGCTCGCTAAATTCTAGTGTGGGCGATAGGATGACGTAGAAAAAATAATACATTTGATTAAAACTCAACATTATCTTTTATTCATATTGTAGAATTCTGTGTAATTCTATAGTTTAAAATTGAATAAAACTGCATCACATTCTGCAACACCTCGACTCTCCAGGGACATATGCTAGGATCCTGTTCGTGGACTTCAGCTCGGCGTTCAACACCATCATCCCGGACATCCTCAGCACCAAACTCACCCAGCTCACTGTGCCAGCCTTCACCTGTCAGTGGATCACAGACTTCCTGACTGACAGGAGTCAGCAGGTGAGGCTGGGGAACATCACATCCAGCACCCGGACTATCAGCACTGGCGCCCCCCAGGGGTGTGTGCTCTCCCCACTGCTCTTCTCCCTCTACACCAACGACTGCACCTCAGGAGACCCATCTGTCAAACTCCTGAAGTTTGCCAACAACACAACGGTCATCGGCCTCATCCGGGACAGTGACGAGTCGGCCTACAGACGGGAGGTTGATCAGCTGGCTCTCTGGCGCGGTCAGAACAACCTGGAGCTTAACACGCTCAAAACTGTGGAGATGACCGTGGTCTTCAGGAGGAGCCCCCCCACTCTGCCCCCATCACCATACTCAACAGCCCTGTGTCTGCTGTGGAATCCTTCAGGTTTCTGGGATCCACTATATCCCAGGACCTGAAGTGGGAGCCCAAAACTGACACTATCATCAAGAAGGCCCAGCAGAGGATGTACTTCCTGCGTCAGCTCAGGAAGCTCAACCTGCCTAAGCTGCTGATCCAGTTCTACACAGCCATCATCCAGTCTGTCCTCTGCACCTCCATCACTGTCTGGTTTGGATCTGCCACCAAAAAGGAGAGGAGCAGACTACAACGGACAGTCAGGACTGCAGAAAAGATCATCGGTGCCAACCTGCCCTCCATTCAGGAGTTATACATTTCCAGAGTCAGGAAACGGGCAGGAAACATCACTGCAGATCCATCTTACCCCGGACACAACCTGTTCCAGCTCCTCCCCTCTGATAGGCGCTACAGAGCACTGTACGCCAAAACCAACAGACACAGGAACAGGTTCTTCCCACAAGCCATCACTCTGATGAACAGCTGATTTCTGACTCAGGGTCTGGAACAATTCCTGTGCAATAACCCAGTAACTCTGCCTCTAATCAGCCACCTGTTTACTGGTTTCCACTTATTATTTATTTATTCACCATGTCATATTGTATACTGTATACCAATACACCTACCTCAGGTCATAAGGTCATAGGTCTTATTTATTTTTTCCAGCATCCTTTGCACTATGCTCCATCACACTGTGTACATGTACGTGTACCTGTATATCATTTCCACCTTCAACATGTACATAATGAGAATAATAGTTTACTCTGGCATCCTTTGCACTCTGATCACTGCACTATTTGTCAATATGTCTATATTGTTTTGTTCATAGTGTGTATATTAGTGTAGTTTGTGTCTGATTTTATTATTATTTTATTATTGTGTTATGGTATTTTTGTACGAGTAAGCACATCGTGAGCAATGTATAATCCTGAGTCGAATTCCTCGTATGTGTACACATACCTGGCAATAAAGCGGATTCTGATTCTGAAAACTACACTGCTGACTGGAGCCTCTGCTGATGGTGACAACCAGGAAGGGATAACCAGTGACAGCTGTCTCAGATATGAATAGGTCCAATGCAGGCCCTTTTTAAGAGGGTTATATTCCTAAATTTTATCTTATCTTAGTATAGGGTGCGTTGTATTGTTCCATTAACTCCAGAGATTGTCTCGAAACCAATGATTAATATGTAAAATGTAATCAAAAAAATTTAAATTGGTTGTATGTTTACACCTGCTTTTAACATAATTTCCCCCACAAAACTCAACATCTCAGTTTTGTGGGACCTCAGTGAATAAAAAAAAACAAACATAATAAACCTCCGTTAACATGTCTCATCCTATTATTTGAATGGTCTTAAATGCATGTGCAGTAAGGAGAGTGGCACCAACTGAAAACACTTACTAAAACAACTCATGGTTAAATTTGTTTAATTCATTGTTTTTCCTTGCAGTTACTTGGGCCCTGAAACTCTGAGCTTATCCCTGAGCTCTGAGTTGATGAGCCTGAGGTGGGAAACTGAATTTTCGGTTCCAGAACAGCTGATCAGAATTAGTTCAATCAACTCTGAGTATGTTGAGCCTGATGGAAACGCGTGCGTGGGGATGAAAAAAAGCCTCATCAATGGAGCTCCGATACTACAATCCATCATGGCAACAGGTAAATAAAGGCAGAGCCTCCATTTTAATAGGCTCTAAAACGCAGGAGTAGAGGAAGGATCAATACTTTACCATTAGTACTTTACTAGTACTTTATACAGCGTTGCTCATCATTTACCAGACTGGAATTTCCTTCATTAATGAAAGTGCTGGAATTTTCCTACAGCCCATTATATTCAATTTAAATAGGATGGATATATTTATTAAGCTGTAACCCGACGGGACAAAATGCTGGTGGCAATCGGCTACCTTATTCTGAAAATAGGTATAGATCAAATATAAGACAGTTTACTCGTGAACCTGTGATTGTAAAGTCAGTCACACACAGTAGGTTAGCCTTTTTTTTTGCACTGGAAAATGTATCGATCAAACTAACTAAGAAAATCTTGCAAATTTTTTATTAACACACACATTCTGAATGGGCTATATGCCACTAATAATGAAAAACTCACTTTAAACATAAATAGTCACATTATCTCCAGTATGATAACTACAATAGGAATGTTCCAATCAGTGCGACTACAATATGAAAGATTACTGTTCATTGATCAGTTTTATACAGATTAGTTTAAAAAGTGATGTAAAAAAGTAATGTAGCCCACAGTAAATGTTTTCAGTGCAACTGTCCACAGAGTCACAGTGTTATACCTAAAGACAGACAGATTATATTCTGTGCTGAGGATAAATCCACGATGTGCGGAGATAACTCTCTGTCCATATCAATGACAGACTGATAATAAATTCAAGATTCATGTTTGGATAATAAAACTAATAATGTTGAGTGAATAATGAAACCTTCTCAGACAGCCGTCTCAGGTTCCGCAGGAGGGGAGGAGTCAGAGAGAAACTGATGGTTTTCCAACTTATCCTGTGAACCTAATACGGCTGAACGATTTTGGAAAATATTGCGATTGCGATTTAATAAGCGATTCATTTTTAAGCTCTTTACCTTCTGTATTATTCAAAATGGACAAGCAGTAAATCAGTTTATAATATGACCAACACAACATTAGATAGAACTACACTGTTCTTTCTTGTGTTGATGAATTGGGTAGAATTATTATGAGCAATGGTGGAGAAGATATTAAATTATAATAATATGAGAAAGATAATTTGAGTCAAGTCATGGCATTTAATAATATGATATAATATCATCAGGTCGGCCTACAGACCATAAGGAAAACTAACTCACCACAGTGTGTTATACAGTAAGCGCTCAATACAAAACCCACAGTTCAACCACCAATTAATGAATCCTTATCTCAGTTCAAATCTCCCAGGAGTCGGAGTAACTGATCTAGGGTTTATCTGACCTCGCTGTCTGAAACAGAAAACCCAGAGTTTCCCTCATCTGAGGCTTAACATACTCTATATTTTCACTAATCCCGCTTTCTGAAACAAGTTCCTGATCCAATTATGTGAAGGAATGGTTTCAGATTCACATTGTCCCAACAAATAACGGTGCAATCATGACACATAGGAATTGAAAAGGACGTAAACAACCATCAGTTTACCTTGTGTGGTACATCCGTGCTATATTCCTGTCAACCCAGGAGCAGTCGTTCTGTGAGCTCAGCAGTCCGTGGACGGTCGCAGAGAAAACACCTCGTGGATTGACAATGATCTTGTAGTCGTCGTATTTAGTCTTTTCATTGAGGGGTATGTGGTACAGCTGAGCCAGGATGTTCACCCCTGTCACATTGTTCCACAAAAGTTTGGAGGTGGGAGGAGAGAAATTTGTGCTGGGGAACACGTTATTCTCAAATATGTAACACTCATGGTCATATTTCTTTTGTAGAAGAGGAAAAAGTTCCAACCAACTGTAAATAGAACAATGGAAAAATATATATTGGTAACACTTTTTAAACACCACCCACATACACTCAGAAGCAGTTTTTAAACTATTTATAAATGCTTTAAGAACAAAAACCATACTTTACTATAATGAAGTATGAAGCACATATACACATGTTTTAAAGTGTTGCATTTGTAAACACCATTAAGTTCTTCTGTGAAGCATCAATTACTGCTGTATACATATTATAGATAATAAGATAGTTATGATTACATTAAGATATAATGTATTTAAAGTAGTTAAATCTATCAACCATTTTAAACATCTATGAATACAATCTAATGTGTATATAATAAATACTTTGTTGTTTATCCTTATTATCCTTATTATACATAGTTACTCATAACTATGAAATCTTTTAGCGTTTTATTACTCTGAAAAGGAAAGTAACACTTTATTAATGTTTACACGTTCTTATAATATCTTCTTATAATATTAAAAAATGTAAAGCACTCCTCAGGAGTGTGTGATCGGAGACTGTATTTCATATTGTCAGTGTACTAACTGTAAACTTGAGAACTTAATTTGATAGAAGGAATCATTTCCCAGAGGTCGATTTATCAAAAGACTCCCATAAAGAAAGTGCTACCTGTCGACTGTCTGCGGCAGAATGAGTTCGTCTATGTCGTGCAGGGCCACGTATCTGGACTGGTACATGTATCTGTAAACGCAGTCATTGAGAGCAGCAATCTGGCCAAAGTAGTGGAGGTCACCTGGGCCGTGTTCAGGAAGCCAGCCTCGAGATACATTCAGAAATCTGGACAGAGACCACGGAATCACCTCTACTAAACCTGAAAAAAACATTGAAAGAATTAGATTTGAAGGACATGTGTTAGCAGCCAAGAGGTTTTCGTTCACTTAGTACAGCTTTAATCAAAGAAACTTTTATTTTCTCTGCTGCAAGTTATCTTTGGCAGTATGGCTCTGTTTATTTATTATCCGTAATAATCTACAACTTTATTTTATTAATTACTTTTTTTGTAAATGTATTTATTTATGTGTGTGTTTTAATATTGTTGTCTGTTTTATTCTTCCGTTGCATTTTCTGCCCTATTTATTTCCTTCTGCCTCATTATGCAAATGAGGGGCTGTGTTTCAAGGGGTGAACTTCTCCCCTGTTGGTGGACCAGTCAGACGGGAGAGCTCTAGGCCTACTCTACCTGCCCACATCAACAAGCTTGCTCCTCACACAGTCAGATGGCTTTCTTCAGTGTGCTGAGGTGTTTAGCAACTCTATTTGAAGACAATACTACCAGCCATGTTTTCCTTCTTTTTCAAGTGGACGCTCTGACCTACAGAGTTTTCATTTAGCGACTTATACGGACACAGAACTGCAGGAAAGTGAGCTGTTGTTTCTGAGAGCCACATGGTCAGTTAACCGCAGCTAACTCTGGAGTGCACTCCTATTCGAGTATTTACGGTAAATACTCCCACAGGAGCAGCTCCTTTCTCTGCTGTTATCAGCTGCTGTTTCAACAAAAACGCCATTCAGGGTGAAAATTCAACCATGGTGTTGTGTCGATCGATGCAGTGACTTTACCTGCGGTGAGTAAGAAATATTATGAATAATATATGTAATTTGTTTAGCTATGAGTCCTAAAAAGTTGTTTTCCGCTCCAGCCTGAGTTAAAGAAAAGCATTTTTGGGATTAAATGGTCTTTAATAGCTGCTGCAGTGCAGGATGAACAGACCCATTTCTCAACTTATTATTCTAAATCATGTAATGAAGAAGAAGAAATGCATAACAAATCCTGGGACAAAATCAGATCACCAGATTTAGCTGCAGCTAGCTGACCGTGTGCTTCTCCCTATACCGCAGTTCTGTGCCATGCATGCAGCAAACTGAAAACACTGTCTGTCAGAGCGTCCACACGAAAAGGTAGGAAGACATGGCTGGTAGAATTGTCCTCAGACTGAAAGAATAAAACAGACAAATATTAAAACACACATAAATAAATACATTTAAAAAAGAAGTAATAAATAAAGTTGAAGATTATAACGGACAATAAATAAATACAGTAATTATTACAAAGGTGAATAAGTAAAGAAGCTAATTAAAATAAATATATACATTTGTCTCCTTGTATAATTAATTACTGCCTATATTTATTTTACTTTATTTTTTTGTGCTTTCAATCGGATGCTTATTTATTTATTGAGCATTTATTTATTTCTGAATTTGTCAGAAATTTGTCCTCCATACTACGTGCGTAGCTATGTCAACAATATTGCAATCTAGTCACAGTCAGCGTCTAAGGACATTGTCGTTGTCTCATCATCGTCTCGTTTTTGTCAGGGGAAAAAAGGTTGTTGACGAATATATTTCGTTTAGTTTCGTCTGATGAACGTAACATTACATGACACACAAACTCAATTACAAACCCCCACCGCACACACCTCAAGCACAACTTTTTAGCGCTCCATATCCTATACTACTTAATAGACATTTAGTGGCTCTGCGCACACTGTTCACACAATCACACATGTACCAAAAAAGTTTAAAGAAACATAATCCACTTCCACTGTATTTTACCTTTATGTGTGTAGTAGTCCAGTATGCGCTGTGCTTCAGAGCTGCAGTTGGTCTTATAGATGGCAACTCTGTTCACCCCCAGTAACTGCACCATTTCCAGACTCTGGACCAGCTACATGACAACACAGGTATTTTGTTGAGACATTCCAGGGACAAGCAAGAACAGCAAGATACGGTACAGTTCAAGGATGTTAAAAAACAAATCAGAAAAAAGGAATTTATTGATATTCCCAAAGTTATGGTCTTGACTGGTCTTGAAATAAAATCCCGAGTCCTCAATGTCCGAGACCGAGACAAGACTGAGTACAAATGCGGTCAAGTCAGAGACGAGACCAAGACCATCAAAAACTGGTCTTAAGACCAGTCTCGAGTAGGCCTACTACAACACTAGTGGAAACATTGCTTTAATATTCTACTTTTACCCTTCACTTCAACTGCTTCACTGCCTCCACTGCTGTCCGGTGTGTGTGTGTGTGTGTGTGTGTGTGTGTGTGTGTGTGTGTGTACCACTGTGTGTACGAGCTGAGCTTCGCCTTCGGTCAAACACACAGAAGAGAGGACAGAGCAGCTAGCATTACAATTACTTTTACAGATGTACATGATTGACATGAGGCACATTATCTGGCCGGAAAATCTGGAAAATCACAGTCTTTATTTGTGTTATTAATGACACTACTTTCCATGACTGTTCCAAAAGTTTTGGGATTTTATTTCTTTCCAAAACTTTTTTCAAATTCCATGAGTTTTCCAGGTTTTTCATGTCTGTACGAACCCTTCACTAAACAACATTTTTGTCATTGATGGGCCAGATAATAGACATGACATATCAGAAGACATATCTTATTAAAACCTTTAAATATCAATTTTGATTTCATGGGAATGGGAGATTTTATTTTTGTATGTTTCTTTAAATTCTCCATTAAATGCCTGGTCTGGTTTTTATAGAAGTTCTTTGGATGTATAAAACCTCTTGAACTCCACAGGGTCGCCCGCTTTAGCTGCTTCTAAGCTGCTTAGATTGTTAATACAAATATTAATGTTTTAACGTATGATCAATATGTCAGTATGAACATGCTACACATCGTTACATCGGTTAGATTCTCCACAATTCAATCAGTTAATTTAATGGAAACAACAAGCCAAAGTCTAATTCTTATAGATTTACTGGTGTAGGCCTACATGAGAAAAAAGTGCAGACTCTCATCACCTTATAAGCGCTTGTTAAGTCCGAATGGGTCCAATGCTGCTGAGCTGCTGAGCACTCGTGGATTCACGTCAAGGATGGTGTAGTGTTCAGTAACGAGTAACGCAGCGTTACTTGGATTAGTAACTAGTAATATTACTATTTTAGAAAAGTAATTAGTTACACTACTAGTTATTGGGAAAAGTCATATTATTACAGTAACGCATTACTGCCCAACACTGGTCAGGATACATTTTCCACTTTAAAGCAGGAAAAGAAGATAGGCCTACATGTAAAATCAGTGTTGTGGGACGTTACCTGCAGAACGTTTGTGAAATCAAACATTGCGGAGAGGCAGAGGGTGAAGTTGTAAGGAAAGCTGCCACTATTCGACTTCTGGTTCTTCACCTCAAAAAACTCTTTGTCAAGTTTATCTAAGGAAAGAACAACAGATACATTTTGACAATCACATTTCTTTACTGTACTCTTAAAGTACAATATGTTCAAATAGGAGGAGAATGACACACCTGGGAAGATACCAAATGGATCAAACACTGCAGACAAACACTGCATTGAAATACTTAATATACAGTAGGCTATATATTACATGTTGTCCAGTAAAATTGCGTGAGGTCTCACACGTTTAATCTACCGACTACACACGTAGATGGAAAGTTAGAATGTTAAGTCAACACTAACTGCTGCCTTGTAACTAGTGAAAATAGAGCTTTTGGGCCAGAGCCGGCTCATCAAGCAATAAAGTTATGACTTTTGTTGCACAAAAAGCCTTGTTCTTAGTTTTTCACACCCAAGTTGGAAATCACTGCAACCAGTTCTTTTTGTTATAGTGTACCGAGCACCTGGTCCGTACTCTGAATTCTTATCTGAATTTGCAGAGTTTTTGTCAACTTTAGTACTTAAAACGGACAAAGTTATTATTGTAGGGGATTTTAATATTCATGTGGACGTTGAGAATGACAGCTTTAGTACTGCGTTTATCTCTCTGTTAGATTCCATTGGCTTCTCTCAGAGTGTTCATGAACTGACTCACTGTTAACCACACCCTCGACCTTGTTCTGGTGTATGGTATTGAAATTGAACATTTAATAGTGTTCCCACAGAATCCCTCTTTATCCAACCACTGTTTGATACCTTTTGAGTTTTTATTGCTGAACTACACGCCATTGGGCAAAAATTTCTATACAAGATGTCTGTCTGATAGTGCTGCAGCTAAATTTAAGGATGCGATTCCATCAGCTCTAAATTCATTATCAAGTCACAAAGTAACGGAGGACTCCTATGCTAATATCAGTCCCTTCCAAATCGATCATCGATAACCTCATAGCTGGTTAGGGACATTGGTGGCTCAGGGACATATTGGTTGTCGTCGCAGGGGGAATCAAAACCGGGTCTCCCAAACCAAAGGCAAGCGTTTGCACCATAGCCACACCGTTTTACCTACTGAGAGTCGGCAGAGAAACCTCTCTCTGTATAATGCTGGTTGCAGCTATCGGCTGGTTTAGTTGTTTGCTAATCGAAAAACGACAAAGAAACGGAGATTTCACCATTCTCCCATTGTTCAAGCGTTTAAATGTGGATTGAGATTTTAACAAAAACAACCCCAGCTTAGTGTGGATGTAGTGTAATATATTCTTGAACTTACACGCAGATGGCGGATTAGGCTGCTGATCTGGACGCAAACACCCTCAAATAAAAGTTGAGTCAGCACTTTAACCACACTGTCTTTACTGACTGCACTGTTTCGGAAGTAATATTAAGAAATATGACAGTTATTACTTACTAACTTCAAGAGCTGACACAATTAAACCCTTAGCTGATCGACAAAAAATGAATCAGCAACTATAAATGATTATTGATTTATTGTTTATGTTATAACAAAAATGCCAAATATTTATTGCTTCAGATTTTCACTTGCGAAAATTTGTTGCTTGTTTTCTCCTTTGTGACAGTAAATGAAATATCTTTGGGTTTTACCTTCAGAGTCGTCTGCAGCAGAGGTCACAGCGATATGAGATGGGGTCTCACAGTCTGAGGGCACAGGACACATGATGTCTGCTGTCCCGTATTTAAACCCAAAGTGATCACTGTGGAGGCTGGTGACGCTTTTAGAGATGTGCAGTTTTTCCTGGCAACAGAGATGACAGCGATAGGCTTCTGTCTTTTCCCTCAGCATCACTGAAATAACACGAACCTGACACCAGAAGACAAGAATATGGATGTTATTACAACATCATGGCCAGCATGTAAACTTATAACCTACCATTTTATCAAGGCACTTTTAATTGTGGACAGAGAACCCATTTGTATTATTGCCATGTTGCATTCACTGAGCATCACAAGGAGTAAAACTTGGCAGAACTGGTGCCCTGCTCTCTTCACTGACCTCATTTTGTCCTGTGCGGTGCTCCCGATAAGCTGATAACAGCACTGTCTTCGTGCTTTTGACTGCCACCTTTTCTCCCTCAGGAACTGCATGCGTGAAAAATGTAAAACCAGTTGGTGCATCAGTTGTCTTTCCACGAAAGCTACTAAGCTACATGTGCTATCTGCCTCTGCGTATCTAAAAATACAAAGACATGGAGGGACTTGTTGCAGATATTGACTGCCGTTTACAGTAGCAAATAGCGCTGAATGTGCTTTACACCCGCACCCCGTCAGGCAGACTCTGTGCAGACTTGTTTATCTCACAGTGAGTGAAAACTGCGGCCACAGTGGGACCGAACACATCCTCCGAGACCGACAAGAGGCCAGTTTAACTGCGGTTTAATAGGGAATACAGTAACGAGGTGGTTTTCTTTCCGGGTTTGGCTCTTGGCACCACAGGGTTGAGTTAACTAATAGGACAGCCAGCTGCACAGCTAACCTAGCTAACTAGACAGATCCAGTCCGCAGAGATGGGGTCTCTCGAGTTTGAGACTCGGACTCGAGTCGCAGTTAAGTCGCACACACAGTGACTTCAGACTTGAGACTTGTCTTCAAAAGATTTCAGACTTGACTTGGACTCGAGGTGCGGGACTCAGGAACGATGTTTATTTTTGGGAAACGTCTGATGAGCTTGCTGCGTTACCTATAACCTGCCTACATGACACAACTATGTATCTGCTGCGCACCGCCACATGCGAGAGACACCGGCAGCTGCTGTGCCATTCATCATAAACTTTTGCTTTAAAACTTCATACAAGACCCAAAGAAGCGCTGAATGCTAAATAGGTTAGTAACCTAAATAGGTTAGAAAACAGTCAGTAGCTCAGCATTGGCCATCTAACGTGAGCTTGCTTCTTGCTTTAGCTACGGCCTACGGGAGTTTAACTCTGACTGCCGTTCGTTATGAAAAGATGAATGAGCGTTTGTTTACTTGCCAGACATGTGGTAACGTTAGTTGATTAAAGTAACCATTTACCTCTCACTGGCTGCCTTCACGTTAATTATTAAGCTTGGCTGCAAACAGGTTACAGTTTTATTTTTGCTAATGTAAAGTTACAGTTTATTTAGCTAACGTTACACTGGGTTTGAGAGTCTGGGGTGGGGGTTTACTTACGGTAGTTAAAAAGCCGTCATTAATTGCAATGCACATTACATGGTTGTGCTCTGTATGTAAAAACAGGTTACATTTACAGAATTCTTTATAGCTACGCAGTGTTATAAGCAGCCTGGGTTGAACGCAGCAGGTGATGCAACATTTATTATAACCATAAGACTTGACTTGGACTCTACTTGAAAGACTTGAGACTTGACTTGGACTCTAGCTCAAAGAATTGTGAGCATCTTTTAAACACTAACACCCTCCCCAGGTGCTCCCTGCTCCCAGTCCGGGCTGAGCCAGCGATGACCGCTAGTTGCACTACTAGCTGAGCTTATTAGATAACAGCAACCAGTCACGCTTTCTGTTCATCAGGAAACTCCGTAAATCACAGAGAGGCGGGGGGACAGGACCATCTAGAGCTTGTTTCAGACAAAGGCTGAAATGTGGGCCTGCATTTAGAACCTGCATAAGATAGATAAGATTTTTTGAACTTTGATTTATGCAAAGCTATCAGAGGCGTCGCAGAACTACAATATGATAATTAATAAGAGACTTTTATCTGAAAAGACTTACAATTGCTATACACATCAGAGGTTGCGCACTTCTGAAGCAGCTTTGGGGGAAGTGTCTTGCTCATGGACACATTGGTGGATATGTTTCTGTTGGAACTGAACCTGGGTTTCCCACACCAGAGGTATGTGTGGTATCCACTGCACCATCGCCACCCTTTATAGGGCTGGAAATGCAGTATAATAGGGACCTATTATACTGCATTTCCAGCCATTTTTGCTTCTCACCTGTAGTCTGTACTTACTTGATGTGTAGAAAAGGCGTCATTTGATGCGTGAATCTCATAAGAAAAAAGAATGACCGACATTGTGAGGTAGGTGGGTGTGTGGGTGGGTCAAATAAACTAAACCCGAACCCTTATCTGAATCTAAACCATGTAGTTTTATGCCTAAACCTAACCAAGTAGTTTTGTTCCCTAAACCTAACCAAACTGCGACTCCTTCACAACGTTAACCACGTCTTTATTATTGTTACCATGACAACAAAGATCACCTAACAATTGGTAACCTGACCTCTGAAGTAGCAATAAATGACACGCAAAATGTCCTTAAAAGTGGGGTGCTATTTATACGTCATCTCATGTTGGTCAAAACATTATTTAACATGAATACTGGGCTTCCATAGTAACGCTTAGCAAAGTGTTTTTTTAGTGTGTATTGATAACTGTATTTGATACAAAATGTAGAGAAATTCACCATGCCAATGTTTTTAACAGATGAATGTTTACCCACCTTTCTACTCCACTTTTCTGATTGATGTAAAATATACCCTGTTACTACGCTGTACATCTTACATTCAGATCAGTCTTGGAATAGACTGTATAACACTTATGATAACATTTTGAATCCCCCAATGTGAAAAAAAGTAATAAATGTTATTTCCAACATCAACAAAACAGAAACAGTTAAAGACAGTGAATTAAACGATTGGGACTCGAGAGGCATTATGAGAGAGAAGTTGAGGAACAGGAAATAGGAAATTTGATTATAAAAAGCAGCTGAGGAAAACAGGAAGCGATAGAAGATAATTTCTTTAAGACAGATGTCAGATAAAGATATTTTACATTTCAGTGAGCAATATTCAGCGTTGGTTAGTTTACCTACATATCCTGAACCACAGTGTGGAGGGAATTTTAGTTGCACTGGCTTCTTAGTGGGGGCTTTGTAGGACGTGGTCAAGTTCTTCAAGATCCTCTCAAGCCTGTGTATCCACAGCAAATGATTTTAATGAGGTCATACACATTATATATATATTTGCATTTTCTTAACAAGAAATCTTCAATTGAAGTTTAAGAAACAATTCAAGAGGAAAGAGAGTAGGAGACTGATTATAAGGCCTATTGTTCTGCTAATATTTGTAGTCCTTTCACAGGAATCTTGAGTTACAAATAAGTCACATACTTCATAAGTACATGATTATTTATTCATTAGGTCTGTTTCCATTCACTTTGTTGCATTTTGTTTAAATCAGTACATGAATGTTTCCACCTAAGCCAAATGTAAAACTTTTAAAAACATGTCAGGTGTTTCCACTGTGACTTGTAACCAAGGTTATTTTTTAAATTTCAGTTTAGTTTTAATTAGTTTTTAACGTGGATTTGCTAGTTTAGTTTTTATTTTTTGAAAATGCTTAGTTTTAGTTTAGTTTGTATTAGTTTTAGTCTTCAGTACTAACACAGTCTAAAAAATACTACAAAAAATGAAGCACATGCAATCTACAGTATAATTTCTAACCTACAGACAGGAAAACCCTTAGAGCAAACTACCCCAATCCTACTACCCAGTGGTCCCAAGAAATTCATTAAATCAGTCTCTAGGTTTATCATTCTTGGTTAAAGAGGTGAAATGCAATTGATGGACAGCTAGGAAATGGGAAGAAAGTGGAGGCTGCCCTTGGAGCCACAAACAGGTCCCTAGCACCCTGAAGGCAAGTATGACTGGAAAGCAGTTATCTTAAAATCTAAACCTTTATTAATCAAAAATAGGTATTAAAACTATGTGAAGCACAAAGAGACAGGTTGGCTGAGATATATAAATATAATGACCAGCAGACACATTAACCCAGTGCAAGGGGAGCTCACAGTCAGTGTTCTAGGAACAAGTTTATCCCACACGCAGGATGAGCTCTAAGCCAGACCATCATAACAGAACAAAATAAGGAAAAGAAAACCACCAAGACAGTGACTCAATACCTGCAACCCAAACTAAACACACCTCTATACAGTTGTTGCATTCATAGTATTTTCTCTGTATGTGTAAAAGACAGAAAACATGTTTAAATCCCACCAACTACACAGCTAATCCCTACCTGGGTCTCTTCAGCTAATTTAGCGCCCCCCTAGCGTTACACGGGGCTCTCCTCGTAACAGCGGTTGCCACCTGCACCACGCTGCAGCCAAACACCGCCCTGACCCCGGGCTCTCCTGACAGACAAAGTGGCCGGACAGCCACATGACACGCATCATGCCAGCTCTCATGCGGAGTGTGCATGGTGCATGCAGGAATGTCCACCAGAGCTGTTGCCCGTGAATTGAATGTTCATTTCTCTACCATAAGCCGTCTCCAAAAGGCGTTTCAGAGAATATGACAGTATTCAACCGGCCTCACAACTGCCGACCATGTGTAACCACACCAGCCCAGACCTCCCCATCTAGCATTTTCACCTCCAAGATCGTCTGAGACCGGCCACCCGGACATCTGCTGCAACAATCGGTTTGCATGACCAAAGAATTTCTGCACAAACTGTCATTAACCGTCTCAGGGAAGTTCATCTGCATGCTCGACGTCCTCATCGGGGTCTCGACCTGACTCCAGTTAGTCGTCATAACCGGCTTTGGTGGGCAAATGCTCATATTTGATGGCATTTGGCACATGCTCTGGATCGGCGTACACGACAGCATGTTCCAGGTCCTGCCAATATCCAGCAACTTCGCACAGCCATTGAAGAGTAGTGGACCAACATTCCACAGGCCACAATCAAAAACCTGATCCACTCTATGCGAAGGAGATGTGTTGCACTGAGTGAGGCCAGGCCCCCCAGACCACCCCAATACAGTGAAACTGCACATTTTCGAGTCTGACTGACTTCAGATAACACTACTATTTCGGCAAAAAATCCCACCACAAATCCAAACACATATTAACTTCAGCAGTTCCAGTAAAGTGCAGCTCACAGTTCCAAACAGAGAAAGGTTGCGCTTCAGTTTTTTGATGATTATATCAGATGGGCAGAATTGATTAGCGCACAGCATAGCGTCCTAGGCAACGGCCTATGTCACCTATGCCACGGCTGGTCCTGAATGTAAAGGTTTCCATATACTGATCAAATGATATGCTGAAGTAAAAAGGTGATCATTGATTGAGGTTTTTGTACCTGAAGCTTCTAGGTAAATTCTGTTCCCATAAAGACCATTACCACATAACCAAATCAATATGAATCAGAAAACTAGAACACCACTTCAAGAGCAGTAAGAAATCCAGAATTTCCTGTAAAAAGGGTGACATTTATATATAGTATATTTAAAATAATGGGGAAACATTCCTCTGTAACTGTGTATAAATACAGGATAAGCTTGACAAAGTGAGTGTATATTTAAGTCACAGATTTTATTTTTCACCACCTGTGGTTTTTAATAGGGACAAAAAGGAATTGCAATATGGACCCTCCATATCTGAGCCACATATAAGGCCACAGTTGGAATTGGATGATAAAGTGAAGCAGATCAGACCAGTGATTTCACCCACCTCAATATCCAGTACAGGGAGAGAATGAGGAGGATGGCGACTATAATCATGCGTTTCTTTTGTTGAAATTTCATTTGTGGAGGCTAATCAAGGTGGACATACATAATGCCTCAGTTCTGCTGCATTTGGCTCATCAGTGTCTCCCTGATCCAGGCGCAGAAACCTGGAAAAGCAGAAGTACAGTCCCCTCCAAAGGTATCAGAATGGTAAGGCCTTTGTTTTTGTTGTTCACTTTGGGTTAACTCTCGTCTCATACTCATCTTTTGATCTTAAACCCAAATGTCTTCAGTGAACAACAAAAGGCAAAAGGAATTTGCCTTACCGTTCCAATACTTTGGAGGGGACTGTAAGTGATTGATGCTTATATTTTCCTCACATGCTTCAGCTCCAACTTCTCAGACGTCCTCAGTGGAGAAACAAGGCCTGTAGGGAATACAGTGTTCATTTCATTCCACAATAGGAGATAAACTGAACAAATTAACATCCCCTTATTGCAAACACACAAAACACAGGCAGCACTCGACCTAACATTTGTGTCTAGTGCATTGGCAGGTTTAAGCACGTGGAGTGTGATAAAACATACTACAATAGGAAGTGATAACTAACCTGTAATATCTAAGTAAGCTGTTATTGAAGGTTATTATAATAATGAAAAGAAAATTCCCAGATAGAAATTGGGCAAGGCTAACTGGGGTGCTTTCCAAGAGATCAGTGCAAACAGATGCAGAAGCAAGGTGTTGGGATTGTTTTATAGAGTTTGGCATATTGGCCTTTAGCGTGGAAACGAGCTATGATAGATAGATAGATAGATGATGGTAGAGCTTATAATTGGGTTATGAACCTTTTATTTGAAAGTAACCGGTGCAGAATACTCCAGTGTATATCGGGTGGAGAATGGGACTCCGCAAGGTAGTGTGTGTAGCCCACTGTTATTCAATATAATGATAAATGACATCTTCTCTTATGTTGAACAAAGCGTAGGGAAATATTTGTAAGCAGATGACGGGGCTGGGTAAGAGGCTGCAAAGAGTCTCAGTCAGTAAGAAAATGCAGGCAACAATGGTTAAGGTTGAAAAATTTGGCAAATAAATGGGGATTTATTTGTAGCTAAAACACATGTTTCACAAGGCGGCATAAAGTCACACCTATTTCCCTGACAGACAATCTCTTGAGCAAGTTAAAGGTACAGTGGGTAATATTTCTGAGGACCTATTAACAGAAATGCAACATAAATCCATAACTATGTTTTCAGTGGTGTGTAAAGACCTTGCATATTAAACCATTATGTTTTTATTACCTTAGAATGAGCCATTTAGATCTACATAACCGTGGGTACTCCCTTCCATGGATGTCACCACGTTGCGTCTTCATGTTTATCGGAAAACGGACAAGCAGCACTACAGAGCATGTTTCGTCACTATGTTCTTCTTGTTCTGCTTCTGGTAGAATTCATGCAGTGTAGACACTCATCACCACGTTGAATACATACGTTTGAAGAAGAAGTAATAATATACAGCAGGGGTCGGCAAATAAGTGTTGCATTGTATCAACCGTTAGATGGTCGTTGAGAATATAACGCATAATATTTGATCCTGTTGTTATGGTGTTCATTTAGCTCAATCAGTAAAGCACTGGACTCTCACCTGTGTGTTCGATCCCACCTCAGGACAATTTTTTTCTCTCCAACAAATGGTCTCTGCAGCGACTGTGTTTCAGGCTCACATTACTGCGTGTGCTGCACTGTTTTGGTTTCGGTTACATTTAGGGGAATCACGTTTTCTGACAGCTCTTTCAGAGATGTGTCAAGCAAGCTACAGACACTTTTAACGCTGTTCAGAAGTTTTCCAAGTAAAAGCTCTCAATTCAACTCCAAGTAAAGCATTACAGCAAACAAGCTGCTTGCGCTTTTATTTTGCAGGCAAAACCACTAATGATCAAGTTAATGTCACATTAAATTGCTGTGGAAGTTCAGGTTAACGGCTACTTACGGGAATTTTCAAGAGGGTCCAACTGCAGACCTCCACTGTGGAAACACTTCCGGTGCAGACCTCCACTCTCAGGTCGGCTCCACTGTCAGGACAGGCAATACATACAAAAAATACAATATAAAATTGTGCGATTTGACAGGAAACGTATTCAAAAATAATAAATTTTAATCATGCAGACACTTCTCGGGGAAGGGATTTTGTTATTGAGTTTGAGTAAAGAATTTATTTAATTCAGGGTTATTAGTTCTACATTAACATTATTGGGGAGGGGTTTACGCAAGCCTGTATTTCTAAAGGCCCAGGGTGACCAACAGCGACAGATCTACCAACCAATCAGATGTGATTGAGGATTTGGTGATGTCATTTGTTTCACCCAGTGACTGAGAAACTAGGTCGGGTCGCTGCCGCTTTTCTTGTGGTAAGTAGAGTCGTTAACACCTCCACCAATTTCTTAATAAATCTACCTAAACAAACCTCCTTTATTGACTGACTACTCTCTACTGTCAATAGACACCTTTTGTCCTGTGTCAGCCACCGTAGCTGTCCTACGCTCCTTGAAAGGGTAGGGGCAGTAGTAGGACAGTTGGTTGCAATTCGCAACCTCACCGCTAGATACCACTAAATCTTACACACTGAACCATTAAAGCAGTTCAGGGTTTAAAAGTCATGAAATCAACACAACTCTGTGAAGGCTTTTAGTTTTACACGACAATCTTTCGGCGACACCAGAGCCCTGAAAGACAGGCATACTACTTTCACTTTCCATTAGGCTAATGGCAAATTAAATTATTATTTAGTTTCTTCAAAGCAATTGTAGGCTACGCACTGAATAAAAATCTTAGTCAGATAATCAGTGGATTGGTGGATCGATGTCTGACAGATAACTTTTTTAATTGAATTTCACCAGTGAAACTAATCTTGGCTTTCACTCAGGTTACCAGCTTTAATTTATTCAGGAAACAATATTTTTGATCTGCATATGCAGATGGACAACAACAGTCCTGTTGGGCTTTACACATGACGCACAGACAGAGTTGGGAAGTAATCGATTACATGTAAAAAAAAAAAAAAACATTTTTTTTAAGTAACTGTATTCTGTTACAGAAAAAAAAGACATAATCAGATCACAGGTACAGTTTGTAAAATCGGGTATTACTCATAGGGATTACTTTAAGCAGAATGTTTCCATAAAAATGGAATCTGGCATACCGGGCAAAGATGCATCTTTGTGGCCAGTGTAACGTAAATTATTTATTTATTGACCTGTTAAAAGAAAATGGGCCAACGACCGGCCCATAGAGCACAGACAGTGGCCTATTGTGGCCTCTGTTTCATGCGCTGCGCGGGCTAAAAAAAAAGTCTTCAGACAGAGGCCGCCAAATGCGTGAAAATAACCGATCGGGGTAGGGTTAACCGGTATGTTTGCTACTGGGGCTGCAGTACCCAACATTGTGCAGGCACAGGCACTTGAAGGAGTGAAGGAGAGCCTTGGCCACTGCCAGGCGGAGGAGGAGGAGTGAGACAGCGAAGCAGAGTCACTGTGATATTGCTGAGGGACAGAGAGAGCAAGAGGACAGTGGAGGAGAAACGGTAAGCATGGAGTAGCTCAACCTCTAGGGACATGTTTAAAATGGCAGATGTTGTCCCTATCACCTTTTGAAAGCATTTGTAAAAAATTGTCTGAAAAACAACTTGCAATAAGAAATGTTAATTAATGCTATAAGAAAGGTTTATTTGCACAGTAAAAAAGCTAGACATAACATTCATATTTTAAATATAGAAGAAACATCTGCGTTGTCCAAAAAAAGTAACTTAAGCTAAACAAAAATAATAAGCTACTGATTACTGCATTATATTATATTCTATTTTTAGATTCTGAATTCTCACCTGCCACCTGAATTTCCCTTTATATAAATAAAGACTTTTTTCACCACATTTCCACCATAAATTGGGGCAGTAAATGCCTCAAGAATGCAGGAAATTAAGTTTTAAATGCTCAAAATCTTCTGGGGGAGAAACCCCAAGATATATTGTATATTATATCACTAAATAATTTTTCTAAATAGTATTAAAATATGCTCTTGTCTTGTTCTCATGACCCCAATCTTTTGCAGTGTCACGTCTCAAGTGTTTTGTCACACCCGTAATATGAGCCCTTAAATGTCCCCACCCCTTTTCAACACAAAGTGATGCCCTTGTGTAGAGAGATGATTATCTCAATTAAGGTCAATGATTATAGCATAATCATAACGCTATTATAAAGTGAGACTGTCACCTGGTGATTCCTCACAGCGCTGCATAAGCTATTTGAGATTTTTTTCGTAGCAGTCTTAACTGAGATGAGGTTATTTTGTCAGAATCGCGTTGGCTAATACCACGCTGCTGTGAAAATGACTTGTACACTCTAAAAACTATTACTGGGAAGAAATTAATTTTATTGGTGAATTTTATTTACACTTAAAAATATTACCTAATATACCTAATGAATTTAGTAAATGTAAGTAAAAAAATTAAGTAGATCTGAATATAAAAATTTAGTATACTGACAGATAAAATTGAGTAGATATAATTAAAATCTTAGCTCAATGTAACAGTAATACTTGAGTAGATATAACTGAAACAAATATTCAATGTTATACCTGAATTCAATTTATATTTTATCAATTATTAAAATAAATATATGTTACATGTACTTGTTGTTTTTTTTTAGCTATATTTACCCTTTATGTCTAGGAGTACAATACACTTCTAAAAAGCAAAGCAACTGAACACATCACATTTTAATTAGACATTTATTTGTGCAATCACTTTACAAAATGACAATATAAATTACAAATGACATATGTCCACACTATAAAAAGTGAGCTCAACTATGCGTATTAGTAAGCTGCCTCTCAAAAATTGAAAAATCTTAACAAATGAACAGCTTTAATGCCTCTTCTTTTATTCCCTCATATAAACCACTTCCCTACTTTCTCTTGTTCAGTGAGAAACGTAAGCTCTGGCTAGGATTGGAGATATCTGAGATATTGTGGTTTTTAACTGCCCATGGGGAGAATGTACTGTACATGTGAGATTCTGTACATTCATTAAAAGCCATGTGAGGTCTCTTCTCTTTCGTCTCGTCCCTTCCTTAGCTTTCACCCTTGCGGACTTGACTCACAATGCTTATCAGAATGCACAAATTTGATTGGCTGAGCAGCATCACATGAGACGATTGGAAAACATGCGATTAGTCTGTGAGTTTCCTGGGCCGCTAAGCCAGTACAGTAAATGCAAGAAAAGCTGTTAAAGAAACGCTCCGTCACGAGGTAGTAAGTCTCAATTATAAATCGGCTGTGGGTCTGCGGTCCGGAGAGGACGGAGTCTGGGTCCGTATCCGGACCGTGCTCCGCCAATTAGTGACCTCTGGAATATGACATTCATAAGTATGTTTTCATTAGGGTATAATCACCTATAATGAGCCTTTTTATGTGTACAGACATTACAGGTTCTCTTCCTCAGACTCCGCCACGTTACACCGTCATGTTTCTACAGTAGTGGAGAACAGAAAACCAAAGGCTGGCTCTAGGTAGGGCCAAGTGTGTAGGAGAAACTGGCTGTTTTCACACACAGGCAGTCTGTTTTGCCTACAGGATTATTATAAATCAACAGTTATAGGATATTTTTCTGTCAAATTTGTCCTTGATAATTTCTTTTCATTGGGTTTAATGATTATGATAAAACAAAAAATCAGCCCTAAACCCCATCTAGCTGACAACACAGCCCTAAAAAGAACACCAAAGGAATGGCACCTTCTTCTCACCCTTTTAGACACTTCCAACACAGGTTTGCACTGCCTGTTACACGTTCATAACGTTTTCAACTCCGTTTTTGTCATGAAAAAAACTCACGTTTTGGACGTGCGTTTTGATGGCTATCACACATAAAGGACTTCCAATTTCATTCAAAAAAATGCACATTTTGGACGTGCCTTTTAGGTGAACGGAGTAAACTGTAAAGTCATTTATCAAAACCAGTATGAGTTATTTCATTAAATTTAAAAAAGATCAATTCAGCCCAGGTTTAGAATGTGTCTAGTGCAGCAACAATAAAGCAAAGTCACTATATGCGATCTAAAATGTCAATAAAATAAATCAAAATACTAATTTTAGAAATAATGTCCAAACATCAGTCACTCATCCTGTCCCCCTCCAACATCTGCTACTCAGGTGATTCACTGGTTTGTCTCAGCCTCATAAGCAGTTAAACTGCATACAGACAGCGTTCCCTTCACCTTGTTCAGCAAAATTCTGTTTGCTTTCCAAGCGTGCTATTGTTGTAACTATTGTGGAAAAGCAGATGGAAATATCGCTTTCAACAAGAGAAAACATCTTTTCACGTTGCTGTCTCCCGACTGTCTGCCCTGTGTGTGTGTGCGCAGGATCTCAGCTCTGCTCACGTCATGCCTGGACAAACCCCCCCTTGTGTGCTTGCCACTCTGTCTTGTTGGAACATATCACCCAGCCTTCTGTTGCACATCTCAATAAAATCCTTTGTTACCCCTTTTGAGCTGTTCCGAGTCTGCCGTTGCCCTTGTCGCCCCCAGTATCCGTGGCGGTGTACGCACAACCACCAATGGCGTGACGTGGGAGGGGCAAACTGATCCACGTGTAAGAGGCTGGGGACAGAATGGGGGGCCCCGCAGCAGTGTAGGCGTAGAATTTATGGGTTAATTTTCTTGAAATGCAAGAGCACTGGTTTAGATTCAATGGTGATACAATTTAAGCATTAAAGACTGCATTTCCTGCATTCTGGTGAAAATTTCTGCACCAATTTATGGTGGAAATGTAAAAAGTATAGAATATAATTCAGCCTTTCAGGCATTATGTAGCTATTTAAATGTTTTCTCCGGTTGACCAACTATTCCAATCTAATAAATCCCTGAGTCAGGACACACCTTCCCTTATCTCTCCCACATATGATCGATGTTTTCTGAAGTGGAGAAAAAAGTAACACATCATTATTAGACTTAAAAATCTTGTGAAATTTTAACTGTCCTATACTCTGCTCTGTATTAGCATACCTTATTGTTCCGCTTGTAGTTTCCCCTGATAGACCGTTTTCCTAAACAGTTTGGGGCTTCATGTTGCCAGTGAAACCGAAACCTACTGAAAATAAACCAACCGAAAACACTACTGATCGGGCAATAAATCCACACACGTAAACTTCAGCAGCTCCGATGCAGCTCACAGTCCCAAACAGAGAAAAGTTGTCCTCTTTAGTTTTTAGATACATTGCAAAACTGTACCAGCTACGTTTCCACTCGTCACAGCGTTAGTTATGGACTGTGACTCCAGATTCTATGAGTAGCCTCTAGGCGCAGCCCTCTAATGCCACGGGCCTTTCTCATTTCCCAAATGTGTGCCTCCCTCGACCCTCGTATCTTTTGTCTCTCCCACCCGAGATGCGAGCTGGAGGAGTCGAGGAGGAGACGCGAGGAGAGGAAACAGGCATTTAACGAAATGAGATGTCCTTTCCTCGTTGCCATCATTTTAAAGCAACAATGTTGCACAGCTACATCATCTGTCCACTGTTTGAGTCTGCCGCTATGATTTCTGTCAGATGAGCAGACCAGCTGTTGGCACTAGTATACAGAGCCGGCGTCAGACTGAGCTCAGCAGGGGGGGCATTTATTTTCAATGGGTGGGCACCAGGGGCATTTCCAGGCTCTTGAAACATTGGAGGATTAGCCCAGCCCAGAAATCCTTCATGTTTTCACCTGAAGACAATCCCAGCTGACATCGCGCGAAAGGCAGGGTACACCTTGGACAGGTCGCCAGTCATATAAATACATTTATTATGATTTTTATAATAACAACTAATAATAATTAACACTGCTAATATTAATTAGGGGGTCCTCTGCCTGGAAAATATGGCCATTAAACACTTGATTTCCTGCATCTGATGAATTTTTTTATTGCTCTGCTTATATGGTAGCAGGTTTCCCCCTTCAGACCGTCTGACAGACACAGAGCCCGTCTGGGACTGTACTGGATGAGACGAGCGTACTGCTCTTCATCAGAGGTAGAAAACCCAAAACTGAAAAGTCTTGTGATAAGGCAGAAATATCGCCACACATCCACACAAATGTTAACTTCAGCACCTCTGATAAAGTGCAGCTCACTGCCGCTTCAGATGGAATGAAGCATCCTGGAGCAGAGAGACAGTCAAACAGAGCAAAGTTTCTCTGAGCGAGGGGGACAGAGACAGCAGGACAAAGAGCGTCAGGTGTGTCACGTTATTCTCTCACTACTTTGTGTATATACTCTGACTGACAATATTTATATTTAAATGTTTTTGATTACAATGTTGCTAGAGACAATTCAGAAGTGGCTGACAAGAATCCGTGTATAGTTTGTTCTTTCATTATTTTGTTTCAAAACCAAAATCGGTAAAACTCTGCTGTGCATTAGCCTACCTTATGACTCTTTAGACCTTTTGTCCGACACAGTTTGGGGCATGTGAAACCAAAACCAACTGAAAACACAGGCAAAAATAAACCAACAGAGAACACTACTGATCACCACTGCATGAATTATACTAGAAGTAGAACAAGAAGAACATAGTGACGAACATGCTCTGTAGCGTTGCTTGTCTGTTTTCCGATAATGTAGAAACATGAAGGCGCAACGTGGCGCCCATTTAACTTGCTCAAGAGATTGTCTGTCAGGGAAATAAGTGTGACTTTATGCCACCTTGTGAAACGTGTGTTTTAGCTACAGATACTTTAAATCCCCATTTATTTGCCAAATTTTCAACCTTAACCATTGTTGCCTGCATTTTCTTACTGACTGAGACTCTTTGCAGCCTCTTACCCAGCCCCGTCATCTGCTTACAAATATTTCCCTACGCTTTGTTCAACATAAGAGAAGATGTCATTTATCATTATATTGAATAACAGTGGGCTACACACACTACCTTGCGGAGTCCCATTCTCCACCCGATATACACTGGAGTATTCTGTATATGAATTCTGGTTCATAACCCAATTATAAGCTCTGCCATCATCTATCTATCTATCTATCAAAGCTCGTTTCCACGCTAAAGGCCAATATGCCAAACTCTATAAAACAATCCCAACACCTTGCTTCTGCATCTGTTTGCACTGATCTCTTGGAAAGCACCCCAGTTAGCCTTGCCCAATTTCTATCTGGGAATTTTCTTTCCATTATTATAATAACCTTCAATAACAGCTTACTTAGATATTACAGGTTAGTTATCACTACCTAGTATGTTTTATCACACTCCACGTGCTTAAACCTCCCAATGCACTAGACACAAATGTTAGGTCGAGTGCTGCATTCTATATTTGTGATGCTATTTCAGGCTTTTACCGCAGCTTCTTTCACTTCTTGTTTGTTTCGTGGGTGTTTCTCCCTTCAGTCTCCTTTTAAGAAGGTGAAATGCAGCTCTATTGGGTTAAGATCAGGTGATTGACTTGGCCAGTCTAAAACCTTCCACTTGTTTCCCCTGATGAAGTCCTTTGTTTTGTTGGCAGTGTGCTTTGGGTCACTGTCCTGCCGTATGATAAACTTCCTCCCCATTAGTTTCAATGGCAGACAAAATGTTTCTGATGTTTGGGGAGTTTTCTTCACAGCTCTCACCATATTTCTGTCATCAACTACTGTTGTTTTCGTTGGCCGACCTGTTGGACATCTGTTGCTCAGTACACCAGTATTTTATTTCCTTTTTCAGGACATTCCAAATTGTTGTGCTTGCTACGCCCAATGTTTGTCCAATGGCTCTGGTCGGTTTTCCTTCTTTTCTTAGCTTGACAAAGGCTTGCTTTTCTCCCATAGACAGCTCTCTGGTATTCATGTTGGTTTATCCTCTTTAACAGGAAATGCAGTCTTTATAGGTTTGAACCAAGGAAGAAAATTTAGACTAGTCATGCAGAGCTATTTAATGTTTGGACAATCAACCTAAAAGGCAACAACTGGGCAACAAGAAACATCTGTCAGTCACATGTTTTGCTCACTTGAAAAATGGGTGGGTTCAAACAAAGGGTGATATGTCCTGAGTTGTTTAACACATCTAGATGTGAATACCAGGAAATAAAAGCTGAAATTCTGAACTCTTGTCTCATACTCATCTTTTGATCTTAAACCCAAAGTAAACAACAAAAACAAAGGAATTTGCCTTCCCGTTCCAATACTTTTGGAGGGGACTAAATATCTGTAGTCTAACTGTTAAGCTTAGATTGCCATGTAGCTTCAATCTGCACATTGTAACCTGCAGTGAATCACACAGAGACAGAGGGAAAGAGGAGAGGTGCTGGCTGCCTGAACTGTGTCTGTGTGGCTCTATCAGCGCACAGCAACATGAGGCCCAGCGCGACAATGCAGCGGCGGCGAATGTTAGGAATTATGTTGGGAATTATGTCCTAGTTAGGATCTTAAAGACATCCAGGTCAGTCTTTGGCTAGTGAGCAGTTTAACTCATCCTAACATTACAGTAGCTGTTGGCTGGTGTGGCACTTAGCAAACATCCTCAGGAAGTTGAGATCTTGATGTGGTAAATTATCGGTGCGGCCCACACTGTTTGTGACTCATAGTTCTTCAGTTATTGGATAAAACTGGTTGGTAACTTACAACTAACACTTGCGGAAACCTTTGTGTCAAGTATGGTTTCTTTAGTATGTAATTATTTGAGATTTTGTTTTTTCTAGGGAGACATAAGAAAGAAAAAAGACAGTAGAAGATTAAAAAATCTGGGTTTGTTGTAACAACAAAGAAAATGTTCAATTGTATTTATGTTTTCTTTGAATTTCAGTATTTGTCACACACACGCACACGCACGCACACACGCACGCACACACGCACGCACGCACGCACACACACACACACACACACACTCTGTAAAGGTTCTCGGTCATCCAGGTCATAGTTATCCAAAGAAGGTTAAAGTCAAGGGCAACTGGACTTGGTTGAAGATACCAGAAGACGTTTTGTCCCTCATACCTCAGAGACTTCTTCAGTTCTGACTGAGTAGTAGGAAACTAACCTTTTTAACCTCTGTGGAGTCCTTTGGTTTTTTGAAATAATCCTAAAATCACACATTTGCTATAGAGACATGTGATTAGTTCATTTGCTTTCACACCACAAGCAAAAGGTCCACCCCTTTCAAGCCGTCTGGGTGCGCTTGTTTAGTCACCAGAGTTGACAGCTTTCACATCAGCCCAAACGAACCGTAGGTAAGGGAGTTTTTGAGTCTAAAAGCTGAAGACACAATCCCAAAACCAGGGACGTGCACAGACATTTTGGTGGGCAGGGGCTCTTCTCAAAAAAGTTTTTAAACAAAACAGTAAATACATTAACACAACTCTGACTTCCTTTCAATTTATTTTAATTCCCTCACACTCACACAATTGTTAAATACTCAACATTTTTACTTTTCTACAAAATAATAAGTTCACACAGAGACCACTGTTTTCTTTAGTATTCACTATAGGTTTATCACAGGAGCAGGCAACAGCAAAGGAAACTGTGCCACAATATGCATAATTTAAATACTTTAAGTACTTTTTGTTTCACAAGCAAGAAGCCAAATGAGTAAAGATAACTTTCAGCTTCACACAGCCAAGCAACAGAATACTGAATTGCCTGAATACATGAATGTACTAATCAAATGCATTATTATTGTTGCTATTATATTACACTTACCACACACACACACACACACACACACACACACATACACACGCACACACACACACACACACACACTCACACACTCTAACTGACATGGACTTAGTTTCACATTTGAGAAATGCTGTCTGTTGTATGCTGATAGATCTTGATACAAACTAATAGAATGGATAGTTATCAGATGAGGAGCCTACCATCAAAACTATGAAGTTACTGTTCAAAGAAGGACACTTTCTCATAGTAATCAATTTTGAGACTCTGGTCTATTTTGCTTCTGTGTCTTCTTTTACTGTAATGGAAATAAAACTTCAAGAATACACATTTAGTTGGTGTTGGTTTTAAGCCTGCTACCCTCCATCTGTTTGCATAGATTTCTTCTAAATGAACCAAAACAAGCTAATCTGCATATTTACATAGAACATTTCAGAGGAAAATACTAAATATGCTTTAGTAATTTTGTTTATCCCATTCACCTGCAGTGACTTGTCAAATGTGTGCAAATTAGTGCATGTTAATTAGTCAATGCCTAATTTGCATATGAATGTGGCGATTGTGATGACGTTTTTTACTGTATTCACCTGTAGTGTCTCCATTCAGTACAGTACATCAGCCTGTATGGCCATGAGATATTGCCTTAGCTAAACTTCAGCTAACTTATTGCATTAGCTCAGCTCATGTGTCACGCATGTTAGCAAGTAGGCCTATATTGGCCTTTTGCCTTTTGTTTTGTCTTTTGCTTTTTCACTGGTAGTTTAGTCTTTTGTTCATACACTCACCTCCACACAAGCCAGAAGCTGGGAGGGGCTGCTGTCTGTCTGTCTGTGTGTTGTGCTGCTGCGGGAGACACGAGCGAGGGAGAGAGAGGGCATCGAACTCAATGTCTCATCTTCCCACCTGATATTTATTTTCCCAGTATATGTTTGTTTGACAGGGAAGCTGAGCGAAAACAGGAATAAATATACTGTATCGGAGTCGGCGGTATAGGGGGGCATTAGGGGGCAATGCTCCCCCAAAGCCTTTTATGCCCCCGCAAAAAGAATTATGATATAACTTACAAAATGATTAATTTAATTCACATTTCAGTTAGGAATAATAAAATACATTTACAAACAGTTACTTTGTTGAAAACATCACAAAGTTAACATAAAATTCAGTGTGGCTCTGTGAGGAAATCTCCCTGCTTCCCCCCCTCCCGATGCACTTGCACGTTAGTATGTGCATGAAATGACTCTGAGTTAGCGGGAGATACCTGGCGGCAGTGCACATATCAAAACAAAGCTCCAAAATGGACGCTAGAAAATGGTTCCAAACCCAGCTGCTTCATCCACGCCTATAAACCCCAACTCTGAATCTCAAATGACTGTAGGCCTAAATTCTACTACATCCACACGTCAATAAACGAGTCTACTGACAGCAAGATCAAGAAAGCCCGGCTAGTTCGTGGCTCCGCGGGCTGCAGAGGTCTGTTTTTTTCATTGTCATTTTAAGCTGGCCTAACCCAGAAAACCACACTTATCTGTAACTACATCAGCCTAGGTCAATGTGCTTGCAGATAAGGTTAAGCACCCTGTGTTGCAATGGGGAACCAAACGCTCATTTCAGTCATTTTGGAGACATCAACTATTGACCTATTCTGTCGTTCAGTTCAAGCCCCAACTGATGCTGACTCATATGACATCCCTTGAGGACATTTATCAAATTTCACACAGCTCACTCTTCAGACACAAAATGCTGTGTACAACAGTTTTTTTTTTGGTTGTTGTTATTTAACATATGTACAGGTGCTGGTCATATAATTAGAATATCATCAAAAAGTTGATTTATTTCAGTAATTCCATTAAAAAAGTGAAACTTGTATAATGTATACGTTCATTCCACACAGACTGATATATTTCAAGTGTTCATTCCTTTTAATTTTGATGATTATAACTGACAACTAATGAAACCCCCAAAATCAGTATCTCCGAAAATTAGAATATTGTGAAAAGGTTCAATATTAAGGTTCAATTATATGACCAGTAGTAGTAGTAGTAGTAGTAGTAGTAGTAGTAGTGGCAGCAACAGAACTTATGAGAGAAAAATGGAAACAATATGGGACAAAGGTGCCCGGCCAGGCTTGTAACCAAGACACTGTGGTTATTTTGTAAGGGAGAAGATAAACTGTTTCTCATTACCTCTTACCACTCAAATTAACTAATGGCCTTGCAGTCACAAGCCCCCATATGTAACATCTGGGCTCCTGTCTCTCCATTGTCAGGGCCTGCAGGGAACTGAGGAGATGACAACAGCACATCGTAGCTGGTGGCTTCAAACAAAATTAGAATTCTCCTGTCAGAAAACATCAGAGGTTGTTCCAGAGTAATTTAGGGGGCCATTTAAATTTTCTGGCTGTCCTAAAGGCAATTCTGCCTCATTACATTGTTTACTGAAGAGCACTACAGAAAAGACAGGCAACAGAAACGAGCTGACAGACTACAAAGGTCACGAGTCCATTGAGACAAGATATGCGCTGTGCTTACAAACCTGAAAGCTAGATTGCATGAAGATATTGTTGTTTAGACCCATATGCAAACTTTTATTTCCCATTTGTGTTTCAGTCTGCTTGTATCACACAGCCTGAATGCAGGTTGATCATATTTCCATTTAGCTTGTACGCAATCCTCCCTAACCGCAACGCTGGTCTGTGTTCTTCAAGTAAACGCATAATCGTTTGTTTGTTCTAGAATTCATGAGTTGCTTGAATTGTGTTGAAGTTTTCACGAACTCAGATAGTTGAATGAAGCAGCTGTTAAATGTTTAAGCCCGGGGCTCAAACTGAATAAAATCACTCTCACTCTGTCAGACAGATTCAATAGAATATTGTTCTGCTGTCATGTAAGAACTCCACAGAAAAGAGACCGCTGGTGCATTTTTAGGGGTGCTAGTCCATTGTTTAGGAATCACTGCGTTGGCATAAATGTTCTCCAACTTAACTGTGTGACTAACCAGATTATTCGGCTGACATATGTGACGTAAAGGCACATTTTTAGCAAGTTTATTGCATTCCTTCAAGTTTTATTGTGTCATACACAGTACAGTGTAGAGTGAAATGCTTAGGTGCCTAGCTCCAGAACTAGGGATGCTTTAAAATTCTTGGCCGAAGCCAAAACCGAATATAATGAAAAACTTTATAATGAATAACGAACAAGGTGTTTTACATTACTTTCTATTTATTTTGCCTTTTTAATTTTTTTTACCATTGCATAAATTGAATAATCAAAATGTGCTTTTTTTCTCAGTGTTTCCCACAGGATTTGGAGAGACTATGGTCTGGTAAAGTAAATTACATGTGTCCATTTACTTTGTAAAGAGAGAAATTAACAACTCAGCAGAACAGTGTCTGCAAATGAAGTATAGGTTACATTTTTTTAAACGTTTAGAGTTGTTAATATTTTATTACACTTAGTAGGCTAGAAGTATCATTCATTGAGATTCAGCTAAAAGATGTGGTGATTACCGCGTTTGATCAATGAGCACAGCAAAGTGTCAGAAAAGGACTTTTAGAGGTGGATGTACCTACAACATCTGCAAGAATGTTGTAGGCTACCTGCCGAAATTTGCATCCACCTCTTTTTTCTCAGCATGAATGAGCGTTACCAGCCGCAAGGTGCATGCAATGCTCAGCAGGCAGGCAGAATTCGGCACAACAACGGCACTCCAGCTGGCCTTGGTATTTGATGCTTCTGCTGCGACCTGTGAAAATTCGATCTCCACTCTAAAACATGTGTTCTCCGAACACAGGAGAGCTTCACACCATACTAGTTTAACGCTTCTCAAGAAGTTCCAATCAGTTCCAATTCTAACTGTGAGTTCAATGTAGGGTTTCATGTAGGCCGGTTGTTAGTGTATTTATCTAGGTTCTCCGGTAGTCTATTATCCTATGTTGCCTACTGTCAAAGTGCACTATTTTGTGTTGTCTGTTTTCTAGACTATCAATTTAGTAGGCCTATTTAGGCTAGTTATTTTTTTCAGTTATGCGCTGTCCATTGTCCTGAAATGTCTCTCCCCCCATGGAGAAAGAGCTGTTTTATTTCTTTTTGATAATGGAAATTGTAAAATCTCTGTGTAAGTTGTGAGTGTGTTTGTATGGTGTTATGTAGAGCAAACTAGAATTAAGATGCCTCTCTCCTGTCAGTGAGATTAATTAATCTTAAAGTTAGAATTAATTTTGTTTATAATAGAGCCGGTTTAGGAGGAGTTGGTTTGCATCAGGCTAGTCACTTACAGATATGGCAGTAGGGCAGTAGCGATAATAACTAGCCTGTAGGATATCCGAAAAAATTCCCCATTACTAGTGCCCAGCCATTGAAAATAATTGCCCCCTTGCTGAGCTCAGTCTGACGCCGACTCTGTACTGTATATTCATTTATTTAAAAACAACAAAGGACAGTTGAGGAAGAAAAAGGGCAGGTGCTGTCCCTTTTTTGTGTGCACGTGCCTGCCCAAAACGAAAGTTCACCGTCTTGTGCCTGCTGTAAAACACACAACACTGCGCACATCCGCTCTGTTAAAGGCTGCTCCCTCCCACTTCAATGTAGGAAAAGCGTTTCTAGGGTAAAAAAAATGTTTCAAAATGCCAGTTATTGTGATACAAACTCTAAAAACACTTAATAAATGTAATAAACAAAGTTTTTGGTTTGGTTTCAACATTAGAGGTTACACTTTTGCATGCTGATGAATTATTCTGTAGCGATTTTTGTCGTTTTCTGCATCAATTTATGGTGGAAATATTTTCGTTTTCATTGCTCTGCTCATTTGTTACTGAGGCTCAGTGTGCGAACTATCCCATAGCTTTTTTTCCCATGTGTCTAACGTGCGGCTGTTTGGTCAGCACCAGAGATCGATTGGCAGCTTTCACATCTGCCCCAACGAACCGTAGATGGTGTTCGTTTTATCAGAACCAAACAGCTTAGGTGTGAAAGCTGGTTTAAATGACAGGTGAATGAAAACAATAATCAATAAAACTTATGGCGTTTTACAAGTGGAATGGGAAGCCCTTTTACACACAAGTGGTTCATAAAATGTTGATCTTTTTAAATTAAACTACAAACAGAAGTCTATCGCATAGGTTATTACTACTCTAGCTTATTGACAATGGGTTTGAGTTTCTATTAATAGCCTTTATTGTTCCACCTGCTTCTTTTGATGATCGGTAACTTAGTAACTTCAGCCCCATAACCTATAGCTGCTGTAGTCTGATGTAGCAACACTTACCAATAATGAAGTTGAAGATTGATGATCCAAAAACTGAAGACACAATCCAAAAACGAAAGTTCAACGTCTTGTGCCGCAGGTGATTAACACAACCCCACACATCCGCTCAGATAACGGTCCACCTCAGTAAGGTTATTTATCGCAGGAGAGTTTGTTTTAAGTTGGTAATTTGACAGATTTTCACTCAAGATCCAGTGGCGTCTCCTTGCTCAGTTTCACACAGTGTTAACAGAATAGGGGTGGTACGCTCACCTCCAAGGGCTTGTTTGCTTAGGGACCATCAATAAATTACTATAGCTCCTTTTCCACTGCATGGTACCAGCTCGACTCGCCTTTGTTTGGTTTTCCATTGTGGAAAAGTTTGACCTGTAGCTGCTTCCAGGTACTTTTTTTCGTATCACCTCCGTCGAGGTTCCAAGTGAGCTGAGGCGACGTGACTTGAAAACACAGCAGACTGCTGATTGGTCAGAGAGAATGGTCACTATTTAGGCTACTGCATCCTCATTGCGTGCGCCAGACAGAGGCCAGCAACAGAAAGTTTTATATTTTACATTTTTTGTACCTTCATCACTAAATCCACTTCTGAGAAGTGCAGCTGTGTAGATGTTGAAAGTTTTCAGAGTTGAGGAGCGTGTGAGGCCGGCCAGCCGCCCGCTCACAGTCACACAGACAGCAACAATGGCAGAGGAAAACACAGCTGGAAGGTTTTCATACCGCTTATCTGTCTTTACTGTCTGAGGAAACGTTTTAACTTAAAAAAGAGAAAGCTGTGTGGATCGCTGGTGTGTCACATTGAACATTACGTAGTGGCAGTTGTGTGTGATGTGGCTATGACGACCAGTTACAGTGAGGAGATCTATCTCTGGGTACTATCTGCAATGGAAAACTGAGCACGGCCAGTCGAGTCAACAGTTTGTGTGTAATGTGATTGAAGGACTCCAAGCCAGTGCCAAATTGTAGATCTAGACTGGACGAAATTTAATGAAAAAATTGATTTTTTTCATTCATGATTCAGGAACTCCAAACCTATGCCGAATTTTATTAGCCTACTACACTGGACAAATGACACATTCCCTTAGATTTGAGTGCAGAGTGCATATTCTATTTTATATTAATATTTAATATTTTTAAAGATTTTTTTTTTAGTAGCTTTCCTGTCATGTGAACCAGGGACTCAAATTTATATTAATATTTATTCACATTTTACGGAATAAATGCTTTTTCCAATAACTTCCATGATAGGTGACTTGTGGGCTCTGATGAAATTTAAGCTCGCTAAACATTTTTAAAAACTTAACATTCAGAGTGAAGTGAAATAGTCCAATCAGTTAGGAAAGCTCTAGCCTGTGAGTAAGTGAACCTTTAACTGATTTGATAAAAAGATCAAATTCCACACTGTTTTTGGAAAACTGTTTGGCAGAAACTGCCTACAGATTAAGCAAAGAAGTCAGTTAAAAGTCCATGCGTTTGGGCCCACAATAATAAATTAGGCTACCATGTTTTTGACAACCGCTGCAAAATTCCTAATTGAGCCAAAATGTGACAACATGTGTGTGTGCGTGTGTGCATCTATGAGTTTCACCAAGGTATTACTGGTGGCTGCAACCACAGGAACAGGTTTTTCCCTCTAATTGGTAGAGGGAGTGTCCTTGCTGTTCCGGGAGGTAGCCTAACTTTTAATATTTTGCACAATATTTACTATTTGTTTAATATCTTTTATGATTTGTTTTCATTCATTTCTAACAATCTTTACTGTTACATTTGATTTTGTAAATTATAATTTAAAAAAAAATCATTTTGTAAATAAATTATTGTATTAACTTTAATTAGTATCACTGACACAGAAGCTATTGAAAAACTGATGATTTTACCATAACACTAATAAAACAATAGTAATTTATTTACGGTCCCTAAGCCAACTCCCGGTCGTTAACAGCGGACCCACCGCCCTTACTGTCAACACGGGGTGAAACAGAATGTGCTT
The DNA here is from genome assembly GCF_014851395.1 of Micropterus salmoides. Classification (NCBI taxonomy): domain Eukaryota; kingdom Metazoa; phylum Chordata; class Actinopteri; order Centrarchiformes; family Centrarchidae; genus Micropterus; species Micropterus salmoides. Next base: position 36,655,610 of record NW_024042261.1, read on the forward strand.
CTCCATCCATCCATCCATCGTCAACCGCTTATCCTGCGTACAGGGTCGCGGGGGGGCTGGAGCCAATCCCAGCTGTTATCGGGCGCAAGGCGGGGCACACCCTGGACAGGTCGCCAGTGCATCGCAGGGCAGAATGTGCTTCTCAAGTCTCTTAATTGCAAGTTTCCCTCACTTGCAACTTTTTGTTGCGTCTTAGTCCCGCCCACCGGGGATGCATTGAGAGAAGCAAGCACACCATGCCAGGAGAGAAGGAACGAGGGAGTATGTTTTTAGAGACATGAGAAGTCCTTTTCTCTGAAGCATGAAGCGACGTCCGTTTCTGATGACGGCTGGATCAGCTAATGCAGCTGTCAGTATCAGATGGCTTCAACAGCTGAAGAGACTTTTGATGGAGTTTGTGTGTGCACACCTGTGCACTGTGCTGAGATCACAGAGCTGAATGTTTTCTGTCTGTATTTGCTATATTGTCCTTCTCAGCAGAAATTGCAGAATGCGTTTATATTATTTATTAATTATTTGCATGTTTTTATTAATATTGATTGTGTATTAATTAGGTCTATTGGATAACCCAGAATATGATCACGGGGTCCTTTGATTTATTAGGCTAAATATTTCAGTGGAAATTGCAATGCTGTAGGCGTAACTCAATCAAAGCCTGCACTCACTTTTAGGCTTTCACCCCGCGGAAAGCCTAAAAGTGAGTGCAGGCTTCGTCCAGTAATACAGTCCCCTCCAAAAGTATTGGCACGGTAAGGCAAATTCCTTTGTTTTTGTTGTTCACTAAAGACATTTGGGTTTAAGATCAAAAGATGAGTATGAGACAAGAGTTTTTCAAAGAGCTGAAAGAGAATTTCAGCTTTTATTTCCTGGCATTCTTCATTGTGATGCTATTCCAGGCTTTTACCGCAGCTTCTTTCACTTCTTGTTTGTTTCGGGGTGTTTCTCCCTTCAGTCTCCTCTTAAGGAAGTGAAATGCAGCTCTATTGGGTTAAGGTCAGGTGACTGACTTGGCCAGTCTAAAACCTTTCACTTTTTTCCCCTGATGAAGTCTTTTGTTTTTTTTGGCAGTGTACTTTGGGTCACTGTCCTGCTGCATGATAAACTTCCTCCCCATTAGCTTCAATGCATTTCTCCATAAACTGGCAGACAAAATGTTTCTGTCCACTTCTGACTTCCTTCTGCTGCTACCATCATCAGTTACATCATCAATAAATATTAATGAGCCTGTTCCAAAAGCAGCCATGCACGCGCAAGCCATGACATTACCTTCACCATGCTTCACAGATGTGCTTGTACGCTTCGGATCAGAAGCACTTCCTTTCTTTCTCCACACATTGGCCTTTCCATCACTTTGCTAGAGATTAATCTTGGTCTCATCAGATCTCATCAAATTTCAATCTAGTCTTCTGATTCTTGCTGCTGATGAGTGGTTTGCATCTTGTGGTGCGGCCTCTATATTTCTGCTCTCTGAGTCTTTTTCCAACAGTGGATTGTGATACCTTCACCCTGCACTGTGGAGGTCATTGCTGATGTCACTTCCTGATGTTTTGGGGGTTTTCTTCACAGCTCTCATGATATTTCTGTCATCAGCTACTGTTGTTTTCCTTGGCCGACCTGTTGGACGTCTGTTGCTCAGTACACCAGTAGTTTCTTTTTCAGGACATTACCGTTCCAATACCTTTGGAGGGGACTGTATAGGCTACTGTCTATGGACGCTTTGCAAGATGGCGGTGCAGAACAAATTCCGGTTTGAGCGAGGAGCAAGGAAACGACAAATTGAGAAGCAATTTATTATAAGTATAAGATCTTCTTTTTCCCTGTCTCCATTCAAGCTTCAAATGCCAATAGCAGAAGGAGGTAACCACCTTATTGATGTTGGGGGGATGGTTGACGATGATCATGTCAACAAGAGATTGGGGCAATTATGTTATGTGTATATTGGTTTTTGAATGTACTGAGATGTATTATATCTATCTGTGGTATCTTATTTGCAGTGAATATACTTTATCTAGTGTAAAAGTTGTTCAAAATATCGTATCGGTAGTGTGAGATATTTATTGTGGTGCAGAATATTAGTAGTGTAATATATTGTAGCAGGCCTACATATAGTTCATTCATAGTGTTGACCTCTCAGTCGGACTAAGACAGATACGTTGGGTAATGATGATGTACATCACACTATTTTACGTTTTCAGTACTAGGGTTAATGTGTTTGTATATTATTTATGGGCCTGGGTAGCAATAGTGGTCACTTATGACCTGCTTCAGATAAGCTATGACAACGACGTTGCATTGGCGTAAGGAACCTAGCATAGGTTCACTGTTGTGTGTTTCTGTATTATACTGATTGTCTATGTCATTTTGTTGATATTTGTTGTGTGCCAACATGCCTGCTGCCGCACAAATTGCCCACTTGGGGCAAATAATAAACTGATTGATTGAGTTTATGTTGTACACAGACCCTTTGAAATCCCTCACAAACGACTGGATTTCTATAAAAGATGCTACAGCTTTCTGTGCTGGTGCTGACATTAATAGTAGGCCTTGTGTACATAATTAATAACTGTTTGCAACACTGATGTGCTGACTTTATTGTCCTATTTACATTTCTGAAAAATCATATTAAAACATATAGTTACAGATGTTATATGTAATAGGATATCCGGTTAAATTAATGTAATTATCAATGTTTTTAAGAATCTGGAGGTAAGTATCAAAAGACAAAGTAAGTTGTTGTCACACTGTCTTCATTAATTCAATGCCTGCATTTTCATTTTTAATTCAGCCCTTCGTTACAACTTACCCCGCACTCCCCTACAGTAGCTGTTGGCTGCTGTGGCTAACATCCTCAGGAAGTTGAGATGTTGATGTGGTCATTTATGGGTATAGTCCACACCGTTTGACTCATAGTTCTTAAGTTATTAGATAAAACTGGTGGGCAACTTACAAGTAACACTTGGGGACTTCAGTTCTATGACAGACAGCTGATGAGATTCTTGGATCAAACACACACACACACACACACACACAAACAGCAATGATGTTAAATAATAGTGTTCAACAATTGAAGTGTTGAATAAAAAGCTTTCAATGCAAGATGTTGCTATCTATTGCTTATCTATAATGTTACTGTTGACCCCAGCTTATGTTGGGCGCACAACTAACCCAGACTATGGGGTGACATTTTGAGTCCCCATTCCCTTGCCTCACAGTGGTTTGGTCTACTGCCTGCTTTATTCCGGTGGGAGAAAAGTTTGAATCCTTCAGTAGTTGTGGAACTCCAGTAATGTTAATTAGGCTGGCAGGGCTGTTTTCTGCACTTGAGACATTGGATGAACTGATTATTTTGTCTTTAATACAGATGATGACAAAAAGTTATGATAGGCCTAACGATTATTTTTCGGTGAGCCCACTATTTTATTATAACATTATCTTGCTTGTTTGGTAGCTTGTTGGATTATAGGTCACCTTCTACAGCTAGAGATGCGCCGATTGATTAGCTAGAGACTCAAATAGGCCGTTTTTTCTCTGACCAGTGACCAGGGCCAAGCAAATTCAAATATACAATTTTCACATTGAATGTTACAAACACGCTGCACTGGGCCATGTTTTGTGTGCGCACACACAGTAACCTCATGTCACAGCCACACACACACAGGCTAAAACATGTCTTGTGTGTGGAAGTTATTCACTAAAGTGAAGAAAACGCAACGCTCACTATTTATATCTGCAGAGAAACACACAGAAAGAGACGAGTTCTTGTATCACGTTAGTAGACAACGATGGATAGGCCTATTTTAAAACACGGACCAGGTAAAGCAACAGTGAACATAGCTGTTGGAGATGAAATTCATATCACGGTGGTCTCAATCGATAATTAACAACAAGCCTCCTCCACAGACGGCTTATCTTCTGCTTTGAAAACGGTATCGCGGGTGAGAAAATACCAAACGCAAGTTGTCTTTTAGATATAACTGCTGATAAATAAAGTCAGAGCAGAGAGAGAGAGAGAGATGGACAGGTGTTGGTGTGTGCATGTGTGTCTTACTGGAAAAGCAAGGTGAGCAGATTATGTGGAGAATAAAGTAGAATTAAAATGGTGAGATTAGAAATAGGATAAAGTATTCTTTCAAATGGCCTAGTTTATAGGCAACTGCAATTTATTTTCCATTGTATTACAGGCTATGACAGCTCCTTCCAGTGAAAATGCAAATGTTATTTAATATTCAACGTTTCATTATGACCATACAATTAAATGGACACTAGTGAGAATAGCCAATTTGTAAACTGGTTGTGATGGGGATCCTAATAAAAACAGATTTTCCAGTAAAAAGTTACAAAAATGTTTGTGTATGCTGAAAGAAAATCAGAATCGGCCAAAATTTTAAACTTTAAGAAATCAGTAACTAGAATAAGCCAGGAAAAATGTAATCTGTGCATCTCTTACTACAGCTAGTAGCCTACAGCGATAGGCCTGTGTGTGAACCTCTATTAGGCTAATACGCTAGGTCTACCCTTGTTTTGGGATTTGTGCATGATGATGTTGTGGCAGATTAGTTGGCCTGCTGCAGTTAAATATGTAAGTCAGAGACGTCCTCTGTTCCAGAAAAACCTAAAATACTATGTGGAGGACGCAAGTTAATCAAGATAAAATGACTGCATGGTGAACCTATGAACCTAAGTCATTTAAAGTATTGCTTTGTGTTGTTGGCCAGAAAAATAGTCCTAAGACTTCCCTCTGTGTACACATATCCTATACAAGTACAATTTTGGCTGTATTTGTGTCCTCCAAAATTACTCTTCAGTAATCTGTTAGATGATATTTACGCCCATCTCTTTGTACCACATTTTGAACGCACTGGCTTAGAAGAGCTCCAAGATCCAGACAGAGTCACACAATTTTCAGTAGATTGATTAATAAGTAGCCTAGTTAGGCTGTTAGGCCTAATCCTAAAATCACACATTTACTAAAAAGACGTGGTTCGTGCGTTTTCTTTAACACTCCCAGAGCACCCTTTTCAAGCAGTCTGGGTGCAGTTTGTTCTGCCTTTCACAACAGCCCAAACAAACCGAAGGTTAGGCATTGCGCCAGTGTTGGTTTTTATCAAAACACCCCACAACCCTGCACATCCCCTCCACTAATGGCCACCTCCCTCTGGTCTTCAATGTAGGAAAAGCGTTTCTAGTGTGTAAAAATATATTTTCTGTTTAGAAAATGTTTCAAAATGTCAGTTATACAAACTCTAAAAACACTTAATAAATGTCATGCTTCAACTAGCACCAACAATCACAAAGTATTTGGTTTTGTTTCAACAGTAGAGGTTACACTTTATGTTTTTCATGCTGATGAATTATTCTACACCGATTTGTGTCATCTGCATCAATTTAACGTAGGCCTAAATATTTTCTTTTTCATTGCTCTGCTGATGTGTTACTTAGGCTCAGTGTGCGAACTATCCCTGTCCAACTATTTGATCAGCACCATAGATCGATTGACAGCTTTCACATCTGCCCCAACGAACCACAGGCGATGATGTTCGTTTTATCAGAACCAAACAGCTTCGTGTGAAAGCAGGTTTAAATGAAAGGTCAATTAAAAAAAGGAACAAAGAAATACAGAGCAAGAGAGTTAAAATGTCGAAGAATGCGTTGGCACAGGAAGCTTTAGGACAGTGTAAAAGCCGCTGAACCACAAAGCTTCAAAGCACAAAGCACAATAATCAATAAAACTCGCCAACCAGGAATTGTGGCGTGGTAACTGCGCCACCGAGATCCACTACAAACCATCAACAGGAAGTATTCTATTTTTATTTTTTACAAGAGAGGTGGGCAGCCCTTTTATACAAAAGTGGTTGATAAAATGTTGATCTTTTTTTTTATTAATTAAATTTAATTAAACTACAAGTATATCGCATATTAGGCTGCTACTCTAGCCTGAGTTTTTATAGCCTATCTATTGTTCCCTGTCACCTGCGTCCTTTGATAATAAGTTAACTTAATAACTTTAGCCCCATTTAGCTGCTGTAGCCTAGGCTACTGTATGCCACACTTAGGCTATCAAACACAAACTTGTGAAGTTGAAATTGGATAATCCAAAAACCTGTCTGCACATGATAGGCTACTCAACCCTGCACATCCGCTCAGATAACGGTCCACCTCTGTAATATTATTCACCACGGTGACGCAAGGCAAGGCAAGGCAAGGCAAGGCAAGGCAAGGCAAGTTTATTTGTATAGCACATTTCAACAACAAGGTAATTCAAAGTGCTTTACACAAAACATAAAAGCAACAGGGAAATATAAAAAAGTTTAAAAGCAACATAGGGAAATTGAAAAAATAAACATTAAAAAGCTAAAAACAAAGAAAAAGAAAACAGGACAGTAAAAGTTACAGTGCAGTGTAAGTTATCAATCTACTAGTTAAAGGCAGTGGTAAAAAGAAAAATCTTAAATATTTAATTAAAAGCTATGGTAAAAAGAAAAGTCTTCAGTCTTCATTTAAAAGAACTGGCAGTTATCTGGGAGTTTGTTCCAGATATACGGAGCATAATAACTGAACGCTGCTTCTCCTTGTTTAGTTTTGAATCTGGGGACAGAAAGCAGACCTGATCCCAGACAACCTCAGAGGTCTGGATGGTTCGTAACGAAGCAGAAGATCGGAAATGTATTTTTGCCCTAAACCATTTAGTGCTTTATAAACTAACAGAAGGATTTTGAAATCAATTGTTTGACATACAAGAAGCCAATGTAAAGACCTCAGAACTGGAGTGATGTGATCCACCTTTTTGGTCTTAGTGAGGACTAGAGCAGCAGCGTTCTGAATCAGCTGCAGCTGTCTGATGGATTTCTTAGGGAGCCCTGTAAGGACACTGTTACAGTAGTCGAGTCGACTGAAGATAAATGCATGGATAAGTTTCTCCAGGTCTTGCTGAGACATAAGTCCTTTAATCCATGATATATTCTTCAGGTGATAGTAGGCTGACTTTGTAATTGTCTTAATGTGGCTCCTCAAATTCAGGTCTGAGTCCATGACTACACCAATATTTCTGGCTTGATTTGTGGTTCTTAACATTACAGATTGAAGTCGAGCACTGACTTTCAATCGTTCCTCCCTGGCTCCAAAAACAATAACTTCAGTTTTATCTTTGTTCAATTGAAGAAAATTCTGGCACATCCAGCCATTGACCTGCTCAATACAGTTACTCAGCACCCGTATGGGATCATATTCCCCTGGTGAAATGGTTATGTAAATCTGTGTGTCATCTGCATAATTATAGTAACATATTTTGTTGTTTTTCATAATCTGAGCCAGCGGAAGCATGTAAATGTTAAACAAAAGATGCCCCAGAATGGAGCCTTGGGGAACTCCACATGTCATTTTTGTCAGCTCAGATGTGTGATTACCTATAGACACAAACCCAGTTTTCAAGTCTGACCGTGTCGAATGCAGCACTGAGATCCAATAATACTAAGACTGAATTTCTGCCACTGTCAGTGTTTAAATGGATGTCATTGAAGACCATAACAAGAGCCGCCTCAGTGCTGTGGTGTGGTCGAAAACCTGACAGGAAGACATCAACACAGTTATTTAGTGCCAAGAAAGCACTAAGCTGTTGAAAAACAGCTTTTTCAATGATTTTACTTAAAAATGGGAGAGTTTGATATGGGCCTATAATTGCTCATTAGTGAACTGTCTAGATTGCTCTTTTTTAAGAGTGGCTTAATGACTGCAGTTTTTAGGGCCAGTGTTTTTGGTGATGATGTCAGAGAAGAAGACCGCCTTACATTTCTCAGTTCTAAATTATAAATGCGAAGTCGCTCTTTTCGACACTCTCTTCTTTGAGTTCTAACCAGCGTGGCATTTCTCCATGGAGATCTTCTCTTACCAGAGACCACCTTCACCTTGGCTGGTGCAATGGCATCAATAACATTTGTAATTTTAGAACTGAAATTATCTACAAGTGTTGTGCCCTTAAGAAGAGGAAAAGTAACGGGACAAGGTTGAAGAAGCACGCAGCTCTCGCCTTCACTCGTCTGTATTGAATGAGTTTTTGAACAATGTATACAAAAAAACCCATACATTTCTATATTCATGCACTCATCAGATTCAGGACCACGGTCACAATTATCTTAATGCATTCTAAATTACCCTATGAAATGTGAATCATTTAGCCAAAGTTTAAATGACATTTTAATACTCCTTTTTAAATGAATTCCCACAGAACACTAAAATGAATTATACTTTTAACATTATTCATTGTCTCCGCATGTCATGAACTCACACACACAGTAACAAATACACAATAAACCTTACTGCTGAAATATGTGGACGTAGCAGTAGCTCGCTTAAAACGACAAAGTTAACGCTTGGACATGGAGGGACTCGAGCCATGACGTCTCTGGCTGCTAGCATAACGTTACACATCTTCCCAGTTAGCACGAAACTCTAAATATACACATGCAAAACCGTTTCTTTTACTCATATAAAACCACAGTAACATAAGGAAATATACTATCAACATGTGTTACAAGTTTATATTGCGTTGTGAGTGGTAATTACCTTAAGAAAGGGGAAAAGTAACGGGAGAAGGTTGAAGAAGCACGCAGCTCTTGCCTTCACTCGTCTGTATTGAATTAGGAAGAGAAGCACGATCCCCCTACTGGAGCCCCGAGGCATTACCAACACATCGATGAGCAATTAACCCACACAAACAAGGATCAGCATTACCTGCATTCCACTTCTTAGTATTACTCGCTGTATAGTTTCTAATATTCTAAACATTAATATAACAACTACTGTAAATGTAATTTCCTGAAAAGGGAATACTGTAATAAACTTAAAAATGGGTTTACTTTTCAAATAGATTACTTGGTATCAAAATGAGTTATGAACTATATTGCCACATACCACTTGTCACACAAGCTCATTGACTGAGACCCGTGACAGGGCGGGTGTTGAAGAGAAAGCCTGAATAAATTTTTCACTAGTGCTTTCAGTGATATGCCATTTTTTTGATTACCTCTGTTTGTATATTTGTGTGCACGCAGATAGCACTCTCAAAGAAAACACAGGAATGATCAGAGAGAGCAACATCAGTCACCACAACCTTGGAAAGTCCAAAGTGTGCCCCTTATTGTGCGTGGGCTCCGTCACATGTTGGGTCTGTCCATAATTATCAAGAACACAACATAGTTCTTTAGTCCCTCTGTCCTGGGGGTTGTCAACATGGATGTTAAAATCATCAGCAATAACCACACAGTCAAAGTCAATACAGATTATAGACAGCAGTTCACCAAAGTCATCAAAAACGTTTCCACAGTATTTAGGGGGCCTTTAGATATTTAGAAAAATAGCTCGAGAAGAGGAATTCAGCTGAAGAGCCACATGTTCAAAAGAAGCAAAATTCCCATAAGACATCTTTTTGCATTGGAGGGAGTCATTAAACAAAATGGTAACTCCACCTCCTCTCTTATGCACTCTAGCTTCACTCATGAAACTGAAGTTGGGAGGGGTAGACTCGATAAGGACAGCTGCACTGTTATCTTGGTCCAACCAAGTTTCAGTTAAAAACATGAAATTAAGATTGTGAGTGATTATAAAATCATTGATTAAAAATGTTTTTCCTGCCAAAGAACTAACGTTTAACAAAGCTAATTTTAGTGTGTTAAAAACATTATCTGGCCCACTTTTTTTGACAGGCTGCGGCTGACGAGGAATTAATACTAAACTTGCAGGATATGTTGAGTGTTTCCTGTTTCTTAACACATTCACCGTGCTTTTTCCATTACCTGTCAAGACAGGGATGGAGAATGGGAATGGGATGTCCTGGGAAGAGTCATGAGTGCTATTTTCCTTGTAGCCTGGACCCAGCACATATCAGACAGAGCTTACTGGGCTTTTTTTGTCAAACCTGGAGGACTTAGAACCAGTGGTGGAGGTGGACGGTGAGGGGGGATTAGGGTGGAGAAAATGGGAGTGGAGCGAGGGAAGGTGCGGGGAGTAAATTTGGTCCCAGCTCTAACCAGGTCTTCCATGTGATCAGTGAAGTCCAACAGGGGGGAGAGGGGAGAAAGGGTGTCTGGAGAGAAGGGTGACCTAGATGGGGATTGGGGGGGTAAAGGTGGTGAATACTCACTGTTTTCAGTGAGGGAGGTGGAGGCTCTTCCTCTTGGCTGAGATGTCTCCAGTGATCAGAGCTCTCTTCCGGCGGGGGCTGAGGAAGCTCTCCTTCAAGGTTTCTGGCGTGTTGTGTTATGTCTTCTTCTTGTTTTGATTCCTCTTGTCTCTTGTCCTTGGCAGAGGGAACAGATGAGTGACACAGAAAGTAAAACAGGTTGGGGCTAAACAATTTTACTCCTGACTTGTTAAGGCGAAGTCCATCTGCCTTAAAAAGATGTCTGCGGTCCCACAGAAAGTAAAAGTTTTCGATGAAATGCACTGAATGGACAGTACATACATCTATCTGCTGAATCTCTCAGCTCCTCTTTGGATTGGCAGTATAGGGCCACTGATAAACACCTCAGCATTCAAAGAGCTGACCGTGTTCAAGAGATTATTAAAGTCCGCTTTCAACACTTCAGACTGTTGCTTCACAACATCATTGGTCCCGATGTGCAGTATGATGTTTTTCACAGCAGGATGTTCAGCCACGATACGCAGGATTCTTTCTGCCCAGTCAGACACCATATCCTTCGGAAAGCAGAGTACTTTGGTGTTCTTACTGCACATGCTTCTTACATCGTTTACAGCAGAGTCACCCATAATCGGAGTTTGAGGCCCAGTCGTTAGCTTTCCCTGCAGCCTTTTACTTTCTGATTTGCTCTCAGTCCTTACCCTTCTGTGTGAGGACAGGATGTTATCCAGGTCATCAGACGGAGATCCAGGGTCCTGCAATAGTGGTGAAAATCTGTTCTGCTGTTGCACACTCGGTTGTTGGGGAGGTTTGTTGCTAACTCTCCCTTTCGCAGCTGTCCACGGCTGTGTCCTACTAAGAACAGGGGTTGAAGAGGTGCTCTGCGGCATCACAAATCTCAGGGCGCTGGGTTCTGCCTGTTACTCCTCCTCCCATTTCCCCAGGAAATGATTTACTCTTAGGCTTTGCACCAAGAGCGCTCCAGGGAGGACTCCCACTTTCAGATTTATTACCCAGGACACAGGCCTCCTGCTTCTTGGTAGTCTTGTTGGTGCTAATTAGCCGTGTGTTAGCATGCTCTTGTCCACTGTTTTGGGTCCATGGTAAAGTGGTGTCATTCCCACATAGTCCATTCACTTCCACATTCACTTCTAACCTGTGGATCTTGGTTTCCAGCACTGCAATTTTCTGTAGAAGTTTGTAGAAGTCGTCCGTGGAGAAGGGGGGCATCTTGCTGCTAATTAGCATTAGCTATAGCTCCAGTCACTGCAGTACAGGCTAGTGCTATTGATAGGCCGCACTCGCGTAGCACTAAGATCATAAAAGTATTAGGGCTGCAGCTATCGATTCTTTTTGTAATCGATTAATCTAGCACTTAATCAATCGATTAATTGGATAATTTGTTTGTGTGTGTTTTTAAACAACCAAAACAAATAATGTATAATGAAAATGATAAGGCTGTAAAATTAACTAGCGTTTGGCTTTTATTTCTCAAAAAAAACCAGAGGTATTTATTCCAACTCCAACATTTGGCTCCAAAACTAAGCCTATTTATTGCAATTTTACCCATTTAGTGTTTATAAGTGCCAGTGCCAACAATTATACATGTTTTACAGTAAATTGATTTAACTGTATTGTTATATAACATGTAAAACTTTGAATACAAACTTAAATAGTAAAGGCCATTTGGCCTTAGTTTTGTCTTCTTAAATACAACATTACAAAAAAAGAATTGCACCTTCTGCAAATTACGTGGTCAAATTACCAAATTATTATAATTTTTGAAATGACCGATCGTTTCGCTAGATAAGACCCTTATTCATCGTCTGGTGTCGTTTAAAGCCCTTTGAAGCTGCACTGAAACTGTCATTTGGACCTTGAACCGTCTGGTGCCCAGTGAAGTCCATTATATGGAGAAAAATCCTGGAATGTTTTCATCAAAAACCTTAATTTCTTTTCGACTGAAGAAAGAAAGATGTGAACATCTTGAATGACATGGGGGTGAGTAAATTATCAGCAAAAGTTTTTTTTAAAGTGAACTACTCCTTTAAATAGAAAAAAAAACAGCATTTTGTTTTTCACATAGGCTAGTTGAAGTATATTGGCACGTTTTGTAGTATTATATTTTTTGTTAATTTAAAATGTCTTCCCCAAAAGTACGAGTGGATTTGGAGAAGCAGGCTGGGGAGTTTAATTTTTTGTTGTTGTCTGTAACTATTTGGCAGACGTGACATACAAACAAGGTCTCGCAAAGACTGCAATACAATATTTGTTCCTCCATCACGTCCCGGTGTATACAGTGTACAGAGTATGCTGAAATTATTGTTGCGTGGCTACATAAAAGTTTAAGCATATGTGATGAATTGCCGCAATTGGTCTGACTGGCGCGTGAGAGAGACAAGGGCGCGCGCGTGTGTGTGAAGGGGTTCTTTTTTTATGGGCTATACTCTCTTGCAATTGAACGTGAATACGTTTATTACTTAAAAAACATCAAAGCTAGACATCATATCTAGTCAAACCGCATCATGACATCGCTACAAATACAGTATGGGATTAAAATCAGAGAACATCAATGTATAGGCTTAGGCTACATTACCTTGTTTCATCGACGCTTGGTGAAACAGCATGTAGTAGATGTTTTCGGTTCAGATGCTGAATCATCGAAGTCGTACTGTTGTGGTATACTTTGCAGTAGACACATTGCACCTTGTTCTCTTCCTTTTTAAATATAAATGATCCCAAACTTTAGACATTCTCTGCCGTTTATGGACATTACTCTCCGCCATCGCGCCAACTAAATTCAAATGTATCATGCGCTATGGTGTGCTTCCTGAACAACGGTCCGTGTGAAAGAATCAGATCCCAGCGTGCGCGTATAGTGCGCGTCATAGGAATTTAACGAGGATTCGAGGCAGAATTTTTGCCTCGAGGATTTTTTGTAATCGAGTTAATCGAGTAATTCGATGGATCGTTTCAGCCCTAAAAAGTATTTAAAGTATGGGAAGAGCCTACTTTATCTGACAGTCCCAGTGATATCCAAGAAGTATCCAAGAGCTGCTGACTTCTAGCAGGGGGAAAAAGAGAGTTTAAGCAAAAGAATGCAAGGAGAGGCAAGAGCAAGCAGCAAAGCATCTGCACTGTAAGAAAGCAGTAAAAAGTTTGAAGTTGGTTATTTGACAGATATTCAATCAGGATCCAGTGATGTCTTCTTAACTCAGTTTCACACAGTGTTAGCAGTATAGGTGCGGCAAGCTCACCTCCGAGGGCTTGCTCTTAATCAACGGGAGTTTGCTTAGGGACCATCAATAAATTACTATTATTATAGGCTATTATTAGGCCTACTATATGTCATCATTTCTTTCAATAGTTTCTGTGTCATGTGATTTAAGGACTCCACACCAATGCGGAACTCTTACACTGGCCAAATGAGACACACTCCTTCATATTATAGATTTAATATTATAGACTTTTTCCATTTTCTGTTAATATTTAGGCCTATTAATAGTTTTCTAGTTGTACTTTTTTTTTCAATAGCTACTGTGTCATGTGAGTCAAGGACTCCAAACCAATGCCAAATTGTAGAACTATAGGACAAAAGAGACACACCCCTTCATATTAATTTATTTTATAGGCTATTAGGCCTAATATTTATTAATTATTTGGGGGGGGGTGATTTTTTTCAATAGCTTCCATTTCATGTGATTCAGGTAATCTGGCATACCGGGCAAATGCCCGGTGGGCTGACGCACTTTGGGGCCTGTGGAATGTAAATAATTTATTTATTTGAATTTAGCTATTTTTCTAAATATCTAAAGGCCCCCTAAATACTGTGGAAACGTTTTTGATGACTTTGGTGAACTGCTGTCTATAATCTGTATTGACTTTGACTGTGTGGTTATTGCTGGTGATTTTAACATCCATGTTGACCACCCCCAACCTAACTGTTTTTAAAAAAAACGGGCTAACAATCGGCCCATAAAGCACGGACAGTGGCCCATTGGCTAATTTTCTATACTGACACTGGGCTGGCCCAATCACATCTCTAGCCCCCACCCCCTCTGCTCTCTGCTTCTTACGTTGTGGGCCAAAAAAACATTCTTCAGACGGCTGCAGCCAAAATGCGCGTAGCTTTAACATCAGCTGCAGTACCCTGCGTAGAGCAACCAGGCACCTGAAGGAGTAGAAGAGCTGTGGTGGCCACTGCCAGGCAGAGGAGGAGGCGTGTTGGCGAAACAGAGGGACAAAGTGACAGAGCCGAGGGAGAGAGAGAGAGCAGGAGGAAATGCCCATTAAAACGTTTTACTACAAGCTGAAATTATGGCTGTCAGTACTACTTTGTGTTTCTTTTGTATTTTAAAAAATTAAACAAGACATTTTGGTAAGATTTCCAATTAAGCAAAATGAGAGGAGTGTTAATCCTCACCTTACACCTTACTACTTATGTGGTTTATAATGGACTGTGGTGCAGAAACAGTGAGGCTTACATTGTCCTGGTATCTGTCAGTCGCCATACTTGAGATGTTCTTCATTTCCTTTGGTATGTTAGTCCAGATGAGCCAAACCTCCCAAGATGTAAAATAATGTTTTACAGGACTATGAGACATCCTGTTGCACTTTTATTGATGGCTGTTGTTTATTAATAAACAAGTAACAATAATAATCAAAAAACATATGGTTTTACTGAATAATTAAGTAAATATAATTTGTTAATATCTATCTAAAGAAACCTCATTTCAACCTCGACCTGGCTTGCCCAACACTTGCTTTCCCGCTCCAGCGTCCTCCAGAGCCCCTACTTTGCCTCACTGTCAGGGCCTGGGGCCGGGATGCTGCTTTCTCAAAAACTACGTACATTGTCGCTTGCCGTGGTGGTAACAGTATTCCAATTCTTTTTTTCTTTGTATTATTATTAACCTTTCCTTGTGTTTTATTATTGTAAGTGCTATTGTTATTTTAGTTTTTTTTCTATCTCTCTCTGTAGCTCCCCGACAGCCTCTTTGCATCTCTCTACTATCCATTGAATAGCCATCCGCCTTCCATGATGCATGTACATACACGCACATACACTTAGGATTAAGTATATATGTACAGTGTATATACATATATATATGTATAGAGCATGCAGGACTTAAAAACCTGTAAAAACATAAAATAAAAAGAGTTTCAGCATTGTCAAGGTGATAAAGTGGCAAAGGGCTGTCCTGTTCCTGTTCACAGCATTTTGAGCCCTTAAATTCAATCACTTTCCAAGTGCCGTCAGTAAAGTCTGTGAGGGGCTTGTCAGGGCTTAGGGCTTAGAGGGGACATTGGGATTGGGCCATAGTGTTGCACACGGTGGCTGGTTTGGCACTTATCAAACATCATCAGGAAGTTGTGATCTTGATGTGGGAAATTATGGGTGTGGCCCACACTGTTTGTGACTCATAGCTCTTAAGTTATTAGATAAAACTGGTTGGTAACTTACAAGTAACACTTGTGGGCTTCAGTAGGCTACTATGACTGACAGCTAATAAGATTCTTGGATCCCATACACACACACACACACACAGTAATTATGTTAAAAAGAATTGAAGTGTTGAATAACAAGCTTTGAATGTCATATTTTTCTCTTAGCCTACATGAATTTCCTGTCTGTGTTGCCGAGATAACGCCCAAATGAACAGAAGGTTAGGTGTATTTGTCACGCTCTGCCGGTCAGCAATTCTTTGTGTTGCACTTTTGAGTTTAGTATCTGCCTTATAGTATGTTGGGTTTTGGGGTTCTGTCTTGTCTGTCGTCTAGTGTTTGTTAACTCTTGTCATGTCTGTTACCCCAGTTATCCCTCTGCATGTCTGTCTCTGTTTTCCCCTGCTCTCTCTCCCTGCCTGTGCCTCATTAGCCTCATGTCTTTCACCTGTGTTGCTCCCGCTCGTTAGTCCGTGTGTGTGTATATATACCTGGTGTTTCTGTCTTGTCTTTGTCAGGTCATTGTATGTTGTCACCCTGTGCAGCAGTGTGTTTTGTGTTGTCAGCCTCACTCGTCTCTCCCTGCAGTTATTGTATTTTGTATTTCTGTTGGACAGCCCTTGTTTTTGGACTCAGCCTATCAGCCACTCTGTTTGTGTGCTTGCTTTTTGTTATATTAAAACCACTGGACTATACCTGCTCCGCTCTGTGTTCTGCGTTTGGGTCCTCCAACCTGCTCCACCCTGCCTTCACCACAAAACCGTGACCGTATTATCTAAACCAAACAGGTTATGCCCATGTATGACAGTGCCAGAAGACCAAAAACTGAAGGCACAATCCCAAAATGAAAGTTCACCGTCTTGTGCTGCCTGTAAACCCCACAACCCTGCATATCTGCTCCACTAACGGCTGCTTCCTTCTGGTCTTCAATATAGGAAAAGCATTTCTAGCGTGTAAAAATACATTTTCCGTTTAGGAAATGTTTCAACATGTCAGTTATTGTGACACAAACTCTAAAAACGCTTTAATAAATGTCATGCTTCAACTAGCAACAACAATCACAAAGATTTAGGTTTCGTTTCAACAGGCTACACTTTTTTTTTTTTTTCATGCTGATTAAGAATTCTGTACCGATTTGTGCCGTTATCTGCATTACTCTGTTGATGTGTTACTTAGGCTCAGTGTGTGAACTATACCAAGGCTTTCGAGGGAGATAACGTGTGTGTGTGTGTGTGTGTGTGTGTGTGTGTGTGTGAGAGTGTGAGAGAGAGATTACTATCTTTCAAGTGCTCATTCATACAGTAGTCTAACGTCAATATCCATGAGTAAAAATCTATTTTAACATCAGATTTGTGGGGAATATATTGAAGTAATAAACTTGACACGATAGATGAATAAAACAAAGAAATTAAAATTTTACAAATTTAATAATGATCTGGATAAAACCACCAAGTTCTTAAAAGAACTCAAGCACAGAGAAAGAAACAAAGAAATAAACATGTTATGGGATTGCGTGGTGTGTGGACAGAGAGGACCCAAATGCAGCACTCTGAGGGAAGGAGGTTTATTGAGGGGGGGAAAAGGGTGAGAGGGACGGGAGTGGAGGGAGAGGAGGACGTCGGGGAAGCACAGGCACGGGGAACCAAGGAGACAGGGGGCCAGGGAACACAGGGGCCGAGGAAGCGAGGCGAGGCGGGGGAACAGGGAGGACGGCGTGAGGGAAGTCCGAGGAGGAGGAGTGGGCCAGTGGATGAGCCCAGCCGAACGGAGGACGAGGGAGAGTGTACCTGGGAGGGAAACAGACAGAGAGACAAGGCACAGGGTAAATGTGGAAAAGACAAGAAACGTGAAAGCCTGAACGTGGGGGTGGCACCGGGTATGGAGCAACGACGATCAAGCGAGGATGGTGTGGAGAACCGGGGTTGAAATACAGGCTGGGATGAGGTGATTACTGGCAGGTGTGGCAGGTTGACGAGGTGGCTGATGAGATGCAGGTGCAGGTAGTTGGCTGGGCTCAGGATGTAACGTAAATGATGTATTTATATATATGTTTTTTTTTTTAAATGGGCCAATGACCGGCTCATAAAGCGTGAACAACGGCCCATTGGTTAATTTTCTACACTGACATAGGGCTGGCCCAATCACATCTCTTACTAGCCCCCACCACCTCTGTTTCTTGCGTTACGGCCCCCCCAAAAGAATCTTCAGACGGCTGCTGCCAAATGCGCGAAAACAACCGATATGTTTGCTAATGGGGCTGCAGTAGCTTCAAGATCAGCTGCAGTACCTGACGTAGAGCAGGCACTTGAAGGAGTAAAGGAGAACTTTGGCCCCTGCCAGGCAGAGGAGGAGGCGTGTGTTTACCGAGTGACAAAGTGACAGGGCCGAGAGAGAGAGCAGGAGGAGAGTGGAGGTGAAACGGGAGGGAGCATTTACACTTGGGGACGCTGGGGACATGTAGGCTACCCACCACTTTTTGAAAACATTTCTTTAAAAATGTTCTGAAAAATAGCTTGCACCAAGAAATGTTAACAAATAAAAATGCTGTGAAAAAGGTTTATTTGCACAATAAGCCTGCACTGCGATGTAAATAGAAGAAAACTCTGTGTGGTCCAAAGAAAGTAACTTAAGCTAAAAACAATAAAATAAGATACTGATTACTGCTTCATATTCTATTATATTTTTATATTCGATATTGTCATCAGCCACCTGAATTCTGTGCTTCCCTGGTGCAGAAAATGTCCCCAGAATGCAGGAAATTAATTGTTTAATGCTTAAAATCTTCTGGGGGAGGAGCCCCAGACCCCCTATCAACTATTTCATCAATACATTTTTTTTTTTTTTACTAAATAGTACGCCTATTATAATATATTCTTGTCTTGTTGGCATGGCCCCAATCTTGTGCAATGTCATGTCTCATGGACTAAGTCTTTCGTCACACCCCTAATCTGAGCCCTTAAATGCAAGGTTGGTGTATTGGTGAGGGATGCCGATTTTAGTGGGCTGCCTGGGCCAAAAATGCCAGGGCTGATTTTTATTTTTTTTTTGTCCCAGTCCAGCCCTGGAAATAAGACACACCTCTTCATATTAGATTTGAGTACTTTTTCTAATTTCTATTAAAATTTCTCAATATTTTATGGATTTTTTATTTATTTATTTATTTATTTTTTACCAATACTTTTCATGTCATGTGAACCAGGGATTGCAAACCTATGCAGTAGGTTGCAGTACTACACTAGGCAAATGAGACACACCTTTTCATTTTATATTTGAGTGCATTTTTTTTACACTTTAATATTAATTAATATTTCTATGGGGGAAAAAATGCTTTTTTCAATAGCTTTCAGGTTATGTGACCTACACTGAAAAAAGAATTCCTTTTAGATGTACTCGATTTTTAATGTGTAAATCGGTCCCACATGATCAGAATGTGGCTAACTGACATAATTTTCCTGTTTTTCCTTAATGAATTATTTGCTTATCAAACCAAAATACTTAATTCATATTAGACTGTTTCAAACAGAGGTGTCAAACTCATTTTCACCAAGGGCCACATAAGCATTACGGTTACCCTCAAAAGGGTAGACTGTATAAACGTAACTACTCCTTAACATATTGTTAAATAACTGTCTCTTTATTTGATTATGTATTCAAGTTAAGGACATTTATCAGATGTAAAAATAAAGCCTTAGTAAGAAGATTTCTGTGTTATTATAAAATAAATGAATTTATCAAATTTAAAAACCCTCATTACTCCATTTATCAAAGATCAAACATTTCAAGTAAATAACAAAGACAAATATCATCAAACATAAGCTTTTACAGTTTTCACTTTTTCACAGTCCAGAGGTGCAGAATGGTAAAACAAATAACTGTGAGCTGCTAATAACACGAGGGACAGATGTGGCATTTGATAAAACAAATAGTCCAGCTGCACACAGCCTTGCAGAGGGAATACGTCCAACTAATGACAGATAGTTTGATTACCTGGAAAA
Organism: Micropterus salmoides; assembly: GCF_014851395.1. Taxonomy (NCBI): domain Eukaryota; kingdom Metazoa; phylum Chordata; class Actinopteri; order Centrarchiformes; family Centrarchidae; genus Micropterus; species Micropterus salmoides. The sequence goes on from NW_024042261.1 coordinate 36,675,182, forward strand.
ATGCAGATGTACAGGCTACTGTAGCCTAAAGCCTAGTTCACACTACACAACTTTTAGCCTGATTTGCTGCTCGGTGAGCTCGGTGACCGTCAGGCTGTGATCGGGAGTAAATCAGCGGTTGATTGGCGGTCGCCAGTTATGTGTGAACTACTCAACGCCGCATGAAAACGGCTCCCCGCCACACTTCTGACACATCGCTGACATCTGCCAGATACGTACCAAATATCTGGAAGAGTCCGCTGACTCGACATCCACATCCAGCCAATGAGAGCAGGCAGCTGGCAGAGCAGGCAACACTTTTTACTCACCTGCAGCTCTCTCTGTAGCTCAGACAAATCCCTGCTACCTGCATGTGCTAATCCATTCTTTCACACAGATTCTTTGTCTTTATAATTGCTATCTTTATAATAACAAACAACAGCTGTTATGTCTGTAGGTTCGCGTCATTTCACGTGTGTTTTCTTGACAAAATGTGGTTTGGAGACCAGCGTCAGGTGACACAGCTGCTGTCAGCTCGTGTAGTGTGTGTGTGTGTGTGTGACCCCCTGTCATCGATGAGTCATGTAGCGTGAACGCCACGACTTCAAGACTCCCGTCACAAGACGGCAAGTTGTGTGAACGGCACGGCCATCAGCCGACGCTGAAAGTCGTGTAGTCTGCTAAAGTTGATCCTTCATCACTGATAGGCCTAGCCTACCGGGTTTTCTCCTTGAAGCACAAACACTTTCCCACCATACATGAAATTTCCTTCCTTTTGAATCAATTTTTCTTGTCTTGGACATTTAGGGATTGTTTGTATACATTTGTCATCTTCACTTGTCAGAAAACTACCGTAGTGGGTGTGGAAACATTGCAGTCTAGTGGTGGAATGCCGTCACTTCTCGGGTCACAAAATCGGCATGCATTGTGGGAGATGTAGTTTATGACTTTTATTTTAGGACAATCATGAATCTTTAAAGCTTTTGCGGGCCACATAAAATGACGTGGCGGGCCGTGGTTTAAAAGAATCATGTTGACTCAACATGTTATTTCTCAGTTACCCTAATGCCATCATATTGTGTGATGTTAATGTAATTTCATGATGTCCAGGGTACCTGATTATAAACTGTAACTCCACCTTGATTTCTTAATGCTAATGTTACTCAAAGGAATTATGTACCTTCAAAGTAATTTGAAGTAATCAAAGTGTCTGAGTTAGGTCTGTAAATCTTATTTGATTTGGTAAAGTTAAAGTTATTCTATCCAAATATGTTGTAGACATCGGTTCGATGTTAAAGAGTGCGCAATTATAAACATAATACATTGACAAAAAAGGCAGAGTCAGAGTTTTGCACTAAACGTGTTATATTGAACAATACCCAAAAAGAGGACTGCAGTTGTGTTTGATTTCAGCTGTTACAAATTGTTCATTCCTAAGAGAAAATACAAAACGTGAAAAACCATTTTCACTGAACTAAACCAAATGTCTTGTGTTCAAAAGTTGCTGGCAGTGCAGTCTGACCCTTTCGCTGAACGGCCTGTTTTTTTTAGAGCCAGTGCTTTGTTAGAAAGTTTACTCCAAAAACAGCACAAACCAATTTTACGATGCTACCAGGTTGCAGTATTCATTTACAAAAAACAAAACAATCAGTTCTCCCTGAGGAATAAACAAATATCTAAACCTTGTATTCACAGTTGTTTAAGGTGTCTCGGAGAAAACAAAACTGCTAACAACCCCTCTTAACACTCATCAAGAGAAAATGTAAAAGCAGTCCACATGGTATAAAAATACCAAAGTTGTCTTTGACAACAATTCAAATATCTTGTGGTTTAATATCACTGGCAGTGTAGTCTCTGACTCTTTTGCTGAAAGAGCCGTTTTTTAGAGCCAGTGCTTTTGTTAGAAAGTTTACTTCCATCCAGTTCCATGAAAATCTTTTGGACTACCTCGAAGGTGTAGGTCAGCAGGATAACGCAGGTTTAGGGCATACATCAGTACGAACAGCAACAGCAAAGGCTACATTATCCAGATCTTGCAACACCTTGATGCCTTCAAGGACAATTCCAATTTCCTCTGGTTCATCACTTGAATGTTCTTTAAGAACATAAATCCCAACAATGGTGTCTTCAATAGTCTCGTTGATGGCGTCTTTATCATAGACTGTATATAAGAAATGGACGTAGTCATCGTGACGTCACCTGTTGGTTTGTGGACTGCCGTTTTGAAGCCTCTAGTTTGGCCGATAGGGCGCCGCCATGTTGAGTTTTTGCAGCCAGGAAGTGCCTGGAAATGACGATATGGCGGAGCTAACGGCCGTGTGCGGCGCTAGCTAGCTTGCTTAGCTAGGTGCAACTGTAACTCACGTTAACTGTCATTTTAACAGGGCTGATAATTTTGTCTAGTGAACAACAGTCTTAAAACTAAATGTACTCACCAGAGAAAGTGAACAGCCAACTCCTAATAAACTTTTTCAGCGATGCTGGTTAAATTTACACAGCGCCGAGGGTACGAGTCGGCTCTAGCCTGATTGACACTGGTAGCGACTTGTCAATCATAGATAATCCCGCTCTGAAACATACTCTGCTTTGTGGTCTATTTTAAAATAAATGGGACCATAATTTACTAAATGAACATCATTTTGTATTGAAGAAGACTTGAAACCAGCGACTGAGACCATAAACTCATCAGGAAAGTGTTTACTGGGGTAATTATTCAGCTGAGGAGTAGGATCATTTTCCCATTATTTCTAATGGAGCCGGACTTCTTTTTGCAACCAGAAGAGTCGCCCCCTGCCGGATTTTCAATAGAATGCAGGTTTCAGGGACTTCTGCAAAGACAAAAGTAAATAAGACCTATTGAGAAAATAATAAATAAATATGAAACTGGGCAGGTACAGTGACAGTTCAGATGTAGACAAGGTAAGGTGAAAAGTAGAATGAAGGTAAAATTAGAGACGAGGGCAAGTAACTACGGAAAAACATTTTAAATCATGTGAACTCTGTTAAAGCATACTGCCAGTCAAACGTTGACCATCATATTGGCAACTGACTTTTGTTTTATCTTACAATTGCTATACCCATGGCAGGGACCTGTGTTGCTGTTTAACAGATAAAATGAAAAGGGTCAGTGTTTCTGATCTGTACCATTTGCCATGAAGGTTGCTTCATTCACCATTTATTCCATATCCTTGATGTCGGACCTGTTTCCTCCACTAGTTTGGCCTTTGGCACAACTAGTTGGACATTTGGTGTCAGTAGTTTGGCATTTTGTCATACTAGTTGAACAAAATCCTTAAAAATTATGATGTTAATAAGATGGGGAAGAGGTAACAGCGGTTGTGTACGTGCGCTCCCTTTCTTCATTCTCATAGCTTGGGCTAACTAAAACAGCAAGTTGTTATTACCAAAACTTTGTGTATAACTTTGTTTCGGCTGGGCTAGCACACCCAAGTGCAGGACTAAGACAGGAAGAGAGTGGATTTAGTTAAAGGAGGAATATTAATTGCGGGGTGGAAGGGATCGGATATTGAGCCAGGAAAGAGCAAGGCAGACTTAAAGACTAAAAGTATGCAGAACCGGGTTGGTGGCTGCTGTGCAGAGAAGGGGGAACCGGAGATGAGAGTCAAGAGGGTGAATGGTTGAGCTGAGGAGGTCCAGTGGAGAATACGGCAATATTTTAGCCTGTAGGGGATCTAGTGAGAGCAGACAAGATGAGCACTATTTCCAGTAGCGGCAATAAAACAACATGTTGTTATGCAAAATTTGCTTTTAACTTGTATTATAGCCTATTAAATGTACTTGTTGTAAAATAGGCCTAATAAAACTACTTAAATGTGTTCATTATGTATGTTGTAGCCTACAGTTCCCTGATTCATTTTAAAATGTAGGTTATTTTTTTTATCTATAATTAAATAAAGCAATTGCAGTCTATAGTCATGTCTCAATTTTGTTAGATTAACCAGTAACCAAAAAACATTGTATTGATTTTATAATGGTATAAAACAAAAAATGTGTTCTGGAATTTCCCTCATAGATACATACTCCCTTAATGATACACTTTCATCCAGTATCCACATCACACTGAAAGGAAACGTTCTTAGTGTCTTCATGCAGCTCTTCTGCTTTATTTTAAAGTCAACTACTGCTGTAAACTGTAATAAGGGTACATATTTATAAAACCAGGGTCCCTATGATGGTACAAGCCTTTCTGTGAGCACGTGTGAAAGGTGATTTTCCAAAAATACTGTCAGCAGTTTGCAAAACACACTTGTCGAGGTACATTTTGCTTGTTTACTGAATGAGTGTACTCCTCTGCATCAAAAAGCACACACGTGATAACAAACCTCAAGGGCCACCTGCATACTTGTGCAGTTGAGGAGGTAAGCCAAACTGTATGGCAGACTCATGTATGCCTCTGTCTCCTGTTGTGTTTTTTTTTTTTTTTTTTTTTTTTGCCGAATGCTTGGGATACAGCCTTCATGATATGGGCAGAGCACAAATGCAGCACAGTGAATTGGGGAATCGGTTCAGTTTGTCCAGACGCTGCATCTAATGCTCTGGCATGGTACACTGAAATATTCTCCTTGTTGAAGGAGATAAGCACACAGTTAATCAGAGCCCAACTATGATCTGTCTCAACTTTTGCTATTTGTTTTTTTGTTGTGTAAGACAACTTCCTTGTGAATTCCATGAGCCAATGGGAACTAGAGGGAAAGGAATGGCTGTTGAAAATCATTTCTGTGACGGGTAAGGGAGGCTTGTCTTTGCCCATGCCTGCAAAAAGCATAAAATAATACTCGTTTATCTGGGATTTTCTGAACCACACCACCTGTAGCATCAAGGGTAGAGGGTGATGGGTGTTGGTCTTCTTAGATGTTCAGCAAGAATCTTTATTCCAATTTCTGTGTGTAAATGTACAGCAAAAGGACTTATTTGTAGGTGCTGAAGATAGCCTTTTGATAATGCATGACTGCTGCTCTCTGCGATTACTTTTTGAGTCAGCATGAGTTCAAGCATCGTGTCGTTATGGAGCCTAGCGCTCTTCTTTACTTCAGAGGATATTTTTTTCAAAACATCCTTGGTGAGGCTTCTAGTTATGTTCCCAGCCACGATCTCTTTGACAGGTGTCTTTTTAAGCATATAGTAATAATAATTGATGACACCATTGGTAAGAGCTTTTCATCCATCAAATGTACTTTGAGCTGAAAAATGAGGAATTCTTTTTATGGCTGTCGCTCATCTTGACATGCTCGTACTTAAAAGCAAGTGTACAGCATGGATTTCTTTATCAAATGACATGGAAGCTATTGAGGGGGAAAAAAAAGCTTTTTTTAAAACATAAATTATTAATAAATATTAATATAAAATATGCACTCAAATCTAAAATGAAGAGGTGTGTCTCATTTGCCTACTGTAGTACTACAATTCATCATTGGTTTAGTGGTTTCCCTAAAGGCCCACTGCCTGCCTGTGTTTCACTAGTCTCATCTCTATCACCTGTGTTGCTCCGGCCCTGCTCAGTAGTCCTTGTGTGTGTATATATGCTTGCTTGTGTCTTTAGTCTTTGTCCAATCATTGTGGTTTGTAGCTTTATGCTCTGTCTCCTGTGTGGTTCATGTCTGCCCTGGATATGTGCCTGTAACTTTGCCTGCCTACCTCTAAAATGTTTGTTTTCAGAATAGAGTTCGGATTGATCAGGGCTATGCTATATTAACTTGTTCACAGTAAAGTACAACGATAGCTGGAATAAAATTACACATATTTATTATATTTTCTGAACTCACAAGGTAATTCAACTTCCTCGCTTTCTTTTCTCCAAGTGTCCACCTTTGTCCGTTTTTTTTATATAAATACGAAGTAGTAGTCCAACAGAGCTCTGGGTGCCAACCGACGCTGATTAATAGTACAAAAACAGGAAACAGGAAACTAAACATGGAACAGATGCAAATCAAAACACAAACCAGGACATGACCAGATACAGAACCCAAACCAGAAAACCAAAGTCACACCATAACAGGCCAAAGCAAGACTAAAACTTAACACAAAACCAAAACCTTAACAGCTTTTTAATTTCTTTAAACCAATATTAAGTAAATCTGTATAGAATCGAAAACATCATAAAAGACGATATGGGAAAAACATTCAATTTGATTATCTCTGCTTCAGCATTGGATAATCTCTTCACTGTAAAACATTTTAGACCCATTTAGTTATGTCACCTTACTACTACCCTACTTAGGGTGCTTCTACTAAATACTGAGCAAAGGGTCTGAATACTTATGACCATGTGATATTTCAGTTTTTCTTTTTTAATAAATTTGCAAAAATTTCTACATTTCTGTTTTTTTCTGTCAAGATGGGGTGCTGAGTGTACATTACTGAGAAATAAAATGAACTTTTTTGATTTTTGGAAAATGGCTGCAATGAAACAAAGAGTGAAAAATTTAAAGGGGTCTGAATACTTTCCGTACCCACTGTATATAATTAATTGATTAAAAAATAATAAGAAAAAAGAAATCAGTATCAAATGTAAAAACAAAACAATTACTAAAATATCAAATGATCAAAATAATAATAATTAGAAAATCTGTACAATTATTTGTCAGTCTGAGTTTCCACTGGTTGTCCTCACTTCATGGCATGAGGAGACATATTTTGCAGCAATTATTTCGCATTTGGGCATTTCTCCCAGTAAATAGGGAAGTTTCTATGTGTGATATGAATTTGAATTTGAGGTATATTTGGGAAGTGTTTTTGTCTTAGTGTTTTATATTTGGGGCATGAAGTTAGAAAGTGCAGCTCTGTCTCTACCTGTCCCCTGTCACACTGGGAGCAGAGTCTCTCCTCTTGTGGTAGCCAGCTCTGTCTGTGGCGACCCTTTTCTATGGCCAGGCTGTGTTCACTCAGTCTGTATATTGTCAACATTTTTCTTAATTTGGGACATTTTATTGTACTCAGGTAATTTGCCAGTGTGAATTCTGGCAAATCGCTTTTTAGGGTCAGATAACATTGTAATTTACTTTGTGTTTTGGTCATTTCTTTCCAGTATTCAATATATTTTTCTTTCTGCTTGCTGATGATTTGGTTTGGTCTGCTTGAGTTGGTGTTGCTGTCCTGAGGCTGTTGGGGACTTGTTACTGCAGAGAGCCTCAGGACCAGATGGCTGAGGGGACTCTTCTCTGGTTTCAGCTCCTGGTATGTTAGGGCTTTGTGATGATATGTCTGGGGGTTAACTGATTTTAAGTGACTGTAAAATTTAAGTGATCTTTTCTGTATTTTTAGTAGGAGGGGATATTGGCCGAGCTCTGCTCCGCACAGGTTATTTGGTGTCTTTCTCTGCACCTGCAGGATGCTCTTACAGAACTCAGTATGGAAAGATTCTATGATTGTTTTGTCCCATTTGTCAAATTCATTATTAAGTTTTGGCCCCCAGATTTTGCTACCATATAGAATTATTGGTTCTAGTACAAATTGGAAATTTTTCAGCTAGATTTCAATTGGAATATATATTTTAATGTTTCCTTTTGTGTTATGTTCTCTCTCTCTCTCTCTCTCTCTCTCTCTCTCTCTCTCTCTCTCTCTCTCTCTCTCTCTCTCTCTCTCTCTCTCTCTCTCTCTCTCTCTCTCTCTCTCTCTCTCTCTCTCTCTCTCTCTCTCTCTCTCTCCTTCCAATTCAGCTTTTTTTTATTGGTATGAATGTGTAACAACAATATTGCCAAAGCATCATACATACTACATAAGAACAATCAACCCCATACATTTCATTAAACAAGTAATTAAAGCGTAAAGTAATCAAAGCGTTTGTGTTATAAAATAAATTTAAAATAAATAAATAAAACAGTAAGCGTGTGTGTGTGTGTGTGTGTGTGTGTGTGAAAAAAATATATATTAAAAATAAAATAAATGAATAAAACGGTAAGCATGCGTGTGAGTGTAAAAAAAATAATTAAAAATTAAAATAAATAAATAAAACGTTAAGCGTGTGTGTGTGTGTGTGTGTGTGTGTTGAAACAATAAATATATATTAAAAATTAAATAAATAAAACAGTAAGCGTGTGTTTGTGTTAAAAAATAAAAATATATAATAAAAATAAAATAAATAAATGAAACAGTAACGTGTGTGTGTGTGTGTGTGTTTATATATTAATAGACAAAAAATTTAAAAAATTATTCATTAAAAAATAATAATACATTTTAAAAAAAATCAGTATCAAATGTAATGTGTCTCTCTCTCTCTCTCTCTCTCCCTCACCCCCACCTGGTGAGGGAGAGAGAGTCTGGTTTTATTTAAATGAAACCATCTGAGAAGTTTATAAATCTTTGGTGGTACAGAGAGAGAGAGAGAGAGAGAGAAACTTGTATTTCACTAAAGATTCCACTAGATGGCGTCACCTCTCTACATTGCTTCTTCTCTAACTCCTTTTCAGTCTCTTCATTTCTCATTAGTGGACATCGGCACTCAAATAAATTTATGTAATATTCTGTAACTAGAGAAGCTCTATCATGATGAAGAAGAAACTAATTGAATTAGGTCATATGGTATATTATTCTGGCACAGTTTGGTGGGAATTTCTTGGCTAAAATTATTCATTTTAATATGCATTCCACAAAATTTTTGCATTGGTTGCTAATGCCTACAAAGTCAGGAAGGTAACAAGAGACATTACTTCAAATGAATGATGTTGAAGTAAGCACTGTAGGTACTGCTTGTTTTTGCTGCATGTTGGGTGAGTTTATGGCACCTAACCATTATAATACAGTGCGCATCACAGTGTAATAAACAGAGTTTCGAGGGAAAATGTGTCCTGGAGTTTTTGTCTTTATTAAAATGAATCTTCTGATTGTATTCCACTTCACATTGTCCAGGCTCACTTAGTTTTAATGTTAGTTCACTTTCTAGGACCGAGATATGTTGATGTGAGTCACGTTTTGGCCGTGTTAAAATTGACATCACTTAAAACATTTTACAGGGTAACTGATGTGTTGCAAAGTTTTACAATAACATGTGGATCTCACCCAGTTAGTAAACACTGAACTTTAATGTTCTGGATCACTTGCTGCAGGCTGATGTGCAAAGAGAACGGACTACGTGGATATTTCAGGACAAGAATATTAATACAGAAGGCAGATCTATCAGCTGCTACCTCCTGCTGCACTCCATCTCAACATACTGAGGAAGCTGAAAAAACCAAACCACGATTTGTCAAGAAAACACACGTGAAATATGAAACGGAAAATGAGTGAACCTACAGACAAAACAGCTGTTGTTTGTCATTATAAAGATGGCAATTATAAAGACAAAGAATCTGGGTGAAAGAATGGATTAGCACATGCAGGTAGCAGGGATTGGCTGAGCTACAGAGAGAGCTGGAGGGGAGGAAAAAGTGTTTTGCGGTCTGTCATGTGTCAGCAATAAGTCGGGGAGTCGTTTTGATGCGTTGAGTAATTCACACATAATAACTGGCGACTGCAAATCGATCGCTGATTTACCCCCGATCACAGCCTGACGGTCACCTCGTGTGAACTAGGCTTATAAGAAAAGGCTTGTAGAGCTCGTTATGCAACTGAACAGAAATTCTATAATATAAGTATAGCAATTTAAATCTGGTGTAAAAATATTTCACAGTGTTTTATTAATTAAGCCGATTGCGCTCTATGAAAGTGAAGTTTAGAGTCCACTCAGTGATCAGAACTACAGCAGATGGGAGAAGAATCCCATCGAGATCCTACATGCAGAATGCATAAACATCCTACACATTCAAAGAAAGTCTCCTACTAATGTGTGCAGAATTAGGGCAGTTTCCACTGTCGGTAGATACCCCCCCCCCCCCACACACACACACACACAAAAAGAGCACAAAACTTCCTGATGCACCTCAGATCAAGTCCCCACAACTCCAACCAATTCAAGGCTCTTAAAACCTATGAGCTGAACCCAGAAAAGAGTCCCTTATGCCAGCTAGTCCCGAGACTAACAAATCCTGCAACGTGTTACACACACCTTTCTCAAGCCAGCACTGCTTTGCAAACACCAATTAGAGAAAACCAAATGATCACTCAAAACAAAACTTGATTGTTATCTGGCACTAAACGGAGACTAAGAACTGGCTATGAAACTATGAAATATCTCTCTACTGTCAGAGGTTTCAAGAAGAGGCAAAGGGAGACATCAAAAGTCCTGGTTACCAAGAGAATTCAGTATGCATGTGACTTAAACTAACTCTCCCAACCCTTTGTGAGCTCATAATGTTCACAATCTAAGAAGCAATGCTTCATCTAAACTTGCTGTATGTCTGTCTGGATGCAGCAAATCACTGACTGTACTGTAAATATCACAGTTGTACTTGAGTTGGAGGTAGGTATGGGATAGGAAATAGCTTTTACCTCAACTTAAATTTTTGCTCTATTTTATTTGTGGGGGACATTTGTAATTCAAAGGGTCCCCCCCCCCCCCCCCCCCACACACACACAAGCTGCCCCTCACCCTCTCTCCCAGGATGATTCCAGTCCATTCCTATTGAGTTCCATTAGCATACAGATGTTAGACTGAAAAGGGAAAGCAGGAAAACACAAAGGGCCTGCATGACCAGGAGGGGAGGGAGGGGTCGAGGGGCTGCGCAGGGATGGCCCTTGGCCTTTTTAAGGTCTTAGAGACACACACACACACACACTCATTCATGCACACACACAACCGTGGGTACTGAATGGTAAGTAGCCATGGGGGTTGTGGGAGTCTGCTCCTGCTCCACTCTACGGTTATTCATTCACCAGAGAGAAATCCTCAGCCTGCCCACAGCTGAATGCCAACACACACACACACACACACACACACACACACACACACACACACACCTGCATGAATTTTTTTCCCCCAGTCAAAATATTTGCCGGCTTTTGTTCTTATTTTCACATTTTTTTTAATCTAAACACAAAATCAAGAAGTTTCAGTAAGATATTATTTTACATTATAAATCACTATATTAACATATACAAATGTAGAGTTAGAATCAAAAGAAAAATAGATATTCTTGTGTGTTTCTCAACAGATTTTTGATAACTTAGATTTAGTTGTTGTTTATTTTAACTAATTTGGGAGTGACGGCAGGTTCCAGGTCAGTGTTTTGATTTTTGTTGGTAATCTTATAAAATACAATGGTAGATAGATTAGAACTGCCTAGCAGTATATAAAATGATCTCCACCTCCACCAGCTACAACATTTAAATGCTGTTTCCATGTTAATGCATCACAAAAATACAATACCATCAAATAATAAAAGATAGTTTTGCTAGTTTATTTTGCTGGAATATTTCTGCACACAAATATACCACTTTGGTACAAATTGGTATTGATATTGATTGTCTTAACACTCAAACAGCACTTTAAACTTGTGGGGTCCTGCATTTTGGTCCCCACAGAGCTGTTGGGCACCACAAGTATAGTGGAATCCCACACCCACACACACTCACACACACACACACCCACACACCCACACACACTCACACACACACACACACACAGGGGAGGACGTCAACTTCTGCTCCACTTTGTGTGAATAGATGGAAATCAGTCACAAGTATCTCTGTGTCCCATTGTGTGCTGGGAAGTCTTTGTTCGAGCATCTGTTGCCCAAACATTCTCCTCAGTGTCACTCACTCTAAATTGGTCTGTTCAGACGAGTTGCAACAAAACTCCCTCCTCTTCCCACACAACACACATAAACACACACACCAAGGGGAGGGCTGAGAGATTCCCTGAACACAAGTAAGAGAAAGAGTTAATCTTTGTTCCTTTTGTGTGTCAGTGAAACACAGATGATCGTAAAGGCCGTAGAAGCAGTGGCAGCATTTTAAAGTGATGCTCGTGGGAACATTTTGTTATTCCCTCGTGTTAACGACAAAGATTTCCTGCTCAACCTTCTTTTTGGCAACCTAACTTTAACCGCACTTACAATTAATTTGACTCCCATAAGTCTCATTTTACACAGAAAACAAAACAAATACTGGAGCTCTAAGCCATTTGTTGTAGTAGAAAGGTTCTGAGAAGAGTTAATCAGCACTAAATCCAACACCTCTATGTTCGTGCATCACCTCATATTCCAAATATTCTTCTATCTTCTATCTATGCAGTACTAAGAGATTTTGTGCACAGTGTTCTTCTCTGCAGAAGGCGTAACTGCCTTTAACTGCTTATCTTGCTGAACTAATCAGAGTCAGCATTCTGGTCATTTCCCTCTGAGTTGTGAGACATGATGTTGCAGGAAACAGAATAAAAATGTAACAGATAAGGAAAGTGTTTTTGTAGAGATGAGAGTGGGCAGAGGGGGAGAATCTAAGACAGGTTATGCTTAAGCATAGACACAGGCATGTGAAGATTTAAGGTGTTGGATTTATTTTGAAGATTTATGTGGATCGCTATTGCTTTTTTCAAGTTTCATTGAGTTTTATTCATAAGTAACTTGAGATAAAAACGACCTTCATAGGAAAATAAATCCTAAAATCCTTCACACAGTGGTAATTCAGTTGAATCTGATCTAGTTTAATTTCATCAAATCATTTCATCAGACTTCTTGTACATTCTATAACAAAATGACAAAATTTAATGCTCTTATTTTTCAAGGACTTTTATTTTGAAATAAAGATGGACAAATATATTAAGATAAAGAGCTAGGATATCAGCGTAACCCATGGAATGTAAACAATAAATGCACTTAAATTATGTGAACCAAAAAAACAAAATCAAACAACACAATATAGGTTTTTGCTTTGAGAAACAAAATAAATAAGACTTTAAGTTAACAAAAGTTACAAAAACCGCTTGCTGTCAAGTCAAGCTAACAATAAGCTACAGCAACAAGAAGCGTCTCTGGACTCATCAGGGCAGGCTGAGTCAATATCATGACAAAAACAAACAATAAAAATCTTGCCTTATTTCATTTGAACTCGCTTGATTTGACCTGCCACTCAGAGAGTTAGCTAGCTAGCTAGCGTGCAACAGAGGTCGCCCTAAAAACACATTGTCATCAAGGCAACTCTGATAGATAAAAATCAACTATAAACAAAGGTGACCTTTTCACCTGTTTGTTTACATCACAAGAGGAGAAGATAGCACACATTTTAGACATTTAACCACAATGCAGTAATACAGCAGGCCTGATAGACACTCATTAGTCACACATGTACTATGAAATATTAGTTCTCTTTTCTAACATCAAAATAGATTTTGTCTTTCTTTTGATGGTTATATAGCTCCCGATAATACTGTACCACATTTTTATTTACAACTGCTGACTCACACTGAGGCCATGAATGTGTGGTGAACCCCTCTTTCAACACTGTTTTGCTTTGTATTTAGATAACAGCAATTTAACATATGTAAAAAAAAAAATAATAATAATAATAAAAAAAGGTTATTACAGTCAGAGGTTTGAGGCTGAATGGAGAGGAGAGTAGACTCACTTTATGCTCACACAAAAAGCAGAAAGTAGCGTCCATGCGACTGAGGATGTTTCCCAAAGTTCAGAAGCAGTATCGTCTGGAGACTTCTGTAGTCAAATAGAGAAACCACCTGCTTAAGATGTGAAAACTCAGTGAGTCTTGATTTCTGCCAGGCCTATTAGCCAATAAGGCAACATACATATAGAATGCCAAAAATGTTTTTCGTCCTCCTTTCCTCTCCTCTCCGCGAGCCTTCTTAAAGCTAATAGATAGCATAAACCAAGCAGACGGACATCATGAATGCACAAGTAAAGCAAAATTTCTCTGGTATAAAAAATGCATAAACACAATCACAAAGCAAACTCTGACAGAAACAATAAATCATACAAAAAGCAATAAATAAGTCTTTAAAAAGTGTTAAGCTATAATAACAATAAACATAACACTGTATATGACCTGTCATGGCTAAAGGCTAGGCTAGGTGTTAACAGTACTAGAAGGTTAGGGGAACTCAAACATCAACTTTGGTAGCTAGAGAGAGTCAGTGGGTTGCCTACACTTAAGCTATTTTTTGTTTGCTAAGGCATTTTAGCTGAACCCCTGCTAGGCAATTTAAATGGTTGGCAAATACAATCAAGTGGCCACGGCCATACAACCAATCAGTTAACAGCATACAGTTATTTAACCCTCTTACTCATGAACAAGAGGTTGGTTCCTTACAGAGCCCCTACATCTCAAGCCCTGAATATGACTGGAGATGTGCTGCAGGCTGGCATCACTGCAACTATTTGCAAGGGGTAAAATAAGAAATAAGATCTGTAAAACAAAACAACTTTGCCAAATTAAAAAAGTGGACAGCACACCAGTAATAGGGCAAACAGCACTTATGTTTCCTTTTTAAATAAGGGTACAGGAAATTCTCACACTGAACTTCCCACCGAGCAGGAACAGCATACGGGTGAATGCCGAGCTAAGTGAAGTACCCTCCAAGTAGTCTCTAAAAATGGGTATACAACAGTATACAGCAGTAACAATGGCATAAAAGAACAACCTTAGGAAAATAACAATAAAACAAAAAGAGAAGCCAGCTAAAACTGGACAAACACTGAGCAGCGCTACAACTGCTTGGATGAGAAATGCAATATGCACAAAGTTCGGTACGTTTACCTGGCTGGATTTAGAGAGGAACTGAAAACCTAATGTTTTAATCCATTGTGACTGGTATCTGGATTCTGTTTCTGCTTTATTTAGAGGCTAAATAGTGTGAAGACGACATGTGTCAAAACTGCTCTTTTGTTTCTGGACTGGACACAAAAACCCTACATCAGATCCTGGTCACGTAGAGTTAAACAATTAGACCCTCTATCCATGATTAAATTCAGCTCTACAGTAAAACCCTTCCCTACTCGTCTGAAACAGACAGGCTGCTAAAGATAGGCAGGCGACGGCCCTCGAAGCTTGGTGACTCTGTGCCGCTGGAGGACGAGCTGAGGGAGCAGGAGGAGGTGTAGCCTTCCTCAGAGAGGGAGTCTGCAGAGGAGCAGCGCTGAAGGCCAGGGGGGGCATTCAGGGAGACTGGCAGCTGCTGGGGAAGATGGTACGGGAGGTTTGGGTTTTTGGAGGTGAAAGTGGAGGTGGGACACCTGTTGCTGACAGAATCGGCCACGGCATAGAAGCGGAGAGCTGAATCACCACTGTCGCCTGCCAGTTCGGTGATGCCAGAGAAGGGGTAGGGGCAATGCTTCAGTGTACCCGGCTCAGGGAAGAGAGGGGAGAGAAGCTCTGGGCTCCCTATGGAGGATGGAGGAGGAGAGACAGAGGAAGCCCGTGAGAAGAGGAGGGAGGAAGGCTGTGACTCCTCAACTGGTTGGAAGGTCTGTGGAGAGGATGAGAAACCTGCAAAGCTAAAGCTGTGACGCAGCAGAGGAGGCCTCAGCTTCTGTTTCTGAGGAGGACCGGCGGCTTCGAGCTCATCAGCATTGTGGATGAAGTGGCAGCGGGCGCCGTATGGGCAGAAACCTATTGTGTGGAAAGTGCGGCAAGGCTCTGTCTTGTACTTGGGATGCCTGCTGAGGCCTCTCAGCTCGTCCATGCCGTGGGCAAACTGGCACTTGGCGCCATACTTGCAGGTCCCGCTTTCCTCAAAGGTGCGACAGAGTTCTGTCTTGTACCGAGTGGAGATGTGAGGTGACGGGGTTGTTGGTCTGAGGCCAGAGGAGGAAGCTGTGGGGGAGAGAGAGGCATTGCTGGTGCAGAGGCCTGGTGGAGGGAGCAGCAGCGGCGGGGACAAATTAGCCATTTTGTCCTCTCTGTCTCCCACGCTGCTGACGTTGCCCTCAATCATGCTGACCGAGCGGTCGACTCTGAAAGGGATGTGGCTGAGCGAGGAGCGGGGAAACTGACTCTCCCTGCTCCACTGCTGGTTGGAGGACACGTTGAGCCCCCAGCAGCTAGAGTCGGTCACCTCAGAGCTGCTGCTGCTCCTGTTGAACTTGGAGTTGGGGAGGGTCACGGGGCACAGAGAATGGCGACGCTGGAAGCCCAGTACTCTTAGACTGTGCTGCTGCCGTTGCTGCTGTGAGCTGGTAGGCGAGCCATCTGTCGCCTCCAGGCCACGGAAATTCTGTCATACAAAAGGAAAGAGGAGAAGAATAGATGTGAGCTTTTTGCATTCCTGGAGCGCTGGAGCGAGACTGGCAGGGCTAAGTTCAGCTGAAAGGAGATTTTAAAGCAACAGGGCTAACTATGCTGGAGAAGTTTAAGAAGTTGGACTATTTGTTGTCTTGAAATCGACTAAATTATAATATAAATATATAATATATATATAAATATAAATTTAAAATATATGTTGAAAGTAGCATAAGTATTCACATAGTCAAAATACACATAACATTTACATTAAGTATTTTATCATATTATACTTTCAGCCATTATACTTTTATATGTACAAAATACTTTACAGTCAAAACACAAGCTATTTTTCCGTAAACAGTGCTACTTCAGTAAAACCAAATTTTAAAAATCCTTTTTGAACCCATAAAACATAAACATATGAAACTGCAAGACTCATTTGCAGGTTTATCGGTTTAAGAATCCTATTAAAACAAACTTTTGACTCTAGATTTGCACTTTTCTTCTGAAGTATACAATACTTTTAAAATCTTTAGAGCATGGCATGTACAGATGTTTGAGCTCTAAACCAAAAGCTGCAGTAAAGATGAAATTTACAAGATCACCACAATCTAGATTTTACCCACAACACTGAAAGCAATTGGTGAATCATAAATGAGGCAATATTCCTAAATGAGATGCATACAAAGAAAAACATTTTTCACTTTATAATATTTGCCCACATAAAGAAATACTGTTAATACTTGAATCTTAATTGAGAGTCAACACAGACAAGAGCTTAAACGGATCACAGAGGAGACAGTTAGATGTGGCATTTGGATATGTGTAAGAGATTGAAATTGTCATTGGTTGCTCTCACCTTGAAAAACTCCTCATCCAGTTCCAGGAACGGCGTTAGGAAGTTGGAGGGCATGATTCGCTCCACCGTCCTCGCTGAGTGAAGGAGCTGGATGTCTGGTCCCGCAGTGGAGGATGGCTGGGGAGGACAAAAAGTTTCTGGATCCAAATTGATTTCAATTTGGCCTTCTGAAGGTTGTAGTTCTTCGACGCTTTTAAGACAGAAGGGGAAGAGAAACTGCTTGCTCCAGGAGTTGAAACTGATCTTTGTAGGAAGGAAAGGGGAGAGAAATCAAGATGTAGTGAGGTCCGTTGTGAAGGAGCGGGGAGTTGGGAGAAAGAGCAACGTGACCCCAGGAGGAAAGTTCCTCGACCATCTGTTGGAATCTGCTTAAATAGTTGGGGAAACCCACCCGTACACACCCACCCCCTGCCTGTGTTTTTCAGGGGGCAGGGCAGGGAGTGTGTGTTAATGTGTGTTAATGTGTGTGTGTGTTGGGGGATGGGGGACGGGGGCCTGCATTGTAACAATGTGCTGGGGGGCAGGGTGGGCACAGAAAGAAGAGGAGGAAGCTGAATGAAGCTACTCTTCTACCCATTCATTACCAAATCCTTAAAGATGCATTCTTCTTTCTTAACAGGTCATCCCCTCAGTTTGTTTAGGATCGATATAGTTAAGGAGATAGAGATAGATAGGAGTTGCAAGCACATTTACTGTCGTTGTTGCAGTTAAAATGCAGCAAAGTTGTTTTATAAAAATATTTAAAAAGTACATGTATGTGTATAAAAAAGTACAACTCTTATTATTCATGTAGGGTTTATTGCTCCAAATGTTTTCCAGCTACACTGCATTCAACCCTGATTAGGGTGATAAAGTTGAAAATGAAACAATCTCCATGCCAACTTTCTAGAAACTGATGACTGCTTCTGGAAACTGACAAACTGTCTCTGACAGAATTTATTATAACAGTTCAAGAAATTACAAATCATTAACATTTAAGACCAATGAAATGTATTCTATTGTATTGAACACAAAGTTTCTGCAATAAACCTGCTTTCACACCAGCTGCAAAGAAGAAATAATGTTTTTGATTGATATTCTAAACAGTTATTACACTTCACTCACTTTCTACATTATAAAATGTTTAATGTCCACTACTACTTTAATAATCTGAGAGATTAAGAACATTTATTGTAGTCGCAAATGTGATATTATTTCTCATCATAAATTATAAATGGACGGATCTCCAATCCTTTCAGACTAAAAATGAACTGAGATTTGATGTTTGTCTAACTACCCAGACTAGCCTTCTTGTTTCTGTTTATGTGAAGAACAAAACAAAGTGCTAACAATGGCTGCATGGTGAGTCAGCCTGTGTTAGAATCCACTTGAGGTCTTTATGTGGGGAGGTTGTATTCGATGTGTCTGTATCACTTGTCTGCTTTGGTTTCCTTTCAAAGTCCAAACTCCACAATGTCCGCAGGTGTAAATGGAGTGTGAAAGTGTTAGACTGACGATCTGTTCAGGGTGTACCCCACCTAGTTTTGTGTTTTGCGCGTTTAAGGCCCCATCCACACTACTGCGTTGTTGTTTTAAAACGGAGACGTTTGCACCTCCCGTCCAGACTGAAATGGCAAAAACGAAGACCTAAAACGGAGACGCTGCCAACCGTGTTTGCGTTTTAAATCTCCGGAGGGCGTTTTAGTGAAGACAGGCAAAGGCAATGAATGGCAGTCTGTTGGGGTCTCATAACTCCTGCAAAGTAGAAACACTATGCTTTTTTGACTTGTTTTTTCATTAAAATATTTTGTACCGTGCAAATAACACCTACAGCCTACACTTCTACTGTGTATGTCGCCATATTTACTTTGCAACAACATCTCTTTTCCGCTGCCACAGCCTTTTAATTCCCATGTTACATTCAGTAACATCCCAGCTTGTTGCTGGTCCATGAAAAATGAAATCTGATGTGGTTCTTCGTCTGTAGTACCAAATCTTCTGTAACAACGGAAGAGAGAGACCATCTGCTTCCTGTTTACACCGGCACGCGCATGCCTAGTGTACGTGAACGGCCACTGGATGTTTTGCTTTGAATAAAAGCAGTGGTGGCAGAAGTAACCGACCGAGCTAACCAGCCACAGATAAAGTTAGCGGTTTAGAAAAAAGTAAAGCTATCCATCAAGAAGCTCTGTGTAAACTATCTCGGTACTGGATTCCCTGTTGGCGTTCCGTGTTCCCGGGGAGGCTGTTGAGCGAGGTTTCTTTGGCCGCTCGCCCTCCTCCAGTCCCCATTCAGGCGCCGCACCCCACCATCTCTCCCTGCTGGCCCCCCGCCGCCTCTGTCTTGAAAACCTCCAGTGTTTGAGTAAAGGTGTAAACTCCTTCATAGAGTCTATGGTAAACACAAAGACTCCCCTGGTGCTCCGAGCTCCCAGTACAGGCAGAACTAATTTGACCAGTGATTGCACAGCTAAATGAGCTAATAACAGCAGCTTGGTAGCTGTTAACTTTACTTGTTGCTGAAGTTAGTTATCTGTCCATTAGGAAACTCTGTCAATCACAGAGTTGAGGCAGAGCAGCAGGGGACATCAGAGAGAAAACCAGAAATATGTTTTCACCATATTTCTAATATTGCTCCGTCAAATATGATCCAGTTTTACCAAAGTCAGTGAAAAAAGTTGTGTTTTTGTACAGTAATCAGTGGAGCCCAGTCCCAGAAACACTGTGCTTCAGCACTGAGTACATCAAGTGCAGAATGAGTCATCAAAAAGGTTTGGACAGACATACAAATGAATTAAAATAACCTATTTTAAGCATTACTACACTATATTTATGATGATTGTGTCAGTTGAGTGACATCTCGCCACAGCAGTGCAGGACGTATCATTTGCCTTGTTAACAGATAGTGTTTATGAGCTGTGTGTAAATGACTGAGTGAATAACTGAATGGTGAGTGAGTCCCACTGCTGATGTTGGCTGAAATGAACAGTGTTGTATTTTCTGACTGAAACAGAATGTAGAAGAAGCCTGGCTTTCACATGTAAACATCATTTTTAAATTTAGCAGGCACAGTGTAATCTAACCGGGGCAAATATTTATTTTGTTTATATTAACATGTAACCCGAGTAGTCAAAGGTTTGATGTTTGGATCGTTTGTGGCTTAAAAATCTATGTGATAATTCAAGACAAACAGTAAAACAGACATTTCTTATCACAACGCCTCATTGATACGTTACTGTGGCATGTGTGTGTGTGTGTGTGTGTGTGTGTGTGTGTTCAGGGTTAAATAACTGTAATCCAGTGTGGTTTCCTCTCTGTGGTCGGTTGGTTTAGTAACAGACTGACTGTCGTTATGTCTTTCTCTTTTCTGTCCTTGTTTCTGCCTCTTTCCTTTTTCTACCCTCATCTACACTTTTTTCTTTATTCCCTTCAACTCTACATATTAGTTGAGTAATGTGTCCATCAGCCCCTCCCTTCCCTGTAAGTTATAATATTCTTCTTCTACCCTCCCCTCTCTCTCTGTTGTTGTGGGGAGGTCTAGTGACACAGCAACTGAATCTATTCTTACATAAGCAACTGTCTGTGTCTGTGGTGTGTGTGTTTGTGTTTGTGTTGGTGGGTGTTTTCTTATATAGTTCTGTAGTTGCAAATCTCAATATGTGTACAGTGCATTGGTGCAATGCTGTGTCGTTATGGTGGTTAAACTAATAACCCACAACATGATCATGCAAATAAATGTCTATTTCCATTAACGGAGCTTTTTCACGTTCACACTCCAGCTAGAGTGCGGAGATCTGCCAATCTCCTCCTCCTGGATGAACCCTGAAGCAGACTTAAAACCAGAGGCGATCGAGCCTTTGGAACAACCTGCCAGTCCATAACAGAATCACCACCCACTCTCAGACGTTTTAAATCACTGTTAAAAACACATCTCTTTCCTTTGAGTTAAGTCAGTTATTATTCCTGGCGATTTTAATATCACCATATATCATATACTGTATGTTATAATGTTTTATTGCTGTACTTTTATTGCGTAATTACTGTTTTATTGCTGTACTTTTATTGCGTAATTACTGTTTTATTGTTGTATTTATTTTGTATTTTATTCTTGGTTGTTGAACATACAAAGTATGATTCAGCCTGCACCCAGTTCAGAAAGCACCCAGACTGGGTATTGTTCAATAAGTTTTAAATAGCTGCCAGTGATAAATCAGTTACTTGAATACTTTTGATACCTTATTTTAATGAGTACTTTTTAAATAAAAAGATAGTTCTTCTATTTGCATCTCAGACATTCATTTAACAAAATAAGCTAAAACTCATACATACAACAGTGCCTAATGTTTTCTAAAAACTAAACCTTTCATTAGCAAAGGCAATATTTAAATCAGGTAATATCTGACCAGAGAATAAGTAAACAAGGTAGAGAATATGACCATGTCTTTGGTGTAAACTTTGCCTACAGTTTGTGACACTCCGTTACAGTTATGGTCACAATTTGCAATTTGGCCGGCTGTCAAACAGCATTGACTTTTGATGCCTAGCATTATATGGCACAAAGGAAGTGAAATACAAGGTTTTGCATCTGAATGTTGTTATGACAGTTTCTACTAAATTAAGTTATGCTTCTTTTCCTTCCTTTTTCAACACTGCAGACAAAGCCTTTAGTTAGTTACGGGTGAGTCAAAGACATGTTACTGTCGCATGTCAGCTGGGTAAAAACCTCCAACTGGATGCCAAATCACCTCACCAACTGTGACAGGAAGGCATTTGTAATAAAGCTCTTATGAGGCTTGATCAGACGGTTAGGATCGAGGGCATGTCTGCATTAAACTGCACCGTGATGGTTTACTTATATTTGGCTGGCAAATGTCCCTGGCCGTGTCAGTTAGCAGTGGTTTGGGTGGAGACGAGGGAGGAGCAGGTTTACAAAGGCTGGTAAAACACAGTGACACAGGCTGGCTAAGTTGTAAGTTTTATGATTTGCAGTATGTTGGCAACAAAGACAAATATGTGATGTAATGTAGGTCAGTCAACAAGGCCGACACTCACAAAAGGCGATGGTTAAACATTAAAGAGACAGCTCACGAATTGTCTGAAAACTAAACTATGTAGTTTGGATAGAAAGACGTTTATGGAGGATGAACAATGATCCAAGTGTGGAGATAGCAGTTATGTCTCAATACTTAACTAATCCCTGCAAATCACGCAAAAGATAAGAAGGAATAGCAATTTCGCCCCCGTTTTGTTTTAGAAAAGAAAGGCCTGGAGGGTAAATGAAAACTTACACTAAATTATGCCAAACCTGGAATAACTATGACAAAACATACATAAAACTTGTAAGTATAAAGTTAAACTCATTAAGGGAGAGAAGTTTTTAAAAAGAAATGAACTGAAAACGCACTTTTTTCTGCTTTGTCACATGCAAACACAATCTCAAAACGGCCACATACACAAACACCCACACACACCCCAGCATGGTTGTCGGCCCCCTGTCTGAGCCTGTCTTGGCCTCTTTGTTGAGGCCAGCATGACAAGAGCTCCATTGTCCACAAGCTTCTCCATATGTTCCCATATACACCACAGTGAATCATTATGGACAATACCAGCACACAGGATCTAACTGTCCTCTTTGGCTTAATCGAGGACAAGAACTCATCCATGGCTGAGCGGCAGTGAACTGTATTTGGTCAGATTCTTTTATAATAGAGTCGCCACCTGCATTCATTAGGGTTAGGGTTTAAACAATTGAAATGTGTACAGGTTTATGTTGAAGCTATACATTGGAATTATTTCAGCTTTGTTTCTGGCATTACTGATGAGACCAAGTCACTGCTGCTATGGAGAAGAAGCAAATTAGTGGCATGAATCAGTCCGTTGTTGCAGCTGGAACAAAACTCTGCAGCATAGTTTTATGCACAAGTTACCAGGACCTGAAAATATAACAGAGAATATATTTTGGAGTTTCTACTGTACAAAGCATACTCTGTAACTTGCCACTTCTAGCTTTATTTTTGGATGTTTTGTACTGAAATGCACCATAGTAGTGGTAGTTCACCATCGGTCGTAGTTTACTTCTAGTCTCTTTCTTTTTCCTTCACAGGCTCATCCATTTGAATTTTCTTTTATTAAATAACCACATTTTCTAACGCAATTGCTCATATTTTGTACTGATGATTCAACCAGTCCATCCAAGACTTGGCAGTGCTCAGTGGTTTAAATAAGCAGTAAGCTTATAAATTGAAGTGACATGCAGCTTTGCATCTCTCGCCTAACTCTGACCAAAAGTGATTCTTGAATGTGTTGGGTTGGTGGCTAGCTTTTTGCTACTTACAAGATACAGCACACAGAATAAGACCATTTTGAAGCTACTGAGTAAGCGGGATATTGTTTCTAGAAAGGTATATGTTGCCAGTGAGTTCTTGAAATGTAATGTTTCATTGTGTCTTAAATTTAATTTAAGTTCCACATAAGGCCGGTGAGTTGTTCACTTCCTAAATAAAACTAATTCATTCTTTTAATATTCGTCCTCATCTCCTCCCTGCCAGCCAATTGTCATGAATGATGGCCCGTTTAGGTCATTTCCATTTCAGGGTGGATCTGAATGGTTGTCAAGTACCTTGTTTGCAAAGCAGTAGTCTATTGTTGTAACCTGCTGTGTTTGTTTGTCATGATGGTACTTTGCTCCCACTTTCCTACATCAATTGATGACAATGAGGGCCACCTCATCTGTTATCTGTGTATATCGGGACACTTCAGTGTTGTATTGCACTTATCAACAGTGAGATGTAGACCCTCAGTATGCTTCAGACAAAGTGCTGGGTTGATTGTTCAAGAGTATCTGAAACATCCTCCATCCACACCTCTCCAACACTGGAGCTAGGGTGCCTTCTCAGACAATTTTCAGCGGGTGAGAGGGGACTCACTCTGTTGAGACTTGCAACATGACAAATGACAACCTGTGACTGTGACAACAGGCTGACGTTTAAAAAAAAAAAAAAAAGAAAGTCACAGCTCAAGCTAGTCACTTTTACTTCTGTTTTTGTTGCTTTTGTTATTAGCATGGAACTAAAGTACAAAACCAAACAATCCAAATAAGTTCAAGTCAGTCATCAGGTAACAGTGATGCTACGACATACAGTATACTATATATATATATATATATTCTTTTAAGCAAGTTTATCATGTTTTCAACTTTCCAAACTTTTCAAACTTTACGTGTCCAAAGTACGACCTCTCAGGTTCCATGTGAAGGCAGCAATAACTAGTAATGTAGCACGAAGCAGTAGTACTGTTGCTGTTACCTGCAGTTTGCTATACCTGAGCACTGATTTAGACTACAGCCACACTACTAAGGCCCCATCCACACTACTCCGTTTTAGTTTACAAACGGAGAATTAAAACAAATACGATCTCCGTCCACACCAGAGTTTTAGCTGCGTATCAGAGTTGATCTACATTAAAACGACACACCTATTGGCCGTTCAGGTACACTGGGCAGGCGCGTGCCGGTGTAAAAATGAAGCAGATGGTGTATTCCATAGTTACAGAAGATTTGGAGAAAGAATAAAGAGATGCAGATGAAGAATCAGACCAGATTTTTTTTTGCTAAAATTCTAAATTCTAAATGCTAAATTTTTTTTTGAAAACAGAATGAGAGTCGTTGCAAAGTAAAAGGCGACTTGCACAGTAGCCTACGCGTGTAGGCGGATAGGTCTAAGTGTTATTTGCATGGTGCAGATTATTTTTATAAAAATACCAACTCAAAAACTCTGTCAGTAACATTTTGTTTCTGCTTTGCATGACTTATAAGACCTAATAAGAGAGCCGAGCATCTGCGTCATTGTTTCTAAAGTCCTAAGTTTTTGCCCGTTCCCACTACTGCGTTTTCGATTTAAAAATTATTACAAAAATAATAATAATACAGCTTTGTCGTAAACCTTCTTTGTGTAAAACACATTTAAAATCATCCAATGCTAATCTACCAACATGTGAGCTTACTGAAATTGTTTTTGGTAACAACCTGATACATGATGCTCTTTTTGTGTTGAGTATTTTGCACTTTTTGTACCCAAGGAAACCTTCAACAGTAACAATAGGCTGTTAGTGCCAAAGCACACAGGACCGCAGCAACTCTATCTGCCTTAAAGCTGGTGATTTATGGGTCATTTTCTAAGGTGCCAGAAAATATTTCCAGCCCTGATAGGAGCGAAACAGTTTCAAACGGCTGATTAAAGTGAAATGTTATAGAGATTAATGTCGACTACAGTTGAGAAATAAACGTTGAACCTGAGAGATGAATGTTGACCACCGGCTGTTGGCGACAGAGGTGTATAAATCACTGTGCAGGGACCTGATTCTGGTGGTTTCACAAACAACCGTGTCACGGCAAGCTACTGAAGGAGGATATTTCACTTTGTCTTTGGCCTTGTTCCATCCATCAAGCCAGCTTCCTCTTTTCTAAT
The DNA here is from genome assembly GCF_014851395.1 of Micropterus salmoides. NCBI lineage: Eukaryota > Metazoa > Chordata > Actinopteri > Centrarchiformes > Centrarchidae > Micropterus > Micropterus salmoides. The sequence goes on from NW_024042261.1 coordinate 36,700,529, forward strand.
TGTACTTCTACCACAAAAAACATGCTAAACTGAAATTAATATGACCCTATATTCTCCTCTCTATTATGCACTTATACACATACATATTCACACTCTTTCCCACTTTTCTAGGTTTGGAGAGGATGAAACTGGCCCAGGATGCAACATCTTTTGACACTGCTGTAGGTGTGGAATTAAAAGACATGGGTGTATATGACTGTAAGTTTTTTTTTTTTTACCTGTGAAATAGGTAGCATTATCACTGTCCTACCTCAGTCTACATGCTCACACATCCTAATAATGAACAAAGTTCTCATGGTTCTGTACACTTTTTAATTATCATCGCCCATTCCTGTCCTACAACACTATCATACCAACAGATTGACATACTGTTTTAACTGTCTGTGCATCCATATAGTATAATACTGCTCCTCTTAAAGTCAGATCAAAGCCTACAGAAAGAAAGTAGCCTTGGATGAAACTACACTGTTTGTAGAAATTGTTCTTAAAACACACTTTTGTCTGAAATCTTTTCTTGATCTTTATTGCCCCTTTTACTGGTTTTATTTGTGTTTGGTATGGTTTGGGGTTTAAGTTTTGCTATTTCCTGTTTTACGTTGAAAGTATTCTTCCTCATGTATCTTGTGTGTTGTGTGTTTCCCTGCCCTGATTTATTTCAGCTGTGTCTAGTTATCCTCCCCTCATTTGTATAAAATAAAGATTTTTACAGTGTCTGTGGAAAAGGAGAATGAACATAGGTACCCACATCAGCTTTGCTAACAGAAGCCTGAGCAATGCAAGCTGCAGCTTAAAATCACTGCTAATTACACAACAAATTACTGACTTAAACGTGACTCTAGATTGTCCCAGTTAAATTCTTCAACTTTTCAAGGATTTCATGAATTGACCAGCCCTAATCAATTTAAATAGTAGTATTTACAGACTTGTTTTGTCTCTATTGCCGCCAGAGGCAGCATTTTACTGAGCGTGACTTATTCTGAACCTTTAAGCTTTAAATTTCATTCATGGTATCTGAAACCAGTTGAATTAACATTGAACATTTTGTTTGTTAATTGTATTTTACATTCCTCTAACTCCTTATACTTTATTATAATAAACACGGCAAGGCCTCTTTTTAAGAGAGAAAGCTTAGACTTATGTACAGCTTCAGTGAATCAGGTAATGGAAGTTTTTCATGTAAGTGCAAATTTATTTGTAACCAAATAGTTTCCCAAACCTACCTTCTGCGTCTTGGAATCAACTGGAAGCAGTACCTCAGGAAATTGTATACATTTTTAATGACTTTTTCTGGACTCTGGTTTTTAAAAGGAAAGATCCTTCTTGGGCTTGGCCTGGAGAGTCTGCCATGGGCCCTGATTGGGTCTGGTGCAAACTGTTAGGCTTGGGAAGTTCTCTGTTTTCAAGTCATAGCACTGGAAGAGTTTCCCAAAAAACAACAAACCGAAAAGTTGAACTACAGAGTCTGAGCCATGTTTGGTTGATTTGAAATGTGATAGAATAGAAATGTGTTGGTCAGTTACAGAGGAAATGCACACGTTGAAGCAATGCTCCACATACCTGTATTTTTTATTTTTTTTTTGAACATTATATTTATTGAATTTTAACAAAACAAGCAAGTGATACATTTGACAAGCATACAATTTGATAAGCTTAATATTTCACAACTTAATCCCCAAAGTAAAAAGTAAAAACATCACATAACAGAGTAACAAAGACAATGATAAAAAAAAAACAAAAAAAACAACAACTCGGCAGTCAGCTTTACTTTCTTAATTTCCTTCATAATGTCTTAGAAACTCAGTTAATGGTGACCATATTTCTTCAAAATTTCTTCCCTTTCCTCTAACAATATAAGTGAGTCGTTCCAATACAATACATGATGCCATCTCCTTCACCCACATATGATTTGAGGGTACATCCATTTTCTTCCAGTACAGAGATATTAACCGCCTGGCTTGCAGGAGTCCAAAGTCAATCAGTTTTATTTGTCTGGAGCTAAAAACACAGTTCTCTGGGTATATACCCAACACACACATTTTTGCCTCAGCAGGTATGTTTACTCCAACAATCTTTGACAAAGTCTGCATGACTGACTTCCAATATTGATGTAATTTTGGACAGTCCCATACACAGTGAAAAAGAGTACCCTTTCCATCAAAACATTTACTACAGCTATCTGGGATATTAGGTGACCAACGGTTCAACTTGACCGGAGTTATGTAGGTTCTCATCAACCATTTATATTGGAGGAGTTTCATCCTGGTACTAATTGACTGTTTTTGGGCTTTTAAACATGCAGCTTCCCAGTCTGCCACATTTATCTCCTCTTGGATGTCAGCTCTCCATGCATCTAGCCTATCAGCGGCAGATTCCTCATCATGTGTTAGTAAAGCTGCATAAAATAAAGAAATATGACCTCTCCTTTCAAGATTTTGCAATATAATACTCTCTAATTTTGCACATACCTGTTTTTAGTAATGTGATCAGGGAAATTAAGTGTGGTTGTTGTGAGCTACATCATAAACATCTAACAAATGGAAGCCATGCACATGTTTGCACAGTCTGGTGAACAAATGAGTGTTTAATGTTTTAAACGAGTGTTTTATAACTGTGAGAGAACTGAGATCATCTGACCAAAGACTTCAGTCCGTACCGAGATCCAGTTCTGCATTGTGGGGACACGGTCTTCTCTGTTGCTGCCCCAACCTGCCACTATCCAATTCTCCCCCACTACTAAGATTTTCTGTGTGACCATGTGCCTTAACTATTATTATACTATTTCCCTCTGCGTTTGCTGTAAAGCACTTTGGACCAACTGTGCTGTGTGTAAAGTGCTATATTAAACACAGTTGAACTGAGTATGGACATGTTTTCTATGGATATAATAAAATATGGTCACTGTTGAAATCCACTGGAAATGACCACTTCAAGACCACAGAGCACAAGTTTGATGGACTGAAAAAAAACTTTTTCGAAGTCAGAGATCTGGCAATGCTAGATGAGACCAGATAGTCGGTTGACAAACAAAGCCAAACCATAAATCTTTGATCTTCTCCTCCCTGAATATGCGATGGCATTTTAGAATGGAAGACGCCCTATAATTTCACACTTTATTAAATAATTAACATCCTCATTTGAAAGTCTTTGGGTGGAATTAAAAAAACAGGCCACAACCTAATTTTACACCCTATTTATAGAACATTGCATTCTGTTTTAAGTTGCAGCCCTTTACATATGGCAATTAATTCCTCACACCTTTAATTGATATTTCCTATCACACTGTTCATAGCGGAGCTACTTAGCAGAGTTTCTGTTGTCACTCCTGTCATTTCTATAAATACCCACAGAGCCCATCTCCTCTTCTTTTTTTTCTCGCATATGCGTCCCAAACTGCAATACCACTACAGAACCAAAATGAAAATCCCTTACGTCAAGTCTAGACTTTGTTTAGAGATAAGATCATGTCCTTGTCAATGATTTATAAATAATTACTTATGCGTAGTTTTCTGCATTAGTCATACATTAATCAAAATTGATTAAAAGTCTGTTTCATAACGTCTGTAGCCACCGTCCTTTTTTCTTTCCCATCTGATCCTCCATCCATACGGCCTCCTTAAATCCTTTCAATTGACCAACTGGACTCAACCCCCACCCTGTGCACACACAGCTAACTGTTTTGTCCCACTCTCTCTTTCTCCACCAACAAGGAATCCCTGACTTTGCCTCATCAGTTCACTCTTGAGGAGGGAAGCAGCAGCCGTCCCTGCTTCCTGAAAAAATAGCATTTCCAAAGAAAGAAAGAGTGAGTGTGTGTGTGTGCCTGGGGTGTAGGGGGCTGGGGTGGTTTGGGACTTGGGGGAGTGTGGTGCTGAACAGAGTGTTAAGAGCGTCCACTGGATTATGTTTTGACAAAAGACTGGAACCCCCGCTGCTGTAATTTTCCCGCCAGTCAGTTTCCTGTTTCCTGGAATCTGGCAACGTGTTACACACACACACACACACACACACACACACACACACACATACACACAAGCCATTTGGTGCCAGCTGCTCACCATGATGCAACAAGAGACTGACCAGCAAGCCCTCTGGGCATCTGGTAAATAAAGACTTCCTTTCATCAAATCCCTGGGAACATAATCCATACATTATTTTATCACATCGCTTGGAAATCGCCTTAAAAACAGGCGGACAGAGAGTCTGCAGAATCCTATTCATACTGCAACAATACTAAAGAGATTATTTGAAGCTGACTGTCAGTGTTGTTGATGCTCACAGCATGTTCAACATGTGGTTTATTATTTTAATAGTTGGAATAAAACCTGAATAAAACATGCATTTACATGTTTTCTGTACGTTTTTTGAAAATGTATTAACAAAAGCCTCACAAGCCAAAGCTTTTTTGTATGTACAATAAAAAGGTTTATTATTACAGATTCTCTTCTTGCTAGATCTAGATCTTGTGGATCTCTCACACAACAGCAGCACAACCAAGTTACTCTACTCCAGGTTTAGCCATCTCCTCCACTCACAGAGTGGTTTACAGTCAATCCTAGGATGGTGCCACTTTTCCTTCTACCTTATTCGGCATTCCTCAACCCCACAGAGGGAATCTTTTCCTCATGGAGGTGGAAAGTTTATGGCCACCTGCCACAGAATCATTGCTGGATTTCTGGACATATCTGCAGAACATTGCCAGGGTAGGTGTGTCAGACAGAAGGTGTGATGTGGATGAGAACTTGTGGCTAAATGTAGAAGAATGAATGTATGAAGATGAATGTGTAATTTTTCCCCCGCATTACTAGAATAAGATCAATGCCTTAAATAAAGAAGTGACCATTTTGTTGTAATGGAATCCTGGTTTATGCTTAATAAACAAATAAATAAAACATACTTTGAAGACAATGGTGATACATATTGTAATGCATGAGTAGGTGTTTACAATATGAAAACCTTTTTAGGCCACAAAAGAGGATATTTAGCTATTGAGGTACAGTAAAGAAATATTTTTTTTTATTTTCTCAAAATATTAAGCTATAGGTTACATACTGTAAATCTGATAGCATATGAAATCAGTTACTCAAATGGTTCCAAAACATCATTTATAACTGATCCCCAAAACAACATCTGTGAACATTGGAAAGTACCAACCCTTATGTCTGGTTAAGTGACGTGACATTAAACGTGTGGTTAACGTTGTGAAATGGTAGCAGATTTTTTAGGTTTCGGCTACAAAACTACTTGGTAATTATTAAGAAAAGATTGGATTGGGTTAACTAGATGTAAGTAACGTAAGTCATGTGTCTATGTAACATTATTTACATTAAAACTTTAAATAAGTCAACATTTACTTGATTTCACACGGGACTCAACCTTCAGGTCCCATCTACACTACTGTTTTTGTTTTAAAATGGAGACCTTTTGCAGCATTTGCATCTCCCGTCCAGACTAAAATGATGAAAAGAAAGACCTAAAACGGGCGTTTTAAAACTCCGGGTAGCGTTTTAGGCCCCATCCACACTACTCCGTTTTAGGGGGCTTTCACACCTACCTCGTTTGGTCCTGACTTTAGGACTTTTCAGTTTGGTCCAAACCAAAGTTGCACGTGTGAAACCTCCCACAGACCACGGTCCGGACCAAACAGACGAAATTTGGTTCGATGAAAAGAGGTAGTCTCGGTCCAGATCAAACTGAACCATGGTTCGGTCCGTTTCTGGTGTGAAAGCATTTTTTGGAGGGTTTGGACTTTCAGACTATTTACAGGAAGTTGACGTGTTGTTGGTGCTGCAGGTAGTAATGCCATAATAATAATATAGTGGCAAATATGCATATGTTCATTTTTTATTCATTCATTCTTGTCAAAGCTTTTCGCTGAATTGTTTAATGAACCAATCAATGTCAAGTACAGGGAGAAGGAGCCCACATAGATGATGACGACAGGACGCAGGTCAACTGCAGTGTGAAACCAAACCAAAACCAACCGAATGTATCAAAATGTATCAAAACATGAACTTTGGTTCGGACCTTGGTGCGGACTTTCAGGTTTGAAAGCCTCCTTAGTTTACAAACGGAGAATTAAAACGAGTACGATCTCCGTCCACAGCAGCGTTTTAGCTGCGTTTTGGAGTTGATCTCCTTCTACATTAAAACAACTGAAAACGCACATTATTGGCCGTTCAGGTACACTGGGCATGCGCGTGCCGGTATAAACATGAAGCAGATGGTCTCTTCCTGGTTACAGATGATTTGCCGAAAGAAAAAATAAATACAGACGAAAAAGTTTTTTTTTGCATGCACCAATATGGAGCTGGGTCTGTTACTGAATTAACACAAGAGTGTGGCGGCGGAAAACAGACTGGGAGTCGTTGCAAAGTAAATACAGCGACATGCACAAGTGTAGGCAGATAAGTGTTCAAAAACATGTCCAAACATCTCCGTTTTAGGTCTTCATTTTCACCGTTATAGTCTGGACGGGAGGTGCAAACGTAGCAAAAGGTCTCCCTTTTAATTCAAAAAGGCAATAGTGCAAACGGGGCCTTAGTGCGGACGGGCAAAAACGGAGGACTTTTGAAACGATGTTCGGCTCTCTGTTTGGGTCTCATAAGTCATGCAAAGCAGAAACACAGCACTGACAGAGTATTTTTATTAAAAATATTTTGTACCGTTCAAATAACACCTGTACTGTATATGTAGCCGTTTACTTTGCAACAACTCCCAGTCTGTTTTCCACCGCCTCAGTCGCTTCTGGTGTGATTCTTCATCTGCATAACTTTATTCTTTCGCCAAATCCTCTGTAACCTAAGGAATAGTCCATCTGCTTCACGCGCATGCCCAGTGTTGGTGAATCGGCCACTTCATGTGTGTCTTCGGTCTTTCTAGTATAGATGGAGATCAACTCTGATACGCAGCTATAACACTATTGTGAATGGAGATAGTGTTCGTTTTAAAATGTGCAGCAGGGGGAAAGTCTTTCTCACTCTTTATTCTACCTCACCTGACTTCATCCTGGTAGCGTCATGCGCTCGAAAGAAGATGCGGATTAGAAAAAACTTAAATATGGGTCATAAATAAAACTATTTAATGGATAGTGATTACTAAATAACGAGGCTGTAGGCCTACAGCCTACGTCAGCTGGTTAATTCGCCTAATCTTTGCAGGTCTTTAGACCACGGTGGAAACGCACACAACAGTGGGCTGAAAGAATCTTTTAGTTCCTTGAAAAGAGATCCGGGGACTTAAAAGTCCCAGGTACTTCTGGTGAAAAAGCTTAAGTCTATAACTGTAACTCTGGTATATGAACAAGTCTGATGAGCTCCAAAGCCACCAAGCAGTCTCCTCTGTATTTTTGGTGTACAGGTTTGCTGTTCGGCATGTGTGCGAAGTGTCAAGTCGAGTCAGGTCGAGTCAAGTATACAGTTTTGTAGTACTCGATGGTTTCAGCAGTTTCACCACCAACATTGCATAGAGCTAAACTTTGTCAAACATTACTGATTGAGCTTATAAAACTGTTTAAGGTTGTAATGCTTCTATTTAGATGTCGGGCACCTAGTTTGGTAACATAAAAAGCAGAGAAGGCGGAAGAAGGAGATAGCCAGCACCAATGCAGCCCGGGTGTGAATGAAACTTGCAGAAGTATAAGAAAAGAATTGTTTGTTCATTTGTTGACAGCACTACTGCTGAAGAAGCAGAAAGACTAAAACATGCAAGTGAAAAGGTTTCTTCTGCGTCACAGCATCTGTGTGAAAGGCAAATGGTTCACATAAGCTGCTGCAGCTTTAAGTGAATCTACAAATGTATGTAGAAATGTGTAGGCATGCCGAGGATGCTGTGCAGACCCTCAAACGTTCACTACAAATGTCTGAGGACAAATGCCAGCCTCCCTGACACACACACACACACACACACACTTATTGGGTGTGGGTGTGCATCTAAGGGGTGTTGTTTGGTGTTAAATGAGACCAGTCTCCTCAGCAGCTGCTGCTATGTTATTTTAACAGGGGCTGTCGTATGTGTGTGTGTTTGTGTGCGCACCTCTTGAACACCCAGCTGTTCGCTGCTAACGCTCTTTTGTTTTTGAATTGCATCAAATAGTCTGGAACAGACAGACAGGAAAGGGGGCAGCCAATCTTTTAGTGGTTTGTTAGAGTTAAATAAGATCAGCAACAGCATAAAAACATGTGAACACTACTAAAACATATTGACATGTTTCTTTTAGTGAAAGTAAGAAAACTAAAACCAAAACACTAAATCCATGTGCCAGGTGTGTAAATTCATCATATATCAATAATGTGTAATGAGACCCATTTATGCATTTACCAGAAATTAAGTCAAGTTGCGTTTCAGTCAACCATAAGAAAAACTTTCAAACACATCACCTGTGCTACACACATGTTCTGCAGTTTGTTCTGTCGCTCTAGTTTAAATTACAGACAAATCTTGTGAGTGAGATGCTGATTAGACTTGGAAGTCCCCAGTGTTGGACTTTCCCTCCAGCACGAGAAAGGACATTTAATTTGATTTGATAAAATGGGCTATATGTGCTAAACTTATTAAAACCCATTCTATATGCCAGTAACATGGCATGCAACAAAAATCAGAGATCCAGATGACTTTAAAGAAACTGTTTTATTTAACTGTATGTCACTTTGTTTTGCTATGAAACACTTCGGTAGTAACGCTCTTGATTTGCAAGAAGAAGCACATTAATAAAGCAAAATGAGATTTGAGCTTCCGTTTTTCCTTCTGTGCATTGTGCAGAGCTTGAACTGGTATTGCAGGAATTTTGGCTATGGACCAGTGTGATTGGAGGTCAGGGGGGGGTCATCATCCCTTTATACTTTTGAACATAGCTTCATTGTCCGTCTCAGTCTCCCATTTGGTTGCTGGTGTTCCAAACTGTGAAAAATGTCTTCATTTCCTGCATTCTGGTGAAAGTTTCTGCACCAATTTATGGTGGGAATGTTTTTATTTATGCAAAAGGAAACACAAAATTCAGACAGCACGTGACATTTCAAAATATATACATATAACAGAATATAATGCTGTGCAGCTCTCAGGCAATCTGTGTTGCTTTCAGATCTGTTTCTCCTGTAGATAAACCTTTCTCATGTAACATCATCCCTGCAGAGGCAATACATATGTAGGCATGATTTAGCCTTCCCTCCGCTTTTGTCATGTTCACAGGGAGAGAACGGAAAACTTGGCCAAAAAGAAACTGTGCCAAGAAGTTGTTAAAGTTACTGATCGGTGCTGCACATTTGTGGGTCATTCTATAAATCAGTAGCTTGTTTTGTTTTTTTTTTAGCTTAAGTTACCTTTTTTGGAGAATGTACATTTATTTCTTCTATATTTTAATTGCATTCCAGGTTTTCTTAGTATGCAAATAAACCTTTCTAAAGGCATTTTTATTTAACTGCAAGCTATTTCTTTTAAACAAATTATGCTTTAAAAATGTGGTGGGGACAAAATCAGCCATTTCAAAAAGTGGTGGGGACATGTCTTCCCCAGTGTAAATGAACCCTATGTGTTTAGTACGATTCTGACCGAATATAGTAGCTTTTAGCGGCGGTGGTCCTCTCACTGGAGACTGAAAGCCGTTATCAGCTCATCCACATTAAAAGCATATTAAAAGACCATGAAAGCCACAGAAGCGGTCATGATCTGATAACTCAGTTGTAAATGGATGGCTGCTGATCTATTAAACAGTGTTTACAGAGGCTAGATCTGTTCTGAACTGAACCCAACAGGCTGAACCTACTACTGAACTGAGGACAATCAGAATCAGCGCTGAACATCACGGTCACTTAGCTCCGGATAAAAAGATAACAGACGACATAGTCAGTGAATATGATTCTTTAAACTGAACTCCTCCAAGTGATTTAACCTTACCTGTAAGGGAAAAGTAAGCATTGTGTGTGTGTGTTGCTATTGTTCCTGAACATCAGCCTGCAGCAGCACAACTGCACCGTAATTGTTGTGGTTAATTTTGATGGGATTTTTCAGCCTTTTTAAGTCATGTGGTGACGGGGGTTCTCCCTGCTCTTCAAGTGTAATGACATAATCATTATGTATTTGCCAAAGGTCTAAAACATGAGAAAAACATTAGGCTTAGTACGCAAGGTTTGTGTGCCTAAAAATGTTTTCTAATGATGGGTTAAAAAAAAAAAACCCATTCAGACACAGTGTTCACAGGAACATTTAATTCCATGTAGTGTCAAAACAATGTGAAGTCCAGCAAACCACTGTACTATTAAAAATGGTTGCTTGTTGTGGTGAAGATTAAGAAACTAAGACATATTGTGCATTTTGAACTGAAGAGCATCAACAGCATCATGCCTGAGAGTGTGTTTGTGGATGCAGCCATCCAGCCATATCTAACGGAGTCATTTCCATAACAAACATTAAATCCCTTTGGAATTTCTGCCCTCTTTTTGTACATTACAAACCAACAGGGTTAATACAGCAGTTCACTGAAATGTTCCCTTTCCACTGCTATTGTTCTTGGTTTGTTTTCCACGGCAGGGCCTCCACTGACCCCATTAATCCACAAGTACAGTCAGTGTTTGGGGTTCGATGACTCAGGTGTTGTGGCTTAGTGGGAGGATTTACCTGCAGCTCGTGGATGACTGAACTGTCTGAGTACTTTAAGATAACATAAGATAAGATAAACTTTATTGATCCCACAGTAGGGAAATTCACTTGTTACAGGTAATCAGACAACTCAGTGTAATAAACTTCTCCTACCAGCTGTTATGTGAATATTGAGTTGGGTGCATCGAGATAAACAGTTGATGGAGCTAATTCTCTGAATGGGTGTCATTAAATCATTGCAGAAGAAGAGCACGCAACAAGATTACTTAATTAAAAGAGCACCAGTGAAACCAAAACAATGGAAATGTGGCATTTAGTATGTTTCTTTCATATATTAGTTTGAACATTACAGTCTCCTCATCGCTCCACACAGGTCTGATGTTTTTGTCTGGCAGCATTTCTTGTCTCTTTGGTAGAAGCAGTGACAAAATCACATGCTTCGTGCATGTCGTGATTTGTTTAAGTCTGTTTTCATTGCACTTTGTTGCATTTTATCAAGGGTATAGTGTTTTTGCAGTTAGTATAGAAGAAATATAGGCTGTAAAAAACTTAGAGAGAGCTAAATATTTTTCCATTATTTTATTTAACAGCACGTGTTTGTGTTATAGAACTGAGAAGCAGTTTAGGTCAGAAAACAAACTCTTCAAAGCAATTCGTCCAATCACATAATGTCACGGAAATGTGACGACGTATCTGTTGAAATAGAAGCACACACACACACACCTCCTCTCTGTTGCTCTTAGACAAACACACAGACACACGGGGGGGGGGACGATGCACAAGCAGCAGGGCATAAATGTGTGTGTATGTGTTCACAATTACACGTGCCTCCTATCAACAGGCCTGTAGACCAAACACATGGTGACATAATTACTACAGGAAGAGAAACAGGGTCGACAGAGGTGTGTGTGAGAGTGTGTGTGTGTGTGTTTCGGGGGTGGTCTGGTACAATTACAACCCTTGACGGCAGACATAAAAACAAACACAAGCGTATGCACACACACACACACGCCATCTTGTACACTGTGTCCTTATGCCCCATTTGAATGTGTTTTCATGTGTCTGCCATTGACATCAACCGGTGGAACTAACTGAGCAGTGTGTGTGTGTGTGTGTGTGTGTGTGTGTGTGTGTGTGTGTGTGTGTGTGTGTGTGTGTGTGTGTGTGTGTGTGTGTGTGTGTGTGTGTGTGTTCTGCCATGGTGTTGATAAGCAAGTGAGCCGCTTTGGCCACATCCATTGCCTCACATTGATAATCTGAGCAGTTAACGAGACACAACGGGTTTTACGAGGCTTCCTCTGCATATAGACAGTGTGTGTGTGGGGGGGGTGTGTGTGTGTGTGTGTGTGTGCGGTTAGCTGTGTGGTAATGTTTGAGCGACGAGGGGTTAACGAACCCAGCTGCCGTCAGTTGGAGTGTACAGCCAGTACTCTGGATGTGGTTTACTGTACGTGTATGGGTGTGTGTGTGTGTGTGTGTGTGTGTGCGCGTGTGTTCCTGTATTAGAGCAATCTAGAAATTAACCTGACACATCAGAGTTATTTTTCAAAAGTAATGACACTCGAAGCCAGCAATTTGTAAATTTTCATTCGCATTTGGAACAATGTTTGTGCAGAACTTTGAGTCAGTATGACTAATGACAACTGGTCTTATCATTTCAATGTAAGAGGTTACTTAACTTCCACCTACGGATGAAATACCATCGAATGTTTCAGGATTGCTTGGAGTAGAGCTCGTCCCATATTGGGGCATTTTCAAACCTGTAGTTAATTTGCTCTGGTGTCATTGAATGAGTTGGAAAAAAATTCAAGTAAACCAAAGTGTATCACGAAAAGCTTTTCTGGGTTAGCAGTGAGAAAGCAAACTGTTGTGTGTAATGACTGTACACTGGGCCCCAAGTGCAGAAAACATGGACAGGGAGCGGAAGTAAAAAGTAAACGGCCAATTAAAATGCCCCACATACCACAATAACCAACTGATGATCTGTGATCTGTACTAACTGGCTCATCCAGGTAACTTAAGCGGTATCTTTGTGACGTCAGGGGTAACTTCCTGATTAACCCGTACTATGAAAGGCGGATAGGTGTTACCCGAGGTCTGTTGCCATAGCAATTTACACTGCATCTCTAAAATGCTCCGAGCAGGTTATCTTTGTGGTTAACTCAAAGTTACCCTGTATACGTGGACTAGACACCACATCTGTACTACACACCACTTGGTAAAATATTTTTAGGTCTCATCCTGACTTGCTCCACTGCGGTTGCAGCTGAAATGAAGTTATTCTTAACACAATAGCATTACATTTATACTGCGAGCCCTGCAGCCTCTGAGATTTCAGGGAGATCTTAATTAAATAACAGGCCAGTTTCAGAGATGTAGCCCATCTGTAGGCTATAACTGAATTATCCTAAATGTTATATATACATATTTAGATTTACTATTTTAAGTGTCCCAAAAATACGCAGCCAGGGTGGTGGTTTAATAAACGGCGAAAAGACATCCAAGATGAAAATGGTAAATTTACAAAAACACAAATCGGAAATTCCCTGAAATTAAAGAGTTTTTCTCGGATTATTACCCCTCTCTGCTGGCTCCAGGCTTAAAATCCCTAGTACAGGCCACTGGCAAAGACTGCTGTGAAGAGACTATGACAGTCTGTTAACTTAATACTGTTGGCTGTGGGTGTGCATGTGTGTGTCTTCATTGTGTATTTATTCTTTCGCGCAGCAGCAGAAGAGAGGGGTCTTTTAATATGAGTGTCATGTTGCTTCCTGTCTGTGAAGTGTGTGTGTGTGTGTGTGTGTGGAGGAGAGACAGACTTAGAAACTGACAGAAAGGAACTGCCTATTATGTAAAACACACACACACACACTTTTCAAATACCTCTAGTTGGTATGGACAGCTGGTCTGTTGGCGGGAAAGTAGAGGCCAGCTGTCACTGGAGAGAGAGAGAGAGAGAGAGAGAGAGAGAGAGAGAGAGAGAGAGAGAGAGAGAGAGAGAGAGAGAGAGAGAGAGAGAGAGAGAGAGAGAGAGAGAGAGAGAGAGAGAGAGAGAGAGAGAGAGAGAGAGAGAGAGAGAGAGAGAGAGAGAGAGAGAGAGAGAGAGAGAGAGAGTTGGATACACCAAGAGATGAAAAGAAAAGAACAAAAAGACAGATATTAACGTGTATATAAAGAGATGGAAACAACAAAAAAGGAAATAAAGCAAGACAGCGCATGAGAGAAAAACTTGAAAACAGAAAAGAGGAAAGCTCCCGAGACTCTTAAAGAGATCTTTGAAGTAAATTATCTCATGTTAGCTTTCCATTCAGCAGAGAAATACAACAGCATCAATGAAATCAGGACAAACTGTCCTGTCAGCAAAAACAGACTTTAAATGTTTCCTCCCTGTTGGGTTCACTCGTTTAAATGGACACTAATAGCCTCAGCTGCAAAAAAGCACCACTTCCTACCAATTTAAATCAGATACCCTTTAATGTGGCCTTTTTTCTCCTCAAGACTGACTGTTTCTCTACAAAGTATCTATAATCGAAACACAATGCAACACACTAACTGGTCCAGTTCGTACTCCAGGAGACCTCACTGTTTATTATTTCTTACTGAACTAGTTTACCTGACATAACTTCAGATTGAATTATCAGACTAATTATAAACAATCTTAAATCTACTGTAATCTCACCAATAACTTTTTCCAAGACGTTTCTAACTTCTGTATTTTAGCTTCTTCAGTGTGCATCAGTTCTCATTCTCAATATGGACACTTGGTCTTGGCGTCACTTTTTCACACCCTGGCAACCCCTTTAGCGTCACTTCTGGACGCAAAGGGCTCTGCGGTTAAGTTAGCAGGAATAAATATGCAATGTCCGGTTAGATTATCACTAAAAAACCTATTTGGTTTGGTGTATGAAAACATCATGGTTTGGGATAAAAGAACTTTGCTGTTATTTACATCCTACACCTGTTTTAGTGTAAAATATGACGCTGCAGGACTTCCCCCAATGTGTTGAACTATTATGCAAAGGTGTCTCGACCGTGTGTCCATATGTGATAACTTGGGAGCGAGAACAGGTTGATCAGTTAAGGTGCTTTTACATTTATTCATTTAGCTGAAGCTTTTATCCAAAGTGACTTATAATTGCTATACATGTCAGAGGTCGCACGCCTCTGGAGCAACGAGGGGTTAAGTGTCTTGCTCAGGGACACAATGGTGGATGGGTCACACTGGGGAATAGAACCCGGGTCTCTCACACCATTACGCCATCACCACCCCATTTGGTGTTATTTGGTGTTGACTCTAAATATAAATATTATTGTTATTTTTAAAGTCCGTTGCTCGCTGGCTCTGAATACACATACGGTCAAACCATGGGTCACAGGAGGGGGGAGATGTTGATCACCCTCCCAAACAAGCAGCGGAGGGAGGCTTCGGCAAACTAAGCTGGATGCAACGTGTGGGAGAAGTAGATAAACAAAAGCCAGACAAGCGATCAAACGCCACAGCGAAGTGAATAGCTACACACTGCATGCTGGTTAGTGTTGGGGGAAGATGTCGGCCTTAAAGTTCTTAAAATCACAACGAAGTCGCTTGGCCCCGCGGGGTTGCTCTTAGTCCCGGTGATCAGGAGACAAGCGCTCCAGGAGAAAACGGCAGGCGCCCTATGGATAGTAACCATGGCAACGGCTTCTGTGCGCGACACAGCTGTAGCCTATTTAACTTAAGTTAAAATTATAGGCTACATAACTTCACCCGATAGACCTTCATCTAGTTTTGCGGGGATGCTCTGCCAGCAGAATTCCCTCCTGTTGATGTCCAGTTTCACGGGAACGCGCCCGATTGTCGCTGCGCACTTGCTACTGAACACAGACATTTGGTTTGATTACATTAATGTTTAAGTTGAGATTTACATGAAATATGTTAATGTTATTGAGTAAAGGGAATACTGCTGGTAAAAAGCACCTTATTTGTTTAAAGTGTTTGCAAACCACATGTTATTGCACTTTTGTGTACATAGCAGTACTTTTAAATTAAGTGCGCTATACACTACTTTAGTATTCACCATTCCATTTTGTGTAAACCAATGCGATTAATCGCAGAAAATCATGATTAAACATTTTAATCGTTGTCCATCACTAATAAAATGAAATATTTTGTAGACTGCAAATGAAATCAAATTTGATGAAACTTGAAACTTGATGAAATACTCCAACCCCATTTCTTCATCTCATGCATTCATGAAGAAACACTATCTACAAGAAACTACGTTCATATACCATTAATTCATTTTTCCAGTCAAAGAAGTTCACGCACAAGTCGCAAGGAGCTGGTGAGACATCAGTTTCATGTGTTAAGTTTAGGCAACAGAAGCTCCTTGGTGCTGCGATGGACTGGCGACCTGTCCAGGTTATACCCCGCCTTTCGCCCATGTCAGCTGGGATTGGCTCCAGCCCCCCCCCCCCATGATCCTGTACGCAGGATAAGCGGTTGACGATGGATGGATGTAGTTTCAGCTAAACGTTTGTATTGTCTTGTATTGCACCTGACTGACTGCCTAAACACAACCGTATAAAATCATCCATCATAGTTTTTTCTATGAGTGGATAATGTAAAATAAAAACAAATGAAGTATTTTATCAGTAAAGGTTTGAAAGATGAGTTCAGGATGAATATTTTGCGATATGACAGATGTTTTCGTTAACTCATTTTGATAAAAAAAAGGGCATGGCGGCTTTACGTTTCTCTCAAAACATATTTCCTTATTGCACATTAGTATAATATAAACACTATTGGTAGGAGACAGGATTGCATGATTTCCAAAATGTTCACTCAATGGTTCTTTCCAGCTCTCGCTCTCTCTCTTTCTTTCTCTCTGCAATAAGGCCTTCATTCAGCATCCAGTTTCAATGAGGTTAATTATCTGTCGCCTAATTGGCCTCAGGGCCGTCCCTGCACGATCGCACGCACACACGCACACACACACACGGAAAAGAGTGACAAAGTGACTCCACATAAATCTTCAACCAATAGCAACAACAGATACACACCCTCAGACAGACACACACACACACACACACACAAACATGCAAATGGTTTTATTTTCAGCTTAGTTTGACCTATTACCTATTTCTCCTTTAGCTTTTAGTTAAAAACTCTTTTTTTGTTTTTCCATTTTAGTTTTAATTTATAGCCATAAGCTTTTTTTTGCCTTTATATTTTTCCTGACATATCAATATGTTTTTAAATTGTTTTTAAAATATGTTGTTAAATTTTGGGAAATCAGAGAGAGAAAAACATTCCAATAAATCTCACAAGGCATTCATGTTTTTTTTTTTACACAATCATATCTGATTTACTCATATTTGGTTTTATAAGATCACCTTTCAGTGTTAGTTTTAAAGTAATACTAAAGTTTTTATTTTAATTCCCAAATAGATAAATAACAAATAGTTTATTTCCCGCTATATTCTTTAACACACACACACACACACACACACACACACACACACACACACACACACTCTTGTAAACTCAACACTACATGATTTCAAAGACACACACACGCGCACACAGGCTGACAAACAAAACACACATACATGCAGGAGCCAGGGAGCGTGGTAAAATAGGGGTGAATAGTGAAAAGCACCTATTTATGCCCGCTCCCTCAGGTCTCCTGGGACACTCACTGATAGGAACAATGACCGGTTTAACTCCATCCACTGACCTGCCCACATGCGCACACACACACACACACACACACACACACACACACACACACACACACACACACACACACACACACACACTGGTGTTTTTGTATGACCTGACTTTCACGCTAGATGCACTTTCTGTCTAAATCACTGAGATGCAAGTGAAGCAGTGCGTAATCATTAGCTCCTAGATATATGTAAATCTACATATTGGCCACTTGAGTCGTTCCTGAGTAACTCTCAGATGGCTGCTGAGTGACACAAAGCTATAATTACACATTTATTTTTAATTACATACATGGTAGTCCCAATTTTGTGTCACCTAAAGTGAAGTATCATCCTACCAAACGGACAAGGAACAACTGAGTTTGCACTTATGGGGAACTGATGGCAAATAATGCATTCCTGGTCCTCTTTGCTTATGTTATTTTGCATTATTTTGTCTCAAAACTTTTTAAGAAGGAAAGCTGAGGATCTGCTCATTGTATACACAGATCATTGTATACACAGATCCCATTTATTAGGGGAACAAAATCTACTAGAAGCTGGAAATAAACCTACATAAAGTAATCATGTTTATTATTTGAGGCCTGTATAGTAGGCCACTTCTTCAACAGTGAAACACACGGTCAGTTGGATTGAGGTTTACTGACTAGACCAGTCAAGAACATAACTAAATCATCTGCGTACAGGAAGTCCAATAATGTTCCCCAAACACCATAAATTGTGCACACATGCTTGGTGATACTTCGTGCAAATCCTTCAGAACAATATTAAGATCAGTCTACCGCCATTCACAATTCCACTCCATTTATTTTAGTTATGTGAACACTAAGAAATATCTGATAACAGACACCTATCTTCTGTGTCCCAAGACGAATCCAATTTCATTTGTCATTTGTTTAAGGGTCAGTTTCTCTTTATATTGATATTTTCTGAACCAAGATTTCTTAATTCCTTCAGAAAACATTGGCTTCCATTCATGTACAGTATTAAAACAAGCTGTCACACAGCCCGGAAAAGCCCTGTCAATAAATAGAATCGAGTAGTTCATTCCTCTGATATATTATTTTCTGTATGAATTTTCTTTTTTTTCCCCTTTTCCCACCATTTATCTTGCTTTCCAACCCGTTCTCTTTGTTAATTTCTTTCTCTTCTTGCTCTTTATATCTTCTCTTTCTCCTTGTCCCTTCCCCCAGTTTTCCCACCTCCATGCTCCATCGGGAGAGCCACAAAGCCTGCCGCGGGCCTAGCAACCATCGCACCGCCGCCTCTGCCCCGGCAACATGCCGTCGCCAGGGCTGCTGACCCCTGACCCCATCACAGCTGCTCTGCCACCGCATATCCCACAATCCCCTGCTCTCTGCTCACTCCCATGACCAAGGGGTCACACACGGGAATCAGCGGTGAATGAGACTGCTTCACTTTCGCTCTGTCCATTTCTAATAAAGCAAGATAGGAGAGGAAAGGAGGAGAGAAGACACAAGGAGAGGTTATGAAAAGAAAAGAGGAGTAGTGAGAAAAGCAGTGAAAACAGTAATAAGAGAAGAAAGATTAGGGGGGAAAAATAGGAAAGGTAAGAAAATTAAATGAAAGGAAATGAGAGGAAGAGAGAGAAAGAGAAGACAAGAAGAGTTGAAAAGTTGACAAGGAGAGAAGAGGAAAGAAAACAGGAGATCAAAAGGAAAGAAGGAGAGGAAACATAGAGAAGGAAAGAAGGCTTAATAATTAGAAGAGAGGAGATGGAGGGAGGAGAGAAGAGACAGGGAGATGTTATGAAAAGAAAAAAAGGAAAGAAAAGGAGACCAGAGGAAGGGAGAGCAAGAGAAGACAAGAAGAGTTGGAAAGAAACAAGTAGAGGAGAGGTAATGAAATGAAAGGAAACACGGAAAAAAGAGGTAAGAAAACAAAGAGGAGAAACCAGGGGAGGAAATGAAAGGGCTAGGAAACGAGGAGTTACAAAGAAAAGAAAGAAAGAAGGAGATGAGTGGAGAGGAGAGCAAAGGGAACAAGGGAACGAGTGGAGATGAGATGACTGGAAAGGAAAGAAGCCAAGTGCAGACCAAATAATAGGAGATCAAAGAAAACAAGGACAAGAGAGGAGAAAAATATCAAAAATAGAAGAGCTGTGAATCAGATGCGTGGAATTACATGATGCAACACACTCATGTTTTACTGATGGTATTACAGCCAGAGATTTTGAATCTTAATATCAGTAAATTGAAAATCAAAGATAAAATTACAGTTTAATGGATACAAATTCAATTATCTGCGACTCAGCTGACTAACTCCAACTCCTCTCCCAGTTTAGAATAAACAGCTCTATTATACCATTCAAGTGCACCGATCATATAATACTAACATCATGCTTCAACACACAGCCGTGAGAACAACAACAACAACAACTCACCACTCATTAGCCGAATAATCAACCGCATCATTGGATTGTGTGTGTCGACAATAACAAGGCAAATCAGTGTGCTTTGTGCCTGAATGGCTCGTTGCTTGAGTACCATTGTGTTTGTAACAGTAAGATTGTGTGTGTGTGTGTGTGTGTGTTTTGTCTATACCTGATGAATCTCCTCAGGAGGAGAGAAGAATTCAGTACCGTGTTGTGTAACAAACGGACGTGCATACTTTTACAGCTTACTTTTGCCAGCCTTCAACTCAACAATCAATCATGATTTCAGTTAAATGCTAAAGTTGCTGTTACTGTTACCTTGTTCGTGGTCCTCTCCGTGGACTTGATGCTAGACCAGGTGCTTTCTGATCTTAAGCATTGCCATCGTGCTGTTGCGGTAGGCTACATTAGTTTCGTTTTATGGTGGACAGAAATGGTAGTAATGGTGTAAAATTACAGAGTTGTTGTTCTCTTTTGGCTTGAAATAATCCCGTACTTTGGACACTTTCTTCTTCATCACTCGCTATTTTCTCTCTCTTCCTCCACTTTGCCAACAGCGGCATCATAATCACATCGTGTTCACTTGATCACAGCTTAAGCGAGATGGGTGACAGTAATAATATTTGTCCGTGCAAAACAGTGTGCTCTATAGATATATATGGATTTAATGAAGCCTCGATGCAAAGAAGTTGCGTCAATGCTTTTTAATAATCCAAGTTATGCGATTTATCCAATTTATGGATAAATCATTTCAGCCCTATCGGCCACTGTAGGTTCTCCTACACCCTTGGGACGGGATCAGTTGGTCGCAATCTGCATCAATGTACGCAATCTGAAAATGAAGACTTATTTTCTTAATTTAAAAATGTAAAGAAAAGCTTAAAAATATCCTGCTTCACCTTTTGCAATGAGGAATTATCTGACATTTTCAGTTTTACCTCCAAATGAAGGGTGTAAATAATCTGGTC
Organism: Micropterus salmoides; assembly: GCF_014851395.1. Lineage (NCBI taxonomy): Eukaryota > Metazoa > Chordata > Actinopteri > Centrarchiformes > Centrarchidae > Micropterus > Micropterus salmoides. The sequence goes on from NW_024042261.1 coordinate 36,721,193, forward strand.
AAATTTGTTTTGTTTACAACCAATCTGATCCCAGTCTGATCGTGTTGCTTGCCTGTCTGACTTTATATCAGATGCCAGATCTCAGCTATTACTTTGGTGCGTACAATGTTACATGACGGCCAAAACAACAAAAATAAGGCTAATGTTGTTTTTTATAAAGCTGCTTTAAGCACGATGTTAATATTACCAATGGATCAGATTATTACTTCTAAATAAAGTGTGATAATTATCACTCCACTACTTTTTCACTTATTTGTGTCTTTCAGCTCATTTTGGTTTACTGTTTTTAGTGAAAAAACTCTAACTGTACACTACCTGCCCATCATCAAACATCTAGAGTTGGTGGAGACCAAAAACAGAGCTAAAAGGAGAGTGAATACTGGACTTTGCCAGATGGCCAGAAACTGCAAATTAATGCTAATGCAACTCTCTACTGAATGTACATAAATAAGCAACTATTAGCTAAAAATCTGTTTGGGATTGACAGCCATCAACTCTATAATGTGATTATATTTCTTGTGTTTCCACCGTCCCCAGGTGGCTAAAGATATCAGTTAATGCAGGTTTGAGGTATATAAATACATATGAGTTGTCTTTGGTATCATTGTTGTCTTGTTGTTTCTTGGGTGGTTCCAGTAGAATTACTTCCTGCTTCCTGTTTGTTTGGAAGTTTGACAGCTGCAGTGACGTATTGACGCACAGGAGACGCCCTCAGTTTGAGGTGGTGTCGGTCACATGCAGAGGCAGAGTGGTGCAATAACAGATCAGCACAAAAACATCACCAACATGAAAAGAGCAAAGATATGAGTTGTCAGAGTAGTTCAGTTTAGATTTAGGATTAGACTATGGAGGGTGACTGTATTCAGTGTGTCTGTGTTTGCTAGTGTGAGTGTTGGTTCCAGGTGCTGTCCCCAGTGCAACCTGAGCTGGTCTTTATGAATAAATAATTCATGTGAACCAGTCAGCTCGCAAGATACGTAGCTCCGGCTTATTCTGCCTTTTGCCCTCCAAAGGACAGATACAGCCCCACACAAATACTCACACACACACACACACACACACACACACACACACACAGATAATTAGGCGCAAGCACAGTACAAAATATTTCTAATAATTTTCAGCTTCAGGATTCAATTTCAGGGCTTCTTTGTTTTGTCGTGACACCTGGAGCGACCTCACAGATCATGAATCCTGAATAGTAAGTGTTTTTTCATTCCGTATGCTGTGTGTTTCAGTGTCGTGGTGTTGTAAATATCCAGTTCCGACAAGACATATATTGTATGCCACTGACAGACACTCACATCTGCTCTTTAACAGTGACTGACGTGAAATGTTAGGGCACCGTTCAAGACCATGTAACATCCTTGTTTTTGACCATAAACATCCAGTGTTCAGGGAGATACATTTGTGTTTGTTGATGTGTAACTCTGCCCTATATTTAAATACTGATGTAACTGGACCTTGTGTGTAGACGCTAATGTTTTAGCTCCATCCTGTGTTTCAGTATAGAGTTTTTTGTATGAAAAACAAAGAATAAAACAAAAGATCTTATAGTTTGAACCGACTCAGAGTTAATTGTCAGGTGTGGAGTTGTGAATCAGGCGTCCATGCTTACAGAAGAAAAGTCCAGTTCATTTTCTGCATTAACGTGTTCTCATTCCTGACTCCTCACATATCGACGCTTGGTCAAGGCCCATTTAGCGTTGCTTTGGAAAGCCTGGGTACCCCTTTTACATCATTTTTAGACGTCTAGTGTTTCGAAACATCGCCATTTTGACACGGCACATTGTTTAAGTTGTGAAATGTTGCAATTTGGTTAGGTTTAGGCACAAAAAGTACTTGATTAAGGTTTGGAAAAGATCATGGTTTGGGTTAAAATAACTACATACGTCAAGTTAACATGTAAGCTGACTAACGTCACTTGCGTAACTTACAATATTGATGTAACTTGCGTGACTTAAATAAAAATATTTAATGTTGACTTTTTATCCACTGACTCCTGGTTCAAAGTCCGGGTTCTGGCCCTCCAGCCACCCCAACCACCTCCTTACTGTCTTTTCTGTTAAATATGAAATGCCTCCCTTTACCGTCAAAAACTGACACTACAGGGCTTCCCCCAATGCGTTGAACTATGACGCTATAGGGATCCCCCGTGCGTTACAAACTGACTCTTATGGGTCTTGACCTTGCATCCGTATGTGACAAGTCAAGGAGTGAGAACGGGTTGTCTGCATAGGGAATTCTAGGTCAATTGCATTGGACCACTAGACACCTGTGGCTGATGGGGTTGTAGTCCTTAGAGCCAGTTCAGTTGTCACACTAAACCAGCAAAGACAAATCAAACAGTAGTTTGTGTGTGTGTGTATTTACATGTCTACACAACAATGATACTGTATTTTGAAATGTCTTCACTGTTTCAAGATTTGTAATCTGTTTCACAAAATGCTAACAGCTCAGTGAATTGCTGTTTGAAAGCTGGTTTGACTGGAAACATAGTCCTTAACTATAAAAGACAATACTAAAGAGACTAAATAGAAACATTAAATATGTGATCAAGCAAACTTGGAGATGAGACGAAAATATTTTTAGTGGGGAGAGTGATAATTCATTTTTTCTCAGCCAACATAAAGTGGAAAAGATGTTGGCTGCGTTTCAGGCTTGCTGTGGTTACAAGGGTGTGCAGCATGCCACCATCTGTGTCTGTATCTGTTAAATAAAAAATATCTGCATTCACAACTATATTTGGATGTGCACCAGATGCTGCTGGGAAATATTGGGTGCTGGGAGTATTTTTCAGAATGACAGGTTTTCTTTGTTGGCAAATGACAATATTACAGTCTGGTTTTCTAAGGATTCAAGAAGACATTTAACATTTGAACTAGGGAGCTGTTACAAAAATATAACATCATAATTGAATTATCTCCAAAAATGACCAGCTTTTCCTTCATCCTAGTTAAAGACACTGAACAGCCAAATGTTTTTATGTGTGCGTACATCTGTGTGTGTGTGTGTGTGTGTGTGTGTGTCTTCCTCCAGTGACTACCTGTTCAAACTTCTTCTGATCGGTGACTCTGGGGTCGGAAAATCATGTCTGCTGCTTCGCTTCGCGGTAGGCCTGTAAAAAATGGTGCGTTCCATTTACCTCGGAAGTTGGAGGTCGGAGCTGGGAATGACGTCACACCCGAGTTGACAGCGTTACAGTTAACAAGTCGGAAACCTCGCTCAACCAGCCATTCTTAGCCTGGTTAGCCATTGCTTTGCCAGTTGATTAAAAAACACATCCACAGTTGGACAGCACTTTGTGTACGATAATTTATATGAGGCACAAGTACACAGAAGTGCTAATAAACAGTATAAACTACATCTTTCACTAACTGTTAATACTCGCAGCAGCCATCTTGGATCAAAAAGTTGGGTAGTGGGGTTTGCCAACTTTCCAAGTTGGAAATCCTACTTAAGGGATCGTTCCCTTTGGAAATTCCAACTTCCCATGTCAAATGAAACGCACCATCAGTGCCAGTCGACACCAAAAAAACCCATACACAAACACATTTTAATCCAAACAAACACTTTACTGCTTGTTGTTGTTGATCATATGTCTCACACACCAGGATGACACCTACACCGAGAGCTACATCTCCACCATCGGAGTCGACTTCAAGATCAGGACCATCGACATGGACGGGAAGACAGTGAAACTACAGATTGTAAGAGACTGTTTATCAGGCGTAGTCAATGGGATGGCGGGCAGTGGGTGAGTTGGGACTGAATGAGTGTGTGTATCCCTCAGTGGGACACGGCAGGTCAAGAGAGGTTTCGAACCATCACCTCCAGCTACTACAGAGGAGCTCACGGCATCATTATCGTCTACGACGTCACTGAGCAGGTCAGTGTGTACGTTTGTCACATCATCAACAACATAATAGGGGAGAGTTTGAACATTAACTTCTCTCCTCATCTCTTCTTTCTCTCTGTCTTTTCTCCCCAGGAGTCCTTTAACAATGTGAAGCAATGGTTGGACGAGATAGATCGGTACGCCTGTGAAAACGTCTCACAGCTGCTCGTGGGAAACAAGGCTGACCTCGTTGGTAAGAAAGTGGTGGACGCAGCCACTGCTCAGGTAACAAGCTACACACAACCTCCAAATACTATTAAACAACCCCAACCATCACTGTAGCAGCTGTGAGGCTGTTTTCTTAAATGCAAGAAAGCAAAATTGGGTGCTTCAAAAATGGAAAGAAACTTTGCTATTGTAGATGCTATTCACTCATTTGTTTGTTGAAATGTTGGTACCAGAGGAAAGACAAAGTTTTTATTTCACACGAACACCGGTCTCCTGGTTCAAAGTCCGTGTTCTGGCCCTCCAGCCACCCCAACCACCTCCTTACTCTGTCTTTTCTGTTAAATATGAAATGCCTCCCTTTACCGTCAAAAACTGACACTACAGGGCTTCCCCCAATGCGTTGAACTATGACGCTATAGGGATCCCCCGTGCGTTACAAACTGACTCTTATGGGTCTTGACCTTGCGTCCGTATGTGACAAGTCAAGGAGTGAGAACGGGTTGTCTGCATAGGGAATTCTAGGTCAATTGCATTGGACCACTAGACACCTGTGGCTGATGGGGTTGTAGTCCTTAGAGCCAGTTCAGTTGTCACACTAAACCAGCAAAGACAAATCAAACAGTAGTTTGTGTGTGTGTGTGTATTTACATGTCTACACAACAATGATACTGTATTTTGAAATGTCTTCACTGTTTCAAGATTTGTAATCTGTTTCACAAAATGCTAACAGCTCAGTGAATTGCTGTTTGAAAGCTGGTTTGACTGGAAACATAGTCCTTAACTATAAAAGACAATACTAAAGAGACTAAATAGAAACATTAAATACGTGATCAAGCAAACTTGGAGACGAGACAAAAATATATTTAGTGGCGAGAGTGAGGAAAGGCAAAGTTGTTATTTGAGTCAAACTTGAATGCCAACATTAGCATGATAATATGATAACAGTAGCATGTTGACATGCTAATGTTTTGCATGCTGTGTTGGCAATAACTTTTAAAGCTGTGTTTGAGGGGGATTAATCAGTATATGACAGGACCTCTTCAACTAATGACTGAGTAATGAAGTGTTGGACAAAGAGAGAGTTTGACCTGATAGTGGTGCTAGATTAAAATAGTTTTTTAAATTAATTTTGGGAGAATTAAATTTTTCCTCCACTAGGCCTACATTTCCACTACATTAATCTGGGTGGCTGAGCCCGCTTTTATGTCAGGGCTTCAAATACAGATGCTTTGAGCCTGACAAAGCATCGGTATTTGACGCAGAAGTTACCCTTCAGTGCCCATATGAAATACCCTGGGCTTTCAAGTAACTCCAATGTAACCCATCTGCAATCACATAATGTACTTATTTTAATCAAAAACACAATTTTTTCCTAAATCTAACAAAACACATGATCTTTTAAAAGGTTAAGTGTGTAAGATTTAGGGGCATCTAGCTGTGAGGTTGTGAATTGCAACCATCTCTCCAGTCTACCGCTGGCCCCCACCCTTTTGAAAGAGCATAGCACAGCTACGGTGGCTGACACAGCACAAAAGGTGTCTCTTCTGAGACAGCAGAGAGTAGCAAGTCAAGAAATTAGATTTCTTTAGGTATATTTATTAAGAAATTATATTAAGTTAATTATTCAGTAAAACCATATGTTATTGTGACTTTGCCACTTACATAACATGGAAAATGTGAGCCAAGAGTGTGAAACACTGTCACTGTTTCTGCACCACAGTCCATTATAAACCACACATTAAAATTTATACACACATTGACAAGGGAAACATTCATTCTCTCTGTGATCATGGACACTCGCCAAAACTGCCCGCTAGCAATAATATCTGGCCCGCTGCCAGATTATGGTGCTTTGATAGTGGTGCTGAAATAGATCTCAGTTATAATAATACATAATCACTTCCTCTTTGTGGCTTTTGCCTGCAAAATAAAAGCGCGAGAAGTTTGTTTGCTGTAATGTTATATTTGGAGTTGAATTGAGAGCTTTTATTCATTCTGAGGTAATAAAAACATAACGGTTTATTACATAAAAGGTCTTTATACACATCTGAAAACATAGTTATGGATCTTATATTGCATTTCTGTCAATAGATCCTCAGAAATACAGTATCATACACTGGACCTTTAATAAACCTAAAGGCGTTTCATGGACGATGAAGGGTATTTTATGCTTCACATACGGATGCTTTGTCAGGCTTTCTCATAGCAGTGGTATTTGACACCCTGAGATGAGAACATGTTGGAAGGTTAGAGTTACTTTCTAGAGTTTTTACATGCAATACATAACGTAAACTCATACATTGTGATGCTCTGTTGGAGAAAAATACCCAACCAAGTATAAAGCTGTTACACCACTACAGTATTATTTTGTTTACATGTCAGTTCATCAGTAATTTAAGTGGAGATTCATTTTCACAATGAGACCTTACTAACTTTCAAGCATGAGTATATTTTATTGCCAATACTTAACACTTAATTATAACTTACTTATACTGAAGTATTTGTACACTGACGTATTGATACCTTGTAATGATTTTGCATATTAATTGTGATTTTTTGTTACACGTTTGCTTCCTTTCTGGATTCCTTCCTCCATCCCTTGTTCCTTTTCTCCCACGCTCCTCTGTCTCTCTCCAGGAACTGGCCTCATCTCTTAAGATCTCCTTCCTGGAGACAAGTGCTAAGAGCGCTGATAACGTGGAGAGGGCCTTCCTCACCATGGCCTCTGAGATCCACAAGCGCCTGGCCAGTGAGGGAGGGGGGATGCAGGGGGAGTCTAAAGAGGCCAGGGCCCAGAGCGCCAAGATCAACAGCGCCCCTCTGTGGCTGGGAGGGGAAAAACAGACGCAGGAGGCCAGTAACTGCTGTTGAGCAGGAGACAACAACCTGACTACAATGATATGTACACTGTACAAAACTGAGGGGTGTCATTTTAAACACACCCACTTGTCTAGTTTCAACACTATGTGATTGTGTGTTTTGAAGACACATTGTCAGAATTTTGACATCTTTGCTATTGAACAAAAAACAAATAAAATGGGGCTTTTCAGGAGGAAAGATAGTGTTTTTAGCTTGAGGACAATATATTTTTTGAGCTTGGTATTTTTGAATTATATAAATGGAATTTCTGCTTTATTAAAGAGCAGAGACAAACAGGACAGATCACAGAAAGATTTGCAACTCAGCTAAATGAGGACAGTGTGGGTGAAAAGGTTTTTAAATACAAAAAGGGACATTTAATGCATCACTCGAGATAAAAGATGTGCAAAAAGTGGAATTGCAAACCTGCCTTGTGAAAATGGCAATATTTAAATATTTGTTTAAACTCACACAGTATGGAAGGAGTTTTATTCCAAAATGTTATATTAGCAGTTTGAGCTACAGTTATGGATAGTGTTAAACTATCAATTACCATCATTTCCCTGAGAGGTGATTTATCATATTTACCAGCTTTTGTTGTAGTCTGCATGTTGTTTGTTTATGTCAATAAACACTTATGTTCTTGGAGTCTTGATGCTGAAAATATGGGTGAAAGATCTGAGATTTACAGCACTCTCTCTCTTGTTAAGGTCTGGTTAAGTTCAGGCTACAAAACGTCTAGTTAAAGTAAGCAAACCAACACTGAGTGGTACGAGACATGAAACACCTTGTCCAGAGGCAGACACATTTTGTACTCAAAAGGAACATGTTAAAAAAAAAAAAATTATATCATAGGTTATTTGAACAAACTACAGACATAGTTCTGCTATCAAGCTGACTAATGCAAAGTGTAGGAAGACACTTGTAGCATGAGTATACTAAGGGCTAAAAGTCATTATCTCAGCCTTTGCTAGTCCTACAACTTTATCGAAATTAAATATGGAACATGGAAGTCCCCATTTAAAATGTAATTTAAATGATTATAAATTTACCTGTTAGAGTCTCTGTAAGGCATCACAGCCAGAAAGGGATCTTAGGCTCTGTATGTGTGTTCAGGGATGTTCAGATGCTGCACCATTCAGATATGTAAACACAGTTGCAGCGATCAAAGTAGGAGGAGATGACATGGAGGATTTGCTATATTTTTGCACAGCACTGATCTAATTTTATTTTCTGATTCTGATATTTTTTAATTCCATAAAGCTAGACTTTAAATGTGTGAATTGGAAATAACTTCAAGATTTCAAACCAAAGAATTTGCTGTCAAAGAAAAACCCACTCATCTGAAATCTGTTCAAAGGCAATAAGGCACACCTCAGCTATGTAAAATATTCAGTTAGGAAATAAGAAGACATCCAGTTTTCAATAGCAGCACAGCAGCTGTTCCACATTATTAAACCTTTAAAAGTAAAGTATTCTCACAGGATTTAATTCAACATCCAATGTCTGTAATTATGACAAATTGTTTGACATTCTCAGGAGATATCAGCCTGACAAATATCACTTGGGGATGTGAGGTGATTTCTCATAATTGCCTGACAACCCTGAATATGTTATATTAGGGTCATTTTTCACATGAATCAATACTGTTGCTCTGGCCTGAGTGACAAAGTCTCACAATGATTCACTGCAGATTGATTCCTCTGTCAGCTGTACATTATTTCAACAGGAGAGTCTGAAATTTATCATGTAGAATCCGTTCCTCATGGGAGTTAAACAAGAACTAAAAAACACTATTACCTCTGACTGTAGAGTTTATAGTCTATCCTGACTTACAGCAGGAGGACAACTCCTGGGAAAGAGTGTGACATCACAGTTTTAGTACACCCCCACCTGTAAGTGGAAATTATGATATTATTATTATTATACTACAGTTTTTCTGAAAGTTGAGTATTTGGAGTATTAAACAAGAGAAAATGTGTGGGGGCTTTATGTGTTTACTAAGGCACCAAGTTAACATATGCAAACATTAAACCCCCAAATTTATATAAAGCTTAAATCTCAATTATATTTGCAGATGCAAAAATAAGTGTACATAATTCATAGCATTTTGTTTTACATTGTCTACATACAGCTATGTATTATTGTGATGACAATTGTGGAACTATCTTCAGTTTTGCAGGAAACAAAAACAAAAACATAAAGACAAGCGAGGTAAACTCAGCCCAACCCTCACCAGTCAAGATAAGAAAAATGTATGGAGAGCAATTTTAGAGGCAATCAACACTTTCTTTCAATTTGCCAGTTGCTCCCCTGAGGATTGTGAGACATTCTGGATATGCAGTCTTCACAAAGTGTGCAGCGATATCAGTGTGTAATAAAGAGACTGAACAAACAGATCAGAGTGTAATCCTAAACATTGGGCTCTTTCTGTTTTGGTGTTCATCTGTCCTCCCATCGCATGAACAGTATTTCTGCCTGACCTCCATCTCCTGCCCTCTCCATGCAGGTTAAGACACATCTGGAGCTCTCAATATCGGCAGAGACAGTATGTCCAAGGTTAAGAAAGATGCTTTTACTTCTTAGTCTGAAAGTACGACCACATGTGTGTGAATCTGACAAATAGGAGCTCTGACTTTTTCCCAGTTAATTGAATTCAGAAAAGGAAAAGGAGCTGCATGTTCATGCTGGACATGAGGACGGGGAACAATGCAGGTAAGTTGCTGTTAGATTTCCTTCCACTAGATGTCAGTCTTGTTTTTCTTTTTAGTTCTGTTGCTGTTGCTAGAACAAACAGAAGAAACTGAGCCAGATCAGTCACATCTGGACCTCTCATCATTCACACATTGTGATCTCTCGTTTTTATCTTTGCTCCCTTTTTTTCCCTCCATGTCTCTCCCTACCTCTCTGTTTCTCTTTGATCCATCCTTTTATGTATTAACCTCATTGTCTCTTGCCACATTTCCATTCATCTACTCCCTTTTTTTGTTCTCTCATTCTTCTTCTGCCTCAACCTTTCCCCTCCATCTATCTCCCATGTCTCTTCTCCTCTGTCTGTTTTTCTTAAGCTCCATCTTCCACTCTCCACATCTTGCGTCTCCTTGTTCCTCTATTTCTTTCTCTCCTGCTTTCTCTTTCTTTGGTCTGACTATGTGGCTGACTATGGTTGCTGCTTTGTTAGTTTGGCTGTTGTTGTTTGATTCTGGGGCAACCTAGACGCTGACGTAGAGCATGTAAAGGTGTGCACTAATGTCACAGGGAGTAGAGCTACGAGGAGGAAATACAAATTAATATCTTGAAAAAGTACTGTCAATAAATAAAAAAAATCTGGAATATTAGTAGCGGTTGTTAAATATGGCAAGAAACTGAGTATGTTATAATCTACTCTAGCTATTTTAAAATGTACATGTGTTAGTTCCAGATAACAACTTGTAAATAACATGTGCATCCTTTGCTGTTTTGAATGTCATTGTTTGGTACAACTACCAATAGACCTACATTTATGACCATGTTGTTTCTAACACTTTGTTCAGGGTGAAATTAACCCGCCGGTGCTATAGTGGTTTAGCTACTACTGTGTGTTGCCTGTGGGCATAAAGGTTGACTGAAAACCTACGTACAAATACATAGATTTCTCTCTTGTTCACCTAAAAACTTGCCTTCCTATTTCCTGTATTACACGTCTCTGTAAAAGAGCTAAAACAAATTAAAAACAATACTGCCACCTAGTGTCCGCTCAGTGTTAAAAGTCAAAACTGAGATTCACAGACTAAGCACCTGACAGTAGCAGTAGGATAAAAGAAGGCTTTAGTTTGTGAGTATGCAGGAGGGATGCTGATCTTATCCGCCACATTCCTACTGACAAACCTCATTGTCAGATTTGGTATTGGCCATAATGTGACCACATTAAATACAGTTTTTGTCAATGTTAATATAAAATGCAATGTTTCCTTTATCAGTTACATTTATTCAGTCACAGCGGGCTGCTGTTTCAGTTTCCACAGCAATCTGTTTTAAATGAAGATTTAAATTTGGGAAAAAGAAAGCACACCAATCAGTACTCTGCATCAACAGATACCCTGAGTTTTGTAAACAGTATGAGAGAAATTGTGGGATTGGTGCATCCCTAGTGTGCAGGATAAGGGTTGGCAGCAGGTAGGCAGTCAGCAGAGGCAAACAAAACTAAAAGTGATCAGGTAAGCAAATCACATGTCACAAAAAAACAGGCTGAAACAGGAAACAAAGCTAGGAGGCACAGCAGATAACCTGGCAGGTACATGGATTAATGAGGGGCACGTATGCACACAGGTGGAGGATCAGGAAACTGGAAGGGACGGGACACTGAGGACAGCTGGTGGATGGTTAAGGGATGTGATATGGCAGCAAAAGGTTAGTACATGGATAAACAGGACTCTTCACTCAGATGAAGATGATTGCGTAGATAAAGCAGGGGTTGTGAAAATTAGTCCTGGAACCCTCACAACACTAAACAGGTGAAATATATTTGCAAACGTCCATGTTTACAAGATTTAACCATAACAATAACTTTACATATAACCATGAAACTCCCAATGGCGGGGCGACTGTTTTCTAAACGGTTTCTGAGGGTTTGGAGAGCATGTGGTTGTTGGACTTAAGGGGATGTGGCAGCCGGCTCAGCAGTGTGATGCACACAGCCCTGCCCTCTGTGACTGGAGCTGGAGACGTGAACAGAAAGCAGTGTGGACAGCAGAGCAGTGTGTACGCAGGGTTTACAGGGTTATCAAGAGGTGGAGGAGAATGTTTCTGGTTCTGTGAGAACCACAACCTGTGAAGCCACATCATGAATATTAACAGGTGGTTGTTTGAGGGCTGGGTCCAGTCAGGCTAGAGGAGAGGTAGGAGGAAGAAGCTCAGGTCCTAATTTCAACATAACATTTTTACTGTGCTTAAGTATGTACCATACAGTGGGGCTGCAACTTAATATTATTTTTTAATTTATGTCAGTTATTTTTCTAATTAACTGATAGTTTAGTCTACAAGAAATACCCACAGAATCTACAAAGCAGCAAATCCTCAAATTGTCATAATCTGTAACCGAAAGATGTTGTTTCTCAATAAAAAAACTTAAGTGATTATTAAAATCAAGATTAGCTTTGTGGATCAGCTTATTGCTCAACTTTAACACAAAAAAGACAAATACAAAGATAAAATAATCAAACTTTGATTTGAGTTAGGATGGAAAAATGACTGTTTTTTTATTACAACTTGTGACTTTCGACCATCATTTCTGACAGTTATGTTAACATCGTATTCAAAAATGTAATGACTACAATGAAGTCCGATGGAGAGAGAATCACGAGCAGTGAAACCACAAAGCGATGGCCAAAACTACAAACATAAGTCCCAGGTTGTGTGAAATTGTCAATTTTCGTTCACTGCAAAAGAAGGAGTTAAACTGCTTTGGCAAAAGCTCAGAAAACAAAAAATAAATCACTTGAAATAGAGTTTAAAAGAAAAACAGTATTAATAAGTTGCAGCTCGAGTGTCAACTCATAACTTGCATCATGCTCTAAAAGTTGTACTAGCTGTAGGAATAGAGCCGTTTCAGCCTTAGCTTTTAGCCTTTACTGTGCAGTGTGTCGTCTTCACAGACTTCTGTTTCCTTTCCCCCCACCCCACTTCTTGTGAAGGTGTTAAAATGAGCTAGTATTTTTAGTCATATGGTGTCACATGCTAATGAAGCGACCCCAGGAGCAGAACACAGAGACCACGATGGAAAGTTGGTGCCAAAGTTTATTGTCAAAAACAAGTGAAGACTCTTACTACTTTGGGAAAAAGTCTGGGCTTACACCAGGGAGCGAAACCAAAGGATGTAGGTGGGCAGACCAACCAGAGGAAGTGTCCAAAACCGAGCCAGGAGTCTTGTAATCCAATTGAAACCTTAGTTAGTTTATGTTTATAAAACAATACAGGATACTCTGGTAAGATTTATGTTTCAATAGGAGTAATTTCACAATATTAGCTGGATTTGCACAGTTAAGCTTATCATTACATAGGCTACAGTAATTATTTCATCATTTGTAGCACTTGACTGTTACATTAATTTATATGTATAACATTCAATTTCATTCCCCTTTGGCTCACTGCAGACTAATTTTGGTTCCAACCTGCTGTTGTTTCCCAGATGACAGGGAGTAACGTGCAACAATAAAGCAAAGTTGTGTGTATTCTGTCAGGCCATCTTTGTCTTGAAGATTATTCAAGAGGAAACTGTAACCGCTTATTACCAACCCAGAAATCAGGGTTACGCAACGCAAGTTTGTGCTGGCGGGAGTGGGACAGAGGCAGCAGGCAGATCAGGAGTCACTACACGCAGACAGGCGCTAAGCAGGGCACAAAAAAAACAAAAACTGAGCAAACGCTGGAACGAGGCTTACTGCATAGTTGAACCTACAATCTGACGGCATGGGGAGTGGAAGCCCAGAATATAAAGCGGAGGAGGCGAACGATGATTACAAGCAGCTGCCAACTCCAGCACACCTGACCCCACTCCTGCAATTAAGCACATATAGACAAACAGAAAAGAGAGAGAGGCTCCTGGCTACATTGAAGGGACAGAGGGCATGACACATTGAAAATATTCTTGCAGCTTTGGGCCCAGAAGTCAGTCCAAGAGGTTTTAGTGTCGGGACAGATGAGCAGGAAAGTGCTTTAGTAGCAGATTTTTCAGTGCAAGCAGCTCGATATTACTTCTCCTTGAAGAGGTACACAGTGGTCGAGATAAAGAGGCTGACTGATGCTTGCGGTGAAGGGTCAGCATTTCCTTCATTGGACCAAAGGAAACCACGGAAAGCAGAGCTCTTCTTCTGAGCATTTCTTTAAAGCTCATACCTCTAGTTTAGGAGGTTTGAGCTTTATAGGAAACTTTAGGAGCTGTATCTTAAATGATCAGGGGTAGAAACTGGTGTTTTTTTCCCCCACTATGTTCACAGACTTTTAAGGGAGCAAATATCTGAATATAAATGGATAGAAGGAGTCACTGATCCAAACACAAGAGACATTTGAATGCTCCTACGGATTTTCTCTTTAAAGAACATAGGCGCATCAGAGGCAGCGTGTGGTGTTTCGCCACCTTCCCATTACTGACCCAGTTGGGCTGACTGCTCACCTGGTAGATTTTTACACCTGCTGAGGTGTGACAAAGAACCAAAGAACTCCAGCAGCGTCCCTCCTTCTGTGCCGTTTGAATAATTTCCACACCTTGAGACTCTACCCCATACTCAGAGGATCTGAAAACTGAGCTGACAGCATCTGTTTTCCTGGTACTGATGAACTGCCATTGACTGACCAGCTCCACGCAGATAATGTCTTTGTTTCCATAGAAGCCCTTGCTTCAAACCTTCAGGCTCATGCAGTGATTATAAGATACTGTCCAACAGACTGAAGGAATTCATACTGTGTGCCTGCCCCAGTAGTACACAGTTATTTTCTTCACAGTCACATTAGCTCGGTTGTGTTTCCAAGACATCTGAAAAAACATTCAAAGACAGAGTGATATAGAATTAAAAACCAATGGCTTAGTACTCGGCAGTAAGTCGGACTCTTTCCAGTTGAGGGTTGGCCTTTGTCACCAATCCTGTTTGTGATATTCATGGACAGGATATCGAGGCGTAGTCGTGGCGAGGAGGGGCTGCGGTTCGGTGGGCTTGGGATCTCGTTACTGCTTTTTGCGGATGATGTGGTCCTGATGGCATCTTCGGTCCGTGACCTTCAGCTCTCACTGGATCGGTTCGCAGCCGAGTGCGAAGCGGTTGGGATGAGGATTAGCACCTCTAAATCTGTGGCCATGGTTCTCAGCAGGAAACCGGTTAAGTGCCAACTCCAGGTAGGGAATGAGTCCTTTCCCAAAGTGAAGGAGTTCAAGTTCCTCGGGGTCTTGTTCACAAGTGAGGGGAGATTCGAGCAGGAGATTGGCCGGAGAATCGGAGCAGCGGGGGCGGTATTGCACTCGCACGTCCAGCTGGGAGGAGGCCTCGGGGAAGACCCAGGACTAGGTGGAGAGATTATATCTCCACACTGGCCTGGGAACGCCTCGGGATCCCCCAGGCAGAGCTGGTTAATGTGGCTCTGGAAAGAGAAGTTTGGGGTCCCCTGATAAACGGATGAAGATGGATGGATGGCTTAGTTTATACGGGACAGTTTTACACGATGACAACAAATGGGTCTGTCTGAGGTGTCTTCATGCAAAGTCTTTCAAGTTGGACCAAGAAAATCACAAGGCACACATTTCTTGTGTGGACTTGCTCACAATAATTGGCACATCTGTAAGTAAATGTGAATTTGTGTTGTTAACATCTTGACAGTGTCTGTTCTGTTGCATTTGTAGATGAGTATTATTAACAAATGTAACCAGTATAAAAATATCTGTACTTGGCAGTATTTTAAGTCACACCTTTTCTAGACAAAACTCAACATCCAGTGCTTTGTCAAAGAATGCTCCCCTGGACAGTGACTTGCACAAAGGTCCTAAGATATCTACAATATTGCAGTATGATATTTTGCACATTTTTGTAAAGACCAACAAGCAAGCTGAAAAGCTGGTTTAAACAACATGCTGAATATGTAATAATCAACATTACCATCCATCCATCGTCAACCGCTTATCCTGCGTACGGGGTCGCGGGGGGCTGGAGCCAATCCCAGCTGACATCCAGGCGAAAGGCGGGATAATCAACATTACAAATAATTCAAAGTCAGTTTCTTCAACAATGTTGGGAGTCTCATAAATTTCACAAAATCCACATGCAGATTTTACAATTTACTTAATAAAAGGTTTTTAGACATTAATATGGACAAGACCGTTCAAGTGCAAATATTCTCCAATTAATGAACTCCCACTGGACACCAGAATGCACAAGGGGAACTTTCCTTTGTCTGATATATTTTCTAAAAATGAAATTTAAATGATGATGGCACTTCATCACTAAAAGTGCTCTTTTACTTTTTTGTTTTCTTGTGAATTTTTGATGAAGTGCCTTTTAGGGTGTCATGTATATGCATTCTTTCTTAATGCGACTGCTCAAGTGCAACCAGCTTTAAGAAAGTGCTTTTAAAATGTTCAACTTTTCACCCCCCCTTCCCCTTAACCTTTGTCTCCCTTGTCATTTTGAAAAACTGATAAAACCAACATCTTGGTTTTCTCTCTCATCAGTTGAATCAGTATTATGTATTTTGAAGCACTGATAAACTCGGCTCAGTGATAATACGGTCTCTCTTTTTCCACAGAAATACTGATAATCAGTCCCCTACCTCTTCCTCGCTCTTCTTTGAAAAGGTGATAAGCAGTGTTTCTCTCTCTCCCCTCCCAAAAACAGAGATAACGTGCTGTCTTTCACCTTTGAAATAGTGAGAAAAAAATATTTTTCTCTTGAAGTCTCCCACTGGTCAGTCTGACTCACTCACTCACTGACAGACTCCATGTTTTAATAAGTCGGTGTCTGTAACCTTTTCTTCCTCCAGCCTCCATTGACTCTGCATTGTCTTGTCTATCTTTGGTTCTTGAATAAAAAGAAAACAATACAAAGAGAAAAGATTAAGTTTGAAGAATTTGTTTTAATCCATCATTAAGCCAGTGACACTTTTTTCAACAAATGACTGATAATGCAAAATGAAACTAAATTACAGCGCTTATTCAAGGATGGTAAGTAACTCTGGTCCTTGTAAGTTTCTGATAACATGCACTTCTCTAAATTTGAATTGACATTAAATAATGAATGTAATTATTTTTCAGCCCAAAATGGATATGCTGTTTAGCACTTTGTAATTAAACTCTCAAGCTGTGGCTTTAAGGAGACCCAGATATTTATTTTAATTTCCAACCATCAGCTTCAAATGACAGCAGCTCATGTTTACAACCAGTACCTTGTGTTTAAATCTCTTTTTTAAAAATTTGTCCGAATGCACTATCTCGGTTATACTCTTCGCGCTGGCAATGCTAGTCAAGTCTGCAGAAGAAGAGTATCCCTAAGCAATCTAGAGTGATGCAACCGTCCATTCATGGACAACAAAAGCAGTGCCAGGAGCCAGATGGATTCTCCAGGGCTTAGAGAAGCTCATGTCATGGGGACGCCTGAGCTTTAAACCCACAAAGTGACGATTCGTGGTTCTGAAGAGAGAGAAGGTCACAAGTCGTGTTTCCATCAACGTATTTTTATGCGTATTTTAAAGGCTGATGGCAAATTTTGAAAAAAACAACAACCTCAATTTCCCCCAGAAAGTTTTTACGCTCTACGACAAACTTTATCTTCATTTTTTTATTTACCGTAATACAACAGGATGTAATAAAACTCTAACCTTGATAAAAGGGTAGGTACGTTGATAGGGTTACACCACGTGTCCACTGGACCCTGCTGTGGCTTCACGGCTTTAGTTTCCACTAAAAATGTTTCAGAAGCATCTTTACTTCACCAGCCACATTTCTAATACAGTTTGGAATTGTTTGCCAACATTATTCATGTTTCACAAGCATATAAAATACATGTTTGCTGTTCATTTAGACATGGTAAGAAATGATTTGTGGCTGTACATTCTCTGTGATCTCCCATTATGAAGTTAATTACATAGTTTAGGGCCACGCCTGTCAAACCTACTTATACCTAGTCAACCATCCTGCAATGTTTGTCTCAGATTTCTCGACCCACCCTCCCATTCCTTTCATTCATCCTCCTTCCATTTTTCTATTTTAACAACTGTGTAGCCGTCCTGTGTATTGCACTACATGTTTGTACCTGTTGTTGTTTCTTGTTGTTGCACCGTATTTTGAATGTTGCCTTTATTCAAAATGAATGTTACACCATTCATTCTTTTTGTTTCGCACCGGGCGGAGACCAGGATGAACACAGCTTTATTCCTCTATGTATTGTACAGCAATATATACACGCACAGATAACAATAAAGTGTCTATCTTGTAGTCAGTCGGTCACACAGCAAAGCTTTATTTTGTCGTACGATTGGCATGACTAAGTAGTATTTCTGAGTCGCGATCTATTTTCTTTCTATTCCCTTTGTCAGTGTGAATTGAATTTTATTAAAACACAAAATAAGTGATGACAGAGAGCAGGAGGGATCAATTTTAATGAGCACTCTCTTCTATCTCCTCTTTTTTCCTCCACTAAAACAGTAAATGTGTGTGTGTGTGTGTGTGCGTGCGCAATAGGTCAGGAGTATGTAGAAGTAATTTTATCTCCATCCCTGACTACAGACACAAAAATAATAGCTAATAAAAGTCACAAATGAAATGTACATTGGACACTGGACATTTCCAAACTGACTAGAGTGAGCCGTGATGGAGCTGGAATGAGCTGCAGCTGTATGCAGTAGCTGTTAGGAGACGCTTTAATAACCACTGAATTCCGCTTCTGCTGAAGCCTCATATTAACTTCAGCTGAACTTATAAATGTATTTTGGCACAAAACAGGGATTTTGTCCACTCTTTCTTTCAGAGCAGTCACGTTATACAGTTTCACAGTCAGTACGCCACCCAGCTTCTGGTTCAGACCACGGTTATCTCTCGCCTCGACAATTGCAGTGCCCTCCTAGTGGGTCTTCCAGCTTGCGCAGTTAAACCTCTACAAATGGTTCAGAACAGTGCGTCTGGTTTTCCATCAACCTAAAAAGACTTATGTTGCTCAATTTCTCGTCATCCTTCACTGGCCACCCATGGCCTCCTGAACAACATTCAAGTCACTAATGCTGCGTGCAGAGTCTGGGTACTGGGTCTGCACCCATCTACCTAAACTCCATTTATACAAGCTTAAGCGTAAGCTGCTCTTACTAGTATCTGTTGTCATGTGTAGATCTCTTACTGTATTGTTCCTAAAATGTTAGTCACTTTGGATAAAAGAGTCTGCCAGATGCATAAGTGTAAATGTAGGAGGAGGAATGACTTTAGTGAGCAACATCTTATAATGTACATGTGGCATGTTAGCATTGTAGACCCTTGAGACTCTTCAGAACTGTGTATTTCAAACAATAATGTACTGGATGTGAAACTGTAGGAAGCATTAACCATTAACACACACACATCCCCACCCCATCCTCCCACCGAGAGGATGATTATAAGATTATGGATTTTTATTCTACTCCTTTAGGCTGCATGGTTGCATGGATAATATGTATATATGTGTATGTGTGTGTCGTTGAACAAACAACATGCGGTTTGTTGCCTGGAGGCAGCTTGTTGTAAAGTCGATAACTGAAATTGATCGTCGTCATTCTGCTGTTGAAGTATTTTACCTCCAATTGACTGAGAGGGCAACTTCATAATGCGTGTACAAAGGACACCTCTCCAAGACACACACACACACACACACACACACACACACACACACACATATTCTATACAGGTCTCTAAAACAGTGAAGCATAATTTCCTAAATTGGAAAAAAAGCTGTTCAGATTTATGAATGATATGCACACATAAAACAGTTCCCACCACAGAAGCTGGTATTGATGAACAGGAGGTGAGAGTCTGGGCACGTCACACGTTTCCACGTTCCCACACCTCTCATTCACAAACTCTTACATCGTTAAACATTAATTAACTTTCTGCCTTGATTCTCTGAGCCAGTTGGATACTAAATATTTTTCTTAAAATATCTTTCGAATCTTTTCATTCTGTTTTTAGACATACTACCGCACAATCATTGCTGAGGTGTTGAAAAGAAAGTTCAAAACGGTTTAATCTATTTTGCATTGGCGAGGCTCTACAACAATGACAGAACATCCACCATTGCAGTTAAGTAATTAGTCAAATTGATTAATTAATGGTAATTTATTAGTAATTCACATAAGCTTACAATAATTTGGTTGGTAAATGCTACCGATGTAGACTGAAATAAAATAACAATCAGTAAAGCAGAGGGTCGGGTTTCCTCGTGCAAGTACAGTAATCAGTGAAGAAAAACATCAGTAGACGTTTCTAAAATTCTATGAATATTTATTGCAATGCATTAAAACTTACGAAATCATAACAACAAAGCATTTGTATTGCATGTTAGAAAATGAGATGAAACCAGTTTTTTGATAGAAGTTATTTCCCCAACAATTTAATCAGAGACAAAAACTGACTGAGACATCCCTTCTAGCTGTTCAGAGAGATCTGAAAAAACCTTCCCCTTTCTAACTAATAAAAGAGAAAGTGGAATTTTTGAAGGCCCTGTACACACTAGCAGTGAATCTTAACTGTCACACTGTTCAGCAACTAAAGTACAGTTCTTTGAAGTGTTTTCCTTACACTGGCATGAAAACAACTATCAATCATTAGTTGTGAAATAATACACAATACAATAATCCCCGCAATTTTGGGGCGTTTTTCTGTAGAACCCCCTTATTTCCTGTAGCATTAAGAAATCCTAAGTAACAAAATGTTGAATCTCATACTTAGAGAACTGAACAGATCTTTAACCACCTTCCTACTAAGGCTTCAGGGAGGCTTTTTCATATAAAAGTGCAATTCCCTGCATGAATATCTAAACTATTTAAGGATTTAAACAGGAAATTCTCTGTGTGTGGAAATCTCAAACCAGATTCTCACGGTCAGTCTTGGCACTGGGACTGGAATGTGTACTTTTGAACTGAATCAGATCTGGTTCATCCACGCAGAGGATTATTTGCTTGTCTGTAGTCTGTTTTAGTGTTGTAGTCAAGACCGCCCAAACCGAGACCAAGTCAAGACCAAGACCAGAGTTTATCGAGACCGAGACAAGACCAAGACTTTTAGGGGCTGAGAGCAGTCGAGACCAAGACCGAGGGAGGGCGAGACCGAGTCAAGACCAAGACCAGTTCCCTGCATTGCATGGCATGCAATAAAATGTGGAACGAGATCATAGGTAGTTCTCAAATTGATCTGAAAGATTCCCATTAAAACACCCACATACAAACACTAAGAGCTGAAATCAACGTAAGCATCGCAGGGAGGGGGGACAGTTGTTAATTAGGGTTGCTGGTTGCATTTGAAGCAATATGTTTTACTTCCAATCAAAGTTAGGATGTTAACAAATCACACAACAGCAATTTATCGATATTCCCAAAGTTATGGTCTTGAAATAAAATCCCGAGTCCTTAATGTCTGAGACCAATACAAGACCAAGTGCAAATGCGGTCAAGACCCAGACGAGACCAAGACCATTAAAAAGTGGTCTTAAGACTCCAGTACTACAACACTAGTCTGCTTGTGTCTCAGCTTCAAGAACTAACGGTAACATGAACTTATGAAATATTGCCATGCCCTTCCACTTAATCCGTCCTTATTGAACTGCTTCACAGATTTTTAGTTATATAGAGTTTTATGCATCTGGCCCTAGGGAGGACTGAGGTGAGAGAGAGAGAAATAGGTGAGCGACAGAAAGAGATGGGAGAGGAGAAGAGAGAGAGAGAGAGACTTGGAGGGTGAATGAGTGGAAAACAGACAGCGAGACCTCAGTCTGTTACCAGACACCATTGAAATCACAGCCTGAGCTGTGACTCCACCTGAACCTTAAATATAATTGGCTTGTAAAACCAAAGAGAGGGCGAGAGGTTACTTAAAAAAACTTCATTATTATCAAAGCAGATGGAGCCCTCCCTAGCATTCACTCTGTTTTCAAACTGGTATTCATGACATCAGAAAGGAGACAGAGTGAACCTCCATTTGTCTACAAGATATCCGTTGGGGGGGGGGTTATTGCATTATGCAAGAGGCGGGGGATGAACCCTCACAAGAGGGCGCCTGAGTTGAGATGAGAAACTCCATGACCTGTTTTAGGAGAATATGCATTATCTAGCACCAGTTCTCATCTTGTTCTCTGCAGTGTTTTTACAGTTGAACACATCTGAAAAATCAGACCATTTCCCACCGGGGAATCAGTCCAACTCTCATCTGTGCTGCGGCAACTCCACCACTCGTGTCCCAAAATACTTGCCTCAAATAACTCATCCAGAAAGCTGCATCCCTGCCTCCCCAAATTCTCCCATGTTACCCAATTCTCCTAAATTCCCGTCTCCTGGCTGACTGGAATGCCTTGTATCAAATTCGAAAGGCTAACGTTGGCCGTGGTTCAGTTCCACATGGCTGCTGATGCTCTGCAGTCACAAAGTTCAAGTTTATTTACAAAGCAGGTTAAATGTAAATGTATCTCAAAGTGCTTTCACAAATGAGCACAGAAATGCACACCACCAGACACAAATTCCTAACATCTGTCACATCACATGTAAGACCTTAATTTAAAACATACATTATGTATTGAATGGTGAAAATCCTTTACCTTAACACGCCCCCTTTGCTTTGAGTGGCAATGACCTTTTTCCAGTGACAAGATCCTCTTCAGGAAGCTTTTTAGAACTCAAGACTGCACCTGCATTTCGACTGCAGGAATCTAGTTCCTGTTTTGGTTCCTAGGCCGTAACTCCTGTCGCCCAAGAAGTCCCGGGTCTGGAGGCAAAACTTTCTGATGAACCAGGAACTGTCAGGTCTGACCAGCCTAGAGTCCTGAACATCATTAGTCAAAGGCAAACCTCCAGACTGCTATACTGCATGTTGTTGGGAGATTTTAGTATTTTTTGGTAGAAGTATAGCTGTTATGAACCACACAACCCAAGTCCAACATCAGAAAAGTGCAGGAGGAGAGGGTTTCAAACGTTTTTTGACCATCCAACAAACACTTAAATTCAGAGCTCTTTTTTCACACAAAATGTTTACATGTCACACAATTTTTGAAACCTCTCACTCAAAGAGGAAACTATGCACCAAATCTCCAAAACGCTATTTTTTAAGCATTCACTCAGTTTTCAATTGCATAAAACACTTATTTAAAAAAACTCTACCTAAGACACAAAACGACTTGCTTTCCTTTTCCAAACACAACCAATCAAAATGCTACACTTATTCACCAGGGGCTTGTACCACAAAGCAAGGTAACTTCGGGGTTTACCCTGGGTTTTCAGTACCACGAAGGTAGATCTCCATGGTAACTTATGCTGAACTCTATGAAAACGCCGCCTACTGACCAATCAGCTCTCTTGGAAAATTACATCAGCATCTGTAGGAAATCCCACAGACTGTTTTATGTTTGCTGCAGTGATACGGAGATAACTCTTGTAGACTAAAGCGATATCATCCTACAGAGACTGATAAAAAGCCTTAGGCTATTGTTGCCTACAGGTTTTTACACTAGGTTAAACCTACTTACTGCTTTGAAATGTGTTTAATATTTTTTATTTGTTCCCAGTCTGTTTCACACAGCCTGACGCAGCCGTTAAAATAAATGGGTTTTATTTTTCTTATGTGAGGCTGAATATTATGAGCAGTTTGGTAGGGATATTGAAATACTAAATTTATTTTATGTTAGTATAGCTTTCTTATAGGCCTACTAGAGAGACTGGTCATGTAGCCTACCTTTTGCGATGTGGGCGCAGGTGTTGAGGTGAGTTTTCAGTAGCTTAAATGTTGAGATTCAGTCTTTCAGCCACTATTTGAGCACATTTTATGGCATGAATGGATTTTTTTGTCATTGCTTTATGAAGTTAATTTAGAACAATGTTTGGAACACTTTTGAGTGTGTTAAATAAATTAATCTCATTTTTTAAGTAAGGAGTTTTTTTAAAGTGAGGTTGAATGACCACTTCCTTAGTGTCTGAGTCTTTTAATGTGTAAATGCCGACACATCCGAGCTGAAAGAATAAGGCTGATATTTTCATACAGCTCATAAGAACCCATCAAATTGACGCATTATTATCGACTATGCCTGTTCATGTAGGCATTCACACTGTTGGCAAATTTCTGTCTCCCTGCATGTGTCAGCTGCAGGCATGCTACTGTCGTATTTCTGTAGTGTTACAGTTTAATCCTCGTTCTTAAAATGACACTCTGCTGACAGTGGACTTGTTCATGTCAGTGATTGGTCATCTGCTGCCAACACCGCCTCTTTTATGTGAACGCGCTCCCGGCTAATTGGGAAACCCTGGGTTGACTTGCCGAGTTGATAACCAGCTTCGTGGTACCGCTTATACCGACCGCGATTGTTAGGGTTGGTTAAGCCAGATAACTGAAAGATATCCTGGGTATGTTGAACTCGCTTTGTGGTACAGGCCCCCGGTCACACAGCCAAACACTAACTCCTTAACTGATCACTAACCAATCACCGCTTTAGTATAGGCCTATAAATAGTTCAAAGGTCAGATTACCTGTTTTGAACACTGGATGTGTAAAACTACTGACTGCAGTCTGTAGTTTTACACACATAAGTCATATAAGGGGGGACTTGCACATATGAGGGTATATATGGCACTTGATCTTCACTTGATAATATGCTAAGAGATGAAATGCATAGTTTGTATGGATTGATGACACTGTTATAGCCCAGTTCGTAACAGGCGGGGCCACTCCGATCTGTGAAGGGGCCCCAGTGCAGCTGCTCTGTCCATACCTATGCCCCTGGCTGGGGGTGTAGGAGAGAGAGGCTAATGGGTTCTCATCTCAGTGCATCATTACCGACGCACTGTGCTAGCTATAACTAACTATGCTTTGTCACTTTTTTCTGAAAACGTCTCTATTGGACGCCCGGAAATGAGAAAGGCGACGAGGAGGACAAGGACGAGGACGAGGACAAAATTAGAAAAGGAAGGGGAGGCCACACTTGCCATGAGAGAAGCTGGACTGAGAGTCCAGCCCAGCTTGAGAACATATATGTAACTATCTATATCTATTTCAGCATTACAGTATTGTCAAATACGTATTATTGTTTGGCAATAATAGTCACACGTGAATTTGTTCTTTATTCTAAAAATGATGCTTTGGTTTACATATGTTTGCGGTTTTGTTTTCTTGTATGCTACGGTATTCAACACTTTGCTACTGTTACAACAGTAATGTTTTGCCAAAGAAATATTTTGTCATTCAACATCACACTGATGTTTACTGTGTACTTTTTAACTCCTCTCAGCACATTACTTTCACTTTTGAACATTGTTTGGAAATATACACATGCGCATTTAAAATACAAAAGAGCTTAAGATTTAGAACAACAGTGTAGTAAAAAAAATGCTCTCATGTCAAAAGTGTTATCCATTTGATGCAAATGCTTCATTTTGAGATGTGTTTAAGACATTTTGAATGTAGTGTTTCATTTTGAAGGAGGCATTTTGCATTTTGTGTTTTCAGTTTTAGAAATTGTTTTGATAAAAGGATACATAATATTAAAAGCAGGTCTAAGCAGTTACTTATTACAAAATTTTACTATAGATATGGTTCAATGCCATGATTGTTTGAACAAAGAAAATATTATAAACAAAGAGTGGGTTGGGAAAGGAGTAGGTGTAGCAAGAAAACTATCCTTTCACTCTAAATGTCATTAGTGTAACAAGGGAAGCAAACCTTAAGAGAGCAGGAGTGGATGAACCCAGTTAAAGAGTAAGAGTAAAAATAATACACATGCAACAAGGCACAGGATCCATTCACTGGTCAACACTACACTTGGTGTTCGATTGGTTGGGGAATTTTGAAAAGGCAAAAAATCTGAGAGCAAACGTTTAACAAGCACACAGAAGCAGCCTGAGCGTGAGGAGAAGGGATAAAGCCAGAGCGCAGGACATCTGTGCAAACATCAATATACGAGTTCCAGCACACAGTTTGAGCAAATCTAAGTGCAATAAGATTTAATTTGAGTGAGAGGGCAGGGTTTTGAGGGAAAGCATTACAAAATCTGAGTGTGTAAATAAACGAGTAATGCTCTGAAATTGGGTCCCTCAGCTGCTGAACTCCCTGGCTGAGGATCTCAGAAACACAAACTCAGTGTCCTCTTTTAAATTTTATTAAGACTCATTTTTATCTTATTCTTATTCTTAAATGATGGTATTTGATGTAACTATTTAAATTATTAACTCATTTAAAATCTTACGTTGTGGATCTCATTTACTTTTAATATTTGCCTCATTGGTAACTTGTTTGTGAAAGGTGTAAATAATGTTATTACTATTATAGTCATTATTATTATTATTATTATTATTTAGTTGTTTCAATTTGTGCCAGTTAGTTTGAATTATTGTGTTTTGACGTTTTCATCTCTTAAGACTACGATCAACAACTTTGCTGCTTTCAAACATTGTAATTTCTTTTTGCTTAAAATGCGGTAGCAGTCTTGGTTTCTATAGGTTCAGAGATTACATGACAAACCCTGCCACCTATATCTGAAATACCGTCTGCTTCTATCTTTACATTTTTTCCTCTGCTTCCACCCTCCTACTTATGTCCTCCGTCTCCCATCTCTCTGAGCGCAGACATCCCCGGGTAGACTTTCTGTAAAATGCCCATTATCTTGGTGACATTTCCACCAGTGTACAGCAAGTTAAATAGGAGAACTGCAGGGTTACTTCATCTAATTTACGGCACTTGTCACTCTGGTGTCAGGGAAAAATGTCAGTCCAGTTATTTCACTTTGATAAATGTACTGGTTTGGAGATCCAGAAGCTATCTGGTGAATGGAGAGGTCATATGTTATGTATGTCTTGGGTTCACAGTCCCTTTAATCCCTCGATGGTCTGAGTCATCCACAGCCTCCTGTTACAGCTCACCTTACAAAAGAAATGCATTGTTTTCCTTTAGTCAGTCTTTTGGATTTGAACCAGGAATCTGGCTCTCACTATCTTCTGTATTCCCTTTTCCTCTGGTCGATTTTTATTTCTTGTTTAGTTGTACAGTACCGCCCTATGACAAATGAATTAGAAAAATTTTTTAGACAAGGACACTTTCATACAGAGATGTGACAGAGGTAAGAATCTTTTCTTGCAATATACCTGAAATATATAATATATATTGCCATTCAAGGGACACAGAAACCTTTTTTGGCATTTGTATTTTAAAGGATAATTGTGGTTTACTATAACTTGGGTCTTATTTTTTATTATTTTCGGTTATAAAGATGTCATATTAGCTAAAATAACTGCAAAGACCTGGGAACATGGGCAGTCCCCCAGACAAAAAATGAGCAAAATATCAGACAGGCTGTAAACAAGCCAACAGTTTAACGATATTATCTTACCAATACCCTCCTTTGTTACGACAAGTCTGCAATCTCTTTTCAGGTAGTCACTTAGCAAAAGGACACATACATAATCAGTCTAGCAAAGTTCTTTGAATGTCAGTCTTTTTAAATATAAAATGAAAGCTAAAAACAGAAGCAAATAGATAAAAGATTTGAAAGAATTTGGATTTCATAAGTGGATACAACACTAGATAAAGATTCGAGGAAATGCTATAAAAACCCGACAGCGAGTATGCTTTTCATCAGGAGTCTGGGTCACTTGTTTGATCTGCGGTAAAAGCAGACAGATGTCAAATTGGCAACATTTTTCTGATGATCTCTTTTCCTCCCTTTCTTTTTCCTCTCTCATCTTTCTGTTTGCCACCAGGCATCACCTAATGGGGCCTAGAATGAGGTCATCACATTCTGTGTGACCTGGGAATGCGCACACACACACACACACACACACACACACTTCCATAGATCTGTAATAATGTAGAGAGAAACCATCTCTTCTTCTAACCAAGCTAACTTCTTCCATTCATCTCTGTCCGGCGAGCTGCCCAAAGTAATGACGCAGGACGTGTCCTAACGAGGTGCTCTAATGAGCTGACCAAACGAGAAGCCGGTCCCTGCGGTCTGATTGTCTCTTCTCTGCTCCACTGGTCCGACGTCATCTTTGTCTTTGCACTGGACAGCAGAGTAACAAGCAGTCCATTCCTCTTTATTCTCTACGGGCAGGCTACTGTCTGATGACTTTTTGCTTCACTGACCGGCACAGCAATGTTCCTGCATCTCAGTGCTGTGACCTTTTGAGGTTAGAGGAGTTTGCATGTGAACAGTAACTGGTTTAAGTTCCAGGACAGGCCGGATAAATCTGAGCAGTGTTCACATCTCAGCTATGTCTCTGCCTCTGAGCGAGCCCAGTGAGACAAATTTGTTGGCTATAAGAAAAAGTACAAAACATCACCAGTACAGTACCAACAATAAAATCTACAAAATGCTTTTAAAAGGCCAGTTTGTGGTGGTAGGCCTTTGTTGGGTTTTGCTGTCTTCTAAGATGTTTGGTACAGATGTTTGCACGCTGGTGTCGGGAACAAGCAAAATGATAACAGTTCTGATTGCTTGCCAGCTGTCTACTGACTGTGCTCACAGGTGTCTTGCTGACATACACTGCACCTTTATTGAACCAAGGAGCAGAAAACACTGACTAAATGATTTGGCTCTGCTGCAGTAGAAAGATGCCTGAAATACACCAGCGTTGGACCAATACGGCAGTCCTCTCCCTGTCAGCTGATCCGGAGCCTTCCGGGGACAGAGTGGTGCCTCTTGATTTCCATCATCTCCAATTTGTTTCTCTGCTAAATGAGACTCATCTTGCTGAGACCCAATTCAACTAACCCAAGGCTAAGTGGCTGAGCTTTGACCAATTTGCTCCAGTTTGATGCTCTGGCAGTTATTTGATTTAAATTGCTTATGGCTGTTGGCTTTATGGGTAGTAGGTCAAAAACATATGACAGAATTATTTGCCACTAATCTGGTCAGGATAGCTGAGTTTTCTCAATAAGTGTTTAGTGTCAAATGCTATTCCAGGAATTTGAACCAGCAAATTTCTGATTAAACATACTTAAAAGAGACTTTCAACAGTCTCCAAATACATCGGTGGATTTGCTAATTAACCAAGTTTGAATTTAGCCTGTGGTTGAGTCAAATGAGCTGGATGAGTGAGACAGTTCTGGGCTATGAGGACTCCATCCATCCATCCATCCATCCATCCATCGTCCAACGCTTATCCTGCCTACAGGGTTGCAGTGGGGCTGGAGCCAATCCCAGCTGACATCGGGCGAAAGGCGGGGTACACCCAGGACGGTCGCCAGTCCATTGCAGGGAGTTATTGGTAGTGGTTACAGGACATATGGTTGGCCAATGATAGGCTTAGAGTGAGCTGGAGAGAGCCAATGTGACATATGGGTTTAAAGAGCTAGGTAGCTAGTTAGCCAGCAAAGTTGTATTGTGACAGATTGTTTGGTTAGAACAAGTAGCCCTGTGGCTAGGTGGCAAGAGGAAAGCTGTCTAATTCTGCTGCTTTGCTTTGTGGATTTACTGCTGAAATCACCTGTGGAGAAGTTTTTCACATCTCAGTTTATTTGCCCTTTTTTTCTCTTTTTGTTTCCTCAGTGTAGCTTCTAGCTTCTTTGTGTTCTATTGTCATGTCTTCTTTTGTTGCCTCTCCACTTACCTTGTTCGTTATCTCGATATGTGACAAAGGATATCTGCTGTACATGGACATGCAGATTCCCAGCAGGGCCTCCTCGGTCACTCAAAGTACATATTATCACATGAACTCTCAATTTAAGGAAATTAAACATCAGCGTGTGGTAGTCAGTCAGCCTGTGTGGTTTATTTATATGTCTGTATTATGTCACATGTTTAATTCATGATTTCAGTCAACAGTGGAGCTGCTGTTCCAAATCTATTCTGTAGGCTTGACAGTTGGAGTTTTTTTGAATATCTACGTTCATGGGGGGCAGCAGCTTCAGCTGACTAAAATTAAAGGGAAATTGTGGCATTGTGACAACTGTGGTTTTATTTTCTTAGCTGCAGCCATCCGTTTTATCAGCTAAGGGAGACCGTGTATGGTTGTTAACATGGGGAGTGTTGTAACAACACCAATTCACCAATTACAGATAAGATAGGAGTTATGTGATCATTTCAGTATTTACCTACTTATTCCCCGATCAGGCATGGTGGTTATCAAGTCTGGAAACAGGCACATTCAGAATATATACAGAACAAAACAGAAAGTCAGAAAGTACATTTTTGGACCAAGACTATATTTTGTTTAGTATCTATCCTGTTGCAGATACAATTTTATGATTAATATCAAATGTTTGTTGTCTATGAAGATTCTCAGTCATCCAGGAATCCCTTATCCCTTGATTTTAACCTTCGTTGGATAATATCAAATGTAGTTTCTCAGGCAAGATGTGATGCATTTTTTCCTTTCTAATTTCAAACCACTACGCTAATACAGCTATCTAAACATTGACTGACAGGGGTGGGGTGGGTTGTAACATGTCTTTAAAAAGTGTCACAACCATCCTCTATACATACAACTGGGGATTTCTTTGATTTTAATATTTCAGTCATTTCATTTACAGAGTGCCCTTTGCTGGGCCCACCAAGCCTGCACTCCAGGGTTAGCAGCATTCTTTTAACCAGAACAAAGAAATATGACCACATTACTCCTATTTTAGCTTCATTACACTGGCTCCCAGTATGTTTTAGAATTGACTTTAAAATTCTATTGATCACTTTTAAAGCTCTTCATGGCCTCTCGCCTTGTTATATTTCTGACCTTTTAGTCCCATACGCACCAGCACGTACCTTGAGATCCTCGGGCAGAGGTCTGTTGTCTGTTCCAGAGTCGACTGAAAACTAAAGGGGACAGAGCGTTTGCTTATTTGACTTTATTTTATCCCTTTTATTTTATTGTATTTTACTAATTTTATATTAATCTGTATTTTAGTCTTTTCAATGTTTTCATGCTCTTATCTTGTTTTTCTTTTGTATTATTCTTTACACTTGTTAAAGCACTTTGTAACTTGTTTTTGAAAAGTGCTCTACAAATAAGGATTATTATTATTATTATTATTATTATTTGTCAGCTCTGTGACCAGAACTTCTCATTCACATGTAGTTCACATGTTGGTTTGTGTATAGGTGCTCGATCTTTTCCATACTCTGTCTCCGCAGGTGGAGAGGGCAGAGCAGTGTACAAGGGCAGCTTGTGAGAAGTGCAAGTGTGCAA
The DNA here is from genome assembly GCF_014851395.1 of Micropterus salmoides. Taxonomy (NCBI): domain Eukaryota; kingdom Metazoa; phylum Chordata; class Actinopteri; order Centrarchiformes; family Centrarchidae; genus Micropterus; species Micropterus salmoides. The sequence goes on from NW_024042261.1 coordinate 36,751,965, forward strand.
GAAAAAGTCCAGGCATGCCAAAGAGTAAAATATAGAAGTGCTGGTACTGCATACTGGTGAGTCCCAGCCCAGTTCATTCACTGACTGTGACTCTGATTAAGAATATACAACCACTGACACACACCTCTTTTTTGTTAGACCTGAGGATGCACAAAGATGTTCTTTAATTAAGTACATTGTAGTAGTATTTATTAAGTATACTGTTAAGTAAGTTTATTCTTTAGGCTAGATAAATTTACATACACATACATGCGCCCAAGTCATCAGACTAAGTCTGTTACAGTGACAGAGAAACATTGTTCTTTTAGGTTGTAACAAGGGAACACAATGTATTTGACATCAACTCACGAGGTCTGTGATACTCTTGTTGAGGATTGAATTGGTGCGATTTGTAGTGAACAAATGTAACTACTTTGTATAAAAGTTTGAGAAGGCTAGCTAAAAAATTCAGCAAGTTATAGTTGCTGAAGCAAAAAGTGTTACAACCATACCTGGTCTTCCCTAGATAAGTAAGTAATTGCGAACATCTAACAGTGAACATTCCTAAAATTAGGTCCAACAAGCATATAGGTTTGACAATCATACAAGTTGTAGTAAAGCCAACTTTATTTTGACGCAAAAGCAATAGTGAGTACTCCTCTAATGGTACTATGGCGGTGGAAATTTTACAAGCACAGACCAGGTAAAGCAGCACTGAGCACACAGGGTTCAGATGTTGGTTTCGGTTGTTTGATAGGCTGCATCATGAACAAGCCCGCAACTTTATAAAACGTACTGCTGATGGAGAAAGTGGAGAAGATGGGCAAGGGGGGGCACAGAGAGAGGCGGGGCAAGCCGGTGTGTTTAACCGAGGTGTTACAAGTGCCGGGGTTTTACAATTACGATGCCTGCTCAACCATCTGTCATCTGTCAAATGTGCATTGTACACAAAAAGTAACTGAAGCTAAAAAAATTGATTACTGCATTGTTTTCTGTTATTTTTTATGTTTATGAATTGTCACCAGCCAGCTGAATTTTTTGTTTCCCGTTTATATAAATAAAGACATTTCCACCATAAAATGGAGCAGAAAATGTCTCCAGAATGCAGAAAATTAAGTGCTTAATGCTCCAGTTTTCTATATTTTCAGCATTAGCCAGTACCCAGTTTGCCAGCAAGGTGGAAAGATGTACGCTGTGGCGACCCCTGCAGGAAGCAGCCAAAAGAAGAAGACTGTGATGACAAGAAGAAGACAACGATTTATGTGACATGATAAGATAAATATTCTGTTTCTTTGTTTCTTGTCCTCTTATGGAAATTTTATTTTAGGAAACATAACTATAATCAGAGAGACATAATATCTTGGTGACGCGAACTTCTTGCAGTGCACCGAAGCATTTATGTAACAAAAGCTCATAAATGCTTTATTAGCTCGTTTGAGATGTCACGTCCTGTGACAATGTACTCACACAGGTCAGTCTCAGCGCCGTTTCCATTGTACAAATTTGTTCAGGAGAGTGAAAAGATAGCTGCTGAGTGCTGCATTTTTAATAAAACAATACTCATAAAATGTTGATTATTGTGGGTCAACGCACGCCACGCCACGCCACAGACAGGAAGTGTCAGTGGAGAGGGCGTGCAGTCAAAAAGTCATAATATATGCTTTCACATTTTTCTTGTCTTACACTACTTTATTTTTGGATCCACCACAACCTTCCACTTTAAAAAATAGAAACTCAGTAGATTTGATCAATGTTCTTTGATTAAGCTTTTAAACATCTTTTGCCTCATCTTAAAGCAGGAATTTAAATGAATGTGTTACATTCAAGCTTTTACCAAATGAGTTCATTCAATACTGATCACTTCCAGGTGAATCTCTCTGTATTCACAATACCAGAGTTCTTAAATCTGGAGTCTGTGGTGACATTCCCACCTGTAGTGACGTGTTTTATGCCAACAATGACTGATTTGTCAGAGCTGAAGGGGGAACAACTGCAGTGACAGCAGCAACTCGGTTTTTGTAAAGTCTCTAGGTGAGCGTGTGAAGCTGTGAAAGTACTCTCACTGTCAGAAGGGGGAGACAAAGGTTCTGCACTGCAGGATAGTTTTCTACATCTATTTGTCTATCAGTTATCATAAAACTGTACTCACCCAAGTATTTGTAAATGTATTTTATCAAAACATTAATGTATTCAGGCAATTCAGTATTCTGTTGCTTGGCTGTGTAAAGCTGAAGGTTATCTTTACTCATTTGGTATCTTGCTTGTGAAACAAAGAGTAAAAGTATTGAAATAACATTCATTTTAATTATGCCTGCAGCCCAATGCCACAGTTTAGTGTGAAGATTTGTGTTGATTTTATTGTTATTCCAGTAACACCAGAGGAATTAAAATGATTTATTGCCTTGTGAAAAATAAACACATTATTAATGAAACTATGTCCCTCTCCTTGGTGCAGTCATTTATTCTAAATACATGCTAGCATCCTTAGCTTTTGCTGCTCCTGAGATAAACCCTGTGAACACTAAGGAAGAAGATTATTTTCGAAGAAAAGTAAAAATGTTGAGTATTAAACAATTGCGCGAGTGTGAGGGAATTAAAATAAATTGGAAGGAAGTCAGAGTTGTGTTAATATATTTAATTTTTTGTTTACAGCCGCAGCTTTTGTGAGAAACATAACTGTAGCAAAATGGCTACATATGATAATAAAAATAATTATTATTATAATAACACAAACTTGCCTGGTACTTTCACAGTCAGCCCCAGGGCTATATGCTTGCAGCTATTAATGATTCAGCGGTAAGAATCACATCTTGCCCCGTCCCGCCCCCCCCGGGGAAAAAACAACAACAACTGAGCTCCCCCGAAAGCTATGGTATAGTTCACACACTGAAGTAATGGCTGGAAACACTTCATTACCAAAACAAAGGTCAACAGGGCAAGAAACAAGAGCATCGCGATGATAAGGCAAGTTGGAAACAAGCCATTAGTTCATACACTTTATTTGGAGATAAAACCAAAAGTGAGTTGTTACTCTTCAGTTTCTCCTCCAAATACATTTAACAAACCCTTGAGTTTGTTTCCAACCTGTCTGATAGTCTCACTGCTCGTGTTTCTCGTCCCATCTGGCTTCTTTTTAACAATGTTACAGGGTTCCCAGTTATCTTGGTGAGTGTGATGTTATTGTTGTCTACATGAATGGAAAATACCAGAGCTGTAATAAACCAGGGTTTATTCGCCACACCTTTACCATAACCGTAACAACAACTAAATATTTATCTGAAATTTAAACAAAATTATTTGGAGAAATGTTTTTCAGGATGCTGTCAATCATTTGGTTCATATAAACAAGGCTGGGGTGTGGATGTTACAAACTCATTTTATAAGGATTACTTTTTCTGTTGAGAGCTGTACGTTTTGCACCACCGATTACATTTTCACATATTTTTTCCCAATGTTTATCCTTCACTTACAGTATGTGCCTATGTAAAGGACTTTGTGTTGAACTTTATGCATGACTTGTGCTTTAAAAATTAAGCTAAAATTAAGAACTACAGTTCTGACTGGCTGAAAGCTTTATGGGAGATCCTAAATCTCCCCAAAAAAAATGCCATTTTGTGATGTGACATATGCAGGATGTGCGCCACAAGTGCAGATAATAAGACATGAACGTGGGGTTCATTAACTGGATGGGAATCTCATTATATCATGAATGTGCTTCAAATTCAAATGCTCCCATGTGTCTCTTAAAGTTGCTTCGACAGTGCGGCGTTTGCATGATTAGTAGTTTGTGTGTGTCAGTGTAATGACTAAAAGTGGATTAGCCCGCTTGACTTGACGGGAAGCAAGTCGTCTGCATGTGTGGAGAAATCACTTTCGTTATTTATGAATTTTGTCGTCGGTTTAGTCGAAATAATCACTCAAAACTACGTCAAACTGTCACGTCCCCATCTTCTAATTTAGGTAGTCAGGACACCGGTTAAATCTCAGTTTGATACAAGTAAATGTAATTGTAAGAGGCATGCTTTGTAAAATGATAGGATGATGATGATGATTGGAGTAGACAGCAGAAAATGTAAATGAGCTAACAGCTGTAACAAATTACACTATTCTCATTTAAACACAGATCAGGCTTTTAAAATATGACATGTGTCTACTGTATGTGTGGATATGAGCAAGTATAAATGTAAGTATGTGCCTCCATTTACCTCCCACTATTGTGTTTAATGCACAGCAGTAGAGTATCCCTGTGTTTGTACAGCTACAGTTTTACATTTTAACATGCACCTCTGTGACTAAGCGGTGTTATCTGTGTGTAGATGTGTCTGTAACTGGTTGTCTTAGTGAGGCCTTTTGTGTTGACTGCAGACAGTAATCATTTATATTAAGCAAACATTTACACATTTATTTTTAATGCATGTGCAAAAGGTGAACAGTTGCTGCTGCTCTTTGTGTATTTCATGTCATGTGTTTATGTCGTGAATGAGAGCATGCGTGCACTTGTTCACGATAATTTTTCCCTCCTCAGGCTCTTATAAATGGTTCCTGCTGCTTTTTTGTGAGAGTGACAGTGTGTGTGTGTTTTTTATATCTTGTGTGTGTGAGACATACTGGATTTGCGCCAGGAAAAACCTGGCAGAAATGTTGTCACATGAAACATCTCTATCCAAGATTCACTCATTAGTTGTTGGTGAAGGTGCATGAAGATGTCTTTTTCTGCACATGATGGTTTACCACTTGCGACACACACACACACATACACACACAGGTATATTATTACTTTCCCTTTCGGGGTCATCTTCACTTTCTAAATCTCATTACATAAAGCTGGTGTTTATATCCAGCTGGATGACTTAAAACAAGTGAGCAGGCATTTTATTTTTGCTGCATGTGGGAGAATAAACACCCACTTTGTAGCACTAAGACTTATTTAACTTCTTTTCCACTGCAGCAAAATGGGAGTTGGCCCCAAGGTGTCCCTTTTCCACTCCTCCATTGTTTGTTATTTTTGTGTTGGTCAGCACTGTGCTCTCCTGCTGGCAGCAGGGTGACAACAGTTTCTGCTGCTTCAGGCCGTCGAATTGCTTGTTTTCTTATCATGAAGCTCCACTTTCTCTGACAGAACACCGGGAAGAATCGGCCGGTCGTCGGCTCCCATGAATCACCCGCAGTTACCTGTGACCTCGAAACCGCAGGGACAGCAGAACATTCACACATGGACGTCTAACATCTTAACAAAGAAACAGCCTTTTTAAAGACTGGCCTTGGAATCTGATGCTGTGCTAAATCTCATTATGTATTTTCCTCCAAATATAACAACAGACTGAGTTGTGGTAGCTGTATATAAAAACCACATTACTACGTTTGTGTCAGTAAAAACATCCACACATTCACACCCAAGCCTTACTGGCGAGATTATGATCCAAACAATCAGATCAAAATAACAACAGGAATTTTCAGCATACAATGTGTGACAGAGAAAGTGGGTACAAAAATCTTTATACCACTTTTCTGCCCTGGCATCTTCAGTATCCTGCTGATGACACAGACGGTCCTTGTAAGTATAGCCGTTTCTCATGAAGCTCTGTCTTTGCAAAGATTAACAATGTCACTAACTTCTCTCTGCGGAGGATTCGCTGAATTGTGTACATCACCTTTCCCCAGCTATAGATCAAAGTTGCACTAAAGAAACCCTGTTGGACTCCTTTTTAACAATAGCTAAATTTGATCTATATTAAACTGTAAACTGCCTGAAGTGACCTTGAATAGAGTGAGTCTTCCATGTACATTGAAAGGATGGTATGGTCAGCACAAACATGGACTCTGCGGCGCTCATTTGGAAAGTACTTATTTATTGATAGAGTAAATATCAGAGGGGTTGTGCAAAAACTTTGTTAACCATTTGGGGACTTGATTTGGAACTGGTCTGTTGAGATGTATCAGACAATAAATTGTTAGATCACCTCGTGTTCACTGATGAGTACTTCGTCTCTGCCTTTATCACTCTTTTGACCATGTCAGCATCTTATGTAAATAAAACAAAGAAGTAAATATTTTTATTAACTTAGCTCCTTGAACATGTCGGGGTTGGTTTGCCGGGGCAAACGAGATTGGACCCAAACCTTGACAAAACTGGCAGACTGCTGCAGTTCAATCATTTAAATGACCAAAGTTACCTTACAGGCAGATCGGAAGGCAGACAGACAAACAGGTCCAGGTAATAGAAATGAAATATCCACTAAGCAACTTGGAAGATGGCAAGCAGGATCAACTGAGAATGAACAAAGCAAGTGAACTGGTAGTCTATTTATGGTGTGTGGCTTATGAGGGAATTGCAGGTGAGGAGTGGACAAAGTAGGCCAGGTAGCTCTAGGCCTCATGAGGGAAGTGAGAACAGGGGCAGTTCAAAATATTTTTCACCAGTTTGCTACGTTTCAATGGGCTTCAACGTATGTTTTCTCCCCTTTGGTGGGCGTGTCAGAGGTGTTACCCAATCAGCTGCGACAAATATGTCAACAACGCTGTTAATAAGGCTGTAAAGTGCAGTGTGCTTGCGTACACAACAGGGTGTTAAAAGCACTACCGTTTCCATTGAAATACATGTTTTCCTACGTTTTGTCGGTGCTGAACTCGGCCCAGTAGTTGGACGGGGAAGTCAGCTGACGGGGAAAGGACGGAAAGTCTAGGGGCATTTGGTGGAGAGTCACTCACTTTTTACATTTTGTTAGGAAATAAAAAAATTCTTATCCTGTAGAATTGAAGTTGCTGGAAGCAGAATCACAGTTTAAGAAAAGATGCAAAATAACAAATGAATCCAATATTAAATGAACAAGAAAGTAGGCAAAACATTAGTGTGACCTCTGAGAAACAGCTTGTTTGTTTTCTTACAGCAGAAAATTAACAGAATGTTCGGGGTTAACGAGGAGGTCACAGTGTTTCCTGCAGGCCCACTTTGAGTGTGTGTTTGTGTGTGTTCACTCAGTGGCAACGGCAGCCTGTTTTAATCACTGAAAGTCTACAACGCAGTGCCTAAAGCTAAAACAGCTACATGCACATAAAACACACATCTCAGGGGGGAAAAAAAGAGAAGGAAGAAGGACGGACGTTGGTGAAAAGCAATAAAGGAAAAGGAATAAAAAGAGGAGAAGGGGGATGCAGAGGACGAGAACGAGGATGATACATTTGCAACATTAATAGGGAGTTTTTCTTCCACACAGTGTTCAGTGTGGAGGGAAATGTTAAGATTTAAAATACTATTCATAAGACATCACCGTCATTGTAGATTTTTATCTTGCCGTATCTTGCATCCAAGGTTTAAACAAAAAATAAATAAATAAATACAGTACGCTCTAAAATTTAAACAATTGTCACCTTATCATGATGTAGGTGTTTGTGCCTCGGTGACTTTCTGTGTTTCTGTGGGGGGGGTAATAGCTCCAGGTAGCGTCTCCCAAGACAAATTTGTCTTAGGACAAATGGCGGTTGATTCGAGAACGCCAGTGAATGAAACAAAAATAGAAACACCTTACCCTGATCAGGGAAACCGGCAAAGGTGTAGGTGCAACACTGGGGGGGACACGTGTTAAGCAGGGGGGGTGTCTGTGGGTACACCCTGAGAAAATATTGAGTGTTAAACACTTCCTGATTTCTGGTGAAAGGAAACACAAAATTCAAGCAGCAGGTGACAATTGAAAATGTAAGAATATAATGAAATATAATGCAGTAAGCCCCTCGGGTATTATGTATTGCTTTCAAAGATGAATTTTCTAATCAACTTGTCTCATTTACTATCATCCCTGCTGAGTCAGCACACATGTGGGTATGATTTAGTCTTTTGTTTGGGGAAGTAACTTCTTTAAATGTGCATCTGGCACCTCTTTACGTCAATGATAAATTAAATCACCCGTGCAATTATCACCCTCACCACTACAGCTCGGCAAGGGAAACATCTGGAGGTAAAGCAGCCTGAACTGGGAGGGTCAAAACAGCACAGAACTGAAAATGTAACTTGTTTCTAATCTCAAGACAGATACCACAAACGATAATGAATCTTTCACAGTTTAATTTAATTTCGGAGACGTTTCGAGTTACTTCTCCTCAGGGTGACGGCATCAGAGGACACTGGAACTCTTTGTTGTGATAATTAAGTCTCACCAAAACAACACAGACTAAAGAAATTGAAACTTCAGTGAGGGAAAGTGTCCCTGAGAAACCCTGTTTTTCAATAATACTAAACATTTTGTACATGTAGTGTGCAGTAGGTCAGTGATACCAAACTGTTTTATTGTCAACTTGTGAACACAGACTATCTGTGTTAGTATCTTGACTGTCTTTGTTTTTTAGGTCTTTGTCTTCCTTTTCACCCTTTCAGTTAACAATAATTAAAGCAACAAATGTTGACAATGATGTTTAAAATGCTGCATAGCTGTAACTCGCTCTATTTGGTCATGGGTGTAACCTCCATCAAAATAAAAAAGAAGGCGGCAGCACAAACACGTGGATGGAGAATTTATTGTGTGTTTTTGTTGCAAACATTTGACCAGATCTCTCCATCTGGAATAATCTTTTAATCAGTACCTCATCTGAGATACTCTAGTTTGTGCACATTAACATGGCAACTGTATTCGACCCAAAAAAAAAAAACTGTCATAATGTGACACAGTTGATTTGAAATGCTCGGTCTTCTAGTTTGAGCATTTCTATGACAACTCTTGACGATGTTGTGAGCAGTCCTGACAATTTGTAAATGTGTTTAATTTAATTCTACAAATAATTGTAACACTTTACAATAAGGGAAACTAAATGTTTAGTATTTACTAGGCAACCAATGAGAAACGAAGTGGGCTTATGGGACCTTAACTACATGTCAGTAAGTAGTATGTTAGTCACAGGATGAAAGTAAACAGGTGGTAACGTTGTGGTTTGGGTTAAAATCATGGTTCTATAAGTATGTTACATATGTCCCGTGACGTAGGTCATGTAAATCGTGCAAGTTAAATTATGTGACATAAGTGAGTTACGCCATTTAACTTCTCGGTCATTCAGGTCAGAGTTATCCAACGAAGGTTGAGGTCAAGGGCAACTAGACTGGGTTGAAGATACCAGAAGACATTTTGTCCCTCATCCAAGAGACTTCTTCAGTTCTGACTGACTGGTAGGGAAGTCAGCTATTTAACCTCTGTGCGATCGTTAGAACCACTCGTAGCTACGTCTGAAAGAACATCATTGGCATCTTCACCTGAGGCCAAGAGGAAATGCTTGTTCAGTTTCCTGGGAAGTGATGAAAGGACAGCGTTGTAAGTGGGGGATAAGTGGTGGTGTAGACCCCCTCCTCTGTTCAACGACGGCTTCTCAACCCGGGTGTAAATGGCTTCCTTGACACCTAGCGGTATTGACGATCCTAGCTAACGATCCCACAGAGGTTAAATACCTGTTTCCCTACCAGTCAGTCAGAATTGAAGAAGTCTCTTGGATGAGGGACGAAACGTCTTCTAGTATCTTCAGCCAAGTCCAGTTGCCCTTGACCTCAACCTTCGTTGGACACAGGGACTCGAACGCTGGTCTCCTGAGTGTAAGTCCGGGATTTGATCCACCCACCTCGTCGTTCCTGATTCTTTTCTCTATTTTCTCTTAATTATCTTAATCTTTAGCTACTAAATGTTGATTATGATTTACTCATTAACTAATGGTTCACTAGCAGTTAGTTCCTCATTCGTTCCTCGTCTGTTCTCTGGTAACTACTTTTTTCATTCTTAAAAAGCACACCTCTTGATGATCTGAAGTGTTTTTGTTTGTCTCTGTGCAGACACAGACACACACAATAAGGGGTGTGTGTTTACGTAAATATTGCCGTATTATGATATTTGTCATGTGCGTAGAAACATAAGGATGTGTTTGCATGTGTGAGTTGTTGTGTTTATGTGTGTATATTTGGGCAACACAGCATGTGTTGACAGTTCAGCTAGGGTTGATATGAAATGTGCATGTTGCTGTGTATTTGTTTGTATTTTGGTTCCATGAAATTATAGATTATTAACAAGCAGATTTTTTTGGACGCCCAGCCAGACCACTGATGACATCCTGTGGTTGAAGCCTTCGTTGTTAATGTTTTTAAAGCACATTTTGTGTAGTCCTGTAAATGTGTCGAGGGTTAAAGGTTGGGTATACCTGCCAACATTCCTGTTTTTCGTTAATACCATGTTTGAAAGCTTGCTTGATCCGTTCTTGTTTATCCTTTTGGGAATGCCCTGTAACATCCCATACCATGAATTAATTAAAACAACTCAATGCTGATGGATTTCTCTGTGTGTCTGACAGACAGGGGGAGTCGTCTGACTTTCCTATGTTTTTCAAAGCGGTCCAACATTTGCCCAAGGTCTTATAGACTGTAGTGTGAGGTCAGTCTTAAACAAGTTACACATTATGTAAAAAAAAAGTATCCAAGTTTCAGACTTTAAAGTTAAGGGGTTCAATATTTCCAAGGGCAGCTACAGCTATTCCTGCTAACTCTGTGGCTGCTAGTGAAGCTCCTGCAAATATCCCATGATAAATATTAATAGTGTGCTTCCAACTTTGTGTCAACAGTTTGTATTTGACCCAGTTCTTGAAGTAGAAAAAATAAGTGCTAACTAACTGGTCAATAATCATAACCATTCAGGCGCAACAACGAGTGCAACATTTGATGGGTTGGGCTGGGATGCCTTTAGTTTCCAGTAAAACCCCTGGATACTTTGTCTGTAGTGGCTATTCTCTCTACTTTTAGTGTGAGATGATCAGCACCAGATATGGTAGGATTTTACTTTCTGACTCTGTTCATGTTCTCTGCACAGTTTTTGGAGCCAGACTTTGTGAGGTTTCTTAATGCTACTGACAGAGAAAAGCAGGCAGGCAAGAACGGGAACAGGGGAGCGTAAAGAAATGGATTTCCCAGTGTGGTGTGGAAGAACTTGACTGGCCTGCAGATAGCTCTTACTTCAACCTCGTCCAACACCTTTGGGATGAACTAGAACACTGACTGTGAGCCAGGCCTTATCATCCAACACCAGTGCTGGACTTCACAAATGCTCTTGTGGCTGAATGGGAGGGGTGGCATCAGATCTGACTCACCAGCAGATAAAATAAAACGTTTATTTCTGCTTCCTATTTTTATGTCTGGAGATGAAGCTGTGTGAAAAAAGAGGTTTGGTGGGATGGAGCGAGGTGAAGGTGAGATTTCCCTTAATGGAAAAGAGAGGATGTTAATTAAAAGACAGAAGTGTGGAGAGATGGAGGGAGAGTGGGAGACAAAAGAGGAGTGGAGGTGGAGGCAGGAAAGGGTGCTAATGAAGGGGGGGAGGAGTATATAATTCTAATTAACACATCTCCAGGTTGATCCCACTAGAGTCATCCCACCAGGCGTCCCAGTGCTTCTTTCCATCCCTCCCTCCATTCAGCCCTCCTTCCCTTTGCTTCTTTACTCTAATCTTTTCTTAAACCACTCACTTTCCATTTTCCTTGTCAATCCTCACCATCTGTCTATAAAACCCATTTCCTTTATTTCTCTAATTTTTCTGTCTCCCCTTTCTTTTCTGCCAGCCTTCTAGTCCTCCCCTTCTTCTTTTCTCTCTCTACCTCTTTTCAAAAACCTTCCCTGTTCTCTGAACTTTCTTTCCTCCTTCCTTCCTTCCTTCCTTCCATCTTTCTTTCGTTTTATCACTGACCAGTTCCTCTGCCCTTTTGTCTTCTTCCTTAGCAACATTTTCCAACCTGTTTTCATTCCCAGGTCATTAAATACCAACACTTTGAGATGCTTTTTTAACACAAAGCTAACATTGTGAAACTGTTGCAGTTCGGTTGGCTTCATGCTTGTCAACCTTGGAATTTGAAAATAAGGGAACTAGTTCTAACTAATCAATAATTACAGACATTAATGCAGAAGAATTACTGTAGGTTGCAGTCTTGCATTTTGTAAATATTTTTACGGGCAACATGCGAGTGAAATGTGAAAAAACTCTGTAGAACAATGCGTCATCCAACCTGAACCACGCACTGCTGTTTACTACTTCCTCTCCTTCTCCTTCCCGTCACTGTTACAGCTAATGTTCTACATACTGCCACCTGCTTTAACGGAGGGAGGCAACATTTCAAATATGCCCAGCGGGTTTTTTGTTATAGAAATGTTCAAAATACCAACACATTCTCACCAAGACCCCTTGGCTTTGCTTTTTAACACCCCGGGTACCCCTTTAGCATTGTTTTTCATGTAAAAAAAAATAAAAATGCAACGCTTACTTTTTGTTTCACACAGGAAACAAACACCGGTCACCTGCTTTCTGGCCCTCCACCCACCTCCTTACGTAGTGTTTTCTGTTAAATATAATTTTTACCATCCAAAAGTGACACTACATTGAACTATGATGCTGTGGAGATCCCTGTGCTTTACAGACTGGCGCTGACAGATCTTGACCACGCGTCCATATATGACGAGTTGGGAGTGAGAACGGGTTGAAAAATAAAGGAGATTTACAGATTAACGGTTTTTGATAGGGTTGACAGTTATGGCTGGATTAGGCAACAAAACTACTTCTTTAGGTTCAGGTTTAAAGATCGTGGGGTTAAAATAAGTAAAATAATAAGTCACATGACGTGATGCTATGTAACTTGTAACTTTCGGCGTTGGCTTTTGCGGTCACACGGGACACACCGTCACCGGGGTGAAAAGTCCTGTATCTGATTGACCCAACCATCGACCCCAACAACCTCCTCAGGTGCTCTGTAAACTACATCACCTTACTTCCTAAAGGCTTTCTGGCAGGTCTGTGCATCTCATAGAGATGCTAAGGGTGCCGTGAGCATCCATATGAAACGCGGAGGGCCGTGACAAAGCGGCTGTATTTGACGACCTAAGAACGACACACCTCCTTCCTACCTTGCTTTCTCACTCTTGCTCTCCACTCCTCCTCTTCCCCATTTCTCTGTCTCTATCTCTTCTCTCTATCCCTCCCTACCCTTTCCTGTATTTCCATTTCCCCATCCTTCCTATCAAATCCCCATGCCCCCTGCTTCTTCCCTCCTTCTACTCCTAGTTTTTCTTTCTCCCTTGTCTTCTATGCTCTCGTGTTACCTACCTTACCATCCCTCCCTCCCTCCTGCAGGAGATGACAGGCTGAAGCAGGTTGTTATTAATCCAGTCTGTTTCTCGCTGGGGTTTGCACAGGCAGAGTGACAGAAGTGGTCTCCAGGAGAACGCAAAGACTCTCAGCACTGACGCACCGGGGAGGAGAGGCAGAGAGGGGGAACAGAGAAAGGAAGCAAGTAAGTATATGCTGTAAATATGCTGTAGCTACAAGTTTCCATGTTCATGAGTTAAGTATCATGGCCTCTCAGTGCTGAAGCTAGTTTTAATCCCCTTCGAATAATTTCCAATGTACACTACAAAGGCTGCAATCTAAACAAAAAACTATCCTTTCCTTTGTTCATGCTGAAACCCCATTTATTTCTCTTAGCATCATAGCAGGATGACAAAAAAATGGATCTCTGCCAGAGCTGAGAATTAGTTAGACTGAGCTCAGAGGAAGGCTTATGGCTTTTAAATCCATCTTTAAAAACCACAGAACTATTTTTACCCTGTCTAAATAAAAATGTCTGTATTTATGTGGCGTAACGCACAGCTGAAGCCTCTCCAGCTGAAATAAGTGAGTGTGGCAAATATGGTTTTTAATGTCCTTGTTTTGCTCTGACACCTAAATAAAAGCATTTCAGTTTTGGATGAAAGAAGCAGAGAATCTTGGTTTTCTTTCAAAATCAATTTAGATCTATTGCTTTCTGAAAACCCTTCAGATGAATATTGCAAAATGTGTCAGAGCAGCAGAGTCGTTTTACATCTTTACAAAAAGCATCCTGACAATTTCTGCACTGAATCATAAACAGTCTTCCTCCCCCTTTCCTTGCTTTCATTTGCTTTCCTGAGATATTCTATGTTTTCTTGTCTCTTAGGAGCTTTATAAAACCACTATGTAACCACAATCTTTGACCTCATTACTACCAGCGCTAGTGCTGGAGTTAAACGTATCGGACTTGTACTTAGTCAAATTTTATAATCCCCAAAAATTAAGATTTGGACTTGACGTGACTAGAGTCTCAATCTATGGGATTTTGCCTGACTGTGTTGGGGAACCAATTGAAAAGTCCCAGCCTCTAACCTCTCCTCAGACAGCGAATTAGTGTGGAGGGCGATCTTTGAGAGGCTGAACCATGTGCAAGCATCATCACTACCCCACCTTTGGACGAGGTGCAAACAAATCTTCCTCGTTGATTCAGGCCTGTGAGCTAAATTCTGTTAATTTCTGTTGTTGTCCAATTAAACAACACCATACACAATTAAAACCTTGTTTGGACACTGCATTTCTGTAGTCTCCGCTAGTGTGACAACAAACCAGGTGTATTTAGGATGAAGTGTGGCCCGATCTTTGCACATTGCACTGTTGTCTCAGTCTGTCTCTATTGTTTTTCTTTAGTGTGTAGTGTGTTTAGTGTTTTTTAGTGTGTAAATATGTGTTCTTATTAACGCGTTATTATTGTGTGAACGCATTAATTAATTAAACGCTGACAATTATTTTATGGCACGTTAACACAGTTTTTATTATTATTAGTTTGAAAGTGCGTTGCTCGCTGGCTCTGAATACACATACAGTCAAACCCTGGGTCACAGGAGGAGGCGGGGGGGGGGATGTTGATCAGCCTGCAAATCACCCTCCCAAAGGTGCAAGTGAAGGCAGGCTTCAGTAGACCACGGTGGATGCAGCGTGTGGGAGAAGTAGATAAACAAAAGCAGGACAAGCGATCAAACGCCACAGAATTACTCATAAGAACACTGCAAAGAATTGACTTCAGAGTAAAAAAAATCTTGTCTCAAAGCTGTGCTTAAAAGTTAGTTATCAAGCATCTCAGTCCTAATTTGTAGTGTGTTGGACGAAATCTTAAGTGTCAGTCTTTGTGCTGATTCATGACACTTTGCTGTGCCGCAAACTGGATTTTGGATGACGATGTAGCCAAGGACCAATCACTGAATAGATTTTCTTCTCAGATAAATTCACATTGAATGGTGAGATTCCAAAGAGGAGTTTATATTCAGCACACATTTTACAATAAAGAATTTCAAAGAGAATACGTTACGATATAAAAAGTTTATCTTTATGTGAGCGCCATCAATTGCGCCTACTACTCCTGTGAAGCCGGCTATTTGCGTGAACTGTGTTTGCTTCTGTGGGATTACGGGGGGGGGGGGAGGGGGGTTGGGAAGTAAATGAAATGCGTGAAAATGCGTGGAGCTGTAGCCTGAGTGCTATAATTGTTTCTATGACTATTCGGCTTATTGATGGTTGTGACGGCAAAAATCATCAGCATTGCTGTGTTTGTCCTGTGGCAAAGAAAAAACGAAGCGTCATCACCACCTTCAATTTAACTGAAAACGCATTACTGCGTAAAGTCTGTCGCTGACAAAGTTTATTCCTGCGCGGTCCGATCCCGTCCTATTAACTGCTCGTCGTCAAATAATTCAGAGATTCTTCTTCTCCTGAAATATTCGCGCACATCTCTGTCTCCACAGCGCTGTCACAAGCCCCTACTGGCAGCTCCTAACCACTTGAGACCTCTGGAGCTGTCTTAAATAACTGGGAGAGTAAGAGTCATTCTTAGCTTTGAGAAATTTGATAACTTGCTTTTATTTTTAAGTTTAAAAGTAGGAGTGCTGAATTCTCAGCACTTAAGACTAAAATGGTTCTTTGAGAAGCTTAATAAATACGGGCCCTGGACTCTAACTTGTTTTAACAAGCTAGATAAAAGGAAATGCCCTGGCAGTGGCAAATAGCTTTGGTTTTATATTTGATTTGATTACATTAATGTTTAAGTTGAGATTTACATGAAATATTTTATAAGTAAAGGGAATACTGCTGGTAAGAAGCATCTTATTTGTTTAAAGTGTTTGCAAACATCATATTATTGCACTTTTGTTTAAATAGCAGTACATTTAAATTAGTGTGCAATCCAATACTTTAGAATTCATTATTCAATTTTGCGCTTGACTTTGCAATTAATCACAGAAAATCATGCAAATAATCATGATTAAAAATTTTGATCATTGCTCAGCATTAATGGGTGGCAGTGGTCAGCACTGTCACCTCACAGCAAGAAGGTCGTGGGTTCGAACCCCAGTTGCCCCGGCCTTTCTGTGTGGAGTTTGCATGTTCTCCCCGTGTCTGCGTGGGTTCTCTGAGTGCTCCAGCTTCCTCCCACACTATGACTAGGTTAATTGGTGACCCTAAATTTTCCTTAGGTGTGAGCACGAGTGTTTGTCTTTGTGTGGCCCTGCAATGGACTGGCGACCTGTCCAGGGTGTACCCCGCCTGATGGCAGCTGGGATTGGCTCCAGCCCCCCGCGACCCTGTACGCAGGATAAGCGGTTGATGATGGATGGATGGATGGATGGCCCAGCAGTAATTATTGTATAAGTAAGTACATCGTGAACAACGTACAGTCCTGAGTCAAATTCGTTGTATGTGTACACATACATGGCAAATAAAGCTGATTGTGATTTTGAACGTGTAACACTTCACATTTCTTCTATTACTCTGTCCTTCTAAAGCTTAAAACACTGGGCACATTCAATTTAGAGTTTAAATGTAATGAACACCTTGGGTGACAATAGGAGAAGTGAAGCCTAGGCTATTTGTCAAATCCACCTCTGAAGTGGGATCCAAATGATCCCAAATTATGGCATCAAATTTATTCAGATCTCTGCCTTAAATTTTGAAATACCCAAATGCAGTATTTTGTCCGGAGTTTAGGTAGGATCGGATTACCAAATCTGAAATCCAAATCATCAACATCAGAAAACTTTGGATCTGTTTTGAAATACCAAATTATCAGATAAAATCAGAATTTAATGTAATCCAATCCAACCAACATAATCCTGTGAGATCCTTTTGAAATACCGGCCATGAGGATAGGTGACCCCATGACCTATAGATAATCCTGAGTCTCCATTGTCAGGCCAATTGATCAACTCTTGAGTTTATCTCAGAAATCTAAAAGGTTGGATTTTGATTTAGTTTTCGAAGAATTCTGGTGGTCAACAAATAATAATTTTGGTAGCTCTTCTCAACACCGTCAGGTCAAACCTCTGTGTGTTCATTCTGGGCACTGACTAAAACTGTTGTGACTGGATTGAACACACCGTTCTCATCTGTACATGGCTGTGTTTTGTTTTAGTAAAATTTTGTCACTTGTTACTTCTTGTTTTGTTTCTGCGGTTTGTAATGCTTCACAGCTTCATATGTATTTTATTGAAGCCACACTGCCAGGGCTCTCCAGGGAAAGTCCCATAAAAAACACGATATTTACCTCATGTATCTAACTTCCAAATAAAATTTTATCAGTCATACTCAGGGTGGGAACCTTCACCTGTAAAAGTTCAAATATGCACCATTGATTTCCTTCAATAATCATGTAGGACAAAGCATCATCAAATAGGGTGTTTGGAGATTTCAGTAGCACGTTTATTGAGGGTAAACCAAAATCAAAAAACAGGAAAGTTCAATTGATGAAAAGTGTGTCGTAATTCATCTCTTTATAGACACTCTACTTGTTGAGTAAGGTGGTCTCACATCTCCTCATCTCTTCTCTTCCAGTGTTCCTCTGCTACTCACAAACAAAGGGAAATATATAGGACAGGTTAATTGGGTTCAGGTGTGGCTTGTTGCCTTATCAGGCTCCCGCTGTCCTGCTGGACACAGGGGTCTTTGGTGTGAACAGCAGACACTAAGAAAAGAAAGATGAGGTAAGTGAAAAACAGACCACAAAAGCTGAATCTCAGCCATTTAGACAATGTCAGTGTTAAAGTAATCATTCTTATTTCCACGGTCCATATTTAGCTTTCCGCGCTGCCCTGCTCTGTAGATATTATTGCTGGAAAATGGCTTCACATCATCTTCTGCATTTGCATTGAAAGAATCTTCTCCTGAGCAATTTTCAATAAATCGCAAACAATAAGCGTTTGAAGCCAAGCCTGAGCCTTGAGGATGTTTCTTTGTTCTGTAAATGTGGTGGGAAGGAGGGAAACGGCGCAGCAAAGCAGCTCATTTGTAACTTCAAACTTTGTTATTGAGAGCCAATTTATGCCCTGCTATTATTCAGTGCTGAGGACATTTAATAAGCTATTGTAACTTCTTAGAGGTGCAAATGAGGAGTTTCAGATTCTGAAGTGAGAAATCCTGCATTTGAAATATGTAACATACAAGAATAATTTTTACATTTTTGTATGTAAATCAAATTTATTATCAAATATCACCCGAAGGCACCTGAGACTGTTAAAACTTTATTTTATAATCAAAGACTCAAAAAATTATACGTCTATAAATAGATGCAACCAGTCAGGCCATTAAAGCTCACTCTAACTTTATTTAAAAGCAAACATTTAAGATCACACACACAGATTCACAGTGTCACTTTTGACTCGTCACATATTGACACTTGGTAAAGACCCCTGTACCCCTTTAGCGTCGCTTTTCAACGTTTAAGGCTCCCTGGTCAAGTTCGCAATGGTTTGGAAACGAATACGGGTCTCCTTGTTGAAAGTCCGGTTTCTGTTAAATATCATATACCTACCTTTCCTGTCTAAAAGTGATGCTACAGGGCTTCCCCTGCATTGAACTCTGACGTTATGGCTGCGTTACCGACCGACGCCTAGAGTTCTTGATCATGCATCCATGTGTGACGCGTTGGGAGTAAGAACGGGGTAAAAAAAAACAGCTGCTTCACAAAACCCACCATTACAAATCAATGGTTGATAATTAATTGATGTATTTTTGGATTTATATTGTAAATTGTCGCGTAAGTAAGTGTCATTTCTTGAGTGTTGTCACATGAAAAGATATAATCAAATATTTACAAAAATGTGAGAGGTGGACTCACTTCTGTGAGATTCTGTACATGCATATATTTTAGATTCAATAAAAATACACATGACAACAAAAATTAAATAGGAGAAACTGCTCTGTTGTCTTTCTCTGTACCGGCGTGTTTGCATAGGATGAGTTTCTAACCTTCAGGAAAACCAAAGGTAAGAATGGAAAGTGACTCCATGAATTCCTTGTTAAATTTCTGCAGGGCTTTTTTCTGGACCCAGAGGTCTTGTGAGAAGGAAGGTTAGGAAAAGTCCATTCAGTTCTCTCTGGACAAGTTGTGGTTTTAGGGAGGCCGGGACTGTTTCTGGATGAATAACAGTGTGTCCTTCTGCCCAGCACTTTTATACAGCGATAGTGTCAGTGAGCAAAGGTGGTTTTGTTTGTGGTCTCTTTTTCCAAACCTTGCTTCCTCAACATTATGAAAAGACTTTAGGAAGAGGTGTACAATCTGCCTGGCTTTTTTTTCCTCAAGAAATAATCAGACATTTAACCACTAGTCAACCATATATTGTGATTTTTACATTTGTGTAAAAGAGTTTCATTCTGTAGTTTGGCCAGCTGACAGATGTGTTACTTAGGTACAAATGATTGCATTTGAAAGTGACAGTTATAATTTCCTCTGGCGGGACTAAAAATAATCAGCTAAAGCTTTTACTTCTTAAAAACTACTAAGACTACATTGTAGAATATAATTAAAATGTCAGACTTTGTGATGTACAAACTGCACTCTTTGAACTCATGATTTTAATATTAAAGAGATTAATTGTGCAGACATTTTCTCATCCTATGGACTGACCGACTTATCAGCTGGCCTGGCAATATCACAATTATTCTACTATCTGGGGAAATAAAAAAAAAAAAAGTGGTAAATTGTGTTTCTGATTTTCTTTTAAACGTTAATGATGCATTCAGAGTATGAAAGAGCTGGTTCTGCTGGTAGAAGAGGGACACTTGCTGAGAAGGGTCACAAGGTGTGTGTGTGTGTGTGTGTGTGTGTGTGTGTGTGTGTGTGTGTGTGTTGTAGACACTGACATATGCATATACCACAATTGGATGCTCACAGAAAGGCACATAATTAGACATGCCTGAAGTTGTGCTAAATGCCATTGACACTTCAAGCCTTTCAACTTACTGTACTGAGTTTGGCGAGTTTTACACATGCACCCACACACTCTCACCTCACAGCTGTCTGGTCTTGTCTTGCTTTCTAACCTTTTATCTTCCCATGCCTTCTTCAGAACTAATTAATCTTTGTCTCTTCAGATGTGTGTGCTATAGTGCTGATTCTCAGTGCTCTGCCTGTATTAGAAAAACTGCTCCTCATCAGCATATAAGCGTACTGCTAGCCGCTCCAATAGATGTCTGCTCTTCCGATTTCAATGAGATTTGTTTGAAAGAAAGTTTCTGGCGTTCTGCAGACAGAGCAAAATTCCTTGACAGGTGCAGGACGCGAGAAGGAAGAAAATTGCAACATGAAGTACTTTAATTAAAGCAAGAGTGTAAAACTTACAAATCTCTGGGTGTCATCTGTAAATTTCTGCTTACAGTAAAACTGTCTTACGCAGAGATCAGTAGTAAGCATGAACAAAACAGAAATAGAGTCATTAAGAGGTATAATAGCATCTAAGATGACAGAGAAGTAAAAGGAATGTGCCAGCATGTATTTCGGTCTACAGAAAGCGTTAACACTCGATATCTCAGAAATTACGGCATGTAAGTGAAACCTCAAAAGTTTGTTTTTTTTTTGGGTGACACAACAAAAGGGAAGGTTTCTACAGTAAATTAGCTGAGCTGGCTGTGTCGAGCAGCATAGAAAGGTGCTGATGTCAACTGCCAGCTGCATCTTTGGCCTCGCCTCTGAATCTTACATTTTATCCTGTTTTGCTCTGAAAACGACACTGTGGAAAACACTGAATAAATCTGACCGGTCATGAATTAAAAAAAGTGTGCAGTGCAATCATAGTGAGCCACAAATAGATTTTATTCAATGAAATATTCAAACATGGTAATAAAAACTGCACTGACTGACAGTATAGCCTGCATCATTGTGGCTTTCATGCATGCATGTCAGAGCTCCCCTGTTGGCTGGCCCTATGTGTGTCCCTGCAGATTCTCCAGTCTTGTTCCCTAATGCCTAAAACCACAGAGTGTCAGACCCTCAAAGCTCAGCCTGAAGGCTTTAGCAAATCAGTTGGAGGAGATCCTGAGTACCAGCAGTCATTATTTGTGCTCTCATCTCGCGGGCTCTCATTCTCTGGAGTTTACAGGGGTCCAGTGTGTTCCTGCTCAACCTGCTTTCCCTCAGTGCTTTAACAGCAGAGCTACAAAAATAATCCTGCCCCATCTCAATCCACAGAAATAAATCCTGTCCCGTTCCAATCCCAGACGAATGACTCCCATCCCATTTCCAAAAAAAGACTGACACAAAAAGACTCACCTGGAGACGCAAAAAATGACCATTTTGTCGTCTGTTGTTCAGACCGATAATAAGATGGCTTACCATTCAAGGATGAACAAGCCTCTATTGAAGCCCTGAGGGGATGGAGTTGAACTGGAGTTCAATTTGCTTTTTGAAGATTTTGAAATATTACAAGTTTTATATTTGCACAAAAGAGGATGTGGCCCATGCAGACCACACATAACTGACAAGGACAGTGAATGATTGTGATGCACATCTCTTGGCTGACAGTTTTCCCAGAAAACATCTGCTGTGGCTTAATTAGCTTAATTTTAATGATGACAGCTGAGAGTGAGTTTAGCTTGGAGATTGATACAGTCATGCGAGGAGAATGAACCCAGAGCACATATTATTCTAGGTCTAGAGCTGCACAGTGAAAGACAACTGTGGGATTCATTCCAGATATTTTCCATTTAAGTAAGTGAAAAATGATCCAATTCACAATGTTCAAAATGTCTTTGAAGTCTACTGCATTTTGTGATATCCTGCTAAAAGAATGAAAACATGACCTTCATAGCGGAGGACATTATGTAAAATGTGCAGCAACTCAAAAACTCTGATAACAGGTTAAGGACACAAAAAGACAGACAGGCATGAGCAAAAACTCACGGGTACAGGGAACTGGTAAATCCAAAACAGAACAGGTGCAGTAGCAACTTGCAGAACATACAACAACGGACTCAGCATACATGCGACAATGACTGGACAAGGACTAAACAGAAACACCAGGTATATATACACACAGGGACTAACGAGCAGGGCGGGAACAACACAGGTGACTGGGATCAGGGTGACGAGGCAGAGAGACAGCAAAGGAGAACAAAGAGGCAGGCAGACAGAGTGATAACAGGGGGAACAGACGGAACACTTGACAGGCAGACATGGGGCAAAATAATAACCAACACATACAGAACACATGTAACAAAATACCAGACAAGAATCTAACTCAGACAATAACAGAAACCCATGTAAACAGACAAACACCGACCAACTACAACACAGGGATCATAACAGACAAAACCTAAACGAGAACAGAGAACTAGGACACAGAGTACCGAGCAGACTAAACCAAAATGATGCAGAGAAAGAACAAGACATGGAACAAAAACCCAGACTCCACAACAAGGCACACAGACAGGACTGAAACCCAGACACAGAGAAGACATGGCCAAAATAATATAATCCAGACCAGCTCAGGACAGGATCGTGTCAACAATACTATGAAAATGACATTTAAGATTACAACAAAAAATTCACAGTGAGGGTACAGTGTCCTGGTTACATTAAAAAAAATCTACGTTATAGTAGTAGTACAAAAAAAATGTTGTATTGACATAGATCATGAACAAGAATAAGATAGATCTAGACACAAATTAAACGCATAGTATGATTAATACCATGAAGTCCATAGTTTTATTTTAACATCATATTTTTCTGTTTTATCTAACTCCTCCTTCAGTAGTATCAAAATGTGTTTTTGTCCCAGTACATGAAGGCAGTATATCTTTACAATTAAATAATTTCATTAAATTTTTTTTAATGAATTCAAAGCCAATTATGAAACGTTTGCAACAGATATTAACTCTTGCATTATTTATACATTTGATTATATTATTGTAAACATAACTAAGAATTAGATTTTCATTATCATGCGCTTCATGAGTGTTTGCTGGAGTGTTTGACTCACCAAGTACGAGATTTCAAAATCCACACCAGCTCGTATTCACCTGAAATCCACATGAAATGTATGTGACATGAATCAACAGCTTTCTTTGCAGCCAAACTGTCACTGGCTCAGGATCAGTAAACTATGTGTTTGTCGGACAGAGGCTTCAGACATCAGTTACAACACAGAGTCGCAACACACTTTGTTATGGCTAAAAGGTAATTTGTCCTGTGTGGCGTTGACTGAAGCACCACAACAAGAGGCATCAGCTTCTAACAGTGTCCCTCACTACCCCTGCAACTAGTGAATATGGCAGCTGAACAAAGTGTGCAGGTTATTGACAGCCGTAGGAGGCTGACATTGAAAATTAGAAAAAAAAAATCCCATAAAATGAGCAGGAAATTGTCTTTTATTCATTATAGATACAATATTCATTTTTCATTTAAATTTTTCAATTTTCATTTTTATGACACCGTTGGCCATTAACTGAACTGCACTGTATCCTGTTGCTAGAACTCACACTCCGTAGGCGTGAACAAGCATTATCCTGGGCATCAGCCAAAACAGTAACATGACTTACACCGGACTAAAAGCTCAAATGAATACTGAAAATTAAATTATAATCATATTTAGAACATCATTATTACTTGTAATATTCCAGCCAGCCAGCCAGCCAGCTAGCTTAATTTAGGCTAAAAAGAAGTCATTGTTTACTATTTGTTTCATACAAGTAACAACACCGTTGTCCTGGGTAAAAGTCCGGTGTTTGTTTAACCCACCCATCCTCCCTGATCGCCTCCCTGTGCAGACTTTGTTGCTACTCCTACTTCGCCACCTGACATTGACCTGAGATGTACTGCTTGTAGTGCTGACAAATGATGTCATGCTAAAGGGGTATCCAATCTGTTTCATTGCATTGGCCTTTATCGTGTACAGTTCCCTTCTCAGCAGATCTCTCTAGAACACTGTATGGGAATGTACATATAAGCCAATGAAAGACAGAACAGCTTTAGAGACACCTAAAGGAAAATGCAAGAAACGCAAATAAACACAAGCTTTAAAACCTGTGAAAGGAAGAATCATCCAAACTGAAAAACAAAGTCTGAGAAGCAATGAATTTAAATGTTTATGCGCAACATTTTGCTGTGGAGCAGTAAGAGGGTTTTAAGCCCCATCCTCCTCCATTTGTTACGTTCCCACCTCAACACTCATCTTGACAAACAGTCATGTAGCCTGAAGCTGCATCTTTAAAGCCTCCACAGTCGCTGATAAAGACAGAGAAAGCAGCCAGTTTGCAGTATAAAAAAATACATTCATCAAAACAGCACCACTCTTTTTTCAAGTTAAGCTTCTCTGCTCTTTTTTTCACTTCCTGCTTTGCTCTGTTGCTGCTGTTGTAGTAGCCGAGGAGAAGCTGTATAAAGAGTTTGAAGTTTACTGTGATAACTTTACCATATACTTCTCAAATCACCCAAATATAAAAACTGTGCTTTTATCTTACATGAGTAAAGACTTTCTGTAGAGGTGCTAGAGGGTGAATTGAATCACCTGAGTGCTTTCAGTTCCTCCTTTTATTGAGACTAAAGTTTATAATAGTAGAGATGGAGAAAGCAATCATGGATCCTCTGCTTTGTTTTTGACAGGTCAATGTAACCTCAAACCAGAGATGCTCACAAGTCTTTGAGATGGAGTCCAAGTCAAGTCTCAAGTCACTCATGGTTATAATGAATGTTGTACCACCTGCTGCCTTCTATCCAGGCTGCTTATAACCACAATATTATGGCCACAATAAAAGGCCACTCGAAAATGTGCAGTTCCATCACACAGCACAATGCCACAGATGTCGCAAGTTTTGAGGGAGCGTGCAATTGGCATGCTGACTGCAGAAATGGCCACCAGAGCTGTTGCCTGTGAATGCCATCCACATTTTCGAGTGGCCTTTTATTGTGGCCAGCCTAAGGCACACCTGTGCAATACCCATGCTGTCTGATGAGCATCTTGATATGCCACACATGTGAGGTGGATGGATTATCTCAGCAATGGAGAAGTTCTAATTTCGTCCAGTGTATTATTGCCTATAATCACATAAATGTCATGCCTGAACAGCAAACACTTATTTAGCTACTATTGTGATTATTACGTTGAAAGGAACGGTAAAGTTTCACAAAGACATACCTTTGCTACCACATACATAAAGTGATGTTTATATGCACGTTATGTCTGTTTCACCCAGATGCAGCTGTAGATGTAAAGAGACTGGTCAATACAGCTTTAACATACTGGGCGTGCTCCCGTGGACGGCAAGCACTTTTCGGCTTGTTGTCCTCTCTCATGTGTGGCCGGGTGCAGCAGATACTACATGTTACGTAGGTAGGTTATAGGTAACGCAGGGAGGCGAATAACAGCAAGCTCTTTAGACATTTCCTAAAAATAAACATTGTTCGCGAGTCCCACAGCTCAAGTCCAAGTCAAGTCTGAAGTCTGAGTCTCAAGTTGAGTCTCAAGTCACTGTGTGTGCTACTTTAGTGCGACTCAAGTCTCAAGTCCCCATCTCTGCTTCAAACATACAGCTAAATCACTTTAACTATTGCTACAGATCCTAGTCTTCGCACTCACACACACACACTGTGTGTGAGTGTTTGTGTGTGTCTGGTGGTAATGATATGGTCAATACCAAACCCTGGCAGAAATGTCGCCAACTGAGGAAAATCACAGGTTACTGACTGAAGCACACACACACTCTCAAAATCCTGAAAAGCAGGGTGTGACAAAAGCCAAAGTGATGACAAAAGTGATGTTTTACATTGGCTATAATTACACAGGCTCCAGTGCACTTACACACACACACACACACACACACACACACACACACACAGCATAGAAAAAGACTAAAAGAATAGAAAAAGAATCACACACAAAAAGCCAAAATGGCAGAGTGGGAAAGCCAACATTTATCACTCATACTTACAGACTGGCGCGCGCGCGCACACACACACACACACACACACACACACAGGTGAGCTGGGTTAAATGAAAACACAGATTATGTTTTTAAATAGCAGCATAGATTACTATTTTGTTAGAATGCCCGACATTGTGCCTCTCTGGATGGATGGTGTGTATTTTTCCCTTTAAGGGCTAGAAAGCAGCACTGGGATGAATATAATACTGAAAACGAACTTCATGCGGCACAGGTCTGACTACTTTCATTCAAACATGGTGATGGATGCAGTCCTTGGCTGTGTGGTGGTGATCATTTTCACCCCGGGGGGGCTGACCAGTTATTGGATTCAAACAGCCTCCAGGCGCTGCAGATTTCCAAAGCTCCTCCTGCTCCTGGCATTAAAAAACCTTCAAACTACGGTTTCCACTCTTGTTTTCAGCCATTTCAGTTCAGTTGCTCTTGAAATGACATGTGTTGTCCCAGGTAGCAACAGGAGCAATGACCACGATAGCTGAATAGATGAGCACCTGCAGCACCTGCATAACATCCCATAAGGCAAACTGAACGACAAACAAGGAGATGTTTTGTATTTTAATACTAAATACCACGACAATTATAACCGAAGATAGGTGCAACCTCTGTCCCTATAGATTTGTATACTATCAAACACAGCTCTACAAGAAACTGTTGCTTTTCTGTTTGACCTCCATTCACACATCAATCAGCCTGTCCAAAGGAGGTTTTATGAAAGGGCAGCTTACAAATACCCAAAGATGCAATCTGAGTTACTGAGTCAGAAGCCCTGCGAGGTTACACCATGTCATCAAACACCTTAGAAGCCTGGTCAAGGTCTTGAAATCACTATTTGATTGACAGGTCATTTGTTGGAAATCTAGTGAAACCCCACAATGATGAGCACCAAGTAACAAAAACTGGAGACAAAATAAACAAAGTAATAAAACCTTAAATTTCTGCTTTAAGTCATCGGATGACAACATGGCAAAAAAAAACCCAGATCATTTGCTCTGGAGACATGTTGAATGATGACTTTCCAGAAGTGATTTTCCTCTTTCCAAATTGGATATATAATAGTAGAGTGGAGGTTAAGTGGGTATTATGGTACTTTGTGTTCAATGTAGCATAGTGTGTGTGTGTGTGTGTGTGTGTGTGTGTAGCTGAGAGGCACTGTGGAGGTGAAACAAAGAGCTGTCTTATCACCAACAAACACTCCTCTGCCTAACTGGTCTCTCTCTCTCTCTCAGACACACACACACACACACACACACACACACACACACAATATTCGTCACACTCAAACATGCATGTACTGTTTATACAAGTAACATCCACATGAAGGTGTAGACACTGATAAACTACATGTGAAAACACTTAAAGACTATTGTGTCAGTGTGCAGATTAGTTAATAATTGTTTTCTCCTGAAGTACTAAGTAAAAACAGGGGTGATTCAGTGACTTCAGTGTCTGTGTGAGTGTGTGTTCCTTTAAGTGCATATGTGCTTGAATTTGCAACCTACACACGCATTTGTATGAGTTGTCTCTTAGTGTCCTTCCTACATTTTTTTCAGTACTTGTTGTTATGTACTTGTGTGTTTGGTTTTCTGGTGATAAAGCTTTCTAAACAGCTGTTCTTTCGAGTGTTTGAGTGTTTCAGCACCACGGTCGTCCTCCGCGTCCTTACTGCAGAGTTATTATTTCAGCACCATGGACAGCACCACCAGTGTTTTGCTGCACTTAGTTGCTGAAAGATGACAGCAGCCTGAGCTCTTATCTAACTTGTTGAAGCTTATATTATGTTAAATCATCCTTGTTATTACACAACCGTGTACTTCACTTCACCTAAAGGAACATTTCGATATTTTTCAACCTGGATTTTAGTCATACAGTTGTGTCCATTGCGACTATGGGTCATGCTAACATTGCACATGCACATTCAGACTCTGTTAGCTGCAGTTAACTACAATAGATTATCTAGGATTCTAGTTTACTTTAAGTTGGACTTATTATTATTATTATTTTCAAATAAATATATCACAACATTCAGTCACAAGTTTCCATTAAACAGTAGCTCATTGTCAATGAGCAAAACCAAAGCAGTATAGCACAGCCATAGCAATGTAATCAAATCTGGTGTTACTTCCACTTTTCCAACCAATAATCAGTCCATCATTTGCTGAGATTAGTCAAATTTATATGGAAGATAAATAATCTTAGATAAATGTTGTCGAATGATAAAATTATGACCTGATATGTCGGTTGTAAACATCCATCACATTTTACAGATCTACTGTACATATTGTTCTTGTGCTCACACAGGGAATCTGTCCAGCATTTTATGTGTGCTTACTTGGTTTTACCTCCAAATGAAGTGGTTATGATAATATGGATAAACTGTTTGTTTGCTTACAGCCTGTCCAACTGTCTGCCAGCAATGTTGTCGTGTTCCCAGATCAAGGCAGTTAATTTGGTATGTGCAGAGTTGACATAAGCAAATGGAAAGAGACCGCATCCCCTCCTCAGGGTCTTTTCAACCAGCCACGTGGATGGAGACCCACTGTCCTTGCTTGAGACCTAAAGATTGTTCTGGGGAAGTTGATACATTATGTAATTAGTCAGGACGTCTCGATCAAGGTTATTTGGACCCAATTTCGAGTCCTTTAATATTGGCTATATGTGGATACCAAGTCCAATCCTATAAATATTTAACGAAATGTTGACTTAATTCAGCCCACCTTATTTTTCACAAGCTACTTAATCCAAATCCTGGTCCTGGTTCAAAATTATGAAGTTTATTAACCTAAATTTTTGATATGGATAAAGGTTTTACTGGGAGAATGTGATTCTGGTGTGGAATTGATGTGACACAACACCCCTAGTAATTAATAATACATAACTAAGTGTCCAGATATTTATGAAAACACCAAAGTGGAAGTAAAGATTAGAGAACCAGATTCAAGTTATTTTGGAGGACAGCCTGGATTCTATTGTCCTGTGGCCACAAGAATTACCTGGTTATGTTCCACAAAAGTCATTAAGCTGAAAATATGTTATATGTTATGGTATGTATACTGTACACCAGGTGGTGCCGCCTCTATCCTATTTTATTATGTATTGCATTGTTTCTCCTCACACACACCAGATGGAACTTTTCTCTGTATTTAACATGTTCTCTCCTGCATGGGTTTCTTCTAAATGCTCCACCAGTCCAAAACAAGCGGGTTAAGTTAATTGCCAACTGTAGAAAAATGTGCGTTGGTGAATAGGGGTCTAAATGCAATATAGCACCCTGTCTGGGGTGTACTCTACCTCTTGTCCAATGCCAACTGGGAGACTCCAGTCTCCGCCCTCCCCAAACCCTGCAAAAAGAATGATCAGGTATAGGTGCTGGATGGATAGATGGACATTACGACAGGGCTTCATTGGATTTTGCATTGTGTCACAAGAACTCTGTTAGACACATAACACAAATAATGGTAACTTGGAATACTTTGTCAGGATGAGGGTAGGGGATTTAAATTGAAAACATCAGTTCTATTAAAAACACATTAAAGCTTAAAGAGGTGTGTTTTGGGCCCTTCCAAGCTGGTTGTCTTTTTTTTTGTTTCACGCTAAGGTTTTCTGACTTCCATTTGATTCTCAGCTTTTGCCCCTGAGGCCTCCTGTAGTGAGACAGAAGAGCAGAGCAGAGACAGTCATTACTGTGGTCAATCAGGGGCCCTGAAGACATAAACACAGCCCATTCACACCATTTTGTCTCAACCAGCTGTTACCAAATACCAGACATTTCCATTGAACTGTTAAAATAATCCACTGGGCGGAAATAATGGACAAATTCTGCAGTCATAGCTGGTGGCATAATGGGTTCTGTTACAGAGACATCCCTCCGTCAGGACTGTCTGCACAGACCTCACATGGTCTGTCCCACCTACTGCTTTAATGTGGCAGCAAGTAATCTCAAGTCCTTGGCTGTAAGTGCCATTTTCTAGAGGGATTTTGGCATATAATATTATTTTATTTGAAATTGTCACCTCTGGTAATGCTGGACAACAGGAAAATGACCCAAATACAGACAGTGGAACCAGCAGGATGACTCAATTAATTTATTTGGTGATATAGCTAGACTAACTACAACAGCAAAAAAACAACAGGGAAACTAGGAAGGAACTGGAATAGGACAAAAGAAGTGAACTGGTGGTTGATGATGAAAACTTGGCGCTGCTGATTGGGTTACACCTCTGACACGCCCACCAAGGGGGAGAAAACCTTGAAGAAACGCTGCACACTGTTTCAGGAAAACTTGTTCAATCCGAAAACGTTGCAAACTGGTGGAAAACATTTGAGATCGAACTCGCCCCAGGTAACTCCAGGTCTGTCAGGCTGACAGTACTTGAAACAAGTGTGTAGATAGGTGAGGCAGTCAGGTGATAGGGGCAGAAGGAAAGATCTGAGGGCATCTGGTGGATAGCTTGAGGATGGCAGGTCTGGGGAGTTGAAGGAAAGAACACTGCCTGAGAGAAGAGGGCAGGAGCTGGAGACAGGGACAGATAGAGTAATGCAAAGGGCTGGGGATGAGAGTGTGTGGTTGCAGGAAGGGACTGACAGGCAAACAGTGACAACAATGATTGTTTCCCACCCTAAGCCAAGTGGTTGTAGCTCCTTAACCTACCTAAATCTTAAACATAACAGCAGATCACAAAACAGTCCTATGAATCATTTTTGTAACAGTCATATGCCTTTTGGAAGGCTGTGGCATATGATGGCATCCTGCAGAAATCATTGCCAGATCAGAAAATGTTCACATAAATGGACAAACAATGCCTGTTTTGGTTTAGTTTGTATGACTTGAAGCTTTAAAAAATATTCTCATTTGCTGAATTGTAAAGTATTAAGGAAACATTTTCAGGGTTATCACGCAGGTCAACTCAGAAGTTTGGAGACATTTACAAACTACAGAAGTCTGTTAGAAAAAGCCAGACAAACAGTTGGCTGTCATTACACTTTAACACAATTAGCAATTATAATTAACTTTAAACTAAAAAAAACTTGAGGTTGCTCATCAAGGATCAGTTGTCAGGATTCATGTGTTGTATTGTCCATGCATAAAAACAAACTAAAAACACAAAAGACAGGCTCATTTTGCCAGAACGCTGTTTTGTTTGGGGGGCATCAAAATGAATCTTACAATGAGCATTGCAAAGCAGCATTCAGCAGTATTTATCTTACTGTTTTTTAGGCTCAATCCAATTTCATCCCTTTCCACCACCACGTGGCCCTACCCCTCCGTTTTGTGCATTCACGGCTAAGGGTAAGGTGTCCTGACTCTTGTTGCGATAGACGGTTGAGTGAAGGGTTAGGGCTTCATAGCCCTCGAAACGGAGATTTTTCAGAGGCACACTCCAAGCGGCTATGAGGAAGTTCCCAAACTGCAAGTATTTTCTTTGTAAAATTTACGATAACCATGGTTATTCTTAGTTTAATGTCATTTCAACGTAATATGGAGATTTTATTCAAAACAATCATAAAAAAACACTAATTCAGCCGCCAGCATGTTGTCTTGGTAGCTAGCTTAGCTAGTAACGTTAATTACCTGGTAATGAAGCTGTATTTCTATTTTTAATTGGTGACTTGCATGATGTGTGATATAATGTTACCAAACGGGGGAGATTACCACAGCGGAGGATGGCATATTAGAATCATTGTCAATCGTTGTCATGGAGAAATCCTGTAAAAACTTGTCGCTTCAGCTAACGTCAGCCATTGTCGACATCTGATGACGTATCGGTTTCCTGAAGGGTTGTTCCATTTCGTAGGGGAATATTTCAACACTCGAAAACAAGTGGTAGCGGCAAGGGGTGAATTGGGATTGACCCATAAAGTTGAGGTTGAATTATTTTGTTCATTTTGGATAAGACTTTTCCAAACAACTGTGTAGCAGACCTGTCACAGATACTTTATTTCCTTCCTTTGCTCCAAAATGAGCTATATATCATGCTCTTGCATCATGCATCCGTTCAGTGATTAAACTTTTAAACTTCCCGTATGGTTCATTGGCGTTTTAAATGTGCACATACTGGCTGATTGTATATTGTAATGTGTGTGATTTGTGTTATGTACTGTTGCAAACATGCTGCTCTTAACTAATTACCCCTAGCTCGATTAATAAAGTTGATTGACTTGATTTGCACACATGCATACACAATCCTATTAGATACAGATATACAAAGTTTACAGCCACAGATATTCAGCACCATGCATCTTTGCACACACTCTACAAGATGCATTATTAGTTTATGGAGAAGCCGCCCCTTAAAATAGGGTAAACACAGATTGAAAGGCACAATGTTCCCTAGCCAATACATAGA
Organism: Micropterus salmoides; assembly: GCF_014851395.1. NCBI lineage: Eukaryota > Metazoa > Chordata > Actinopteri > Centrarchiformes > Centrarchidae > Micropterus > Micropterus salmoides. The sequence continues at coordinate 36,784,330 of NW_024042261.1, forward strand.
AAATGCAAATTGTGCTACCTGAAAATAAAACACAGCCATTTGCAGTGTCATCCTGCAACTCCGCCCGGCAACAGAAGGGAAGGTGCCTTCTAATAGGATGTAAATTATTTAGAGGAATGGATTATCTCAATTTTATAACTAGAGATGCAGAAAGTGCAATCACACACACACTTACTCTTTTATTTTATTGATGGGCGGAACCTGATTCGACTGTCAATCTCACCGTCGAAGCATCGCAGTGAAACAAGTAACACGCCATTTTGGTGATATGGGGGTGCTCAACCTTTGATTTTACATAGTAAAGTTTAGTATAGTTTTCTCCCAATAAGTTAATATACAGCCTATTACAATATACACAATGTTTAATACTGTAAATAAATGTATATAATAAATATGTAAAAAGAATAAAACGTTCAATAAATGTTTTTGAAGTGCGTAAATAAATCCAAAATTGTAACCCTAACCCTGGGTCGTCAGTGCGCATGTGTAAGCGTAGCGTGGATGTGTGCAGTGGCGGAACGCTTGCTGAAGAGACCGAGCCCCAGCTTCACGGTGTTGTGAAGCTGGGGCTCGAACTTTCAGATAATTTATCACCTTTGATGAACCACACAAAGAATATTTTATCGTTTTTAAATAGATGGCTTCTTGAAATAGACCCGCGAGGAACTGCAACGTGCATGCAGTTGTCGGCAGCAGTAATGCACGTAAAACTCTGCACAAGACCGGTGAATGACAGGTGAGAGAGAGAAAAGGGTCTTCAAAAAGCTTCAGTTTAGCTGGAAATTTACAGTGTAAGTTGAATGAAAAGAGACCGCAGCTTCAGTGTGTAAGCCCCCCCACCCCGCTCGCAATTGCCGCGCACAAAAAACACGTGATTCGACTATCACTCAACTATCACTCGACTATCACTCGACTACCGGCAGGACTTGACGATTCTGATTCGACTATGTAAATCCTTATTGGGGGACAGCCCTATTTATATACTTTATTTAATTATATTTAATGAATTGTTTGACATTCATGCCAATAAAGCTGAATTGAATTGAGAGAGAGAGAGGGAGGGAGAGGTGGAAAAGTGATGACAACAGGGCAGAATTACAGAAACAAGGATCCAAGATACAAGGATAGAAGACAGATTGCTGTTGACTTTATGGTTTCTGAAACCATTACACCTCACTGTATGTGCATGGTTATGTAATAGAGACAGACATTACAAATCAGATCGCTGATTTAAACCATTTGGATCAGGTTAGATTCTGTCGCTCTATAGATTGTTTTTAGAAACAAAGCCTGTTTTTCTTGGAAAACCAAAGATTGGTTGCTGCAACCTTTCTCACTGCACTCAATTACGGTGACCTGCTCCATAGAAATGCGCCTGGCCGATGTTTGTCTTTGTTGGATACTGTCTAGCATAGTGCTCTGAGCTTTGTGACTGGATGTAAAGCATCAACACATCATTGTACCTTGTACAAAATGACAAACTGGCCCTTATTATCAGTGAGGAGGCACATACATGGGCTCACTTTTATTTAAAAGTCTATGTTGCATATGCTCACCTCTTATCTTTGCACTTATATATCATGCAACATCAGTTCTTATAATTTGCGCCTCGGTAACTTGTATTTGTTATCTGTACCTACGGTCCGAACAGAGCTCCCTAAGAAGGCCTTTAGTTATGCTGCCCCATCCACCTGGAACACACTGCAGACTGATTTGCAGTTGCGAAATCTGATTCCTTTTGGTGAATTTAAACACTGCGTGAAAGACTTGGAAGTAGACGCTATAAATTGTTGTCACTGCTTTTAAAATAACTAAATCCTTTAAACTTACGGTATGTTTAAATTGTACTTTTAAGTGGTCTAATGTTGTTTGTTTATGTATCGTAAGGGTCTTGTTAATTGTTCTTTGTTGTTGTACGTGTGCTCGTGTTCATTTTTGTAACTGTGCTTTGTCAACATGCTGCTATTTTGGCCAGGTCTCTCTTGGAAAAGAAATCATCTGGTTAAATAAATAAAAATTGTTAGGTACGTGATCACATCACCTGGAAAAAAACAACACTAAACATAATCCAGGCAAAAATTATGTTAGAAAAAAACCTTAAATGTTGGAAAAACATTTATCTAAAGGTTTGAAAGAGTTTTCGACCCACTTTTAGTCATCTAGACATCTTTTGACCTGCAAATCACTAAATCAATACTTACTGGATTACCACAGGCATATAGGCCATTAGACAGATAAGAGACAGAAGAGAGAGAGCTTTGAAAAAAGTGAATATTGAGTTTTAATCCTGTGAGGCTCTTTTGATATTAAGTCAAAATGAAATAGGCTCCATAGACAAACAGCAGCAGAGTTGTTAATGCAGGCCTTGGCAGGGATGTGAAAGAAATCAGGAGACATTCAACCCTCCTAGAAAATAGTGCATGAGAGAAGAAACACTTATCGTTCGAATGCTCAAAGCTGTTGGAGATCAGCTGATGTCTCAAGTGTCTAAAAGAAGCCACACCGATCAATGCAGAGTGAATGCTCATTTCTTCCCATTCAATAATGTTGTTTCAATTAGATAATATTGAAGGAATGTGGCCTTGCCAAGGATGCACTTTTCTTCATTCTCCCCCCTCCACTCACTTCAGCCTGTCAGGTTCAGAGAAGCAAAGATGCGGCTGATGTTAGCCAGAAAGAAAGCAGGAATGAAGTAAAAAGTACTGGTTAGGGTTTCCACCTTTTTTGTCTCCACAACATCATTAGAGCTGCAGTAGGAAATTCTTTTAAAAATATCTTGTCATATTTGCATATTCAGTATATCCTGACAGCAGTACATGAGACCGATAATCTTTAAAAAATATATAATAAAAAGGTTTGTCTTTCTCCACTTACACCCCCTAATGCCATTTGCTGGAATCAACCACTCCCTGCTCGAAACAACCAATGAGAGCCAGGAGCAGTCTCTAACGCAGTGTCAATCACTGCTAGTGCACCTTCTGTGCAGGCTCCACATGAAGCTTAAAGCTTATTGGGTGCATCTCAAGTCTCTTAATTGCATCCACGTTTCCCCCTCTTTTCCTTGCGTCTTAGTCCCGCCCACCGGGATGCATGGAGAGACACAAGGAAACCAAGCCAGGAGAGAAGGAACGAGGAAATATGTTTGTAGAGACATGAGATCATGTATAGATTCTGATTGTAAATTCGGTCTTGAATAACCCAGAATATGATCATGGTGTCTTGGGATTTATTAGGCTAAATGTTTCAGGGAAATTGAAATTATGTAATTTGTGTCAAAGTCAACGCTCAGTTTCCGTTTATTTCCGTTTACTTTAATTTATACTTTCATCAGCTGATTTTACTTCCAGAGCCGCCTGCTTTCATCAGATGCTTTTTACGCTTCATTAGACACTTTGGTGTAGTTTAGTGACTTGTCCGACTCCTTAGGTGTGCTGTCTTATTGCCGTCTATTTGGACTATACACAGGAATGAGCAGCCTCACATGTGACTGAATAGAAATGACGATAAAAGAAAGATCTTTCTAATAAATAAATAAAGTTGTATGTGGTGCTTTTGTTGTTCAGACCTACAATGAACACAGATTTTAATAAGAAGACAGCGAATCATAAAACAGCTCAAATATAGGCTAAGACTTGATACACTTTAATATGTGCTGATGTATCGGATCAGTCCGATCAGTTGCAGCATTCAATCAATATAACGGCTACCCAAGGGGCCGTGTCGGTCATTAAAAGACTTCCTCGAAGGATGCACTAGTGTATCCTTGCTCATAGCGCCTCAGAGATCGCACCTTGATCCTCAATCCTCGCTCTTTGCTCCTCCCTCCTCCCTCCTCCCTCCTCATAGCACAAATAAGAGCTTTGGGACGGCCTGCAAGATGGCGAAGCGGAACAACTTCCGGTTCAAGTGAGGATCAAGGAGCAAGGAAACGACAAATAAGAGACTTGAGAAGCACCCACAATGTTCGAAGCCTTGGCGCTCGAATTGATGAGTCGCAAAGAGGGATGATGACAAACAGTGGGGAATAACTTTTGAAGGGGGACAGTGGTGTACAAGCCTCTCATCCCGCTGCCTGTGAAGCTTGGGGCGCTCTACCCTCAACAGCGAAGCATCGGAGAGGTGTCTTAGAAAAGAAGCTCCTTCTTGTGGACTTGTGGGAGGGGCATAGCGGATTGATAGGAGTGGATAAGAGCAGTGGGGAGAGATGCGACAGGTTTTTCATTGTATGTTCAATTGTTACACACACACACACCGCTAAATCAGATGTGGATCAATTACTGATCATCAGTGAATTCCTTCAGAGGTTCTCTTGTACAAATTATATACTATATAAATAAATGAAAGATGCAAGAATGGAAAATGTAAGTCATTACATAATGTGAGAGACAAACACCAATTGTTCAACTAACTCGTGCTTGTTGAACAATATAGTGCATTATATTAAGTCAAATTTTAAGAGAAATCAATAGAAAAATTGTACATAGATTTGAAATGCCATGCTCTGATTCATACTTAACTATAATGCCCAGTAAACACAAATTCAATATGCTTAATTACCAAAAACATTTCCATCTTTAAGGTAATATACAACAACAGGCAATATTTAAACCTGTTGGTGTCATAATGTAGGAACCTTAGGGATTCAAAGTCAGACTCGGCACAGCTCTGGAGAGAAACAAAGGGTTTTATTGGAATGTTCTACAGAAGGCTGGGTAATGTGTCTTCAGGTGAGCAGAGTGGCAGGCACGGTTTGTCCAGGCGTGGGGGAAGCAGAGCGTGGCTAGCGTAGGAGCTACACAGACAACCAGGCATCAAATGAAAGGTCTGCTCAAGCCGGACTGATTGATGCTACAGGCCTGTAAAGCATGGGTGTGCTTTTGGTGACAGGAATGTTGATGAATATTCACCGTTTTTATCAATATTTCAAAGTTATTTGGAACGTGGTTGTATGGACATAAATAGTGCTTTAAACATAACTCCCAATAAAAGTCAACATTTAAATATTATTTAAGTATATTTTGGTATATTTTGAAAACATTGTATGATAACTTTTGTATTTTAGTTTATTTTCATCAAATTTACAGTTACAATTGCATTCCAGGTGTATTAGAATATATTCAGTTGCATTATAATCTATCTTATGATGGTTTTGATGGTTTATTTCATTAAAATACAGCTTTTTTTCTCCATCAGGCGAGGATGAAAATATCCCATTTTTTTCTTTATAACGGTAAAATAAATGTTAATTTACAATGGATTTATATTCCTTAGCTTCTGACCTTTCAAAGGAGACCAGAATTATGCATCTAGGCCAAATGGTTGAGTTATTACTGATTTATTTTGGCTATGTTATTTTAGGCGTTTTTCCTGGAAAAGGGTGGCCGTTTCCAGCAAAGCAGCAACCATAACTTTATTTAGTATTTTGAAGAAACCCCTTCAGGTATTATGGGTGGTTTACTTCCAAAATCCTTCACAACAGCGTCCTCTAAAAGCCTCAAATTAGCCAAAGAAAAGAGGAGTGTTTCCCTTTCAGGTACATAGATAGGAGCTGTGTGTGATCAGGATGACACTCCGTAGCTCTCTATCTCTATTCCCAGGCTGCTGCAGCGCTGCTTTCAAACTTTTCATCTGTTCTCTCCTTTGTTCTTTATCTGCCTCCTTCACTTTCTTACTTTCTCATTTCTGGATCTCATTCTCTTGTTAGCTCTGCTTATGCCCTTTTTGGGAAACCTTTCTGTCTTGCATGCGCACACACACACACACACACACACACACACACACTCCTACCTACACACCGTACTCCCCTCTTTCCATTTCCTGCCTTCAAGGCTCATAACAAAAACCTTATCAAGGCTTTTAAGTTAAGACATTTTTGTTCCTATTCAGACATCCCTCAGAGATCCCCATAAACTAAGAGGACCCAGTTACACAAGGACATGACTCAAGTAAAAAAAAAAAAAAAAAATCTGACAGACTGCAAAAAAAAAAAAAACAGGCTCAAAATGGAAATCTGATGATAACGCTGAAATACTGAAATACAGATACAGCAAACATATCAAAACAATTGACACTGTTTACATAGATTGAGTTTTTTTAATCTGTTAGACATTGTAAACCTTCGGGTCAGAGGACCCAAGCTTTTAAATGAATTACAATACCTCAGCCACAATCCATAGATATGACATTCTCAATACTGCACATTCTCAAATGTGGGGGCAGGGCCTTTATTTCCATTAAGTGCAGAGAGAAGCAGGCCTTTATTTGAAATCCGTCATCCATAGTTTTTCCCCTTAGATACTTTTCTAATCTGCTCATGTTTTAATTTCCTGTTAATGCCATTCTTCATATTTTCCTGCGGCCTTAATAAATTCAGGACAATGTACATTTCCACAGCATTATCATCAATCAGCAAAACAGCATCATGTCACACTCACAAATTTCTAACAGGAAGACTGTGTTCACTCACTAATTATTTCCAGTCGCTTCTATTTGGCAGATTTGTTTTTCTCTGTTAAGCTACTGTGAATGAAACGTCATGAACCTTTATGCAAGTTTGTTTCACAATAAAATTAATTTTAAACAACTGCAAAAAGTGTTGAGTTAACAATACATAAATAAATGAAGAACTGGCATCGATCAAAGATACTTGATAAACTCCAGCAGATATTACATTTTTGCTTCTTTCAATGCAGCTGTATCCTATTGTGCCAAATTAGTTGATGACGATGGTGAATGATAAGTCACCTGTTTACCTCTGCATTCCACTTAAATTACTTAAGTAAAATGTAAATTGTTGAGTCTACAAGTCTAGGTTTCTTTCAATTACTTTGATGAAATAATGTGTTTGATTCTAGACAACATCTGTGCAAAAAGAGGTCAAATATTTGCCCGACACTTTATGCAAATCAACGTTTCAGTCCCTGTAACATTCTTCTTGTAGTCTTGTAGCAGACCTAAAAATTTTAGTTATGCATTTTAATAAATTTATGTGAATTGATACCCAATTATGAATTAATATTCATAAAATCAAAATTTCCTCGTTAAGGGCACCACCAGAGTTGTTATAATCCTAGAGTCTCCGGACCTCTAGGTAGTTTTGAATAATTATACAATTACTACTAGTGATCAGTTAGTTAATAATCAGTCAGTCAGTCTCATATCTAAAGGGACAATTCTCTTGGCAGGAACTAGAAATAGGCAACACACACAGCTCTTGATTATATTACAGTGACTTTATTCTCTAACTAAGGTGATAAAAAGATACAGGGAACATAAACATTTGCTGAACAATGAGCCTGGAGGTTCGATTGTGGGAAGCATTTGACTCATACGGCATAGAAGAACTACTGAAAGTAAACTAATGCTATAATTTAGGAGTTGAAATGGACATCTGATCACAGAACGTGTGTTAAGTCTTACTGCTTGTCGACAGCCTGCTTTTGGCCTGTTGCACGGGTCCCTAGCTAGCTGCCCGATCCTGGCTTTTTGCTAGGGATTCTCCAGGGTTCTCCGTGTCTGATTGAAAACGCCTCCTCCGTCTGGCAATTCGGCTGTTTTCAGGTTTCCTTCATTGTAGCTGGCGAGACCACGTGGCTTGGTCTGACCTCGGTGAAGTTGGCTCGACGAAAAAGGCTTAAAATGGAACTTGGTCGTTCCTGAATTAGTCCAGTGTAACTTAACGGACTGATAACTTTAACAAACAAAAGAAATAAAGAAAATAAAACAAACTGGAGGCAGATCGATGTCGCGGCACTTCAGGTGTGTAGCTTCAGGCGAACAAAAGGCCTGTCTCGCTGTCTGGGCGTTGCCTGGCGAGGCACGCTGCTCGTGCCGAAACGTCCAGCGAGCAGAGCAGAGTGGGAGAGAGCCAACAGCGAAGAGAAGAGCGCGAAGCGAGGTCGCGTGTCGCTCTTTTGTTGTCTGGGCCGTGGTTCCCCAGGGGGCGTCTCAGGTTTCCCCAGGGACTGCCTTTCTAAACTTAATGTCTAAAGAAAAGAAATCTATTTGCACGTATTATAATCAAATATTTTCCACAATCGAACCTCAATGGTTGAAAGGTTGTACTGTTCTAAGCATTTGGTAACAGGAAACAATTGTCACATTATTGGTCAGGATATTTATACATTTAACGGCATTTCCGACGAGGGCATGTAATACTTATTTCATCCACTTGGGGGAGCTCAGGTTACATGAGGAAAGCTTGGATTAAATCAAAGATCGTCTCTCCTTAGGAACCGGGGAATATTGTTGATTCATCCTTAAATTCAAGCTGGCGATTAAGAGTATAGTAAAACATTTCTTTGTCATCATTTCTAAAGGAATTTTGTAGGAAAGTATTATGAACAGCATTGATTACATCAGATGAAGGAGTGTCTTGCTGAAAATAAAAACACTGCACAAGTAACTTCTTTTCAGCACTAATATCAACAACAGATAGCAACAACAGTTAACATAACTACTCAAATAGAGGCAAACGTAATCAAGTAAGTAAAGATTTAATTAACTCAATTAAATGCTTTGAGTCTTTGGAGACTGCAGTCTTCTGTCATCCAAAGTTCAGTGTCTGGACCATGTCACACTTGAGTGAGACAGGGGTTTTCCTTTTTGATGTGGTAATAAACAAAGAATAAGGTCAGTTCCCACGGAAACGTGTGTGGGGGGGCCAGTTTTGATAGGCTGTTTAGGGAGATGCCAATGGCTGGCTCCCTTTGTCAGTTTAACAGTCAGGCCCCGCGTTATCAGCTTTGGAATCAAAAAGGTGCCAGTTTTATGGTCGGGATAGCACTTAGAGAAAGCAACTTTGACCCCTCCCCTTCTTCTCTGGGGAGGAGAAAGGAATTTAGGGTAGCTCCACATTTATTCCATGTAAAATGCACAAATCCACACCGTTGTTCACTACAGCCTGTATAGAGAACAAGAGACACATTTCACAACCAAATCATCTCCCACAAGTGTGCGTCAATTAGCAATCAACAGTGGCATGGTGTCAAACACTCAAATTTCATAACAAAGTTTTTAAAGTCATCTCTTTACATTCACATTCAGTGCTTAAAAATTATCCAAATAAATGATAGATAATCCAGGTAATAATACCTTTATTTAACAATACCTTTATTTGTATAGCAGCTTTTGTTGCACAAAATGCTCAACGTGACGATATCAGATGAAAATGAAAAGTGAAAAATAGCAATAGCAGCAACAGTAATAAGGTAAGGACAGCATTATATAGTGACACCTGTCTGCACTCTGGCTGTGCTCTATACATTTTTTCCAGCAGTTGTCACCTGATGAGATTTTGGGGCCTGAAATGAACAAAATCATTAGGACATCCAAGGTGAAAGCTGTTGAGAGAAAGAATGAAAAAAATAACACACACACACAGAGCGAGAGAGAGAGAGAGAGAGAGAGAGAGAGAGAGAGAGAGAGAGAGAGAGAGAGAGAGAGAGAGAGAGAGAGAGAGATGTAATGATAGATTTCAGGCTGATTGATGGTGATGTTAGCGAGATCCAGATGAACATCCACGACCTCAGCAGAGTCAATGATGAGTTTGTGTGTGTTGGAATCTGGTAGGGGCAGGTTTGGTTATAAGTAAATATATTCCACAACCAACAAACAAATAGATACAAAAATAGAATAATTATGGGGCACCACCCTGGGATCAGGGACAAATAAGCAAAACATTAACATTTTTTATGAACATTTTTTCACAAGGTTTGTAACCAATATGGATCTTGCACCCTACCTACCGAGACGGTGTGGAGTACAACTAAAGTTAGATTACATGGTGTGTGTGTGTGTGTGTGTGTGTGTGTGTGTGTGTGTGTGTGTGTGTGTGTGTGTGTGTGTGTGTGTGTGTGTGTGTGTGTGTGTGTGTGTGTGTGTGTAGGTTAGTAAAGGAAGAAAAAGACACACAAGGTTTATAAGATCCTGATTTCCACAGCAAAACTTTATCCCACCCTTTATCCCACAGGAACCTGGCCTCAGACTGAGCCCTGTTCAACAGCACAGCTGATCCTCAGGGCAGCAGCAGAGGAAAACAGCTGAGTCGACTTTGTGGTGAAAGAGCGGGGCGCAGTGGTCATCCTTCTCTCCGTATCTTTCGTCTGCAGGTATGAGATTGTTCTGTGAGTAACAATCTTCTTTGGGTTCTTGTCCAACGAGTTATGACCTCCATCTAGGGAAAGTAAAGTTCGATGTTGAGTCAGGTCACCTCTTGTAGTAACTGCAGCGGAGAGGCGGAGGCTCCTGCGCTCCTGTGGGGCTCTTCCAGTAGGAATCCAGGATTTGGATTTCACTCACACTCAAGTGAGATTTAACAGACCAGAGGGATTTTGGTGCTCTTTCTTTGTTCAAGGCTTTTTTCCTTACATGAAGGCCTTCTTGTTAAGACTTCTGGTTTTACATGTAGGGCACTTTGTTTCCCATATGTGAGGTCCCGACATGTGTGAGTGAGTGTGATAGATATTTATTAGTCCTTTTGGAAATTCATAGTGTGTCATACAGCAAACATCAGACCAACAACATCAACAAACTAACAACCAGACAACTGCTTTACCAACACAAACATTCTGTGTTTCTAATATTTAGTCTAGTCTTGCTGATTTAAATGGGGTGGACAACACATTGGAAATAACTCATAATAAAACCACAGCTATTCAATCAACAGCTGATGAATTAGCCTTAGCTAGGTGCGCCTGACAACTGAGTGTATAATTACAGATAGAATAAGAGGGGAGGTGATAAGAGAGGAGAAAAAGGCCAAAAAGAGATGTGTGAAAGAAGCATGTAGAAAAGAGAAGCGGAGATTAAGCTGGAGCAAATCAAAAGCAGCAACATGTGGAGAAGGAGGTGGACAAATAAAGAGTCCTTCATGTGGAGATAGAGGTGGACGCATAAAAAGTCAGACAGAGAAACAGTTTGAAAACAAAGACAAGGTCAAGCCAGGAGGAGAAGAAAAAGATAGAGAAAAGCTTGACTGAGAAGAAGGGAGAAATAAAAAGAGAGAGGGGCAGAGAAAGACAAGAGATACAGATTGTGATTCCAGTGATTTATGAGGGAGAACTCAGGAGCGACAGATTTTTTTTCAGCAGGCCCATTCAGCCGAACCCCAGAAATCCAATTATGTCTGAAAAGCCTTTAATGTCTCCTATTACACCGCGGGCGTCTCTGTCATTCAGCTCATTTCTCCAACACATTGTGAATATCAGCCGTGGCTCTGTAACACCGATCGACTATCAATGTCCTTACAAGGCAGAAATGTTCTGTAGCCCTTCTGTTCTGAAGTGTTAGAGGGCCGGGAGTTTGATGAATGAGCAGCGATTATACAGTTATTCTAAGTTTGGAGGTCCACAAGAATAGAGAAAAGAATGACAGTCAGCTATTTGTCAGACAGAACTGATAAGCGCATCGCTTTGTGGATGGCTGGTTTTCAGCCTTAACATTTATAACAGGTCATAAAATGATTTATGGAATGTGAAAAGTCTGATTTAAAACACTGGTTTCTAATGTAAAAGTGTGAGTTAAAATATTTGAATATTGAGTGCAAAATAGTGTTTTGTGTAGGCCTTAAAAGAAACAATTCAATTCAGTCTGTCTCATCACGGATATGCAAGGTGGCAGATATTGTGTAACACAACTTGATAAAATAAATGTCTCCCTTTTTGTTATTACAAAAAGGACACTAAATTGTGGACTTATTGGTGTACCGATTTTCAGAACACTAACCCTTACCCACCCAAACAAAGTAACCTAACCTTCATTATAATAACTTGCCCTTCTTAATCTTAACTTTCACCCAAAACAGCTTCAGTTCTCGTCATAAAGTGACCACGTGGTGTCTCTAAATAATTCTATAGAATAACTAAAGTCTCTTGTGTCTAAATTATTCAGCTGTGTTGCCCTAAAACAGCATTATTCTAAACAGAGTTAACCCAACATTTCTAAATATTATGTCTGCTGCCGGAGCTCTAGACTTTACTTGTGGTTTGTGGACTGAAGTAATAATAAACCATTAACTGAGACACGGGCAAACCAGTCTTTGTGGTTTCTCTCAGTTTAGACCATTTTCAGAAAATTGAAGCCTGACCACAAAAAATAAAAAGAGCTTTTAGTCATCTATCTGCGATTTTCTTCAGTTTTTCAGAGACAGAAGCAGAAAGAATTACATCACACAGAGTTACACAAGACTTTTTGTGCACTGTGGCTGTGTCTTTTTTTTTTCATCATTCATCCCTGCAATGCAATATTCACATAAATTGGAATGGATTGGCACCATCATAGAGTTCAGTACCCATGTATTATGGTCATAGTACATCCACATGGCGTCGTGCCCAGAGTCTGTGAAAACATTAAGCAAGAGACGATTTAAGGGAAAGAGACACACACCTTAAAGAATCCTGAAAGAAATTATGTGTGGAAAGCCCTTAACGCCAAAGAAAGTCAATCATCTCCTTTTTAACAGCAGAGCCGAGGAAACATATTAAGCCAATCATGTGGTTCCACTGAAGTAAGTGCACAGTTGAGGTCTGCAACAGTTTCAAATGTTGTGAAGGCAGCGAGAACCAGTTATGTGACCAGATCAGATGCACAACATGTCTACCAAAATACTATATGAAAAGACACCAGATTTGACATGCAGTATATGCGTGAGAAAATACCGGCGTGCCTTATAAAAAAGTATTATGGTGTACGCTGACTGTATTCATTAACATCAATTAGTGTTGAAGTGCTCCGGAGGAATGAGCTCATGGCGTCATGTCAGCCGCACTCTGGATAAAGCCGTAAATTACGTCAGTGTCGTGAAACCTTGCACATGCGTAGCAGAAGTACAACCCGTGGCGAAAAAGACTTTTTAAACCCTATTTAGTGAGTTATGACTATTATGTACATGCTGGACTTGGTTGAAGATACTGGAAGACGTTTCGTCCCTCATCCAAAGGACTTCTTCAGTTCTGACTGACTGGCAGGGAAACTCAGCTATTTAACCTCAGTGGGGTCGTTTGCCAGGATCGTCGATACCGCTGGTTCTTTAGTGTTCCTGGTTGTTGTAATGACAGCTGTCATGGTCGTTAGGACTACCCGTGGCCAAGACTGAGCGACCATCGTTGGTATCTTCACCTGAGGCCAATAGGTTACGTTTGTTGTGTTTCCTGGGAAGTGATGAAAGGACAGCATTGTACAACAGCCAGGACGATCCGAGCAAAGTCCAGTTGCCCTTGACTTTAATCTTCTTTGTATAACTATGACCTGGATGACGGAGAATCTTCAGACATATATACATGCTGTTTTTATGTCCCTGTGACCATTTGAAAATGCAGTTAAGGCTCTCTCCACATTAATTTAGATAGGGGCCTGGTCTTATTACTCTGAAATAACTGCCCAGAGGTGTTACCAAGATGGCTGCCGAATGGCCGTGCTTGCTTATATAAGAAGGACTTTGATCAAGCTCAAAGTACAGCTGAAGCTGACAAGAATTCAGTGTTTGAATGTGCAACTTTCCTCCAGTGTGGAAAAGTATAAACAACAATTTGTGTCATGATTCGGTGTCCCATGAACACAGACACACGTTGAGCTGTCACAGTCTGATGGGACTAAATACGGAGTGTGTGATTGTGAGTGTCACCAGATTAATGTGTGTTCACGCTGATTGACAGCCAGCTTAGCAGGGGTCGACCAGACATTCTTAAGAGTTGATGCCTGATGAACACAAACAACGCACACGTTTTCACCTACCAAACACACCATTGTATTTGCTTCTATTTTAGAGTGTGAATGAATAGTTACACGATATGCAGTAGTATACTACTTACTTACTCTAATATCATTATAATCTAATAGTTTTAAAAGATTCAGTTTGAACTGAAATTAACCACAATTGGACAGAGACCCGGGTTTGTGGGGCGTGTTTTGTATTTGTTTTCTGTGTTCATTCCCTGCCCTTGTGTTTGCTCTCTTCTTGTGTTTGGGGTACATTTGTTTATTCTGATTTACTTGTTATGAGTTCATCAGTGCTTCTAGTCTTGTTTTACTGTCTGTGTTATTTGCTTTTATTGTTTTTTGTCAGCAAGTCATTTACTGTATGTTGTCCGTGTTATCTTTTATTTTGTGACATTGTATCTTGTGTGTTTCAGTTAGCTTTACTTCCTGTTTTAGTTTGGAGTTAGTCTGCCTTAGTGTCAATTGTCATGTTTTACTTCCTGTGCTTGTCCTTGATTGTCTTAGTGGTCTCACTTGTGTGTAACTAGTTTTTCCTTCACCTCTGTGTTTAAGTGGTTGTTTGTCTTTAAGTTGTTGCCAGTTCATTGCGGATTTTGTTGCGTTGATTTCGTGTGTTCCCAGTGTTTCTAGTGCTTTCAGTGTTGGATTTAGCACCTTGTGGATTGTACAAATCCAAATTTGAGACAGATTAAAATCTGATTGCTGAGGCCACCTAACAGTGTGGTTTAGATCCAATCTGGCCTGATGTTAAAAAGTTGTAAATACATCCATGTCTCCACAACATATACATACACAATTTTTACTCCTCCAAAGTGTAACTACATCAGTAAGCACTTTGTGGAAATAGCAGTTTTGCAGGGTCTGTCCTCTGATAATGGCATCTGACGTAACCCTGATTCGCAAGTAGAGTGGGAAAACCAAGACAAATTGTATTCAGATTTGTAATCTGGCCAACGGAGATGCATATTATACTGTTTGTCTAAATGTAAACAAAATACATTGAATTACTTCTGGATTTATCTGGGTCTGACACTGGAAATGACCATTGTAAATGGGGCCTTACTTGTAATCTTTTTCCAAATCAAACCTGGCTCCAAGGCAGGGGCATCTGACTTGGTCAGTTTTAGTCATGGGTTTCATCAGACAGCCAAGCCACGCCACATGCTGCACAACGTATGAAATGGTAAAATTGTAACTAGTTTCATCTTTCACCTGTCTTTCCTCTTCCAATCGCTGTTTTCTACCTTCATACCATCCATCTGCACATCTGCAGTGTTAATCTCGTGTTATTTTATACTTAAGTCTGGCTACTGTTCTGCCTCTGATCTATAATGGATCAAACAATCTGAAGAAAACATACCCAGCATTTGAAACAAAAAGGCACACACACACACACACACTTGCAGATAGTGAGTGAGTGAGTGAGTGAGTGAGTGAGTGAGTGAGTGAGTGAGTCCTAGGACAAGCCGGGGGCCAGCGTGTCAGCAGCTTTCTCAATTCCTGGCTTGACAGGTAATAAAAAAAAGACTGGCGAATCAGGAAAAGGAAGCAATCAACACAACAGATTCTGCAAATTAAGCATCTATTCCTCATCAGCCGCAGCCTGTTGCGAAAAAATATGGGCAGATAAGGTCTTTGGCAGGAAAAACATTTTGAATCAATGATTTTATCATCAAGCACAATCCTAATTTCATGTTTTTAACTGACCAAGATACAGCTGTTCTCATCAAGTCTGCCCCTCCCAACTTCGGTTATGAGCGAAGCTAGAGTGCTAAGAGAGAAAGTGGAGTTGCCATTTTGTTTAATGACTCCTTTGAGGGATGGGTTACATGTAGAGAATATTTTTTTCCCCGCTAAATGTATGAGTATCTGAGAATAAAGCACCTTAACCTTTACCTTACTGTTACGACCCCGGCTCGAGGGAGGCAACATAAAGGAAGCAGTTAACATAGCGCTGTGGTACACTGCTGCTACAAGACAATGGTGATTGCATGGGTGAGAGACCACAAACTTTTCTGGGGTGCTCCTTTTATTTCCCATGCTTCATCCTGGTTTGCCAGCTTCAACTTCCATTGGCCAATGTGCAGCTCGGCCAGGCTGCACAGGTGCGAGCCAATCACCCATTCAGCAGGAGAAACTAGAGGAAAACAAAACAAAAACAGGCCTGCTTGGCGTGTAACACTTTTACCTGCCTCTAATACAAGATTATGTCTTATGGAAATGTTGCTTGTCTTCTCGAGCTATATTTCTAAATATCTACAGGCTACCTAAATACTGTGACTTTACTGACCTTTTGTCTATAATCACAAAAGTCATATCACTGAGAAGACCAGTGAAATATTTTATCAGGCTCTGTCTTCCACACCCACCCTCCCTTGGGTCTTAGTCCATGAGCTTGTAGACGGTTTCAATTCTAAAATGTCAAATATTATTGATGCCATTGCATCCACTAAGGTGAAAGCAGTCTTTGTTAAAAATAGATCTCCATGGAGAAATGCCACATTGGTAAGAACAGAAAAGAGCATGTCTAAAAGTTGAACTCCTCCTCCTGCTGCCTTGATATTCTGCCAACAGGCCTTTTCAAAAATGTTTCTAACTGCATGGCCTCAGATGCCATACAAATTGTCAACATGTCTCTTAACTCAAGTAACTGTTTCTGCTGCTGCTCGAATCCTCACGAAGACCAAAAAAGTGAATCATATCACATACATCTGGAACAAACTTCCAGGAAACTGCAGGTCTGCCACAACTCAGTTATTTTAATTAAAGACTGAAGACTTTTCTTTTTGCTTTTTATAAAATCATATTTAAGGCTTTGGATTAATATCTTATAGTGCACTGAAACTATACTGTCCTGTTTTATCATGTTTTTATTTTATATTTAATTCTTTTTGAAATTGCATTTAAATGTCTTTCATATTATAATATGTTTTTACGTTTTATGTAAAGCACTTTGAATGTGCTTTTTGCCTTGCCTTATTAATACCAACAGTGCAGTTTTGTTTTATCATCGTTTTTAGTGATCAAATATCTACAACATCTATGTAATTAAGAAATTGCGGCCTTATATTGATTTAATAGCTCGTTGCATTGGCTTTAGGAGTGTTAAGTGAAAACAAACAACCCCTGTTATTTGTATCTGACATTCAGCTACAGAGATTAGAAGGTTTTTGAGCATGAACAGCTTCTTCATTTCAGCTAGGAACAAGTTGTAGGAATAAAATAATAAAAGACAAGCTTGAACTAACAAATCTTTGTTGACCTGCCAGTGATTCAAATTTTCTGACGCATCAATATATTGGTGTTTGCGACACATTTTCATTTTCAATTGTCAGATAAAAACCCATTCTCTTTTATTTATTTAGTATTTTATTTGCATGTCTATACAATTCAGCTACTGTCACCTGTAGATTCCTAGGTCTTGTAAGTTACTTTTCCTTCAGATCTACTCTCATACATCAAATCCTGCTTAGTAATGTACTTACTGATGTAACTGCAACAAATACTCTGCAACCTATCTGAAGTTACCTGAAGCTGTGAAATACGTCCGCTCTCTGTTTACCACAGCTATAGATGGATACATGTTGTCCTTCTCCAAGGAAATATTGGAAGACGTGGTCAGCCTGCTTTCAGTCAGTCTTTTTTATTACTTTTTCATAACATCGTCTTCTGGGTCAATAAAACATTGACCAGTCATGAGAAAGTGACTGACAGCATTTGATCGTGTTTTTTATTGGATAAAGAAAGCAAGGAAATAAGTCTCTGCGGCATGAATGTAAAATAACAACAATCACAAAAACATATCCAGCATTCTTGGGAAAAATTACTGCAATTTTAAAGATACTTTTTCAAAAGAAGGAATATTTTAGAATAAATCATATGAATAATAAAACTGAGACTGAGTTTTTGGTGAAAGTTTGTCTTTTTTTCTAAATAATTTGAGCGACACGAAAAACACAGCAGGGTGTTGCAGTTCAGATATTGGTCATCATCCATTACCAAACATGCTTTACATACACAGTGCTTGAAAACTAATTATACTGGAGCAAATGAGTTCTACATATCCAGTACATAATAGGTGCGTAATTCTCTAAAATCTGTGAAACTTCTTTTTATAGGTAAAAGCTCTTCAAGTTTTAATGCACAGTATTTGACCAGTTTTTTTTGGTCTGTTTGTCGGCCCATCAAAAGTGGCAAGTGGCTGCAAATAGCACTTTGATGTTGGCCTGCTCACCCACAGTGTAGAGAAACTGTATGTACCTGGGCGATTCCTCGTGGTCCCCCTTTTCAAAGCCAGGTTCCAAGGAGATGGCTCTTGGCAATCTGAATTGGCTCATAAGCCAGTCATCGCTTCTGAACACATGCTTCCTCCAAAGCCATTTGTGATGTCCTCCAGCGCCACAGCAGCGATTGCTTATCATCAAGGCACAATCATGTTTACGCCACACCAAACTGCCTTCATCTTGTTAACCACATCATCCATGGGATCAATTACACATCACACTTGACATTTTCCGAGCGCATTTGCCCACCCGACACTGAGTTTTCTTCCCAGGGGAGATGGATCTATGCGCTTTGCATCTGTGCCTCACGGATATCTGTGCATCTTCATGTCAAATGAACACTACCTTTTACCAGCAATCTAGGTTTTGGCACAGTTAGTAAAGCATGCCATATGTGGGAAATTAGTTTCACTAGGTTTCCATTGCAGTCAATTAGGCAGCCTTGAAGCAGCCGGAGGGCACACAAACCCAGAGGATGTAGAGAGGGGTGCCTGTATCTATTCCAGTAGCTGTTTTTATTCGAAGAGAAGTTATGGAGAGTGGGGAAAATTGCATTTTCGACAATGTCAGTTGTGTTTTGGCCTTACTGATGTTATACATTATCCACATTAATAATCAAACTATGTCTATTACTACTACAATGACTACTTAGCACCGTAACTGGAATGGAAACTTTAATACGCTTGGCGGGTTTCAGGGCTTTGTGGAGCCAGACAAGAGTTTGTGGGATGACCCGCACGTTATGACTGGTGTAGAGTTTGCGACACAGCCCGCACCTTCTCATGTCACGTTCACTTTTATACATCCCGTGTGTTCGTGAAAAACAGCATACGCAGCCTTTTAGTACATGTATGCATTTTTTATACATGAGGCCCCAGATCATTAATCTGGTCCTTTCATTAGTGGACCGTTGAGACTCCTGTTCATGACCTCTCCTTTACCTTTAAGAACTCTGTGATGTTCCCAGCTCTGCAAGACTGCAAGGAACCTGGGTATGACACTGGATAATCATCTGTCCTTCACTGCCAACATCGCTGCAACAACCTGCTCTTGCAGATTTATCCTCCACAACATCAGAAGGATACACCCAGGAGGCGATCAATGCTCTTATCATCTCACACCTAGACTACTGCAACTTGCTTTCTGGCTGGTATGCCCACATTTGCTGTCCGACTCCTGCAGCTCATCCAAAATGTAGCCCCTGGGCTGGTTTTAATCCAAGTCCTCCCACACTACACTCAACTGTATCCTGCAGTAGTTATGATGGCTACTTGAATCCAGTTCAATGTACTGGTACTTGCCTACTGTGCTGCAAATGGTTCAGGACATGGTTAAACCATTGACACCAGTCAATCTACTATGTTCTGCTAGTGCCATCTCCCGCTCAGCCTGGCTCCCTGATGGTGACAGAAGCTCCCTGATAATATCAGCACAGCAGAAATTCTACACATCTTCTGTTGCAGAACAAAAACTCATCTGTTCAGGGTGCACCTTGGCCAATGTCTTTCTCCATCTCTAAATTATTCTTAATGCAGCACTTGAAGCAGTTTGGCATATTTAGTGAAGTTGATGACGATTCTTGCATTTTTTGGGTATTATCCACATGGTTGAACGCACTTCATTGTAAGTTGATTTAGATAAAAGTGTCAGCTAAATGTAATGAAATATATACAGTGTTGAAACTTGAGGGTTTGGGCCGAGTCGCTGTAACCCTGGGTTGTTTTGTTCCAGTGAATTTTTCAAATCAGCAGTGATGTAAATGAAGATGATTACACAGCAGTGAGGGAATGCTTTTCTCTCTGCAGTGCATGTGTGTGTGTTCATTGTGTAAGTGTGTAAGGTCTTGGCACAGAGTACAGCCATGTGCATGCACATGGCTGTGCTCAAGCCTGTGTGTTTGGTTTGTGTGTGTGTGTGTGTGTGTGTGTGTGTGTGTGTGTGTGTGTGTGTGTATCCAGCGGGGTTGGCGTCTTTGCTCCCGGGGTGTAAGCCTTCCTAAGATAAGCTATCTACAACACCCAGACACTATAAAATAGCACCGATATCCACTGGTTATCACTGCTACGCTAGACCCAAGGGAGAAACAGAGTGAGCGAGAGAGAAAGAGAGAGAGAGAGCAACAGAAAGCTGCAAAGAAAGAGAAAGAAGAGTAGAGGAAAGAGAAAGTGAGGACAGTGGGAAGGCCTCCTTTTATTTAACTAAAAATACAACAATTCAGCACACTGTCATATCTCTTTCATTCACAGATGAAGACAAAAACCACACGCAAAAATAAATATCTTTCTATTAGAATCCATTTGCACCAAAGCAGATTATATCTTATTAGTTAATTTACATCTGTAGTCCCTTGATAGGTCAGAACAAAAAGACAGTAACATAATACAACATTACACAAAAAAGAACACACAAGACACGCAATACAAAGCTACACACAACAGCACATCACAAATGCATGCTCGTCAAACAGAAGCAAATCATAAAGGCTGCAGTATAGAATTCAAGGTCAGTGAGTACAGAGCTGAGCTGCTCTTAACAGACTTCTAAAGTTGGTTTTGAAAGAGCTGGTAGGACTGCAGCTCTTCAGACAAGGTATTCTACTGATTTGTGGCTTTTACAGAAAAAGCTGATTGCCCAAATTCAGTGTGGCAAAATGATATGTTACAGTCTCGTATAAAGGATATTCTTGAGGATCTAATAGAAGTTACTGAGGGCGGATACACAAAGTCGTGTAGAAAAGGAGTGGCCAAACTGTTAAAAATGTTATAAACCAGAGATTGCTCAAAAAGTTGAATTGTATTGTTGTATCGTTGTTATATTGTACATGTGATAGAAATGGCTTTTTATCCAGAGTTTTAGAATTGGTTAGTATAAGGACTCAAGAGATGTTGTGGCTGTTTCACCAGCCTGCCACCAACATGTAATGCAATCAAGCGGGAACCTGGGAGGCAAATGCGGAAGTCCCTTAAACCTGCAGTCTATTGTACGGCCAGCAGGGGGCAACTCCTCTGGTTGCAAAAAGAAGTCCGGTTCCATTAGAAAAAATAGAAAAATGACCCTACTTACCTGATTTATTCCCTAAGTAAACACTTTCATAATGAGTTTATGGTCTCAGTCGCTAGTTTCGAGTCTTCTTCAACACAGCATGATGGTCCCATTTAGAGGAAAATAGACCATAAAGCAGAGTATGCTTTGGGGCGGGATTATCTGTGATTGACAAGTCGTTACCATGGCGACCTGTCAATCAGGCTAGTTTGACTCGTACCCACAGGACTGTGTAAATTTAACCAGCGTCGCTGAAAAAGCTTATTAGGAAGATGGCTGTTTGCAGTACATTTTGTTTTAAGCCTGTTTTTTGCTACCCAAAATTATCATCTTGGTGAAAATGACAGTTAATGAATTACAAATGGACCTAGTGAACCAAGCTAGATAGCGCCACTCGGAGCCGTTGGCTCCACAGTCTCGTCCAAATATGATCACATCCGGTGCCACTGGTTGCAAAAGATCAACATGGCAGCGGCCAAACTGCCAAACTCGAGGCTTCAAAAGGGAAGTCCAGAAACCAACAGGTGGCGACTGGAGAGAGACAGTTTCTAATATGTCTAAAACTTAGTTTTAGTACATTATGGTTTTAACCATTTTTAAACATGTTTGTCAAAGTTCAAATTTGGTTCCAGTCTTACGCCAAGATATTTAAAGAGGTGGTATTCTGCTCATTTTCAGGTTCAGAATCTTAATTAGGGGTTGTACCAGAACAGGTTTACATGGTTTAATTTTCAAAAAACACCATATTTTTCTCATACTGCACATTGCTGCAGCTCCTCTTTTCACCCTGTGTTGAACGCTCCGCTCTTGAGCTACAGAGTGATGCATCTTACATGTACAAAATCTTTGTTGGGAGTTGCACATGCGTAGTTCCCAGGTAAGGACTACTAGCCAATCAGAAGCAGAGAAGGGCGGGTCGTAAGAAACAAGGTAGCGTGATCCAAACTCAATTTTACAGAAAAATTGGCCAAACAATTTGAACGTTTGCTCAGTAGCTTTCACATCAGGTGTGACATTAGCATTATAGCTATAACTTTAGCTGTGTTAGCCAACGTTTACAACAACTCCGCACTTGAACAGTCTGCAAAGTTTTTCAATTTAATTTCAAAATTTCCAGGCCCAAACAGAGTCGGAGTTGCATCGTCTTTTAGGACTAAACGTTGAACTGTTGCCGGTGTTCTGACGATCTACGCTGCCTTGCCGAAAAATGCTACCATAGCGCAAATCAATAGACTGGACTCTACTCGGCCCTGCTCCGTTTTCCATTGCAGACAGTACCCAGAGATAGTACGTAGCTTGTCGTCATAGCGATGCCACACACAACTGCTGCGACGTAATGTTCAATTTGACCCACACACCAGCGATCCACACAGCTTTCTGTTTTTTAAGTTAAAACATTTCAACATTCCTCAGACAGTAAAGACAGATAAGCGGTATGAAAACCTTCCAGCTGTGTTTTCCTCTGCCGTTGTTGCTGCAGCGGTCTGTGTGACGGCGGGAGCAGAGGGCTCTGTGAGCGGGCGGCTGGCCGACCTCACACGCTCCTCCCGCGGGTTGGTGCAGGCTTCCCCCACAGCCACTTGCTGAGCTCCTCAACTCCAAAATAATCACTTCTCGCAAAACTCTCAATAATCGAAAACTACACAGCTGATTTCTCACCTCAAAACTTCTCAGAAGTGGATTTAGTGATGAACTTACATACAAAAACTGTAAAATATAAAACTTTCTGGCCTCTGTCTGGCGCACGCAATGATGATGCAGTGAATATTCTCTCTGACCAATCAGCAGTCTGTTGTGTTTTCACGTTACATTTTAGTATCCCTCAGCTCGCTATGTCAGTCCTTTCACCTTTGCTGAGAAGATCTATGTTAGGAGGTTGTTTTAGAAAAAAATACAACACAACAAGGCTTTTGTTAACATTTAAGACTCAGACACAATTGATCAAGCCACTGAGTGATCCTTTCCAATGCAATTGTAACGTTCCGAGATATACAGCATTCTGCCATTTTTTGGCGATTAGCTACAGGGACTGGTGGCGACTACACTATGAACTTTCTAGTCCTCCCAATGTTGGGCAAACTAGACAAGACATTTACCAGAACAAGTGCATTCTTCAATGAGTAGGCTAAGTGTGCTAAAATGTCATTTTGTAATATAAGAATTACACCCACCTTGTGACTTGAATCCAGTCGCCTATTTTACCAAATTTGCAACATACGAGTTAAGATTTGCAGCATGTCATTTCCCTTAATGTTACAGTAACTGTGACATTTTTCAATTATGAAAGGAAATCACTATTTATGATCTGCTGTAAGCAGTGCTTGCAAATCTCTTGTGAAACAGGCCCCTCTATGCTGAGTCTGTTCTTTCAGCTATGTTTTTCAATGAGCAGCTTGTAAAGGGGCCGGCGGCAGCTTACCTGGGACCAAAAAACACCTTTATGATTTCATTCCTGAAAGGCATTCATGTGAACATAATATGTTCATTCATAAGTTCATCATATTGTCAAATACTCAAAAAGGCAGAGAGAAAGAATAAATGGATAAGAATGGAAGGGTCCTGGGGGAGTGAAGGAGAAAAGACAGAGAGAGAGAGCAAATGTGGTGATACTGATGAAAACAGGAAAAGGTGGGATAAGAAAAAAATGCAGAAAGGGAGGGTGTCAAAGTGGAATAAGAGAGAAAAGGAGAGATAAAGAAATTTGAGAAGAGAGAGTGCTGTAAACAAAAAAGGCACAGAGATGAGGGTGATGAAAAAAGGAGGATAGACGGGGAAATGAAGGGAGAAGAGTCAAAAAAGAAGGACTTTTGGGAATTGAAATGTTAAAAGACGAGAAGAGAGAAGAGAGAGGGTGATGTAAGGAGATGAGAGAGAGAGAGAGAGAGAAGGACACTAGAGAACGAAAGGAAAAGAAACAAGTAGATGAGAGGACCAGACGCAGAGAGGTGAGAAATGAAAAGAAGTGAAGGAGGAGGGAGGTCAAAGAGAGGTGGATGAATGATGTGAAAGAGCAGAGGAAGGGAAGGGAATAAAAGAGAAGAGGGCTTTAAAAATAGAATGAAGGAGAGAGAAAAGAAGTTAGGGAAGGGTAAAAAACGAGGGAGAGGAGTCATGAGAGGATATTGCTGATGAAAGAGGAGAAGTTTAGAAA
The DNA here is from genome assembly GCF_014851395.1 of Micropterus salmoides. NCBI lineage: Eukaryota > Metazoa > Chordata > Actinopteri > Centrarchiformes > Centrarchidae > Micropterus > Micropterus salmoides. Next base: position 36,808,522 of record NW_024042261.1, read on the forward strand.
TGACTGACAGGGAAGCTTTTTTTGATTATTTCATTTAATCCAAAACTTTTTCATCATCTCTGTAGATAAAATCAGTCTAAGAGTTTCTGAGCTCTGTAGTTTGATCTTTTTAATTTAAATTATGTTGTACTAATATCCCCTCTGTATCTTCACGATGCACTTCTAATGAAAATGTAATTGGTCTGTGATGTACTAAAATATTGTAGCTGGTATTCTTCTATTTATGCCAATAAAGTAGTAATTTTACCATGTTAACTATTAAGTGAACATACTTTATGACCACTTCCCAAAGTATATAATAAATTTTTAGATTAAAAAGGTACAGGTTTCTTGCAGAATTCCAGACATAAAGAAAGGTTTAGGTTGATTTACTTTCCATTAGGTGCAAAGTCAACATATCGGAATTTAGAAACCCCACCACCAACTTGTGTTTTGGTGGTGTAATTGCAGAGCGACGCAGACACCAACGCACAATTATACATGTGACATGGTTCCTGATGGGAACGGTACCTGGAGGTGATTTAGTCCAGTTTCATCTTTTTCAGATCCATGTGGAGTGTAAGAAGGAAGTTCTGGATGATTTAAATATGTAGCCAAGCCGTCATGAGCGTGCCTATGTGTGTAGCAGTAGTATAAATTGGCCTTTGTACTCATTTACAAATCAGGACTCTTGACAACACATGTACAAGCGGGAGAAATAATATTAAAAAAACATACCTGGCTGCAATGTGAGACAGAATTATTATTTTGCACTCCAGCTGAAAAAGATTTAGTGCACAGTTCACTTGAAGTCCACCTCCCTCTGATGAAATTCTGTCTCCTCATCTCTCTGTAGATTTTCTTTGTTATCCTCATCTCTCCTACACAGTCTTATCTAAATTAAAGAAATTGCAGTTTTAGTACGGTAACACACAAGAATTTATGGTGTTATGGGATTTCTGGGGTTGTCGAGCGACAACACTGTAATTGTAGTCTAAAAGGGGTTGTGTCTGTATCTACTCAGTAATTGCTCCTTTCAGATGTTGTCAGATCTGTCTGAGACTTAAAGGTCTAGGGTGTAATATTTAAGAGGATCTATTGACAGAAAACCCTCATTTTCAGTGGGGTAGAAAACCCTAAATAACGAATAGTTATGTTTTTATTACCTTAGAATGAGTCATTTCTGTCTACATTAACCGCGGGTCCCCTTGCACCGCCCCATTCTACTGTTGCTCAAACAAACAAAGAAGAGAAGAAGAAGACGTAGTAGTAGTGTTGTTGTTGTTGTCTGGTTTTTAGGAGTAAGAATAGAACTGAAATTTGGACAAATGGCGGACCACACTTAGTATTTAGCACAAGAATCGAGCGTGTTGGCCACCATATCTTCTCCTGTGCGCTTGTAAAGGGAGGGGTTTTTATTGAACCATGTGTTTATTAGATCATTTTGAGATGTGGTGTTATGTAGATCCCAGCACACACTGTTGCCCTCTCCTTACAACTCTCACCCTGACCTGTATGTCGCTCTCCCTGTTCGTCTCCCTCTGTCTCAATTTCTTTTTTCATCCCTGCAGTATTTCCTCCTTTACACCTTCTCCAATTATCCTGTCATATCTCCAGCCTGGTGTGTGTGTGTGTGTGTGTGTGTGTGTGTGTGTGTGTGTGTGTGTGTGCACGCGCAGGTGTGTGAGTGTGTGCATGCGTGCGTGTCACAGGTTCCCTGACATCTCTATCCTTACCGATAAATTATTTGTTGGGTCATGACATCAAACAGCTGCCGGGAGAGAACATGTGGAGAGAGAGAGATGAAGAGAGGTACAGAATAATTTTAATGTCATGCACTTTAATGCAGGAACTCACAAGACTGGCAAAAATAACTAAAAACACCTAAGAAACTCCCCCACTCCCCAACTCACTGCAGCAAAAATAACACAAATGAATACACCCACTGAGACACACACACACATAAATGTGGACACACAGTGAAAGCAATTTAGGAGAAATCTTTCATGCTATGTAGTGCTTTTGATATGTGCCATATCACATCTGATGCACCTGTGAAGTGGTGCTAGTGTTTTTTAGGACTCCACATTAATGTGCTAATCAGCTTAAGGCGAAAGTCCACTACAGTTACCACATATGGTCAGCTTCACAGCAGCAACATGGAAACCAAAAGAATCCATCCATCGTCAACCGCTTATCCTGCAAACAGGGTCGCAGGGAACCAAAAGAATCATAATAATAATGACAATAAATGTAAATATGGGTCATAAAAAGCTGCGTCAACAATAATATGTGGTCGTTTTTCTGGTGAAGCCAGACTGTATTAGAAGCATATGACGTGTGGAAACACCAAGCAGCAACCCTCGGCTCTCACGAGTGAAGCCAATGTGGAAGTAACTTAAACCTGCATTTTTTCTAACAGCCAGAAAGGAGCGACTTCAATGGTTGCAAAAAGAAGTCAGGTTCCATTAGAAATAATGGCAACATGTTTGTAATTCTCACCTGATTTATTCTCTCAGTGAACACTTTCCTAATGAGTTTATGATCTCAGTCATTTCTTTTCAAGTCTTCTTCATCACAGCATGATGTTCATTTAGTAAATTATGGTCCAATGTAAGGAAGAAAAATAGATAAATAAATCTATTCTTTAGGGCTGAACTACCTTGTGATTGACAAGTCGCTACCATGGCAACCTGTCAATCAGGCTAGAGTGACTTGTATCCGCTGCACTGTGTACATTTAACCAGCAATGTTGAACAAGCTTATTAGGAGTCAGATCAGTTCATTTTTTCCAGCCTGCAAGCCAAAATTAGCATCCCAGTTAAAATCAGTTAACGTGAATTACAGATTACAGACTAACCAAGCTTGCTAAGCACGTTATTATGGGTGGATGTGAAAATGTAAGCATAGTCACTGTCCTACTTCCAAGTTTAAGTACACATATACACTCCAGAAAAAGCAACCAAATCCCAGCCATTCTACTTTAACTACTACTTCTCTGTGTGTGTGTATAACGTGTGCACATTTGAAATGCTGCTATTTGTTGCCCTTTAGAGGGATATAAAAAAAGAGATGGAAATTGAGCGAGGCAGATAGAGACAGTGAAAGACAAAATGGTCATCTTGTGTGAGTCAGTTAAGAGACTGAGTGCTGTGGTCCACACAGACGCACGTCAGTGCTGCTCCAACATGTTCCTAATGAACCCCCACAGTAATGGAGCCAACACAGACATGGTTTCCCCATTAGTTCACATGGGCCGCAGACATGGTCAACTTGGTACAGGCACAGGCTGTGGGGCATAGCTTAATGCATTACATGGGACACAGTCCTATAAAGGCCAGTGATATTCCACAGGAGGCCATTCAGAGCTGGATCTTTGACAAATAGATGAACATTAGGCCACTGATCCCACAGATTCAGTCCCTGCGATGCCACGTGGTGCTAGAAGCTGTTTAATGTTGAATTATTTAAACAATTCCAGACAACCATAAGTGTCTTGAAAGACTTTCTTCATTGCTCTGATGTAACACTGTCCTTCCAAACTTTAGAAAGAAAAGGGGCCTTTTATAAACATCCAGATGCTCCTCAGATTGTTCTTTGATGACAGTGACGCCTTCGATTCATCAACCCTTTTGGTACTGTGTGTCACATGGTGCATTGCTCAGGAAAGCCTCATATATGATGGCCAAGACAGATGGACAGTTTGCAGCCTAAGAGAAGCAAATGAGAAGCACATTTAACAACCTGACTATGTGCTCTGCATTTAAAATGTTCAGACACAAATTGGATATTTTTTCTTCTATTAATTATTCCATCAATTCAGAATGTATTAAATAAATGCATTAGTACTCTCCTTGAGAGGGCATGCAGAAAGCTGTCAAACTTGCTGCTTTTTAGTCACCCCACATCTTACTGTGGAGTTTGGCTTTAAATAGGTGGTAAATGTAAAAGCTGTTCATAACAAGGGATGAAAATTAAACCAGTACCCACAGCTCAAACCCTGGGGCGACTGGAACTGAATGAAATGCGGCCATACTCTAAAATGCATACCAAAATAAGGATATGAAATGGTTTTATTGTCAAAGTGTTCTCAGTTGTTGTATGAACTACAGTCATATGACTATTAATAATTAGTTAAGTACCTTCAGCAGCAAAGATTTACCAATAATTTAACATCCGCAAGGGCTTTATGGCTTTTATTCAACATCAATATGTGTGTACTGACTTTCCTCAAGTTAGTGAACATGAATGATAAACAGCAGGAGATAGCACGAAAAAGTGCTAATCAGCTCATTACTTATAACAAGATGGAACATAAAAACCAATAACCTTAGCTGTGAATGCTTTAGAGGGGTTATCAGCATGGTTGGAGAGAGTCTTTCACCAATTAGATTGCTTCACTCAGACCACTTAATCAGTTTTAGAGGTGATATAAATATATGAATGAATAGGAGAAGGAACCTTGTGGTTTTAAATGGGTTTTGAACAGGTTGTGCACATGAATGAGTGGTGGAGGAAACCTGGGGAGCATGCGGTTTAAAGCAAGTTTAGGATATGAAAAAATAACAACGCTGTGGTCTAAATGAGTTTGGGCGCTAAAAAGTCTAGTGTGTTGAGGTGAGTGGTTTATTGTGCCAAGGGGCCCTGTGGTCTGAGGTCTCACAGTCAAACAAGCCTGTAACGGTCCATTACACCAAAAAGGAGGTGATAGTTACATTAACATTTGTGCAGAGTGGGAGGATTCATTAAAAAATGATCTAGTGGAGCTTGATGGGAGGGGAGATTGTTAGCTTCCCCTAGTTGACCAAGAGTCATTTAACAGGGAATAGGACATCCCCACCTGTCTGTGTTCCAACCTTTTCAGCTGTTGTGTCTAATTTAACTTTACTGACGTATGTCTTTAAGACCATCTATGAAGCTTCAACCCCTGGCAGTGTTTGCAACATGACTTATTTCCCAGCTGCTTGTTCACTTTCATTATTCTTGTTTGTTATTCCAACAATGTTCACTCCTGCCAATTAAAGAACGTTTTTATTAGCCATGCTAGGAGCACGGTTCTATGGACAGCGCTTCAATATGTCAGCTGGTCCACGACCACTATGACTGAAATCTCTCAACAAATATCAACGCAGCGTGCTATGAAATTTTTCACAGATGTTCACACACACACACTTCCTGGGCACCATCATCTGCCAGGACCTCAAGTGGGAGCTGAACATCACCTCCCTCAACAAGAAGGCCCAGCAGAGGATGTACTTCCTGCGGCAGCTGAAGAAGTTCAGCCTGCCAAAGACAATTATGTGTCAATTATTATAATTATTTTCCATTGCAGCAAGGAGCTGCTTAGAAACCATATTTTCAAGTGTTTTTGAAAGAAAAGGCAGTTTAAAAATTGGGCGGTACTTGTCAAGGATGTTGCGGTCAAGGCTAGGTTTTTTTAGGACAGCTTGTACACATGCAGTCTTGAAGCAGACTGGGACACAACCAGTGGATAATGAGCTGTAAAAAATCAAAAGCAGGTGTGGCCTAATATACTCCAAAACTTCTATTAAAAACTTTGCAGGAATCAGATCCAGAGGCTAGAAGAAAGCTTCATCTTCAACATAGTTTCCATAAGTTCTGCCGTGGTAATGGAAGAAAAGGAGCTCCAAGGTAGAGACCTGCGCGGGACGGTTTTCTTGATCCCGCTCCTGCTGTGACCATTACCGCCCGCGAGGCTGTGCAGTGAGTAAACTTCTCTCCACTACATCTTAAGAGACCCACTGGCGACTGACAACAGTGCCCACGGGGGTTTAGACTCCTCGTCAGCCTGTCCGCCTCCCTTACCCAAAGTCACCGGTTTGAGTCAGGCCCGTGTAGTACATTCTCAGAAGCAGCCACATAACACTCATTTTTATCTTCTTTTCTTCTTCTTTTCTTTGTCTTTGTTTGTTGACTCCATCTTATCAGCGCTACTGCGGGACCTGCAGTATATTTTTTATACAGCAGAGTTGCGTTGGGGACCCAATTCCAATGCAGCTGTCTCTTCCAAGGATCCTGGGTAGGTGAACAACATCTAAAAAGGCAGGGTTTGGGCTAATACTGGCTCTTAATAATTCCACCTTACTGACAAAGTGTATTAAAAATGTCTCACAATCTGCATCACAATCAGCACAGGGCAGAGGCATAGGGAGAGGCAGGCTTCACCAACAGATCCAGAGTCCGGGATTGTGCTGGTGGGCACCAATAAGATTTGAGAAATGGTGAGGTCTTGCATCTTTTACCAAGCTATTGTACAAAGATTGTAACTCTTTCATGTGAAGTGAACCTGGAGACCTGATTTTTTCCATCTTTATTCTGTTTTTCTGCATTCCCGTTTGCAGCTTCTGATATCTGCATTTAACCAGGGTTGCTTTGCAGATTTTAAGTGTTGTTTTTTTTCAGAGGGGCTATGAGATCTAGGGTTAAGGAACAGAGGGAATTAAAATAGTTGACTAAATCATTAGTGGAGGAGATATCGGGGGCACATTGCTAAATGAACTGAAGAGGGCACCAAATTCAGAGGCGCTATGCTCATTTAAACTGCAGGTTTGTTTTGAGAAAGACTGGGCAACACTAGCATCCTGTAGTTCACAGAATTAATTAGGAAATTAATGACCTGATGATCTGATATAAAGATGCCCTTGATTTCTACAGCTGATCAAGAGCTGGGATATCTGAAGACTCGTCAATGTGCAAATTAAAATCACCACAACTAAGATTTCTATCCTCATAAAACAAGATCAGATAAATATTCAGGAAATCCAGCATGGGACCAGCTGGTTTGGGGGGGCGGTAGATGACAGCAATTAGGATCAGTTGGGTGCCACCAAGTAGTAGAGTAATCATTACACGCATTTAAAGTGCTTTCTAAAAACAGCTACAAGGCCAACCCCCACAGCCACACTCCTTGGGGCTCCTTGGGTCATAATCCGGGGGGCATAGTTCAACAAGCTCACTATGATCACCAGGACGTAGGCAAAACTCAGCCAGAAACAAAGTCTAATTCAGAAGAAGAGATGAAATCATTTAGGATAAAAGTTTTATTTGAGGGCTCTAACATTAAGAAGAGCCAACTTTAGTGATATGTACTGGGGTAAAGCTGACATAACGACCTGAGGCAAGGTTAAAGGCCGTATCTTAATTAAGTTATTACTATTGCTGAAGCAAATTTGTCCGACTCATTTAACAGGCCTGGAGTAAGAAAAGCATGGCTATATACCTTCCACAAGGGGGAGTCAGTGGCAGTAGATGGTACATTGTTGTTGTCAGTGGGCAAAGGGGCCAGAGAAGAAGAAGAAGGGGGAAACAGGTGATTTAGAAAGTCAGTCATGTAAGGAGGACAGGACAGCATGCTGCAGGTTGGACGCTAGCATGCAACTACCTAATTTATTCGAATGCAGACCGTCTTGTGCAAAGAGGGAGTCGCGATTCCAGAACAGATTGAATTGTCAATAAAACCAATGCCATGGGTGCAACAGGCAGACTGGAGCCAGGTGTTAGGCTGAGGAGCCTACTAAAACAACCAACTCTACGGCCCAAGGTGGGAATTGGGCCAGAGATGAACACAGATTTTCCACTCCTGTTGAGCAAGTCAAGAAGAACATTACGGTCGCACTTAGTGAGCTCAGATTGCTGACGTAAGGTGTCATTTGTGCCAACATGGACTATGATTTTCCTGATGGACGTAGGGAGTGACAGAGCTTATCAATGATGTTGGTGCTTGTAGCTCCAGGAAAGCTGTGTGTGATTGCATTTGCAAAGTGAATATTCTGCACTATGCAGTCCCCAACTAAGAGCAATGTAGGATGGATCAGAGGAGGCACCGTGGAGGGCCAACGTACCGCAGCCACACATGGGGTTCAAGACAGGTTGATGCTCCCCCCGCCAGAGCCAAAGGAGCTCAGAACTGTCAACTGTTTAGCTTGGGCCGAGGCGACTGTGAAATACTTTCCTTCAATTCTAAAACTGTAAGTTTGCATGATTCACACTTGGCCATCTCAATAATCCCTTACAGAAAAACCACATGATTTGCCCATGTTTTCCACATGTGATCACATGTAACAAACATGTTACTACATATTTGTTACATGTGGTAACATGTGGAAAATGTTTCCACATGTTGTAATATGGAATAACATGTGGATCACACGTGGAAAACATTTTACCACAACATGTAACAAATACTGGCACATTTTCAAAGTTTCAGCATTACAATTTCAACAACTGAACTAATTTGAGTACTGACGACACAAGGGTATGACAATCTTTGATAAATGATAAATACATATGGAATCTGTTGAAAGGCAATACATACGTGCACCACAAAGGTGTGTATAGGCTTTTTCCATTAACTTTTTATTGATTGGGTATAGGTTTTTAAAAGTCTCTTATTTTGAGAGAATGTGCTAGTGAAGCCGGACTAGCAAAGTATGAAGAAATGACACCAGATGCAGAGTCTTTAAAGCAATGCAGTGTGTATTGAAAAAGAATTACTCACAGGATTGCAACATCACATATTATGGCACAAACTAATATTAGCTCAAGAAACAATCCTCTATTACACAATTCCATAAGAAGTTCAGTAGACTCCCATAATGGTATATGTGCCATAAAGTGATCAAATAGCATAATAAAACAATTAAAAGTAAACATTTTGCCACCCATATATAGGAAACGTGTTAAATCAAATACTTCATTTAAACAAAATGGGTACATGGTCCTGAAGCAGTGGATCTGAAAATAATAATTACCAAATTGCATGGATCAACTTAGACATCACTCAACAACATGTGCACAAAGGTTCATAAAAGCTTGTCTATAGTAGTTGCAAAAAAGTGTAAATAATTTAAAATAGCAGTACAATATACATTGAAAGTCATGTTGGTTGGACTCTAGGCTAGGGAGACAAGTATTTTCAGTCTGTGGCACACGTTTCACAAACACAATGAAAAAACACCAAACTGTTTGAATCACTAAAATGAATGTGTTACATTTGGCTTGTGCCATGTGGGGCACTTTGTAACCTGCTCTGTAATCTGAGTAACCCGCTCAGACTTTAATCTCGCTCTAAATTGTTAGGCATTAAGGAAATTAAACAACCATTATCTTTTCTATATACTACACATTTTTCAGACAGTTGGCAGATGTCTAGAGCAATCAAATCACTAAATTCAAATGGTATTGACATCACATGCTTGATCTGGCACCTAGATTCACCATAGCAGCCTTGAAGAAACAATTTAGGTTTTGTCACACACTTTCTGGCTAGACATAATGCATGTTCACAGCCAGCGTGACTCCTAACATTGGCAAAAGACACTATCTGGCAAACACTGCCATCAGATATCCTAACCAGAGTGTTATCCCTCTTAAGTTTTCAACCAGGAAACCAAGAAACATGCAAAATCACATGTCCATGTTGTCACATGTGCTCACATGTGAAATTAATGTGGTTTTTCTGTAAGGGATATAATGGTTCTATATGTTGCAGTGAGAAGAGTTTACTTGTGAGTGTAGCGTCTGACTCAAAAAACATTGAACTTTGATGTTTAGATACAACACAAATAGCCTTGATTGTCACCAATTAATTCAAAGCAGCAAAAATCTCACCAGGAACTTTTGGTGGACAAAAATGTTTGATCCAGCAGACTTCCTTTCGCACACTGACACCACAGCCATTTTCGCTTAGGTAAATAAACCTCAGAGTTGCTAGCATGGGCTGTAGACTCTTTTGTATAGTTTTGTTATGATTATATTTATGCTGGCTGCACACTAGGATTATTGGGCAAATTTTGGGTCTGATCCGCCCCTCCCAACCATTGCGGGGGTCTTCCCGATCCGAGGCTGGTCAAATGATCCTGTAGAGTCGGGGGTTTACAGATCTAACAGTAAAAATGTCAGACCTGCGGATGGATCATTATCGTCCTTCGACGACAGTCTGCCTCCATGTTTGTTTATGTCTGAAGTCACATTTGAGTCCCCAGAACCGCCACTCTGAAATAATTTAGTATAAACACCAAGTGTGTGGTGCTGCATCGTGATTTAATCGTCTGGCGTGTGCATTCTTACAATATAACTATTAAAAAAAAGTTTTGTTCTGTCATTATGTCTGTGGTATCCCATATTTTAAAATCTGTTAAATAATAAAATAAAATAAATTAAAAAAAAGTCCGCACCAGGCATTATGCAGTTCAAAGCACTTAGGTTGAATATTAAGGTTTAAGAAATGTCAGACAGATGCACAACCACCATACATACACCATACATATATACACACACAGGTTTGTTATAGCTTATATGTGTAGATAGGCAACGGTATGTTAGCAAACCGTTGCTTTTCGACACATCCAGCAGTCACAGAGCAGCATTATTAGCTGGCGCTGCACGAGTAGCGATGCAGTAGTCTGTTTTGTTTTAAATGTCGTTTTTATTTTAATGTCGTTAGTAATTGCCAAGTTGTAACGTAACCATCTGATTAAGCTTTACATCTGCTGCATTGTTTGTTGCTCAAAAAGACTGAAATGAGCCTGAGCTGCTGCTCAGAACGATAGATTGTTGAGGCTACCACTTTTTGAGTACTTTTAGAGAAACAAAAGATGTTGTATATAACGGCTGTTCTTATCTTTGTTTATGTCTCATGTATGTTTGTTTTAACTCTATTGCAAATCACATTTCCCCTGGTGGGACGATAAAGATTGAACTTAATTATCGATTCATTTCAAGTCTAATATTCACTCTCATTTAGCTCCGGTTTGGTAGCTCGTGAGAATCAGATTACGAGCTGCTAAATGTTCCACTTTCTTCTCCAGCTAGTCACTAACTGTGACCTGCACTTTGGTGCTGGTCAGGTAGTGAACAATGGGTTTATCAGAGCATGTTTGATGACAAAAGCTGCCTGCTGCTCCTGGAAATGCTGAGACCTAACCAGACAGTAACCACCGCAAAAACTAAACAAAACTGAGCTACAAGAGGCTAAAAAGCTATTTAGAGCTACAGAGCTGGTGATCATTTTGCATTACACATTACACTTCATACCAGGGGGAAAAGATCTTAACAGCCCTCTCAGAGCATATCGATTGATAAGATATGCTGCCATGTGTACCTCATATAGTCACAGCTAATACTAATTATTCCCACCTAGTTTTGGAATTAGATGAGAGATCACGACCAAAATAAAGATAAATCTTGGACGACATGACCATGACTTCAGGCAGCCTTTCAAAAGTGACACTGGAAATGCAGAACTTCCCATAAAGAATAAGGGAACAGTGGCTGCACAGTCCACAGATGACCAGACATGTTCCTTTACTTCCCTCAGGGGAGCTAGAAAAATGTAAAAACCGGAGGAAAGAAACTTAACAAAAGCAATCTGGGCCTCCTCACTAAAGGCTAATCTCCCCACTGTGCAGCTCCGCACTCTTATCCCCTGCAGAGCACAGCAGTAATCACTCAGCTCCTGAGCACAGACCAGATCCTGATGTGTCATACCTTAACCTCCTTTAACAAAGAGCCCTTAGAAAAGAGTGTCCTGCCATTCCTCCGGTAGTTTAAGACCCTCATCAGTCACTCCTTGTGTGGTCTTGCTCTAACTTCCCAGTCCCTGTGGTGTACAGTAAGTCTCTTTAACTCCCTGTGGTCTAATGTCCTATCATATCTGTGTTGAGTGTAGTAACCCTCCAACACATTTATGCAACGCATTTAGATTTTTTGGCACAGCAGCTGAATGTTTCTGTGGTATATAAAAGAAAAGTAATTAAAATGTTTCACAATGACAAGAATGTACTTTTACAATACCAGCAGTGTTTTTGGGCACTATGTTCATATCTGTAATCGCCTTAAGGTGGCGCTAAGGTGAGCGCAGATGTTTGCCACCATATTTTGCTTACTTATTCCGTCTGTCGTGTTTTCACAAGGTAATATATTTTCCCACAATATTCTGTGATGCATCCAGGAGAAAACATTCACTCAGGACTTAAAGATGCCAAAGTACTGCCCACGCTGTTTTATGGACATGTGAGGTGCAGTGACGAAAGACCACAGCATTGAGCACTTAAAGGTTCCCTGTGGAGTTTTTTTTTTTTTTTTACCTCTAGCAGCACTGATCCACAGGTGGTGGTATGCAGCAAGATACAAAGCAAAGGAAGAAACAGACTGCATCTCTTGGTGGAAATTCGGGCTGTGCTAAATGAAGTGGAACATTTCAGTGCGTAATATTTCAGTGGTGTATAAAGACCCTACATATTAAACCGTTATGTTTTTATTACCTTAGAATTAGCCATTTCTGTCATCATAATCGTGGGTCCCCCCTTCCATGGACGTCTCCATGTTGCGCCATCATGTTTCTACAGTTGCCCAAAATGGACAAACTTCGGTACAGAGCGTGTTTCGTCACTACGTTCTCCTTCTCCTTCTTGTAGAATTCTTGCAGTGTAGGCGCTGATCACTTGGCTGAATACGTACAGTACGTTTGAAGAAGAAGTACTACTATATGCAGCAGAGGTTGGAAAATAGGTTTTGCATCAGAGAATTATGGTTTATCCCTTAGATGGCGGGGGAGAATATAAGGCATAATATCTAAGCTAACTGTTCAGTAATATCAGTCAGTAGAGTGCAGGACTCTCACCGGGAAAGTTGTTTGTTTTTTCCCCCTCATCAACAAATTAATTATGAAGTGACTGTTTCGGTGTTTGATCCGCGTCCATCAACCTGCAGATTCATTTTCATTTCCCCAGTATCTCCAGGCAGAGGACATTTAGGGGAATCTCGTTTTCTGACGGCTCTTTCGGAGGTGTGTCAAGCAGGCTACAGACTCTTAAAGTCATTCAGAATAGACTATACAGTTAGTTGCAATTTGCAACCTCACAGCTAGATGCCACTAAATCCTAGTCTCTTTCTAGTCACCAGACTAGTTCAGTATTCATTCTGCTCTGTTGTAGCTTGTTACCTTTCACCATATTTCTCAAATGTTTTCTGCTCAGTCCTCAGTACCACTGTTGTCTATTTTTTTTACCTCCTATCCTCTTGTTCCTCGGACACTTAATTTGAGGTGAATTGCTGCTTTATTAAATTGTCGTTTAAGCTCTATGATATTAGCATTAAGCCTGTATTCTATTTACCACCTCAGTAATAAAGCTTATTCATTTCCAGTTTCCAGCGAGACCGACGGTTTAAACAGGGATTTGAGCAAAGCCCACAGCGTGTACACAGTCACATCAGGAGTTTTTGGGAAGCTTAGCATTGTGTTATTTCAGCTCTGACCAGTGTGTATGAGTACGTGTGTGTTTGTGAGTCACTAAGCTGTCTCCCATGTAATGAGAAATTGATGGATTCAGTCATTCTGTTATTTATGCTTGTCACTCACTGAACTTTTTCCTGTTTGTCTGTATGTGAGTGTCATGGAAAGATAGATGGATAAGAAGATGGTACCTGTTTTAGAATGAATAACTGTTTCACACTGAACTGTCCGAGACAGGAAATACTTCATTTTTCTTCTTTGTTTTATCACAGTGTTGCAGTGAGGCGGCAGACGGGTCGATGGGTAAAGTCTAATCAAGCTGTGTTATCTAAAACTCAATTTTATTATTGGCTTTAAATTGGCAATTAAAGCTTGACAAATCACCCTGTAATTGCCTTTTAAGCATATAGCATGCACATAACAGTGACCTGCATCTTCTTACTTTTCAAGTCTATTTTGTCCAACTTACTCCTGTAAAAACAGTGATTCTAGTTCACACCTCCAGAGGACTGTAGCTGCTGCTGTGCTCCTTTTGCTGATGTGGACATGGTGTAAGCCTCACTACAGTTTGCATTTTATGGAGGCAATGAATTATTTTACACTGTTACACTTGTCACATACACCTACTGCATCTTACGTTTTGTTCTGTAAAAGCACATTATACCTTAGGAGAAAAAAACGGGTCTTGCTTGGAAGTTGCTCACAGTTCAGAGTAAATTTGACAAACATAAAACATGTAAAACTGAGGCTGTGTGTGTTTGTGTAAAACAGATATTTATTTCCTGTTTCTTCCTCTTTTTTCTGAATTGACCTTATTAAGAACTTCCCTGCTGAGAGAGAGAGAGAGAGAGAGAGCAAGAGAGAGAAACTTGTACTTTGAGGCAAGAGAGAGGCAATGAAGGAAGTTCAGTAGCAGATAATAGGAGCAGGAAAGATGAGAAATCACTTTTTTTAACCAGGGAAGGGAAGAAATGAAAGACAAATGAAAGAAAATAAAGAAATGGAAATGAGAGCAATCAGAAATAGAGCAGTCTGTGGGCTTCATGAGCTCTTCAATGGACCAAATGCTGCTGACTGACACATTTGTTACCAATGACCCATCTTGATACTACACCGCTGAGACGGATGGAGTGATGAAGAGAGAGACACAGAGGAATGAAAGAGACCGACAGGAAGGAAGAAAAGAACATGTACAAAGATTGTTTTTAAAAGCCAGACAGGTATTGCTGCATTTTTCTTCTGCTAAAAGACAAAAAGATGGAGCCTTGGACAAATACCACTGACATGTCCATTGATGAAATATCACACAAAAACACAACAGAAAAGCAGACTCTACTGACAGAATGAAAAAAGTATATAATTTAAAAAAATGCCAGTGTACATTATCTTCATGACAGAATGAAAAGCTTGCAGAGGTCAGTGCAGATTAGCACCTTTAGAGGAAGCACCACGAGCGAAGATTAGGCTGGATGGACATAATTGTAATAATAAACGTACAAAAAATTGTATTTAAATGTTTTTTTTATACTACCAGTATCAGGTAATTAACATTTTATCAGCTGCTTGTGTATACCCAGACTGTACACATCTGCAAGTGTGTGAAAGGCAATTATATATTTTGGACATTTCTGCAAAACACCAGATAATGTTAAATGACAACCATCTGTAATGTCAGCGTCAACATTAGCTTTGGGTTTTTTTTGTTAATTTTGCTTTCAAAAAAGAAGAAACAAATATGAACTGTTTAACTGTGATGGGACACAAACTCCAGTCTCGTGCATGAAATTCTGATGAACTCCATGTTTATCCATCCCAGTGTGCCTCTGAATATAAATCATGCTCTGCGGAATCATCCAGAAGAACATAATTCCTGGGTGTACATGGACACTCACTGTAGAAGAAAACTGTGTGCGGCATCATGCCTGCTGATGATATGAATCAGAAGATAAATTTTGCTCATGGATAGTGGTTACAAATAAGGATGCCAGTCCATCGCTTTGCATGGCGCCGGCTATTCGTCAGCTGGTTAATTTGGGACAGTGGGCTGAAGGATAATGATGCACTGTTATCCATTTGTTAGGTAACCCAAGGTCAAGGTTATCTTTATGACACACACATATATATGTACACAACGCAACTCGTCGTCATGCCGTCCACGCCTGAGGATTTTACAGATGGCTTTATTTCACACAGGCTAAATATTTACTATGAAAACATTTTTTTGTGTTACAGGCACATCAGTTCATTTCATATCATTAGATACGACTCACTACACGCATTCCGTTCAGTTATGTGGGATTCTGCTGGCTCTCTCCCAACACCAACATACTTATTATTGGTACAGATTTAACATAATTGTAGGTCGTTGTAGAAAGACATGTCTGGACCATTCGTTGCATCTTCCAAAACCTTTCTCAAAACATTCAACTGTGTTAATGTATTACTTACACTGTTTTGCTGTATAATGCGTCTGCAGCCATAAACACAGAGTCGCTCAGTAACTTAAAGAACATGCGGCACATACACCATCTGTCAACGTGCTTTCAAATCCTAAACACTTGGGGCAGAAGTGATTCTGTGAATTTGATTTTAACATGGATGAACAGAGACATGTGCAAGAGCTTTTTTTCTTTACAAACAACCAGGAGAAGTTTTGTTGTTTTGGCCATCAGTCCTTTCAGCATAATAATAATAATATAATATTCATAATCTAATTCATAATCTAATGCTCACCAACTTCATTGCTGAGATTTGACATAAATTCCAACAAGGCTGGAATACACACACTCCGACATTCAGACAGATTATAATGCTTTAAACCTTAGGCTGCTAAAGGCTGCAGCTTTTTGCTTGGTTTCCATTCCCTTTATTTACAGTCTTATGACAAAGTCACTGTATGCTTGGAATGAAAAAATTCAAACACTGTCTCATCCAACCATGACTGAAGGCAAAAGTGTTCATAGCTGTTCCAAATGGCCACACTGAAAGGCGGTACTGCCATCATAGGGAAGGGCAAGACACGATAAATGGTTCAAATGGGGCACACATTTTCAGACAGTCTGTCCTTGAAGGCATTCATGGTGTTGCACTTGTTTGTACACACAAAAATGTGAAGAAGGAAAAAAGTGATTTCTTGGGATTTGTTGGCATTTCTCTTGAAGGTTTTAACACCTAAATATTTTTATATATGGATGGATAGATGAGAGTATCAGTGTTATTAGCACAGTGTCGAATTCTGAGCCTTTATTGGGTCAAAAAAGTATCAAAAGTGTTTGCAAAAAGCAATATGATTTTGTCAATTGTACTGTTTAATAATAATAATAAGCTTTATTTATAGAGCACTTTTGAAAGTGCTTTAGCAAGAGCAAAGAAAATAAAACAGCAAACAAAATAAGATACACGGTAAAAGCAGGAAGAAAGATATGAAAGTAATGAAAAAATACAGTTAAAAGAAAAAAAGATAATTAAAATCAACTAAAATCAGGAAAGGCTCTTCTAACAAAGTATGTTTTAACTCTTAAAAGAGTTCACTGACTCAGCCGGTACGTCCTGGTGCATATGAGACTAAAAGGTCAGAGATATAACGAGAGAGGCCATGAAGAGTTTTAAAAGAAATCAAACAAAATTTTAAAGCCTTTTCTAAAACATACTGGGAGCCAGTGTAATGAAGCTAAAACAGGACTGATGTGATCATATTTCTTTGTTCTGGTCAAAAGCCTGGCAGCTGAGTTCTGCACAGTCTGCAGTCGATCAATAGATTTTTGGATCAAGCAAGTAAAAAGGCTGTTGCAGTAATCCAGGCGTGATGCGTGATGATGTGAAGGCGTGTAACGTGGACTCAGTGTCCTTACAAGTTAACATTGATCGTATTTTTGATAGAATTCTAAGCTGGTAAAAACATGATTGCACAAGCTTTGTGGTGTGCTGCACAAAACTTAAATTACTGTCGAACGAGACACAAACATTCTTTGCAACGGGCCTGATATGATTCACCAGGGAACCAGCAGATGGCAGTATTTTAGCTACTGAAGAGCTAGACAGGAAACATGTGGAGAGAGTGAGGTGGATGACCCCTGGCAGAAGGTTTTTACCCACAGACAGTATATTACTGGGCAAAGCCACCCCGCTGATTTGAATGGAGAGCAGTGAAGCCAGTTTTGGGCCAATAAAATACTAAAGGGTTACTTCCTGTAGCGCATGATCGAGAAGCATAACCGTGGTTTAATGACGTAGAAGAACGGCAGAAACACCGTAATTCTGGTAGCTGCATAGCTGCGCAAACAAAAGGTCTCATGTGTGTCTCAGTGTGTTTGTCTGACTCGGATCAACACTGATAAATCAGCCCTCCTACGAGGCTCACCTGTCAAACACCAACGCAGCGTCACTGATTGCCGAATAGTTTTTTTAGATTGCCGAGAGCTCATAATCTAAGCAATACGGTTACATCTCTCATGTGCGACGGGGTGTCACAGGGTTTTGACGTCATTTTTGGGCCTACATGGGTCCCTCCATGCAGACTTTGGTCGGCTTCACTGTCCGATCTCTGGCTTACCCCCTTGTTTTTACCACGAGATTATGTAAAGGGGAAGTGAAATGTTGCCACATTTTGTAGTTTTTCTTATAAATGCTATACATTTTGCCATATCTGCACCATGGAGAGTCATGCTGCACTAACAGCCCCTTTTTGTACTGTAATCACGGATGTACAGACTGCAAGCAACTTAATTGCTCTTAATGTATGAATAAATGTGAACGCGCATCTTCATAAATCAGAAAAACTGGAAATGAGTGATTTTAAAATGCATCACTCAGTTGTTAAAGGGGTTGAAAGCAGGCCTAAATGTAATCCAGCGATGACGATGTGCAGTACCGGCTTTAAACAACAAATCATACATCAAAACTGTCTTCAGCAATGAAAAAAAACATTTTATTTTACACACCCTTTACTGTCTGACTCTCATTTGTATGTTCAGTGTCTGCTTGAGAAAACCCAGCAGAAAAGCAGAGAACCAGCCCTGACAAGGCTGCAGTGACATTTTATTATTATCCGATCTGAGGGATTCCTCGGCCAGTGTTCATGGAGCTCCAGGAGATGCAGCCAGAAAAAATATTCTCCACTCTCTGCAGGTTGGTGACTGACACTTCAGATTACTGTAACTTCTTCTGCAAGCTCATTGGTATTCTCCTTCTACAGCTGTGGAAGTAGGGACAAATATAATAAAATGTATTGTTGTTTACAGGCATAATGAATGAATCAGAGGGAGGACAGAGAAGGGAAGGAGAAGAGCTGTTGAGGAAATTAATTAAAAAGTAAAGATGGAGGAAAAGGAAGATGAGAGAATTAAAAGAAAAGCATAATATACAGAGACAAAAAAAGAAGGGATGTGAAATGAAGATAAAGAGTTGGTGGAGTAGAAAGAAAACTTAGGAGGAAGCAAAAAAGGGTGTGAAGAAATGAAGAGAGTGGAAAAGATGATGAAAACTGCAGAATGTGAGGAAGAATGGACGATAGAAGGGAGGAGTTAAAGAGGGTGTTAATAGGGATGGTGGAAAAGAGTGAGGAAGAGATGGAGCATGGTATAAAGAGGGAAAGAGGATGGATGGACAAGGGGGGTAAAGGAGAAGAGATAAGAAAGGAGTGATGAATGAGAGTGTGTGTGCGCATATATATATATATATATGAGAGAGCGGGGGAAAAAAAGGAGACAATGAGAAGAGAAAAGTAAATAAAAAGAAAATAAGAGGAATAATAGAGAACATTGAGAAGAAAAATGGTGAAATGTAAAAAAAAACCAAGGAGAAAGGAAGGTGTGGGGGAAGGTATGAGAATGAAAATTGAAACATGGGACGAAGAAAATGAAAAACATGAGATGCCGTGAAAGAGAGATGGATGCAGAGGAGCGGAGGGGGAGAAGGAGGAGTTGGCCTTGGCTCACGTCCTTTCCTTGTTTCTATCCTGCAGTTGAATAATTAATGGCAGGTTTAGTTTCCCATTACCTGATGCTACACACACACACACACACACACACACACACACACACACACACCTTTGTATCCCACACAATACTGAACATATGATGAGACACATTTTAATTGTTTTGTATGAAATACAGTCATCGTATGTGCTAATTCCTCATTAATCACCACTAATCTCTTCAACACTGACTGCACGGTCCTCCCAGTACCGCTGTCGTCCCAGCACACACACACACACACAGAGCCTCAAAACAACATACTACACAGAGACATTTTATATTCATAGACGTGCATAAGTAGCGTAATAACAAATGTTTTTCCTGAAGGTGGCACAAGAGAATGATGGCTTATTAAAATTGAAGACAATGAGAAGGGAAAGAAAGGTCTGAGGTGTCTATGAAAAAATAAATAAATAAATGTAATTCAAATAGCTGAAGTCAAAGAACACAAATACAACATCCCAAATATAAATCCACATCCCCCAAATGTTGACCATATATTTATATTAGTTATGTGTACAGTGTGACGGAAGCCAGTGAGGCTCTGCGGTGAGTAAAGCTCACTCCCTGACACCTTAAGAGACACACTGGCGACTGACGCTAGTGCAGATGGGTTTTAGTCTCCCGGTCCGAGTCAGGACCGTGCAGTACGTTCTCGGGAACAGCCGGTTACATATGCATTAGGAAGCATTTGTAATCTAGTCTGTGTGTAATGAGACAACTACAGCAGTAACTAATATAATTAAACCACAAATCATAGTGTTGCATAAAACTTCACCAAACAATCCCGTCTCTGCACGAGCTCTCTGTCTGGGTTCTGTGACAATATTGGTCTGACTCTATCATTTCAGACTTATGATGCAATCACATTAAACATTTTGATGTATCGTTACTGTTGTGAAGCAAACTGAATAAGGCTCAACTTGAATGTTTTTCACTTGAGGTTTGGGTTTTCCGATTACTGAGAACTCTGGGTGCACGCTCCAGGCTGACGCTTTTTCGTGAATCTAATGGGTCACGGGATTCTTGTCTGAATCCTGCTGAATGGGAATCAATTTTACTAATCATCACTAATCATCCTATATAAAGCGTGTTATGAATTGTAACTAATGACTTCATTCATTCTAATAAATCAGTAAGGCTTCACAGATCACCTGTAAGCCAGGTTGTGTAAAATCCTCCTCCAGCATGACCCTTGATTTGCCGTTTTAGCTCTCCCGACCCGGTGATAATTACATCAGATGTTGCTGGGAAGTGTGTTTTACTGCTTCCACCGACTGACCAATGATGAATGATCACCTGACACCTCATTATGACACTCACCGAATGATTGTAAACGTGTGTGTGTGTGTCAGATCCATTACTGCGAGGTTCCACGTCCCTGTGGAAATCACTGCAAACTCCTACCCATATATACAGTAGACAGAACTGAAGTTTAAATCCTCTTCTTCTGACACGCACACACACAGTCTTGAGGCTGCAGCCAATGTTTCACCCTAGAGAAATGCCTGCCTGCAGTGGAAACTCATTGAAATCCTTTTACAAATTTTTATTACTTTCCTGAATTTACAACACAAAAGTGTAGCAATATTAATATCACTGATCACATTTTACTGTAGCACACAAAAGACGCAAGCAAACCCTTTAACTCCTCATGATCCACTGCAGACATCCTCAAATGAAGACTTGCTCTTTGTTCTTTGGTGCTTAAGAACAGTTTACAACAACTTTTCACTGTCATCTTTAAGTGACTACTGAAAACTCATTCAGCTGCTTTCATGTACATTCTTGTTTAGCCTTTTAAGTTCCTTTCGTAATTTTTTTTCATATTTTCAATGGGCCCATTACCTCATGTTTTGTTGTGTCATTTTAGTTTTCAGTTTCTGCACTGCATTGGAAATGTGCTGTATAAATAGTTTGTTGCTTTCTTTAGATCAACAATTAGTTAATGACAGAATAAGCACAGTCTTAAAGAAAATTGCAACACCCCGCAGATGTCCCAGACTGTTTATTTAAAGGCTGTGAGGCGTCGTATCTGGTGAGGGGCAACAATGGTCTGATATATCGGTTTATCAACCTCATTACCATGAACACAGGACACAAATAAGAGAGCAACTACCATCTCTCATTCATGGCTTAATTAATTATTCTGAACTAATTCTCATATTAGTCTAGTGTCCACACTCTGTTCTGTTTGCTCTCTCTCTCCATTTAGTCATCACTTTGTATATTAATCATTCCCTTGCTATTCCAGCCCTACACTCACTTTTATCTCCAACTGTGAGGCTATATGCTAACTTATGTGTCTTAATCCAGCTTTTCCTCCTGCCTGTCCAGTCTTTTCTTCTTTTACAAAAAGGATCCAATTGCAGACCTCATTGCTGGGATCCCTCCACGCTCGCTCTTGGCTTGCACCCTGGGGTCCGCAGGAGTGAGGTGAGTCTGAAGCGATGAGTTCAATCAGGAAAGACGACTGCCTTCATGCTTATCTTTTTATTAATTACTCTCTGTCTCTCTCTGTTCCAGCGCCTAATTCAATCAGATGACTCAGTTAAACTAATCAGATATTGCCGCAACCTCTGTGAGCCAATCGTCTCAGTGGAGTGCCCCTGTAACTATTGTTATTTCTGTAAGCTGGATCACAGCAGCATCCATCTGCCAATTTCTCTGTCGCCATTCTTAATTCCAAGAGAGGTTAATGTTTTCAGCTTTATTCCAGAGGGTTTAGATTTATTATAATCGATGGTTCACGGTTTCATAGCCCCGTACTAACTTTAAAGGGATAGTAATTGATTGTAATACACTTAGAATACACACTTGCACAATCCACTTTATAAAATTCAGAATTTCCTGACGGTTTGCTAGCTCTCCGTTTTGTGTGTGTTCTGAAAATAAACTCCAGTTTCCCTACACAGCCCAGGCTTTGGAAAACAGAGAAGGGCCTTCCCCACAACACTGTTTCAGCCAATCAGCAACAGGCGGCGTAAGTGGTTGTGCACAAGAGTGGTGGCAGAGAGAGTTCCTAAAGAGAGGGTTTTATCTGCTTTGCATTGGAGTTTAAATTTGACCAATCCTTCTGCAGAATCACTTACTCTCCCTTTAATGCCACCTTGACCAACAGGCTCACCTGCACTTTACCTAACATCACCCGTGTTTAGGGTCATTTGTCTAAGTATTTTATTCAGACCTTACACACAAGAAACCAAATTTAGGCTTTTAGTTTTGGCCCTTGGCTGTTACCTGACAAACAACTTTTCAATAACACTACTTAAAGTAATTTGTGGAAATAACTGAATGTTGTTAAATCCTGTTTAGTTCATTCCTTGGGGGGAAAAGCCCCCCGACTCCTGTCCGCAGGAGTGAGCTCTGCAGTTGGACCCTCATGTCTATTCTTCCACTTCTAATGGTTTTTATTTCTCCCTCAGCATCTCTCCATTCCACCTGCCCGCAGACTGTCCAGCTGTTAACGGTGGGAGGAAGAGACAGAGAGAAGATAAGGTGAGAGGGTTTGCAGCGAGATAGATTAGTGACAATCAATTAACTGTGGATAAAATGTAGAGAGTGGGAAGAGGACAGAAAGATTCAAAAAGAGATTGACAAGCAGGAGAAAATTAGGTGGAAGGAGGGGGTATAGGCAAAAAAGGAAGAGAGAAAGATGGAAATGAACACAGTTCAGAGATGGCACGATATAAATAGAGCAATAAGAAGAGAGAACATTGTTCACACTTCAGAGCTATAAAAAGTCCTCTTCACCCAAGAAAAGTGTATTCCCTTGCATCTAGATCATCATGGAGTGAGCAGTTTGTTGTGTTGGAGTAACGTTAGGAAATAAAACCTTAGTAGCAGTTCCTCTACATACACGACATCTCCTCTCCCTCATTTCCAGCATCGTCCTCCTTCCACCTTCCTGCAACAACCCACCTCTCACGAGATTTCAGAGCATGACTTCAGATTCCTATTAAAAACAAAGGCTGTCAGCAGTAGGGATCATTTCCGTCAGTCAGACACCTGGTATGACAGTCTGAGCCTGTTGGTGGCAAAAACAAGCATTTTTGTGGAAGTATTTTCGATGGGGGAAATTGCCCCGAAGGAGTAGGTTGTAGCCACTGCAGCCTGTTCACAGCTGCTGGCTGAAGCCATTTACTCCACAGGTTCCAAAACATTTTGTACTTTTTGGTCATTTTAACACAAAAATATGTGGAAATACATTTTAAAATACCAAAATTATTCTTTGAAGTGACTTTCCTGAAGCACCTTTGTAGTTTGGATTTAAAGCCCCAACAGAGTCAAAATGTCTAATGTCAACCGGGAGGGTTTCCAAAGGAAGAATGAAAATCCAAAAATGAAATGTATCCAAACCTCTCCAAACAACAATATGATGCAGTTTTCCTTTTTTTAGGATATGACTTTGTTCCTTTGGGTGAATTTAGCTACTTTCTGCAGGTCATGCCACTCCTGACGATCTGACATGCTTACATCTGTTACATTCAATTCAAATTAGCTTTATTGGTATGAATGTGTAACAACAATATTGCCAAAGCATCATACAAACTACATAAGAACAATCAACCCCATACATAATATAAATAAATAAAACAGTAAGTGTTAAAAAGGCCAGCAACACCTTCTACCCCCTATCTTCAAAAGTGGTACTTTCCGCCCCCCTCTTAGAGTGGTATGTTCTGTCTGCCCAGTGCAGTTCACACAATCATTGAGAGATCTGAGAGTTCCAAGCGTGTGTGTGTGTGTTGAAAAAAATATTAAAAATAAAATAAATAAAACAGTAAGCTTGTGTGTTAAAAATATAAATATATTACAAATAAAAAAATAAAACAGTAAGCGTGTGTGTTAAAAATATATATTAAAATTTTTTAAATAAAATAGATAAATGAAACCGTAACGTGTGTGTGTATATTAATACAAAAATTAAATAAATAATTAGTTGATTAAAAAATAATACATTTTAAAAAAGAAATCAGTATTAAATGTAAAAACAAAACAAGTCTCTCCTCTTGTGGTAGCCAGCTCTGTCTGTGTCGACCCTTTGCTATGGCCAGGCTGTGTTCACTCAGTCTGTGTGTTGTTGTTGTCTGTATTTTTCTTAGTGTAGGACATTCTAGTGTACTCAGGTAATTTGCCAGTGTGAATTCTCTTTTTAGGGACAGATAACATTGTAATTTACTTTCCTACTTTACATTCATAGGAAAACACCCATCAGGCCTCTTTTCAGAAGCCTCCACCTGTGGCACTGAACAACACAGCAAATTCAGCTACATTGCAGAACAATAACAAATACAAGAAATTACTCCGGCAACCACCAGTAATATGAAACTAATGAATGTGTCCTTCTAAATACATGTACAAAAAGTTTTGTAAGGGAACACAAACATATATATGAGAATAAGGGAAACAGAGGAGGAGGAAGAGGGTTGAGTGATGTTAAATGTTTAATCCACCCACTACAAAATATCCTGAAACATTTACATCTTTAATTCAAATGAGAATCATTATGCACCTGCTGGTATTAACTGCTGGTTGCCTTTAAAATCACTTCTCACTTCATCTGAACTTAACCTGAACCACAAAGCTGCCAAAGCACTGCATTACACATCCCAGCTTTATTAATTCAGCATGCACTGAAAATCCAGAAGCACTCTGGACAGGATGCTGACATTAACCTTTACCCCAACCATACCTTTGTCTTATTCATGATGTTTTATACAACTAAAAACGTGTGCAAGCCTATACTAGTAAACCAGAGGCATAATTATTGGGACTCGCTGTAAGATTTAGTCCGTATGAAGCCCACAGCTTCAATTTTTCATCATTTTTATTGGGGATTTGTTTTTATACATTTGAGGCAAAAAACACTGAATGTTCCTTTTTAAATCATCAGAGATGCTGTGAGACTGTTCTGGAAATGCATACGATCAAAACATGACCTCCCTTAATCGTATCGCATCAGGCCGTGTAGAGAAGAGGCATTTCACACCATGGAAAAAGCCTTTTCACATAAACTTTTTCCCCCTCCGTGTGCTGACGCAGCAAAATACATCAGAGCTTGAGTGTTTTAAATAACTGCTCCCGTACATTATTGGGTCATCCCAGTGCTGTCTGGCTGAATTCTGGTTCCTCTCTGCTTCTCTGAATCCTGCTGTGGTTTAAAGCCAGATCTCTGAGTGCTTAATGCAGGGGGGGGGGATGTTGTAAACAGTCTGTGATGAGTCTAAAAGCTCCTACGAGGCTTCCTCTTTGCTGAAGTTATCCCTGGATGTCTCTGGACTGTCAGGCTACATTTACATATCTCCTACGCTCTCTGCGCCCACCATCTGACTTTTAAATATTTGGAAAGGTCTTCCAGTTTTCCCTCTCTTTCCTCACTTCCCTCCACTTCTCACACAGTGGTTCAAGGAACACATTGATCATTTCCTTAAGTTTATCGTTTAACTGATATTCTACAACACTAAAAGGGTTATTTTACCTGAATTACAAAAATATGTTTTCTTACCCCTTGTGGAAATTAGTCATGCGGAGAATTAATCCCTAATTCAACCATCAAGGGTTCTCAGTGTGTTCCCGTCAGTTCCAGTAACTGATCACGACACCCACTCGCACACCTGCTACTCATTCCCCAATTACCCTTGTATAAGCTGTGGACCTGCCCATTTCAATCGTCTATCCCAGCCTCTGTTTTCAGCCTGACCTTGTTTTCGACCCCTACCTACCGTTTGACACTACCGCCTGATTGTTTATGCTTCTCTGGGCTCGGTTGCCTGTTGTTGACCTTCGCCTACCTTAACAATCCAGTAAAGTTTATTTTTACTTTCCTTTTTTTCCTTCTTTTTCCAAAGTTGAAGTTTATTGTTGGAGCAGCTGATAGCAGCACATCTCAGGGTCATTTTGAGGATTTGGATGTGAAAAAAAAAAACCTAACCTTTATGTCAATGACTTTTTAATGACCACATTTAATCTACATTTACTGGGGAAATCTGTAGAAACATTGAGTGGTGACGCAGATTAGAAATCAGCCATGTTGGCTACGTGGCTACAGTTATAAGGGTTAATATTTAAGAAATACGAAGTGACTTGATTCCAGTGGGTGAATGACTCTCCGGCAAAATTGGGTCAGTTATCTCTCTTTAAGAATTTGGAATAATTGTCAAATATAATTTAATATCAATATAATGTTAAGTTTAATTTCCCATGATTCTAGTAGGCTAATCTGAGTGAATTTGAGGGTCTTTGAGTAATCTCTAGGACTTTTGTCTAGGTTCTGAATAGGAAGATACTAAAGTTGATCTTAACTACACTTCTATTTTTCCATTCTATATTTATTTTCTTTAATTATAACTATGTAATCTATATTGTCATTTTCATATATTTTGTACTTTTTGTAAATAAATTATTGAAAAATGAATACAGATTGATAATAATTGATCCAGACTAATGATTTTGTGCCTCTTGTTTATTATGAGGGAAATCCGGCCAAGAAAAAGGCCCCACAGAACACAAATGCCTGGTGCTGGGAACAGACTGAACCAGGCAGCAAGTGTGCAGTAAAACCAACACTGTGAGCGAAAAGAGGCTAAAAAGCTGCATGGAGCAGCAGAGTTGGCCATAATTCTGTGAGGTTGTCACTACATGTGATGTGTGAACACACTGCATTCTTAAAACAGGGTTGGAAGGTATTTTTAGTATGAAGTGTGCAACTGGAGCTCAAGTCTGATCTTGTGTGCTGCAAGTATTCACACATGCATTAAAGTGTATTTCCTATTCCAGATGACACATCTAATTGAGATACAATAAAAAATATTAATATCAGGTGTAGTATCTGGCCCAGTGATATTTTTTTATCTAATAGTAATTCGTGATGGTCGTCTCCATAATAATAATAAGAAGAAGAAGAAGAAGAAGAAGAAGAACCCATCAGAGTCTCTTTGCAACGCACTGGGAATCCCTATAGCATCGTAGTTCACCACATTGGGGGAAGCCCTGTAGCGTCAGTTTTTGACAGTAAAGGCAGGTATGTGATATTTAACAGAAAAGGCAGAGTAAGGAGGTGGTTAGGGTGGATGGAGAGCCAGAACCCCGACTGTGAACCAGGAGACCAGGGTTCGTGCCCTGTGTGAAACCCAAACCATGATCTTTTCCTAACCTTAACCAGTAGTCTTGTAACGTTTCACGACTTTAATACCGTGTCGTTTCGAGCGTTGCTAACTTGACCGCAAAGCCTTAAACGTCTAAAAATTACTCAAAAGGAGTACCCAGGGCGTTGCAAAGCGACGCCAAAGGGCCTTGACCAACGTCAATATGTGACAAGTCGGTAGTAAGAATGTGTTGACAGTAACAATATGACTGCTGTGTGCTTTTTGTAATGTTTTGTAGTGTTCAATCTCTTTACACAGAGATTATGTTGATGGATTTTGTTAATAAAGTAGATTTTGTAAAGCCCTAATGAGATTTGCAATCAAATGAGTGCAGGACTTATTTAACAGTCTCCACATTAAAAATTTATCACAGCATCTGAACATCAAACAACCTCTTTGAGCTGGTGTTGGTAATTCTAACCTCCACTCCTCCCCTACCTCCCTCATCTCTCGCTCGGTCTCACCCCCTCCTCTATTCAATCTTGTCATGACCAGTTATTTCCTTCTCAGAAGATGAAAAATAACATCAATATTTTCCAAGGCTGTGATCAAGCAGCGACCTTCTGGAAAAACTCCCATCCCCTTTGTTTTTCTCTTGCTCTTAGGCTAAAGTGTTGGTCCGTTTTCCTGCTCGTTATAAATACATTAACAGGCACCAGGGTCTAAAGAGTTCTCAGCACTCAGATGCTTCTGATGGGTTTCGTCTCCACCTCCGCCAATCTCCACTCATCTGGAGAGTTTGATTACTTGGAGAGAAGAATTAAAGGTGGTATAATGCTCATTTTCAGGTTCAAAATCATACTGCACATTGCTGCAGCTCCTCTTTTCACCCTGTGTTGAACGCTCCGCTCTTGAGCTACAGAGTGATGCATCTTACTTGTACAAAATCTTTGTTGGGAGTTGCACATGCGTAGTTCCCAGGTAAGGACTACTAGCCAATCAGAAGCAGAGAAGGGCGGGTCGTAAGAAACAAGGTAGTGTGATCCAAATCAAAGCCGCTTCAGACTGAGACCGTAACCTAGCAGATGGTATAAGTTACTCTCAAGTCCACAACATCATTGTTCCACATCTTACAATAAACCACTACAAAAATCACCATATTTCAACTCAATTTTACATAAAAATTGGCCAAACAATTTCAATGTTTTCTCAGTAGCTTTCACATCAGGTGTAACATTAGCATTATAGCTATAACTTTAGCTGTGTTAGCCAACATTTACAACAACTCTGCACTTGAACAGACTGTGAAGTTACATTGCCGTGTTTATTTGAAATATAATTCACAACCAATAAAACATACTTACAGGTTGTGATTGTGAATTTCCAGACCCAAACAGAGTCGGAGTTGCATCGTCTTTTAGGACTAAACGTTGAACTGTTGCCGGTGTTCTGACGATCTATGCTGCCTTGCCGAAAAATGCTACCATAGCGCAAATCGATAGACTGGACTCTACTCGGCCCTGCTCCGTTTTCCATTGCAGACAGTACCCAGAGATACGTAGCTTGTCGTATGCGACACACACACCAGCGATCCACACAGCTTTCTCTTTTTTAAGTTAAAGCATTTCAACATTCCTCAGAATGTAAAGACAGATAAGCGGTATGAAAACCTTCCAGCTGTGTTTTCCTCTGCCGTTGTTGCTGCAGCGGTCTGTGTGACGGCGGGAGCAGAGGGCTCTGTGAGCGGGCGGCTGGCCGGCCTCACACGCTCCTCCCGTGGGTTGGCACAGGCTTCCCCCACAGCCACTTGCGGAGCTTCTCAACTCCGAAAATATTCAAGCACATTTTTGTTCCGCCATCACTTCTCGTAAAACTGTACACAGCTGATATCTCACCTCAAAACTTCTCAGAAGTGGCTTGGTTTTTGAGGGCGTGCCCGACCCCGCTAGCCGCTTGACAAGTTTGTTGTTTGACAAGCTGTTTTCAGGCAGTTCAGAGCAGTGTTTTCTGTGGGAGATGGGAACTCCCTTTGGGCTGGACTTTGGGCTTTTTCACTTTGCAAACCTGTTACATGCACAAAAAAGATATAGACAAAAAGCATAATCCCACCTCTTTAAGAACAGCAACACTAGACATCTACAGCCTCATTGGTGGCTCTGTGAGTCCGTAACGTTCATTACACACCAAAACACAAGATTGGTGGAAGGTCATACTTGTGGGAATAATAATGTAAAGTTAGTCATGAAGGTGGCACCAGAGGAAAGGCCATGTTGTTCCTTAAATAAAGAGTCTTTGTACAGATTCTCTGTACAGTAGCCTGTAGCGAAGCAAACGGCAGATCTCTCCAGGTACACGGGGGCTTTTGATTTTTCATTGCTAAATCATGCAATTCTATCAGCATGTGACTGTTGTTGTAGTATTTATATGTATGTTTGAAAAAACAAACATAAATTAGGACTTTAAATTCTGCAAACAAAAGCAACAGCTGCAGCAGCAGAGCTATGATGAGAATCTTAGAGAAGTGGTGTTTCAGCGCAGGTCCTCTGAGATTCATCCAACCTTGTAAAAGGACATGTTACAGTGGGTTGCCAGTTGTTGAAAAGTTTATTTTTTCCACATCCTAACCAGACCCTGTCCTTTAATATTGAATGAGGGGTTTGATTTCAGATATCCCCTACTTTGAGATTCAGATGTCCCTGTAGAAACACGCCAGCACATCTTCTGATGGGATCAGACTAATTGAAATTTGTTTGCTAATCCTAATAAATAAATACATACATACGTGTTTCTTTAGGAGTTTCTCATTTGGTGAGTCTTCTTTATCCAGAACAATACAGCAGGAGAAAATAAACAGATATGAGCAACAGACTGTACTGTAGCTCTGCTTTAGTATTTTTTTTAGTTTTTATCTCATCATCTTCTCTTACTTTTCTTCCTTCAAATCCATCATTTGTATTGTTTTTGTTTCCTGGGAATAAAACATAACACTACAGCATCAGCGTGTGCATACATACATACACAGACACATAATATGCAATATATGCTGCACACAGATGTAACTGGACCTTAAGGAATATACAGGAAGTCAAATGAGTCCCTGGAAACACACTCAAAATCGAGTTTAATAACCCAGAACCTGGAAGAAGACAGTATGTATAACAATATAAACACTATTTCCATGTAACGTAAAGACACACCTACTATGAAGTACTAGATGTAAAAAAAAAATAATGTACCGTGCCAAGAAAAAGAAAGTAAACCCTTTGGATTATTCAACCATAAAATGTGGTCTAATCAAAGTCGATATAATAGACAAATACACTCTGTAAACAAACAAATGTTTTACGAATAGGCATATTTACTAAATAATCCCTATTATAGAACCAACTTGGAAATAGTATATGAACCCTTTCACTAATGACCTCTAAATACACCAACATATGCAATTGTTTTTTGTCACTACATCAGTCTAAATGTTATGACTAAATTATGCAATAAAGCAGGGAAATCCAAGGGGTTCAATGGCTATTTCTTGGCACTGTACATCAAAATCCACACATCTATTTATAAATAAAAGAGATCAGTAAATCAGCTTTATGAAAAACAGATAAATGCAGTGTCACTGTTTGATTGAATATAACATTTAGTGCTGAACTTATTAGCCTCAATCACTGGGTTTTGAGCTGTAAAGTAAGTTGAAGAAATATCATTAGATAAATTGATAATGGCACTTGTGTGCCATTTGAGCAGCATTTTGGGCAATTTGGGACGTTTTTAAATATGATGATAACTTAATTTCCCTGCGACCCTGTACGCAGGATAAGCGGGCGATGATGGATGGAGGAATAACTTAATTTGATCTGATTTAAAAGTTTGGATGTTAACATGATTAGTTTGGTCACATATAACTGATGTTAGGGACGTCATGAAGCAGTTTCTGTAGATGTCAGATATAAAAGATAGCTAAACTCTGCCGTGCTATTATTCACACAATTTCAAACTATTGCTCAAAATAGCTCTTTATTCCCATGAACACCCACATGGTCTGAATGGAGAGTCATAGCTGCAGGGACGCAACGTTTTTCACATTGACGAGGCAAATGCTGTCGTCAGCTCTGACAACAGCTTTCAGTTCACATCTGGACCTCAAGATTATGAAAATTCAATCAACAAATCATCTTATTGTACTGGCTTCATTCATCATTCAAATTCCAGATATAGATTTCAGTGGACAGATCTTTCTCAGTCAGTACTGACCACAGCTGATTTTATTCTCTTTTGACACCAACTCAGTAATCTTAGCAGTTCCTCAACTGACACTTGCATTATTTATTTTCTACACACATCAGCTCAGAAAGAAAGAATAAAAAAGATTTTTTTCTTCTTTTCACTCTGTCCTCCTGTTCAGGGTTTAAAAATCCATGCTGTATGTGTCACATGTTGCAACATAACACCTCCTTTCACGCATCCTATTTTAAACCTCATTTTACACTTTACATCCACTGACTGAGGTGTCTTTTGACTTTATTTAAATGTTCATTCACAGCAGTTACGACTGTATTTCTGCCAGGATCAACACACAAAGAGCCTGAACTAAATGGGGTTCTATGCAGTGCACAGTGTGAGTACTTATGATTGTGTGTGTGTGCATGTGTGTGTGTATGCAGCAAGTCTACGCTTGTTTGTCCTGCAGGGAGTGAGATTTTGCTTCAATGACTCAGAGTACATTATGTCTGCATGTGTGTGCATTTATATGAATGCACGTGTTTGGAATAGTTCATGTATTTTGTGTTGCACTCTCATGTTTTTGGTCGCACTACCCAAACAAATGTCACTTTCTTAATTAAAACTGTAAGAGTAGCTATACATGCAGCCTTGTATCCTAAATAATACGTTCATATTGGATGTAATTCCTGATTTTTGTCCAGTGCTAATGTTCACCAATGCAGGAAGTAGTGTGTCATTTATGCTGCTAAGTGAATGTGTGGAGGTCTGTATACTGTGAAGCATTTCTGACTCATTGTCTTAGTTGCCAAACATGAACTGTACTTTAACCTTTGCCATAACCACAACCTTGCCCTCACTTTAACATGCTAAACTGTCATTACAATGTCATGCCATGTAGAAGAACAATAATTAAAAAACATCACACAACACAAATGTGGACACAAAAGTGATATGAACTTTGCGGAATTGTCTAATATCAACATTATTATCTGGCAGTAAGGTTAATATAGTTCATACACAGGGTGATGTCTGAACGTCAAGCATTTTGCCTACATTAAAGCAACAAGATAGGTCCATAAACACGAGGCTACAGAGCGTCCAAAAGGCAATTTCCCTGTCTCTTGTGACTTTAGTTTGCGCCACAATTATTAACTGTGGCTGCCCATCTATATTCCAGTTTCAGTCTCAACTGATGCTCTTTACCAAATATAAGGTTTTTCAGCATTTTGGTCAACAAACCTGCAGGAAAAACCTTCCTCCATCATGAGCTATGGAACAACACAAAATAATAAACATCAGATTATTAATTTCATGCAGCACAATCAGGATCTCCACTTCGCCCTCTTCACTCTGCTTCGAGGATGCTGTGTGTACATGTTTGTGTTTACATGTCCTTCTGCCTTATTGAATTAAAATACATTTGAGTTTTGCATAATTGTATGTTAATGTAGGCATTTGTTTTGAATATGTTTAGCAGTTACTTTCGTGTCATAAGCACAAAAGTGTCAAAGCATCAGTACATTAATGCATTATGTGCATGTCTTTTTGTCTGTGCCATAATAATCATTGTAATGACTTTTACAGCTCCTGACATATAGAGGAAAAATCGCCCTTTGTGTGTGTTCTCCCTACAACAGAGATGATTTCATTGCCCACTATAAGCATAATAAAATGTCAGCTTATCCATAAATCCTGCTTGGGCTGCCTGTGTGTCTGCTGAGATAGGAACACAGCTCACATCGGCAAAATATGAAGTAAACAAAGTGGAGAGGCTTCGGTTCGGATAACTGTGCCATTGTGTTGTGCTTTGTCTGTAGTATTAGTAATATTAATTGTGGTAAATGGAAAGCTGACGAACATGAAGGGGGATCATAAACGTAAACAAATGTTAATCACAACATTTTCTTGTTTTATCGTGTTTAGTGTGACATATTGAAGATTGTGTATGTTGGATTCCTCAGAAAGCCCAGTCAAAGATTAGCATATAGGAATTATTGTCTTCTCTTGCCTGGTTTGACAATGGCGTCACAATCGGTGACACTTCAGATGCCGTGGTTGTTAACATTAGGACTGCTGACTTGCCACGCCTTGAAACACCCGGATCTCTAAACATAAAACATGGAACATTGCACGGAGCTGGAAAATAGACTTTGGCCAATAGATTTTAGAAGAGCAACCTGCAGTCTGTACCCTACAAGGATACTGCAGGTTCAAGGGAGTTTGTCCATCCAGCCTTTGAGGACTTGAACAAAGCTTATGATTTGGGGGGGTAGTTCAAGAGTATGGATTGCCATCACTGTTACAAGACATTGGGCCCTTTACTGATTGAGACCTGTATCCACTTTCTCTGCAGGAAGTCAAGTGCATTTTCAGGGGGTTTTGGACCTGGATCAGTTTGTGATTTTCCCACACAGAATGTCAATAGGTGCAGCTGGGATCCGAGTGTGTTTGGTATGGTGACCCTGAGACTGCATCTCTGCTTTTTGCAGATCATTTAGTTCTGCAACAATGCAAACAGAGGCTGGAGTTGAGATCAGCATTTCATCACGATGCCTCCAGGAAGTCTCCCTGTGAAAGTATTCTGGGCGCCGTCCAAATGGGAGAACACCCGAGGTGTGAGGGCAAGTGTAGAGGATTTATTTACCACTAAGCTACTAACAGGCCACAACATACGATAATACTGCACTGTATTATGATATGGGTGGGTTTGTCCAATCAGTGGAAAGGATTTATTTTGATGTTTGAATGAAAGAGAGCACTTTCTTTCATTTATTGTGGAGCCTACTTGAAGGGACATCTTGTCTCAGCTCATTCTTCTGGAGCCTCGTCAGATCACAATGAGAAAATTGGGTGTAATCCTTCCCACAATTGCCCAAAATCTGCCATCTGTCTTGCTCGCTTCCTAAACTACGTGCATTCAGATTTTCTTGCTCTCACTAATCCTGACTCTAAAATTAGGCTGCTGTGAAGAAACTGGAATGCACACATCCTTTCCGTCCTTCTGTTAAAAAAAAAATATATAATCACTGTAACTTGCCTATCCTCTCCATTTTCTCTTTGAATCACCCCCCCCCCCCACTCAATCGTCTACTCTTCTCAGCAATTCAGACAAATGTTAATGCCCTTTCCTCCTCTGTTTCCTCCAAATATTCCTTTACTTTCTTTTCCTTCTCTTCCATTTTCCTCTTCTTCCCTTATTCAGTTATCCCCCTCTTTTATTCCTTCCGCTCCTTTACTCGTCCCTTCTCCTAGTTTTTCTCCCTCTTCAAATATTGTTTACACAATTTCTCTATATGCTTATCTATTAGGTTTTGTGTGGTGTTGTGGGGGAGATCTGTGTTTCATGTCAGACTTTAGCGTGCTAAGGTGAATGGCATTCTGGGATTTACGACATATTATTCAAGTTACTGCTTCAGAACATACATTAGAGAAAGGGAGGAATAACAGGTACCCCGTGGAAAGTTATTTATTTCAACTTCATGAAATATTAAAAGCATCGTATACAGGTTATTCACCCCATGTGGAGCAATTTCTAAAAGGTACATCTCAGACATGGAGCGGAAGAAACAACAACAAGATGCGCTCAAATTGACCTATGCTTTCATAAAATATTTACAAAACTTAAGAAAAACAAATTTAAGTCTTCAGCCATGTTCGCAGTTGTACGGCCAGAGTGATGCTGTGAATATTTATTTAAAAAGTTCTATTTTCTCCATGCGATTGATCTGTGAAGAGGATGAGCGCCAGCTCTTCCAAAGGCAGAAGATCAGGAAGGCTCTTGGCCCAGACAGTGTGTCTCCATCCATCTGTGAAGACCAGCTGGCCCCCATCTTCACTCAGATCTTCATCAGATCACTGGAGCTGTGTGAAGTTCCCTTCTGCTTCAAACACTCCACAATAATCCCGGTCCCCAAAAAACCCTCCATCTCTGGACTAAATGACTACAGGCCTGTCGCCCTGACATCTGTAGTCATGAAGTCCTTTGAAAGACTGGTTTGGCCCACCTGAAGGACATTACGGGCCCCTTGCTGGACCCTCTGCAGTTTTCCTACAAGGCTAACAGGTCAGTGGATGGTGCAGTCAACTTGGGACTGCATCACATCCTGCAACACCTCGACTCTCCAGGGACATATGCAGGGATCCTGTTCTGGACTTCAGCTCGGCATTCAACACCATCATCCCAGACATCCTCAGCACCAAACTCACCCAGCTCACTGTGCCAGCCTCCACCTGTCCACAGACTTCCTGACTGACAGGAGTCAGCAGGTGAGGCTGGGGAACAAACGTTTCCATTTAAACAGTCAGATACCCCATCTGACCCACAAAAATACATTATTCACAGACACACTGTGGATATTTTGACTGTGTGTTGTTCAACAGTCCAATAGTTAAAATAAAGATTATTCAGAGTTCAGAGAGCAGCTTGTAGTTTTTAGGAGGCAATCTCAGAATGAGGGACTGACTGGACATGCAATTAGGGATGAACTTGTTACAAACTACTTTTGAATGGTTCGCCTCTGATGATTGTGTCTTTGTAATTAATGTACAGTAAAGAGTGACACTTGATTACTTTTGTTTGATATTGGCATTGGGGGATTATTTATTTTTCACTTTACTGTACTGAATGGTGTATGGGTAAGTGCAAAACAGAAATAAATGTGTCCATAGGCGGCAGCGCGGTGCAGTGGTTAGTAAGGTTGTGGGTTCAAACCCCAGTTGCCACCGGCCTTTCTGTGTGGAGTTTGCATGTTCTCCCCGTGTCCGCGTGGGTTCTCTCCGGGTGCTCCGGCTTCCTCCCACCGTCCAAAGACATGCAGGCTAGGTTAATTGGTGTTGCCGAAATTGTCCTTAGGTGTGGATGCGAGTATGAGTTGTTGTACTTCAGGAAGCTCAACCTTCCGAAGGACCTACTGATCCACTTCTACACAGCCATCAGCCAGTCTGTCCTCTGCATGTCCATCACTGTCTGGTTTGGATCTGCCACCAAAAAGGACAGGAGCAGACTACAACGGACAGTCAGGACTGCAGAAAAAAATGATCGGTGCCAACCTGCCCTCCATTCAGGACTTATACATTTCCCAGAGTCAGGAAATGGGCAGGAAACATCACTGCAGATCCATCTCACCCCGGACACAACCTGTTGCAGCTCCTCCCCTCTGGTAGGCGCTACAGAGCACTGTACGCCAAAACCAACAGACTCGGGAACATTTTCTTCCCACAAGCCATCACTCTGATGAACAGCTGACTCTGACTCACAGTGTCAGGAACAATTCCTGTGCAATAACCCGGTAACTCTGCCTCTAATCAGCCACCTGTTTACTGGTTACCACTTACTATTTATTCATCATTCTCTATTTCAGAGCTTGTTATATTTTCATACTGTATACGCTGTGTACCAATCCACCTACCTCAAGTAAATAACACCTGCACATAAGACTTATTTATTCCAGCATCGTTTGCACTATGCTTCATCTCACTGTCTACATGTAGGTGTACCTGGATATCACATCCACCTCCGACGTATACATATTAATGATAATAATAAAAAATATAATAATTTTACTTCTACATCCTTTGCACTCTGCTCACTGCACTATTGTCAATCTGTCTATATTGTTTTTGTTTAGTGTGTATGTGTGCTCTCTATTCTGTAGCCTGTGTCTGATTGTATTATTGTATCATAAAAGTAAGCAGATCGTGAACAATTTTCAGTCCTAAGCCAAATCCCTAGTATGTGTACACATACCTAGCAAATAAAGCCTATTTTGATTCTGATTCTAATTAGTGCGTTAGGCTGCTAACGTTTTATAATCAACACTATCATCATCTCTCCATCTCCTTCACATTCCATTCCTCCTTCATTCCTCTCTCTTCATTCCATAGCTGCCAGAAGCAGCTTTGTGTTTTTTATGTTTAATGCTCGCATGTTGAAGCAAGTGGCACCATGGGAGATAACAGGGCATTAGTCCCCGTCACGCACACATAGGGACTCAATGTGTCTTAAATGCTTCACCACATCTCATCTCTGAAATATGCATGTGTTTGTTTTACAGGTAAAGGAGTAGAGGATGGTAGGAGGATATCAGAGTAGACAGGGGATGTAAGAACGGAGTAGAAAGACGACAAGAAAAGCTGGGGTAATGCAAACAGAGGATAAATAAGGGAAGAAGTTGCACAATGAAATCAGATTGTTGTGATTATTACTGACTGACTCCTTTATTAAAAACAGCATGACATTGTTTGGTTGCACTGCAAACAGATACACCGCTGCTCTTCTATTAGTTACTGCTCAACGAGTGTTTGCTGTAGTATTATACTGCACTTGTTGTTACCACGGTAACCAGTAGTATATCCAAATCAACAATATCTGAAATCTCAGAGTTAACAACTTTAAGCCTTGTTAGGGGTTACCCTGACTCGAGAGTACTAGAGAGGACTAGGCCGCCGCTGTCATCTCTCCACTTCGAAATGACCTGCAAGAGGAGATTTGACAGGCTAGTTCTTCATATTTTTTAAAAGCTCCATTGGAAATGCATATTTTGAACTCACTTTTATTTATATTACCTACTTTAATAAAAATATTAAGATTTTCATGGTCAGCTTTGACCTATGATGTGTCTATTAAGGTGAAGCTAGTAGCCGGAGTGCAGATGGCAATAACATCAAGCTCACTAAAATAAAACTGGGTTTGTGCAATCTTAAAGCAACATTATGTAGAAATTGTATAGTAAAATAACAGCTTCATCATTTTAATGCTACACTGATTTGTAATCGGGTGAATGGCATCTCTGTCATTACCACTCCAGGCTCCCAGGCGCTATGTAACATTGGAATTCCAGGCAGGACATTTATCACCACAACAGCGTAATGTTTTACTGCATCAACACGACTCTTCAGCAAGCGAGCTATGAGAAGAAGCAAAAAGTATATCATGTACAATGTATATATTTGGAAGAAACTAGCTCAGTATACTATATGGATTATGGGGTGGTGATGGTGCAGTGCACATGCCTTTGGTGTGAGAGACCACGGGTTTAACTCCCCACTGTGACACAATGTGTCCCTGTGCAAGACACTCAACCCCTAGTTGCTCCAGAGCCTTCCTCTGACAAAATAAGACAATTGTATGCGCTTGCTTGATGCTTGCCTGTGTTAACAATGTTATCGACTTATCCAGGAGGTTTCACAGACAGAGGTTTAGCCACTAGTTATGAATCTCAAGCTGATGTTAGTAAACTTACTAGATAACACACATCGATCACTCTGTTTTTCTCTTCTTAGTTAGCACCGTCAGTGTCCTTTAGCACAGTTGTTTCATCATAAATAATGTGATCATAACAAATGCACATGTACAGCTGTCCTTTATTACACTTATTACATATGGTAGGGCCCCCCAAATCGCACAAATAAATCTTACATAAGTTGATTTAAGGAGAAGAAAGGGCAAGCTGAGCAGTGACAGTCGATGGCTGTGTATTGCTGCACAGCTCAGATGCTGTGTTTTTCTGCAGATCACTTTAATAGCACCAGATTATTTCACAGAGACAGCGCATGAAGATAAGTGACAAGTGTTGTTACAGAAAACTTGCCCATGAGGAGGAGGAGGGCAGGACTAACAATACACTTAGCTGTCTAAAGATCAAAAGTTGCATTTTGTAGCTGTGAAGTCTTACATCACTGACATTGTAAATAACCCAAAGAGGACAGAGGGAGGAATCAGCAGAGTGCAAGAAGAGATGAAAGAGTGATGAAGCTATTGCCAACTGCAGACGAGTAGCAGTGATGTGTGCAGCAGAGATCAGACTAAACAAAAGCGGAGCTCAGTTGAAGTCTTGACAGAACAAACGCACACATTTTGCAGCACTTGTCCTGTCCTATGTGATGTGCTGTTGAAGCAGTGGGACTTTGTGTTGTGGCTGAACACAGTGTTTGTTAAGCAGAGGCCTGTGAAGCTCTACCTGACCTGCTCTCAAATGTTCTGTTGTCAGCTGAGTCACTTCTTTACTGCTGAGCAAAGACTAGCAGAGGCAGCCAGAAGGGATTTAGTTCATACCTAGCCAACAACCCCCCCCCCACACACACACAGATAACAATGATTCACACATTTCTATGGCTGAGCCTTTCTCTAGTATAACACTAGATACAAAAATAGTTGGATGTTTAAATATACAGCATGTCTTCACCAGAAACCGTCTGTATAGGTTTGTTACACAGAACCTTATTACGACTCATATTTACCTTTACTGTTAGACCTCTAGTGGCCATATAACAGTAGCAAAGGAAGAAGTCAGGTGACACAAATTCTGTGTGAGGAGGTGTTTGAGGTGGATGGATGGGTCCAATAAACTGGTCATACGGTCTGGTCTACTACTGTCTGTTTTTGGAATGGTACTTTCCAGGCCATTGACAATCGACCTATTTTGTCACTTAGGTACGAAGTTAATATAGTATAGTCTTTTATATTACTTCTGTCATCACTTGTCAAGTTTCCAAATTGGCTACCAACGATTTAGATATTGACATGAACACTTTTAATAAGTTGTAAACCATACATATCGTTTTTGTCCCTCTGTCCTCCCGTTTAAATATTTTTCAATAACATTTCCCATATTTTTAACCTTTCTAAAAACAAATGTAAAAACCCACTGGGCATATTTGAAATTTTTGCCATATTCCCCTCCGATATAGCAGGTGGTAGTATGTAGAACATTGGCTGTAACATCTACAGATGTCACTAGGTGCGTTCAAGATGACAGCGGCTGACTTTTGCCGACTTGATAGTCTAACGTGAGCTGCAGGTGACTGCAGGGGTGGGGAATAAAAACGGCGCCGACAAGTTGGACACAATCTACCTGCTTGAGCTTACTGTGAGCTGAGATCAATGACTGACGTGATGCTGCGAGATCAGGCAAAAGTGTGGTTCCAACTTTGTGCAGCTGGAGTAACTAGTAAGTAACTAAGGCCACCAGACTCGGTGCCTGCAGCCTTGCTCCCGTGAGGTTTTAATGTCATGTAACATGGTGACGAAAAATTGGATACTATTTCTAACCAGCATGCCTTATTTAAAGTCCAGTATGCATCATGTTAAGTCAGCGCTGCACAGCACCACATGAAGTCAAACGCACCTACTAAACAGCACCTGGAGGAGGAGGAGGATGATGATTCAAGGATGGATGAATGTGAGAGGGACAGAGTACAATGCAAACATTGTGCAAATGTCACCAAACGGGAGTCATTTCTGTCATTCACCCTACCTCTCCTATCCATTTTCATAATCACTCTATTCCACAAATTGTCTCACTTAACCAGTAACTTCTCTCAAAATCAGAATGCCTGAACATTTCCCCTATTTTCTAGTCCCAATGTTCACAGGTAATGTGGCATAACCTGTG
This sequence comes from Micropterus salmoides, assembly GCF_014851395.1. Taxonomy (NCBI): domain Eukaryota; kingdom Metazoa; phylum Chordata; class Actinopteri; order Centrarchiformes; family Centrarchidae; genus Micropterus; species Micropterus salmoides. Next base: position 36,849,437 of record NW_024042261.1, read on the forward strand.
AGGTTTGTTTACATCCTCATATAAAGTACCACCCTGCATCTTTTTGGGCCCTCGTTACAGTCAAAATTTAGTGTTTTCATGAGTAGTCTTTCTCCAGGTAAGGTTCCCACTCCCTTGTCAGTGAAAACAAAGAATCCCAAGATGCTTCAGAAGGCAATGTTCTCAGCGAATGTTAACAATTGCAGATGAAACAAACATTGTTTGGGTAATCTGTAAATCAGTGTTTGAAATGGTGCATTTAGTAGCTCCTCTCTCATGTACAGAACTGTACTTCTATGTGTTCATTATTTTCTCAGCTGTGTGCTTTTTTGGGTGGGTCTGTTGGTGTGACATTCAGATTTAATCAGCAAGTCAACCAGATGGAAGGGCTGCTAGAATACAGTCTGTAAAAATTATACAAGCGGATGAATCAGGCAGAGTTTCTGAAAATCTTCAATAGATCATTCTGGTCCAATTTAACCCTGTGTATATTAGTTAAGAACACTCCTCTTTAAAGGCATCATTTACAACTGCATTTACAATGTAGACACACACATCTTGCCAATACTTGAAGCACATTGAAAGTAATGAAAAGGCATCCACATCGACAGAGATATGAAAGGGAATGTTTTATCTTGTGTTGAATCTGGAAAACACAAAAGGTGTAATATCTTCTGAAGGTTTTTTATTCACTTATGAAACTCAAAGCCAAGCCTCGGATTTAGGACATTTTTACAGAGCTCTCTGTCTGCTGTGTTCAGTAACTTCCGTCATTAAGCCTTGTGTGATGTTTGAAAATGGGTCTCACATACCCAATGTTTACCAAAAGAAAAATGAAGCAATTTATTGTTATTTCAACCTCAGACTCCTTGGCCATGGCTCATTTTCTGTGAAGAACATATAAAATAACACATTTTCAGTGACTTCACACTGTACAGCCCCCTACACATTTATGTTACACATGTGGTGAGCAGGTGCTGTGTCCCTTTACTCTGTCCTCCTACACATTCTCACCTCAGGGCATCAAATACAGACCCTTTGGGAAAACCTGACAAAGTGTTGGTATTTGACCCATAAGGTACCCTTCAGCATTCGTATGAAACACCTTTAGGTTTAGGGAAAAGATCATGGGACAGCAGACCTGTCTGTTCCAAGTCTTTTGGCTAATTCTGGCACACATACATATATTTATGTATTATTAGTGTGCATTGTCCCTGTGAAATAAACCTGAAATAAATAAATGGTTTATGTTAGGTTTAGGAAAACATCGTGTTTTCTGTGCACGCAAGTTATTTTTTTTCTCCTGTTCCTACTATTCACCATAGACTGTATAAAAAAATAACATACCGTTGTTACATTTCAAGCACCGAAATCTGTCTGCTCCCATATTCCTGCACATTTTTCCCCACTGTTTTTCAGGAACTGTTCTATATTTTCTCACACTATGCCCCACACCCACTTGCAAATTGGGGGCAGAACACAACAAATAAATAGCTTTCCCTGTGTGCATCGCAGTCATTCCAGAAAGGATCTGTGATCACAGTGCCTTAGAGATGACTTTCGAAGAAAGAGAAGCTTGGGAAGATAATGAAGAGAGATTTCTTATTTGAAGATCAAATTTCTGGCAATTTAGAATCTGACAGTGAGGTTAAAAAAAAAAATGGAGGATAAAATTGACTTTGAACCAGCTCCAAAACGATTTCATCAGCAGCCAGCCACGGAATCAGCCCATCACCAGCCCACTGTAGGACCAGTCAGTGAGCAGACAGGCCATCAGCAAATGTCGCATCCTTGCTGGAGTTTTTAGATCGAAAATGGAACCCACAGAAACTGGCAGAGAACTTTTTCCGTGCCACACAGTCTCTGGAACACATTCACTTTATTTCTAAGATTTTCCTCTTTGATAACCGAGATGACTCAGCGCCAAAGAGTCAAGCTAGCTGCCATCAGAAGTGGGACAACTGGATGGGCCGTCTCCCCCTGTTTTACAACCCTGGCCCCACAACATCACATGCGATAACTTTTCTTACGTTACACAAGCCCGAAACCGGAGCTCCTTAAGAGGAAGACAAATAGGTTCAATGGGGCTGGTGTTTTTTAGATTGACAAAAGGTGTTCAATTTCTTAACATTGTTTCATTTAGATTTGTTCAAAATAAACATGTTCTTCCACCCATATGTTGATACTGATTTTTCCTTTTACATTTTATCACAAAAAAGTGTATTTTATTCAGAAATATGATCTAACAGAGGTCAATGGTAAATATTAACCATATGTGCTGTCTTTATTGCTTGCTATGGGGAGAAAGTACATCAATTGTTATGGCTGTATTAATTTAAAAACCCTATAATGCAGTGGATCCAGACCAGACCAGACTGGCAGAGCATAAACATGAACACCACACAAGGGTTAAATAAAGCGATTGGACTGAAGTTTGTAAAACTGACAGCGGTGCATAAAGTGAATCGGGGGCAGCTGATAAGCCAATGCTGGCACACATGATAAAGAAACAGAAAGTAATATTCACTGCAGCATGAAGTCTTGTTGAACTACTATTGAAACATCCTGTTGGTGACTGACCTTTTCAACATTTAGCAGACAAAACTTATTAATTGCCAGAAACCCGAATGGTACAGCAAGCTCTTCGGTACTGGCTGTGGCAAACTGAGCATTAGAAAGGACTTATTTTAACTTTTCGAATAGCAGCTCAATTGCTTCAGACACTACAGTCTCCCTAGTCAGCCTGTTGTCATGCTCAGGCGTCACATATACACGCTTTGGAAAAGCCGTGTCTATTGTACGCAAAACGGCGATTTTGCGTGTGTATGAGACGCATCCAGGCCACATGTGTATGTGACGTCGCTAGCGAGCTAGCTAGCGAGCGATGTTTTTGTTTAAGGAGTTGACATCCCCCCCGAGGCAACTTCCCTAACCTCAACCATGGCATTAGATAGTGCCTAAACCTAAGTCAGTAAATATGTCTCACGGCCGATGTGCTAGCAGGTAGGGTTAGCCTCCTTTGTGTTGCAACGCTATTGAAAACTGCAGCATATCATATACACGCAAAATCGCCATTTTGCGTACAATAGACACGACTTTTCCAAAGCGTGTATATGTGATGCATGAGATGCAATCGGTTTGCTCTAGTCTAGTTTCAGTGGATGGATTTGCAGATTTAAGTCATTAATATACTTAACATAATTCCTGAAGCTTTGTTTCTAACTAAATGGTTTAATGTTGTTTTGTGTAATTATTTTGGTGTATGTTCCCTCTCCCAATGGACCACACCACATTTTGCCTGGAATTGTACCTTAGTTATGTGGCCCTTAACTGATTAAGGCTGTCACTTGTCTAAATGTTCCAAACTTTGTTTTGAGCTAAAGATTCTTCTGTTTGAGCTCAGAGTTTAGCTTAGTGCTTTCCATTCCTGTGCTGTCAAATAGTTGGCAAAGTTATGTCAAAACCCAAACACTGCAGCAGCTGATTTCACTAATTATCTTCAATCGAAAAGGGAGATTTCTAATTAGTGGACTCAGCTGCTGAAATGCTTGGTTGGAACAAAAACACCCAGGCTGTTCATGGCAGAAGACCGGACACTGCTGGAAACGTGGATCTGTTTTGACAGGTCCTTTTTGCTCGAGATTCAGAATAGATTTCACAAACTTTAACATTTCAAACTCAAAAACTCTGAGCCCTGATAATATTGTACCATCATCTCAAAATGACCATAAATTCAAAGAAGATGCATAAATATATTATTTATGCCCTCAAAATAAGGATAATTAAGTGTTTCTTCTTCCTCTTAAAACAAAAACAAACGCACAAGCATGTACACACACACACACACACACACACACACCTCCAGCCTTATTTTTTCACAGTTACTGGTGGCACATCTCACTGTTAAGAGCGCGTTGACTTTGGGAGGCGTCGGCAGCCGGTAAGCTTCTGCTGGTAGGAGGGTTTTGTCAACGAGGATGGGGGAAGCACCTTTTCAATGCAGAAACAAATAAAAAATAAAATAAGCTCGTCTTTGAAGCGGCACTCTTCAGTCAACTCTGAAAGATTAATCTCATTTCCACACTTGAGTGTGTATGAGGCTAACTTGTCTGTATTGTTTCCTGTTGTTCTGCCTCTTCAGGAGTCATCTGGAGTGAGCTTTGTGACGAGGCAAAAGGGAAAGGTGTGTGTGGGACCAAAAAAACTAAACTGGCGGAGTTTACGTCTGCAGTAACTTTTCTAATAACAAATAAAGATGTTTTTTCATATTCCCTTTTAGGACGTACACGTATGTGATTTGGAGAGTCTACAAGGACCTCCATGACATGCAAGGTGAGGGTCCTGTAACTGAGGGGTCACATCTTACACCAACATAATGTATTCTAGCTGTGGTGTGTGGTCAGAAACACTTCACATTTAGATTGGAGGAGACGCATGGATTCTGAATAGATTTCTTCACTACAGAAAATAATTGAACCATGTTCTTTTGTGAGAAGGATGTATGAAGAGGAGATGACAGAGGGGAAAAAGAAAAGAGAAATACATTTACTCATGTGGTAGACACTTTTATCCAAAGTGACTTACATTTGAGGAACAACATACAAGCATCAGTAATAACAATAATAAATACTAATAAGAGCTATTAGCACATTCAGCATCAATGGGATAACGGGAACACCAAAGGAATCAATGCTACAGTGCGTTCAGTTTGTATGTGTGTATGTAACAGATGCTCTTGTGCTATTGTTTACCGAGTAAAGCCAGTTGGAATGGTACAAGAATATGTTAGTTTCTATGAAAACTTTGCCTTTACATCCTGGATGGGGGTAAATTAAGACAGCTAGGTCTACAAGTTAGTAAATTCAACAATCCTTACCCTGAACAAAATTATAAATGCTACACTTTTTGCCCCCATTCACCATGAGCTGAACTCAAAGATCTAAGACTTTCTCTATGTACATAAAAGGCCTATTTCTCTCAAATATTGTTGACAAATCTGTCAAAATCTGTTAGTGAGCACTTCTCCTTTGCCAAGGTATTCCATCCATCTCACAGGTGTGGCATATCAAGATGCTGATCAGACAGCATGGGGATTGCACAGGTGTGCCTCAGGCTGGCCATAATAAAAGGCCACTCGAAAATGTGTATACATTCAGTATACATTTAAATGCACACCTGTGGCGTAATATATGCCACAGGTATCAGTGGCTTCCCAATCTGCTTGCTATGCTTGCAGCTGGTTTGAACATTCAACTTTCAGTGTTTGGGCTGGTATGTTTTGTTATATCAGCCCTAACGTCTAACGACTGTGTCTCTGCTGCTTGGACATCAGAGAGTGTATGGAAGGACTCTTTGATAGCTGTTTACTACCAGGGGCCCTGGTAATCCCAAGAAGAGACCAAGGAGAAGGGGCGGCAGAGCTGGCGCTCAGGTCAAGATGTGGCGACCTTCCAGGATGGGGGTGCTCTGGCCTCATTGCGGAGAACGAACACGGTGGTTGAGGCCGGTTTCCCTCCTGGATGTGGGTGGAAATGCTCCCCAGCTGCAGCACCCCTGGATGTCTCTACCAGTTGGAGGAGAACCTCTTCTGTCCCGCTCGCCGCAGCTGGAGATCACGTGACCGTGTCACTTGTTTACGGTCAGTCCCGTCAGCTGTTGTAGATGCCGGCCTTCCGTCATCGTTCCAGTTTGCCTTGCACAATGCTCGTTCCATCTCTAACGAAACTTTTATTCTTAATCAGCTTTTCACCAGTGAGAATATGAATTTTATGTTCCTAACTGAAACGTGGCAAAGAGAAAATGAGTTTGTTCACTTTAATGAGCTCTGTCCTGTCGGCCGCTCTGTTACCGGGACACCCCGCATGGCACGCCGTGGTGGTGGGCTTGCTGTTGTGCATCGTGACAGATTCTTATGTAGAGCTATAAACTCTGAAAGTTTTTCCTCTTTTGAATCACAGATGCTCAAAGTAGGTGTTTTTAACACATTTTACTGTGTGTTAATTTACAGTCCTCCAGGCCCGGCTGGCGTCTTTCTTACTGATTTTACTGACTTTATCATCCATCATCAAACTAGAGAAGGTCCTAATTACTGGGGATTTTAACCTGCATATTGATGATATCGCATGCAACACAGCTGCGGATCTCCTATCTGTCACTGACTCTTTTACTCAGCATGTTACTGGACCCACACACATTAAGGGTCACACCCTGGACCTTGTCTTCTCACTTGGTCTTGATATAGTAAAAGCTCGTGTAGAAGATGTTCACGTGAGTGATCATAGCTGTGTGTTCTTTGACATTAATTTTCCTCTGGACCCTCAGCCCCTGAGAATTAGGGCCCAAAGGCGGATTATTAATCATGATGCTGTTGAGAGGTTCTCTGCCTTGTTTGACCCATGTTCACTGATGGGATGCAGTGATGCAGATGTTTTTATCCAGTCTTTTAATAATCAGTGTTTAGCTATTTTAGATAAAGTGGCACCGGTGAAAAAAAACATTGTCTCCCATAAAAAACCTTGTCCTTGGGTTGATGAAAGAATCCAGTTTTAGGAGAAATTGTAGAAAAGTTGAACGGCTATGGAAATCTTCTAAACTCGAGGTTCATAGGCTTCATCTGATAGAACTAAGGGTTACCTTAAACGAGATGCTGAGAAATGCGAGAACATGCTTCTTTTCTCAGCTTATATCCTCAAATAAGCACAATCCTAAAATCTTGTTTGACACTATAAATGCAGTCGTTTCTCCTTCTGCTCCGCAAGCAACTGCTGTCTTTTAAATCGGACTGTAATGAATTCCTTCACTTCTTTGTAAGATCAGAGATGTTAGGACAAACATCTCACCATCACTTACTCAGAACTCTGCATGTGACCTGTCTCGTGCTCATTCTTGGTCATATTTTAAACCTGTGGCATTACAGGACATCACCTCTCTGCTACATACATTGAAACCCTCATCTTGTCCTATGGATGTTCTCCTTCTGTGCTATTTGTATCTATTATTATTATTATTATTATTATTATTTATTGGCCCCTGTATTGTGGAGATGATTAATACTTCACTTTTAACTGTTGTTCCTAGTTTTTTAAAAACATGTTATTGTTAAGCCTGTACTTAAAAATCCCAGTTTGTATCCATTACAACCCAGGAGCTACAGGCCAATATCCAAACTTCCATTCATGTCAAAGATTCTAGAAAAAGTTGTAGCAGAACAACTCACCCTTTTCTTAGAGAACCACGAGCTGTTTGACAAATTCCAGTCTGGTTTCGGTAAAAAGCATTCCACAGAAACTGCATTACTGAAAGTTTCTAGTGATATTCTGATGTCAGCTGACTCTAAGGAATACACAGTTTTGGTTCTCTTGGACCTTTCATCTGCTTTCGATACTGTTGATCATAATATTATGATAAATAGACTCCATGATCTGGTTGGGATGTCTGGATCAGTGTTAAAATGGTTCCCATCCTACCTTTCTGGTAGAAGTTTTAGTGTTTATGTAAATCAGATCATGTCTGAAACTGCAGGGTTGTCGTGTGGGGTCCCTCAGGGTTATGTCTTGGGACCCATCTTGTTCCTTTTGTGTATATATATCCTCTAGGACAGATAATTAGTCAGTTCAGTGACATCTTACCATCTGTATGTGGATGATATTCAACTGTACTGCTCATTCAAGGGAACTAAGTTCCATAAATTGTCTTTTTTAACTAACTGCATGACCCATATTAAACAGTGGTTATGTGACAACTTCCTGCTTCTGAACTCAGAAACACTGATTATCGCCCCTGAAAGTAGAATCCCTCTGATTAAACAGCATATTGGTGACGATGTCCTTAGAGTACCACTCTAAACAACTAGTCAGAAACTGTTTCTTCCAACCAAGGAATATATCCAAATTAAGAACACTGCTGTCAAAGAGTGAGTTAGAGATGATCATTCATGCTTTTATTTCCTCTCTTTTAGATTATTGTAACAGTCTTTTTACTTGTTTGAGCAAGAAGGAGCTTTAACGTCTCCAGGCTGTTCATAACTCTGCTGTAAGGCTTTTAACTCCCATTAACAAAAGAACACACTTCACTGGTTACCAGTCCAGTATAGAATTCAGTTTAAAATCCTGGTCCTTACTTTTAGAGCCCTGCGTTGATACAGCTTCATACTCCGACTCGTAGTTTGAGGTCATCAGGTCAGAGGCTGTTAGTGGTTCTCCACACTCATTTTAAAACCAGAGGGGATCGTTCGTTCCAAGCAGTGGCACCTTGGCTGTGGAATGCTTTGCCTTCCTTTCTACGCTGTGTGAATTCTGTTGATTCTTTTAAAAAGCAACTGAAGATGCTGCTATTCAAGCAGGCTTTGAGTTAGACACAGGGTTTGTTTATTGTGAAGCACTTTGTGATTTTTATCTGTGAAAAGGTGCTATACAAAATCTTTACTTACATAGATTAGTGTAGAATATTTTAACATTTAATGTCTAATCATAATTTGTAATGCATCAGTATGTATCTCTGTGAAATTAGATGCTGAAAACTCTGAAACTTAACTTAATGTAGTAGTGGTTGTTGCAGCCCTGAAGTTATTTACTGCAAAACAATCCGTTATTCATGAGGATGCTTGACTGTTGCACCTATCAAAGTAAAAACACATCACTGAGTAAATGATGATAGTATGAAAATAAAGGCCAAGTGCCTCTTGTCTCTCTTCTTGCTTCAAACTGACAACTTGCAGCAACAAAGCCTACTTTACACTAACTACAAACAAGAGTTAATGAACACAGGCCAAATAAGCGTTTCTTTTTATTTATATAATATATATATATATATATATATAATCAAGCTAATGGACAAACTATCATCAGGCAACAGTGGAGAACTCTGACAATACACTAAATGCAGGACATGTAGATCAGAAGAAACAGTGAGAAACGGAAGGACTGACTGTTTAAACATCTGCACAGTGAGGTATGAAAGTATCACATTTGCATTAAAAAAAAATCTGCTTAACAGGTAAAATACTCATACATGTATAATACTTGTGAGAACCCTTACTGACATAATTAATTCCTTAAACTCTAACCCTAAACCAATCAATCCTTGAACAGCCGTTTAAAGAACTGAGGACCACTCTAAAATTTCTACATCTGTTCAAAACAGTATTATTAATTGGGGCCAGGCGTCAATCAGGATACACTCCTGCATTTATCTGATGGGAGGTGTGTGTGTGTGTGTGTGTGTGTGTGTGTGTGTGTGTGTGTGTGTGTGTGTGTGTGTGTGTGTGTGTGTGTGTGTGTGTGTGTGTGTGTTCGTTCATGTTCCCCAACACATTTAAGCTTTAAGACTTGGTGTTTGGTTAAAGAGATAGGCTAAGGGTTAGGCATCTAACAGTAATGGGCAACATCATGGAAAACCTCCTGTGGTTGAACTGAAGTCGATGCAAAAATTAAGTGTGTGTCTGCATGAGTGTGCGTTTAATTGACACTGACTGTACAACATGGTGTATTTGCAACAATCGTTTCAAGCATAGACAAAGGAACAAGAGATTTGGGCCAAAACGGCAGAAGAGGTTCAGTTTGATGGTTTTAATAATAAATCAAGTGGAACCCCGGCTTACAACAAAAGGTGAGGCAGGCAAGGGTTAAAACAGGCAAGCAGTCCAAATATGCAAACAAATCCAGGAGGTAAAGGCAAGAATCCAAAAATCAAAGAAATCCAGAGCCAGGCAAAAGGGTAAAAAACACTGGAAACTCCAGGCGAGGGCTGGGATCCTTGGTGAATAGACAACAATGAAATGGCAACAGACAAGAGGCGCACGTGCGCGTGCAAACACACACACGGCGGGAGGATAACTAGACACAGGTGAAACTAATTGTCACGAGTCCCTCTCCTTCACGTCTGCTGCTGCTGCCGCCGCCTCGCTCACACCTGAACCTCATCCTCATTAGCACACACACCTTACCTGTTTCTGTATCAGAAACATCAGTCCCCGCCGAATCGTTGTGAAGAAACGAGTATGTCGTGTCACGCAGCAGCCAGTCCTGATAATCTGTGCTTGCTTTCTGATCAATTGTTTGCTAAATTTAACCTGTGTTCTCCTCTGCCTCAGATTGCTACCTTCGAGCCTCAGTTAAAGGGATACTGTGATTCTAATCCAATACACTTTGTTAAAGGTTCAGTGTGTAAGTTCTAGTGACATCTAGTGGTGAGGGTTGAGAATTGCACCCCCCCTCCCCTAGCGTAGCGAGCAGTATAGCTCCAGTGCCTGAGACAGGACAAGGATGTCATCCATGAGATAAGTGTGCCATTCAAGAAATTACCTTTCTTTAGATGTGTTAAACTCTACGAATTATTTAAAACCAAGTCTTTTTGAAAATTGTTATTTTCATAAACAAACAAACCAGCCTGGACTAACAGACCAAAGTAAATGAAGAAATTCTCAAACACTCACACAATCACATCTAGTGCATCAAGTATGACCACTGACAGATACCAGGACAATGTAAGCCTCAATGTTTTAATGGGCATTTAGCTTGTCAAATTATGGGTATAGGTAAAATAACAAGACACAGAAGGATACTTTCAAAACAAGAAATAACAAAACATAAGCCCAAACCAATGACAGTATGCCCTAGCATGGCTTTCTCTGCGTTAACATGGATAGGACATTAGACATTCACAACAACTCACAGATCAATGTGTTTATTAATTGTGTTGTTAATTAATTGTAATGTGTTTACAAATTTCAGTTATATGAAAACAAGGTGGAACCTCCGCAGTGTGTAGAGAGGGGAAGAAAACCGCAGCAAATAATAAATGAAACAGCTGCAATGAAAAATTTAAAGCTAATTTCTCCATGGAAATGACACTAAATGCCTAATTAGTAAAATACTAAATGTTAATCATTATTGATCTGGAGACTATAGAGTTATGAGTCTCTCTCGCTCCAGTTCCTTCAGAAAAAAAGTATAATGATGTAGGTAATATCAGTTTCTTTTAAAGCAGAAGTTAACTTAAAATTGCAAGTGAATGTTACTATGATGTAATTACTGCTTTAATACTAGGCAAAATTATAAGGATAAAGCAGAAATCAAAGCATCATTCATTTTCAATGAATTAAATGAGAGGGTTATCAGAGACGTATAACCAACTCTGCAGTTCTACACAGCTGTTTTACCTTTAAAGCTAATAGTTGTGTCTGATAAACCCCGTGTGCTACCCTCCCAGTGCCAAGTTAGAGACTAGCTGGTAAAGAAAGTGGATCAATCTTCTTAAGAGCCAGATATCTAATATCACAGAGTACGGTCTAGACCTGCTCTTTTATGAAAAGCGCTGTGAGATAACTGTTGTTGTGATTTGGCGCTATATAAATAAAATTTTATTGAATCTCTTTGGTGGAGACCAAAACGGAGCTAAAACAACTCCAAAAGATTCTAATGTTGCCCTTTGTTTGCTGGATGTGTAAATAGTCAACTGTTTTGTCATATAGATGATATGTAAGACCTGAGTGTCTGCTTATTGATAAAGTGTTCCGCTCATTCTGAAAAATGTTATGTGGTAATGCTCATGTTGTTTTTACTTCTTTTAGAAACGCATCGAGGAACGGAAAGATATGCTGTTTCTCTTGCAGTCGGCTAAAAATGTGAAGTGTTTCCCCAAAACAGTACACACACAACATGTTACTCAAAGTTTGTTAACATCTATTCCACCTCTATCTTTAACACTTGTTCTTCTTTTCTGTCTTATAGCAACTGATGGCTATACCTGTATATTTTTAACTTAAATTGTGAGATCTTTTCTGGCCAGAGGATGCGGTAAATCTTCCTAAGGCAGCGACCTTCTTCATGTCACATGTCACTCGCCAGCATTCTGAACTATACAACAGCACGGGTTTTACATTGCATTACATTCCACTCTTAAACTCTTTGTAAATTGCTGTACCTCATCTAAAATTCTTCAAATGTAAAATGCAAATTATCTTCTTGAAGCTCATCCGACTAATGTGCTCACTGTAGTCTGTCTGGATACCAGCATCAGCCAAATCCTAAAATTTAAATGTTTAACAGCCATACAACCCTTTCCCTCTCCTGAGCAACACAGCACACAGTGTCTCATCTGTGCTCATTATAGCCACAGTGACTTATAAAATAAACATTAGGCACAGCAACAGCTACTTTAAGATTTATTGGCCTACATACTATGTGATGAATGAGCTTTTCTCCTAGGCATGAAAATTTTGTCCTTTTTAAAAGTTTTGGAAGAACACTATGGTGCGCACACACACACACACACTCTCTCTTCCTAACCCACTTGCTTACAACTCCTCCTCCTTATACCCGGTGACATTATTGAACTTATTTCCTACCCATTTACATTTTCTTATTACGTTATTCCTCAGGGCTAGGATATAGCTCACAAGTTCACAAATCCAAACAAGTGAGCCCTGTATTTGAAAGAATCAAGCCCACTCTCAAACTGTCGGTAAGGCTGATATCCTCAGTGAGCATGCTTGATTTTCAGCACTTTGCAGCGCAGTGTGGCGCTTCACACAAAACAGCCATCTTAAAGCCCTTCCCTTCTGAAACCCCACACATCAAACACTTTCAAATCTGGGAGATAAAGTGGTACCTTTGGAACATCGCTTTAAACACAGCGTGAGCCCGAACCCTCCACCTCTGCTTGTTCCAACAAAGCGGCTCGATTAATAATCAGACAAATCAGAATCAAATGATTGGGCAGATTGAGTGCTAATGAGGGCTGTCGATGATAATAAAAAGAAGATAGAGAGCTTCTAATGACGCTTCACCCCTAATGGCATTTTGCTGGGAATTGTCCTTATTCTGCGCCATTAAGGGGGGTCGTGGGGGTGAGGGCCATGATTCGAAGGGTCCTACATGAACATAGAACATGAATTATGTCAGGAAATTATTAGGGATCCTAATAATATTTTAGTCTCTTGGGATTTCATGAATAAATTATGGTGTGATTGTCCATTCCTTTATGTTGTTAAAATCATTCAGGTTGACTTCTACATCAAACCACTCAGTACAAACATTGAATGGCTCAATCCTAGTTGCCACACTGTAAATGCTCCGTACTTGTATAGCGCCTTTCTAGTCTTTTAGAACTGTAAGAACTAGCTGACAGTCTGTCTCTGTGTGTACATAGTGTCCCCCAGTCAATGTCTGAACAGCGTGTCAAAAATCAAGGTGCCAGAAAAGGGCTGAAAGGAAGAACAAAAAAGGGAAACAATAATATACTGGCTTAATGTTGAAGCCAGTCACAAGCTACAGTACAATGGTGGTTTCAGAATATTATCCACTTACAACATTCTTAGTCATTACATTTAGTTTAAATAGCCAAAATCAATACTTAAATCAATCAATTCTCCCCTGGATGAAAAATGCCAGGCTTTGGGTTAAAAAGTTAAACCTCTACTTCTGCCAGAACAGACATTGAAAATAAATAATTATTAGCACAATAATAATATTCAATGTTAACCCCAAATGAGATTTAAACTTGAACATTATAGACAATACAGAGAGAGACTGCTACAGTCCAGAGTGAACCTTCATGTTGCGTGCGATCTATCCAAGTGTGCGAACCATGCCCCAAAGATATCTGTGGAGAAAAGTAGTTTAATGAAAAATATGCCTCTTCCATAAAGTAACAAGAATGAATGGGGAAGAGGTTTTAAACAAGAACAACCAAATGGGGCTCACCAGCAGCAGGTAACTGTACAGTTGTATTTATTTAAACACCAGGGCTGCTTTAGGGTCTCATGCCTTCCAGAATGGGCGTCGCCACATCTGATTGGCCCAGAGGGAATCACCCAGCCGCACTCAATCCTTGCTGAGGTGCAACAGGTGCTCTGAATGATCCCTAATCATGAACCAGAGTAGTGGAGATTCGTCCAGATAAATGGGATATATAAATCAAAATAGCAGGAAATACATGCTCCTGCCAGAGCTCTAAGGTCAGCAGACCAGCTCCTTTTGAGTGTCCCTAAAAGCAGGCTCACCACCCGAGGGGACAGAGCCTTTTCAGTGGCAGGACCACGGCTGTGGAATAACCTACCCCTTCATGTTAGATCTGCACAATATGTAGATCAATTTAAAAGCAGGCCAAAAACACACCTGTTCTCTTTAGCTTTCAACACAGAATAAGCAGGTTACATTGGCTGTTTTTTTTTATTGTTATTAATTATTGTGGATCAAATGTGTTTTGCAGGTGTGTAGCCTATATGGATGATCCAAGCCCAATATTACATTCTTTCATAGGGTCCAAAATATCTGGCGGCAGCGCTGATAACAGCACAACTACAGAAAGAGCAGGGGCCCATTTCAGAAAGGAAGTTAAGTGAAAACTCTGAGTATGTAAACCCTGAAATGAGGGAAACTCTGGGTTTTCCATTTCAGAATGGGAGGTATGTTAAACCTGAGAAAGCAGAGTAAGTCAAGCCCATTTCTGAAAGAGAGGTAACTTATACTCAGAGTCAGTTACCATGGCAACTTACTCTGTGAACCTAACCTGGTTGGGAGCAGGTTTTATTCGGTAAACCCAGAGTTTCTTTTGGTCTCCTCCCCTTTTTTAAAGAGGAAGCGGTGTCCAAACATCTCATTGATTCTTTCGGTACATTCATTCATTGCGCACATTTCAGTCACGAAGAGAGTATCAAAGGGAATGAAATGGCATGTCATTCTACGGACGATCCTGTTGATGAAGAGGCTGTATTAATTCGTAGGGAGTTACATTTCCAGCAGCGCTTCAATGTGGCACACTCCAGGACGAGAGCCCGGGTGGAGATGACCATAGGCCTGTTGAAAGCACGATTGCAGTGCCTACGTTACCTCAGGGTAACCCCTGAAAGGGGTATAATAATATTGCCATAATCAGAGGGAAGCAACACCCTGCCCTACAATTACAAGACCCTGAGGAAGACCCCATCAACCCTGCAGATTTCCAGGATGGAAGGGTAGTCCGGGATATGATATGCCACAATGTCTAAGATTAATCATGATATCCACCACCACAAAAACAAAAATGAATAAACACAAAATCACAGCAATTTATATGGTGTTCTTCCTCCCCCCCCCCCCCAAAAGTTAGATTTTAATATAGTTTCAATACTTCCTGGAATTCACCTGTGACCAGACTCTCACCTCTAGCTTTTGTTTCAGAATCTCGATTTCCAGATCTGCCTTTTGGATCTGGCGGTCCAAGTATACAAGTTCTTTGCTGTTTTTTTCTTCTTATCTTTTTAATAAGAAGTCTATAACTCCTTAACTGGCAACTGAAATTTTTAATTAATAGTAGATTAGAGTTACATCATGTAGTTCTAAAATTCAGAAATTAAAGTGTGGCATTTACTGTAAATCACTGAACTGTGTTCATCTGTGCACCAGAAGTTGATGGGCCTTCCTCCTGCTGTCCACACTCTGGGGGGTAGAGATAATAATGACCATTTATAGATATAAACTCAGATTCTATAGGCTACTCCACATAAAAATGTGAATAAATGTGAATGTGTAGATTGTTTGATGTGTAGACACAAATGGTTTCTTCATCCCCATCATCCTGTGAAGATGAGCATTTCATAGAGTACACTTTATAGAACTATTTGTCATAATTTATGGTGTATTGAGAAGGCTACTTACAACTGCCTGGGGTTCTGTTGGGACAGGAGGCTCCAAGAGACAGATATTACCATCCCAATCTGTTGGGACCAACAAAAAACCCAACCCAAAGTAATATAAATGGAAATATCACAAATACTCTATATAAAAAATAACACATACTGTGGGTAGAGCTCTTACATTTTATGAAGGCACTTAAATCTTCTGGAGTGACTGGCTCTGAAGTCCCTCCAGGAACTCCCTCAGCCATTGTCCTTCCCGCATTAAGGCTCAGGGCCATCTCCTCTGCATTTGTCAGAGGTGGTGGTGCAGCCCCCCCCCTTTCTGTTGGCTGAGTAGTCAAATGAGAATGAACATTTAGACACACTAATATGTCAAATATTTGTAAAGCCAGGTACCCTACACCTGTGATATGCTCAAGGCTTACTGATTGAATTATTGAGTCCACGTTCTTTTAATGCCTGCAGGATTGCACCTATACATGAAAATTAAATTAATAGGTTTAATAAAATACTGTTCTTCCAGTTTCACGTCTGATATTATGACAGTTGAGTTAAAATAGTTCTTAATTACTAACTACAAATTACATCTTCATCAAGTCTAATTAGATTAATGTAATAATTACTATCTCTAGAAAGTATTGGTCTACTTACTAATTTTGTCTACTTATTAATTACTTTCTAAATCCCAAATCAACCTCAACCACTTGAATAAGGAGAGACAAGAAACTGCACTTCTAATGCTTTCAAATAAAAAATATACAATTGCATGAATTATTCTTGAATTGACCAAAGTGTGTAACTAGAAGGTTACATTAAAAATATACCTTTTAAAATTTGATGTGAAATCCACTATTGTTTTATACAGAATTGTTTTAATTAAATTACAGTATTTAGATTACTTAGTAATTAATTGCACCCAACGCTGTATAAAAGTAATTAAAATGTAAACTTACGCGTTGACTCGAGCAGCTATTTTTTCCCAAGCTAACTCTCTGTCCTTCGCCGCTGCAGCCGTGTTGCTTTAAAAAAAAATACGTGTTCAAATTCTGCATATGTTTGCATAAACACATCCAGTTCTGCTGGGGAGAAATATGCAGACCTCTTTTTGTCTGACGTTGTTGCCACGGTGACTCATATCTGCGCTCCATTGATAATGGCTTTTTAAGGGTAAGTCAACTCAGAGTTCAAGTTTTAACTCAGAGTTGATTGAACCTCCTTATTGAAACGGGCCCCTGCATGCTAGTGTGATGTGGGGGAGGAAGAAGACTTCTCTTCTCTCACAGGCTGCATCACTAATGGATTTCAAAACTTATTTTGCCATTGAAGCCTTAATTAATGACCACTGTGAGTGTGAGTGACGCTCGCCCCTCTTCTCATAGTGAATCCATTGACACATTTTCACAGCAAGTGAAGTCCTTAATGACCATTTTTTATTATCAGGTTAAAGTGACTGTCACAACTAGAAGTAAAACAAAGACAAAACTGTGTTAACAATAACAAACAATTAAAAACTGCCTCCCTTTGTTGTAAGCATGGTTTTAGATCCTGCCGACATGACTAATAGCCTCATTTAACACCTATAATACAAGTTGTGTGGGAAGAAAAATGTGACAAGTTTAAATAAATGAATCATAATGCAAAACATCTGAGATAAACAGAGACTGAATTAATGAAGTCTGCTGTGACACGCACTGCACTGGAAAGGCGTCAGATTAAGAGAGTAAGAAACTAAAATGCCAACAGTATTTTGTCCCTGGAAGATGTGCTTAGCAGTTTTTTTTTCTTATAACACTCAAGCCGTTCAGGTCTTAACATGGACCATCTTTTCGGTTTTATTGTGTGTTTGGCAATGGCAACAAGGATGTACTTCATGTTATGATATTTGACCAATACCCTTTGTGAAAGTGTGACCCAGTTGTATAAAATATACTAAAAATCTAAACTTTGCACTTGTTGAGATGTTTAGAATGCACTTTGAATTTCATATGAGAAATTTATTTATTTATCTGACACAGGAAATCAGCCTTGTTGTCACACTCATTTGACCTTGGACAGAAAAATTTATTTAATATTAAGCTTTGGACGAGCCTTAGAAAAAAAAGAGGACACTACTTGGCAGCCATTCAGCATCATAGGATTCAGCCTACAAAGCTTATAGTAACTTTGAGAATCAGTTGTGTTGTGTGTCTCATCTTCCAGACTCATCAAACTCATAGTCTTCCAAGACTCCAGCGCTAAATCAACAGATTTAGGGGATGACCCAGCACCCCTCCAGCCCAAAAGAAAAAGCTCTTACTGTCTGCTGACCAGGCTACATCAGTCTTCACTTCAACTGAATTAAACAGAGCAAATTCATAACAACAAAAACATGTAATACATACATACATACATACATACATACATACATACATGTGTAACCAATGTAGTGAAACATGTTGGTTTTGGTTTGTGAGGAAAACAAAGAAAGAAGCAGCCAAAAAAAAAAAGTGATTTGGTGTAGAGATGCAGAGACATGCGATGAGGCAGAGTGAAGTTCTTTTCCAATCTGTTCTTCGCGAGTATATTCTCTTGCTCAACAGTGAAAGAAATTGTATTAGGGGAGAAAACATCAGACTGGCACACCCCTATTATCTATTAAGTAATACACAGTTTCTGTTGGTATTGTGTAGAAATACAGTCGGAAAATGTTGATAAATTCCCATATTTTGGCATCCATCTCTCCTCAATGCCCACAATTGATGCTGAGATACAACACTAGTGGAGCTTATGCAAAGCTACAAAAAAGGGTTAAGGAAATCAAATACAGGCTAAATGAAAGTAATCCTCCCAACCCTGGCAAATAGAAGGGCCACACCTGTCACGATCCTGCCCTGAGCTTGTCTGTGTTATATTATTTTGGCCATGCCTTCTCGGTGTTTTGATTTTGGTTTCTCTGTATCTGTCTGTGGTCTTGTATCCAGTCGTCTGCTTGTTCTGTGTGGTGGTTCTGATCTGTCCTGTTAGCTCGGTGTCTGCCTTAGTACTTTAGTTCTGTTCCTGTCCCTCGTGTTAGTTTCCCACCACCATGCTTGGGTTCCGTCTGTTGGTTAGGTGTCATTTATGTTCTCTGCCAGTTTTATTAATCTGATTTTGTTCATTCTGCTTTAGTCTCTGTGTAGCCTTTATTATTGCAGTCATCCGCATCTATAAGTTACTTCATATCTGTCTGGTCTTGTATCTTAGTTCCTAGGTTGTCTTCAGTTCTAAGTCCTGTGCCTTAGTTCATGTCTTAAGTGTTTACTCCTGGTCTGTGTACTTCTGTGTTCTGCCCATGTCTGTCCTGAGTTCTGTTCAAGTCTTAGCTTCGGTCTGTGTTCCTTGTTTAGTTGTGATCTGGATTAGTTTGTTATTTTCATTATTCTGTACTTGTGTGATGTCTGCTCACCTCCAGTAATCTGCATGTCATCCAGTCACTCTGTTTTCCCCTTCTGTCTCTCTGCCTCGTTAACCCTGATCCCAGTCACCTGTGTTGCTCCCGCCCTGCTCGTTAGTCCCTGTGTATAAATGTCTGGTGTTTCTGTTTATTCCCTGTCCTGTCCTGCTACCCGTTTCTACCTTTTGGATGTACCAGTTCCTGTCCTCATGAGTTCTGTTCATGCCTGTTTGTCGTGCTTGGGATAAATAAACCCTGGAACTCAATCTCAGCTCACAGTGTCTTGCATTTGGTGGCTCACTCCTGCTGCACTCACTCAGCAGTTCCTGACAACACCTGAACATTTTATTTACCTCTGTAACTCT
Organism: Micropterus salmoides; assembly: GCF_014851395.1. Classification (NCBI taxonomy): domain Eukaryota; kingdom Metazoa; phylum Chordata; class Actinopteri; order Centrarchiformes; family Centrarchidae; genus Micropterus; species Micropterus salmoides. The sequence goes on from NW_024042261.1 coordinate 36,868,812, forward strand.
GCTAGTTACCCAGTAATGCCAAAAACTACTTTACGTATTGTAACCAGTTGATGGTTTTGGACATTATGTAAGTTAGCTTCTAGACCATCGAACAACAGCAGATGTTTTGTAAAGATGTAACTTAAACTGTACGGTTGATGATGATGTGAAGATTTCTGAAAGGAAAATGTGTAAACAGGGTACAACTATTACCTTAATTGATTGAATCCCACCATATCAACGGACATACCAGCGTTTCATGAACTTTCTTCACAAAAGTTTTGGGGTAAAAATCATTTTCTCTGCTCCATGAAGATCACAGACCCTTGAATATAAAAACTGATTCATATAAATCAGTTGAAAATGTAAATGTCATAGTGCTTTCTATCCAGAAAAATGGCAGCTCCCCCTGTTTGTATTTGTTTACAGACCAGTCTTGCCTGGTGTGAGTGAGTGAGAGAGAGAGAGAGAGCTCAGGCTATCAAGGAAAAGTCAGTCAACTGTTTCAGCTCAGCAGCTCCAACACAACTCAATCACTGAAGAGTGTGTGTGTGTGTGTGTGTGTGTGTGTGTGTGGTGTTGTTGTTGTTGATGGCCAACAGAAAGAAGCAGATGGAGAGAAGAGAACTTGTATCAAGAGTCAGCTCACAACTCACAGCTTTGAGTGCAGCAGTTTATTTTTATTTTATGTTTTTCTGCTAAGCTATCTGCAAATCTGTAGTGACTCACTGAGAAGTTACTGAAGGCTGATGCCGGTACGTATTTCTTGTGCTGAGATATTAGGCCACTATTCTAAGTTAACAATTGTAGACACTAAACGTCCAATGAGAGTAATCTACCCCTTGAATATTTTACACTTCTTACTTTACAGTTCTCATTCAGTGTTTCACTTAGAACTGAAGCTTGTTAGGCTGGAAAGATGGAAAGCTTTAAACTCTGTTTAGTTAAACCACGTCTATATGGTCTTTGATTTAAAGTAAAAATATCTTCTGAAATGGAAACTTCTTTTACGTTAATTAAAACAAATATATAGATATATATAGATATAGATCTGCCTCTGTAATATAAACATTTCAATCATCAAACAGTTTGATCTTAAATTGAACCTGCCTTTCTATGCTTTTACTAATAAATTTTTTAAACTAATCATATTTGGTCATTTCTGGAGCCCTTGTTTGGTTTGTCATTGATTTTCTTCTTAGTTTGTTTTTGTGAATTAACTTTCCTTTATGTTTGAACATGGAAGCTATCTCTGACCTAAATCAAATTCCACCCCCAGGGCCTTTCTGTTTCATCACTCATTAATAATACAATACCAGAGATGAAATGATTGTTTATGACACCTTTTTTTTTTTTTATAATCACAGTGGCTTGTAGATTCTCCTTGTGAAAAATGCTCTGGCACACAAAAACAGAAGCGTCAGTGTTACATTAAAATGTTTTCTTTTAATAACCATTTCGAACCAGATTGATATTCCATCTTGGTGAGCAACAAATGATGAGGCTTGCATTATTAAATATATTTCATGTTGTCAACAAATACCAACATTGTGTTCTTCCTTCTTTCCTCTGTCAGTGGCGCTTAACCTTACCCAAGGCAACTGGTTTCTACTGAAGATGTAAATCTTTGAAAATGCTCCATGAATATCATCATTTAGTTTTTTTTTTCAAAGAAAATTCTGTTCAACTTCAGCTGGCCACTGTAGTTTTTAGCAAACATGACTCAAGGCACGAGTTACAAAAAAAAGGGCATTTATATCCAAATAATAAACAAACAAATGTTATTATATAATTATACACTCAAGGGGTGTATAATCAACAAGGTCTCATCTCAGATCGTCAAGTACTGATGCTTTGAGAAAGCCTGGCAATAGAGTTACTTGAAAGCCCAGGGCGTCTCATACAGACGCTGAAGGGTACCTTGCTTTGTCAGTTTTTTTCAAAGCGTCAGTATTTGATGCCCTTGGATAAAACCAGGCACGTCTATTTTAAAATTTTTTTGTCTTTTGCAGCTGTTGGTGCTAGACAACTCGGCATAAGAATTGCTGAATCCTATCCCCTGATTTTCAGTCTAGCTACCAGCAGGTCAAACATTTCCACACTTTAGTTCATGAAGGACGCAATGCTTTTTATTTCATTCAGTGAACCTTTGACCACGTGACTACACCCCTCGGATCAGGAGGATTATACCAAATTAACAACATCCATGAGTGTGACATCATCCACTGCACACTATATGAACACCCACACACTCTCCCTCTTTCTATTCTCCTGGTCGGTAAGAGCTTATACCAGTGTGTGTTATTTTACCTTACTAAACCTCACGTTTGTTGTTGCCTACAGTTGGTCTGCCTTGCATTGAGCGGTTTGTGCTCGTCGTGTGCTTGCGTGATCACATACTGTCTTTGTAAGTTGATGTGTGGATAGCACCACTGAATATATATGGTAAGCACACGTTTACGAGCAGCACTCTGAGCTGCGGAGTGCAATAACTTACACTGCCGTATTTTGTGAATGAATAACGCCCTTCTTCTCTGGCGGTAGGTGTCGGGCGCCCCGTGGGTGAGCTATCGCCGCCTGTTGGTTGGAGTGTTATTACATTCAGCTGAAAGTGCTATATTGTCAGTTCTCCCTGTGTAGTTATTTTAATGCAGCGTTTTTTTTTCGCCACCCTTTATTGGGTTGCTTGTTTTGACATACCTTGCATAAAGTGCATGTTTTTTGTCTGTTAAGAGATTTTTCTTTCTGTGAGAGACGCATTGTGTTTTTCCTGCCGCACAGAGGATATGGAGTCTCCAGGGAGTGATGGGACAGTGGCCTGGAGGGCAATGTCCCACCTGCCCAAGCCCCTGCTCCCCTGGATCTGGGGTCCCTGGCAGGAATGAAGAGGTCCAGAAAACGGAAGTGGGCTGAGCAGGACCAGTTCTGTGACCTCAGGGTGGACCTTATGCAGAGGCAGTTGGAGGATATGCGTAAGACCATCAAATGCATGACTGCAACTCAGCACCGCCTTTTGGAAATGCCACACCGGCCTCCTCCATGTTTGTCTCCACATCCTGATGTTGTGTCTCTTGCTGCCTCAGATAATCTGGATAAGACCAGCAACTCTGGCTGATGCTCCTCTGGGCAGGTGGAAGCCTATGATAAGGGAGATGAGTTTAGTAATGATTTCCAAATGGTTGAGTCTGCTGATTTTTCTGTTGAGGCTCTGCTCACAAGCGGCAACAGCAGCGGGTCTTCCTCCTCCCTCTTCCCCACCGAAAGCGCCTGCACTGGACCGGGACCCCAGGGGCCAGAGGCAGGTTGTTGTACGTTGTACCCCGATTTTGTTAAACATCTCCAGAGGTCTTGGGCCCAACCCAGGGAGGCTACTGCACCCCCGCTCCGCCCTCAGCATTCTCGATGTTGCTGCAGAGCACAGACTGGATGGCGCAAAAAAAGTGGGCCAGACTTTTGCGCTGCTGGCTGGAGCCTCCTTTACAATTAGTAGTAGCGGTAGGGTTACTCGTCACCCGAATAAGAAGTGCCGCACCACTGATGGGTTGGTGGTGAAGTCTACAGCCATGGCCTCGAGACTAGCGAACACTAATGCTCTTCTGCTAGTTTATTTGGAGGGGCTGATACGGGACCTGGAGTCCAAAAACCCGGTTGACCTCCTGCCAGAGATGGTAAAGGTTATGGACACAGTGATGCAGGGAGCTAGTTCTCAGGCCAGAGTTCTCGGAAACTCCTTGGCACAGCTATCTATGGCCCGGCGGCATATTTAGCTGAGCCAGTCTGGTTTGGCGGATACAGACAGAGCTGTTTCGTTTATGGTTGTTGTGTTACATTCAACCTGGAGGGATATATTTTGTTCACACGACTTCTAGTCGTTCACAAAAAAAGCTTGAACTCAATGGCTTGTGTTCTGCTGTTTACTGAGCTAAGGTTCACTCCTTTCTCGATATGGCCTTTTGACTGTTAGTTGGGGCCATCTCCCTCTCCTTGTGACTAATTTGGTATACTGTTGTGACGTGGTTCACTGAATGAAATAAAACAAATGTTTAGGTATGTAAAAACGGTTTTATGAATGAAAGCAGTCGATAGAAAGAGGGAGAGTGTGCGATGTTCATATAGTGTGCACCCACAGGTGTTGTTAATTTGGTATAATGCTCCTGATCCGAGGGTTGTAGTCACGTGGTTACAGGTTCACTTTTCATAAAACTGTGTCTACATACGTAAACATTCGTTTTATCCCATCAGATTTTCTAGTTGTGCCTCTGATTGGCTGGTACTCTTTGCCTCGATTGGTTAGGTTTGTTAAGGGTAGGGTTGGGGTTAGCAAATCAGAGGCAGAGTAGGGGGCAGGGTTTGCCGCAAAGCTGAGGCCTGTCCTATGAAGGTAGTTTAACCTACTCAAATTTAACTCAGGGTTATCAAGGACACTCAAAGTTGACAAACTGACTGTCTACACTGGTGTTAAATGGTACTGCGACAGTGTATACGATGTTTTTTTGTTGAGTTGGTGCAAATTGAGACTTGGTGCGCAAATGCACATTGATGGTTCAACGCGTTCTCATCTCAGTGCGTCATTACCGATGCTTTCAGACAGCGTGACAAAGCGGAAAAAGGTACCCTTCAGCGTCCGTAGGAAACGCCACCATTTGCTACGTCGCCACAACACAAACTGAGGCTAACCCTACCTGCTCACGGCCGATGTGCACAGCTGTAGGGTTAGCCAGTCGACATGCACAAAGTCAGTGACTTAGGTTTAGGCATGGACATTTCTGATGGTTATGGTAAGGGTAGGGGGCTTTGGGGGGCTGTCAACACCTTTAACACGAACGTGATAGCTAGCATTTCCGTTCTGTACAAGACGCCCCAGAGCATCTCGTACAGACGCTGAAGGGTACCTTTAGCATCAAATAACTGCGCTTTGTCACTTTTTCTGAAAGTGGTGGCATTGGACACCCTGAGATGAGAATGGTCTGGATAACTGCTGAATATGAGGAGTTCAAAGAGACTTTAACCGCTAAATCAAACACCGTGGCGGCCAACAAAGCCAGGGAGGCTTGTTGGCCGCACACTGCAGACAGTAAATTCGTAGGAACAGTGTTCTTTTCATATGCTCTGTGTTTTGTCTTACAGACTCTTCTGTTATTTGTGATTGACATGTTGAATTTTATTAGCGTATAGTCTGGTAGGCCTATTAAGGCACCTTGAATTAAAATTTAACCTTGATATTATTATTATTTTAGGTTAGTATCTTACATTCTAGTTATTTTAGTAAATGTTGAGATAATCTTTCTACCACTATTTGAGCAGTTTTTATGGCATAAATGGATTTTTCATTTCATTACTTATGTAGTAAAGTAATTTAGAACAATGTTTGGAGCACTTTTGAGTGTGAAAAAATTAATCAGATTTGAAGTGAGGAAGTTCCTCGAAAGTGAGTTGGAGCGACCACTTATTTAGTGCCTGAAGTTTTTAATGTGTGAAAACAATTAGGATGATTCAATCATAGCCTACACATGGGCTACATCTCTGAAATTGCCTAAACTTAATAAAATAAGATCTACTCCCTAAAGCACCTAGGCTGAAGGGCTACCTGTATGAATGTAATGATATTCTGTTAAGTATAACTCCTTTCTAACAATATTTTCAGCTACAACACCAGTGGAAAGCACACCTGGCAACACATCAACATGAAATAAAAAATATTTTATCAAGTGGTGTGTACAATAGTTCTCATCAGAAATACTGAGTACAGATGTGGTGTGTAACCTATACTTGTAAGAGCCTATTCATGTGTTCTCATTAAATAGAAAAAAGGCAGAGACTGAAAACTGGAGGATGGCCATCTCCTGATACCTTTTCACAAGGTGAGGAGTTGGCAATGGCCAAAAATAGAGGAAGGCCCATAACAGAGAGTTGTGGGTCAGCTCTGACACTGGTGGCAGCTCAATGTTCACCCTTTACGTACAGGATGAGCTCAAATCAGTTGTTTGGATTACCCAGTTGAAAATAATTTTATGTTTTTCACATGCCTGTCACAGTTGAGGGGGATAAATGATGTGCTCCAGCCACCAGCACGCTCCTCAACTGAGTGTTTTTTAGGCCTATATGTTGGTCATGTTGTTGTTATGCGATGGCCTCTCTGACCTCTTGGGTGATCCAATGCCACTGGGTTCACTACATCAGGGGGCATCGGCAGCTGCCATGGTGCTCTTTGTAGTGGTAGTAGTGGTAATAGTGGCGATGTTAATGCAGCGCCACACATGTTGCCACCACCTCAAAAGCTCACTCTGGACATACCCGCAATCCTTTAAAGCAAGCATAGTGTGCTTGAATGACCCCAAATGTCATCTCTATCCTGACCCTTGTCTTGTTATATTTTCTTTGTTCCCTTGTTTGTGGGTCATGGTAGGGGGTCATCAGACACCACAGACATGAGTAGGCCGTCAATACACCCTTTGAACGATAGAAAGAAATTGTCACAATACAGCATGATGCGTGCAATATAGGGTGGTGGTGGTCTTACCCTGTTCCAATCTCTGACTGGATTCCCAAAATATGTGAGAATTGTGCACTGAACCAGGCCACCTACCCTCCAGGCTGGTCACCATTAAATGGTGATCACATGTCATCGAGGATTTCAGACCATTTTATAACACTAGCATTGTAAGAAAATCACCACCTAATGTGTCTTCAATTGTCTTGAATATAAGTGTTAAGGACAAAAAATTAGCCTACATGTCAGATCAAATATCTGAACATTGATGCTGTGAAATAATTTCCGTTTTCGTTAATGGGAGGTGTATGCAGTCAATCACACCAGTCATCTGTAGCATTCCTATGGACAAAATGTGAAAATGTGTTCTGTAATGTGTTCTGTATATAGGCATAGCCTATGCATATTTAAAATACACCAAGTATTGTCATATTGCAAATTACCTGTGATCGCATAAAAAGCCTCTTTGATCTTTGAAATGCTTAAATGGCATCCAGCAGTTTAGAGAGATTAAGTAACACCTTGCGCACTGCACAGCGTAAAGTATTCTTGCTCAGATGTTCAGCATCACAGATGGAATACATAAAGTGTGTGCTGGCAAAATATCTCATACTAATGCACACTGTCCAACAGTGAGGGAATTACTCCGCTGGCAAAGATACTGAGTTCCTTCAGATGAAAATCGATCTCTTTCATAGAGAACATCATCAGGGGAAGCTAGAGGGTTCTGACGGTACCTAAACACACACCCTCACCCCGAGGAGTATGCCTCTCACAATCTGTGTGACAAAATCGAACGGTCTACCAAATGTACTGGCATTTTCTCAACAAGATTGTGAGCAGAGGTGCGGTGCTTAGATAGGGTAACCTTGAGTTAACCACAAAGATAACCTGCTCTGAGCAGTTTAGAGATAGAGATCTCCACCTTCCGGGGATAAGGGTTTATCAGGATGTTACACCCAACATCACAAAGTTACTCCTGTGGTTACCTGGATAAGCCAGTTAACGTAGGACAGGCCACTGGTGTCCCGCTAGCGAGATCTGTTGAAAATGTGGTAGGAAAATATGTAAGGCGTTCAGGACAGGTAAGGATAACATACCATGCTAACATGCTAAACACAAACATAATCTAACAAGGAGTAATGACACAAACACACAGAGAGCAGGGGGTAAAACAGGTCTGTTAGAGCGAGGCAGGAGGAGGGACAGAAGAGGAGGAAAAGGTTAAGTGGAGGGTAAATTAAACACCTGACACTCCAGCTGTTCAATTCACAGCAGTGCTTCTATGTCCTGCTCACATTCTCTGTTTTCCTCTTAGTGATACACAGACTGGTTGACCCAGTGATCCTTAAAGTATGGTGATCAAAGCAATTATAGTTACGTTACTCTTTACGTTACGTATATTACTTTCACCCCCAACCAGCCCAAACAAAGCAGTCTCTCCCCACTTTATGACTAATAGCGTATTCATAGCAGCAGCGAGGAGAGTGTTTTTTTACAAAACATATGGTTTAACGGCGCTGGCTGAAATAAAATAAATAAATAAATAAAAAAACTTTTGAACTACTGTTTTTCTGCACATTTATTTATAAGATCAGTATTCAGTGCTTTTACAAAACGTTAACTTTGCTTAACACCATTTTCTCCCGATGAGTCCAAGCATCACTGGCAGCAGAGTTCCACATTGCTGTGCTGCTTTAGCAGATGCTTCAATAAATCAGATGTAGAATTGTTTGCGCTCGAAAGCTTTTTGCTGGTCGCACAGAGTTTACAACGGACGACAATGTTCTTTGCATCTTAGACTGTGACACAATAATGGCAGCAGCTACTTACAGCTGTGGAAAGAACGACTCTCTCCCTTGTTGTCCGGTCTTCCATTTGTTTTTTGGCTAACAGCTAACTTGAACAACATAATGTCCGGTGCTGCTGACCTGCCGTGTAGTCGTGCAATCACGTCAGAATGGTGCGTTCAGTAACGCAGCATTACTTGGATTAGTAAATGTAATAATATTACCGTCACACTACTATTTACTGGGAAAAGTAATATTACAGTAACCCACCCACACCTTGGGGTCCAACCACTAATTCTTTCAGTATGTAGTACACGGTACAAGGAAGGTTAATTTGTCACAATACAACAGGTTGTAAAGTGAAATTGAGTTCCCTTCTGCTACATAGCAGACAATATGCAGCAATATAAAAGCAATTACAAAAGTGGTAAACAGAAATAAAAAAACTATTTAGTGGAGCAGTGCTGAGGATGAATTTGAGTTTAAAAGTCTCATAGCTTGGGGAAAAAAGCTGCTCTGCAGTCTGGTACCAGTGTATATACCTATTTGAGATAAAGGGACAAATAGCAATAGTACATGATAATTTAATATAAATAAATAAAGGAGCCAAAACATAAAGCAAAAATTACAGAAAGGGAATAGACATCAGCCTTGTGTATCAATCCAGTTGAACTAAAAGGTTTTAAAAAAAAGGAGTACAAATACAGAAAAGACAAGCCATTACAACTATAAAACAAATGTCTGACTCCTGGAAAGATTTAATTGTATTTTAGCTCACTCAGTTCACCTTATTAAACCTAGGTGTGTATGTTGTTTGAAACTCAACTGTTGGTACGATAAGCTGTGCAGTACGACGCTTCATTTTACGAGATGCAAGGCTGAATGGGAAAACGCTCCCTTTTCATTTCAGCTCCCATGTCAGTCAAACTGGCTGTTCACAACAGATGCTTAATGGTTTATTTTCCAGAGCCGTGAGCACAATCCTCAGAAGCTCCGTGGAAATTAGCCAGCTAGTTAGTTGAGACACACTGAGACACTTCATTGTCAACCCTGCATTGTTAAAAAAGGGAGTAAAAAACTGTGGTGGTGGTTGCAAACGTCATTTGTGAGTTAATCTAGCACACATTTAACCCCGTTGTAATATTACTACCATATTGTCGCCATGTCCTGCACGTGTTGTTTTCAAACGTTTGTGTCTTTGTGCTTTAAAAAATATGTCGGCTATCAAAAACCACCCTTCGAAGCGTTCATGTTTTTGTTTAACAGAATCGAATCAAAGGGGATTTAATGCAGTTTTATTTTTACCATGAGCAACAGAAAAAGTTCATTAAATGTCAAAAGGAAAAACAGACCACCACAAAGTAAATAAATAAATAAAATGCATGTTTGCTCAAGTATGTTCCTCCTCCAAACCTTTGGCAGCAGTTACAGCTTTGAGTCTGTGTCAGATTAAATAAGTTTCTAATCTGGTTGGCCAGATTAAGACAACCACAATTTTCAGTAGTTTCCCGAATAATTACGAGTTCAATAATCACTTTTAAATAAGTACTGCATAAATGTTTAATTACATTATTCAAATGTTTATTATAGTTCATGTCCAGTTTTGTGTATGGCTCTGTTTGTCAACAGATTGTAGCATATTAGCATACCTCTAATATTTATATTTAAAAACTTTATCAGAAAGTTTTTGACACACACACACACACACACACACACACACACACACACACACACACACACACACACACACACACACACACCCCATCTTTGAAGAACAGGGGAGCTGTGAAGGGCAGAAACTTGAAAGCACTGATCTAAGAAGGACAACTGGCTGGAAGGACAAAGTAACCTTTCGGTTCAGGAGCCTCAAGACAATTTGAGCCAAAACAAATCATATTATGATTTCACAGCTGCTCACTGATCATTTCTTTTGGATTACTCAACAGAACATACACATCACACCACCACATCAGTTTTGTCCATTAGCAGTTTCTCCAAACACGAACACAGTTTACATTTGAGCACAGACAGAGAGAGATAGCAGTGTTGACTGATGATTGACAAATATAATATAAGCACAAATTAATGTTTACACTTATTTGCTTACTCTGCCCTGTTTTGTCTTTTCTCTATAGGATGGACACACACACACACACACACACACACACACACACACACACACACACACGTTTGTTGGAGTCTCTGGAGGATGATGTCAGTGTTTTAAGCTTAACATTAACTCTGTAGGCCCACTCTGCATGAAAGTTGTGTTGTCAGTACGTTGGCTATTTGAAAGCTCCATTCTAACAGCCAGGACTGACTGCAAGGGCCGATCAAGCCACTGCAGGCAGAAAGGGAGGGCCAATAACACACCTGACAGATCTTGTATGTTTGTATGTGATTGTCTTTGTCGATTCATTTTGTCCTGCTATCTTCAAATTTTGGATACATTAAAAATCTGATATTGCACATACGCTTATTGATGTTAATGAGCTTTGACATGTTGGCATACTTGTCACGCTGACAATAAAGCAAACTAATTAACTTCCTCCACATCAAACAAAAATATAACTACATGAAAAGCGGAAAGTCTCCTTTGAGAATTGATTAGTAGGTAAGGCTGTTACTTCTTGTCAGGTAACAGCCATATTTCATGCTTGAATTTTAAGGCAAAAACAAAGAAAATGCTTCTTTTTTTTTTTTAAGATTCCAATATTGGACATGTAAAATTCCTGCTGTAGAGTATTTTAGAAATATCTTACAGAAACATTTTAGAAAGTCTGAAGTCACTTTTCAATTATTTGTGTAACAAAACGACTGACTGTGCCAAGCTTGTGGCTACATTTTCTCAACACATACATTTCCATCACTGTTTCAGAAAATTCCTTTTAATGACAAAGAAATGCCACTTCAAGAGTGTGTGAAACTTTCTCAAAGCTTTGGAATTTGCCATTTCCCCTCCACTTTTCCGAATTCGCAAATCATAATTGGCAAAAAATTCCTTGGATGGAAACCAAGCGACAGGCAGAGAAAAAGAGAATCTCAGAAAGAAAAGGAGAGATAACTTGAAATGTGGAGAGAGGGGAAAACGGGGAGAATCTGAAGCATCTGAGAGTTGGACCGGCTAATTAATTTCCCAGTAGTGCAGCACATTTGCTGGAGGCCATGTAAACACTCCCCTCCCCTCTGTAGCATGGCTTTTAAAGGGATCAGCTGTCTATTTAGCTACAGATTATCGCTCTGTGGGTTTATCTCCTATCCTGAGTGCAGAGGAGAAGGAAGATGAGGACAATGGTACAGAGGGGAAAAGGGAGATAAGAAACTAGAAAAGGAGGAGATGTGAGGAGGGAGACATGTGAAGGAGAGAATGGAGAATAAAGCAGGAAAGAAATAAAAAATACAAAAGAGAAAATACAAAAGAAACAGAATAAAAAAAATCGAAAAGAAGAGTGAGGTAAGGGGTTGGGTGGGTGGGGATGGATACGTCATGATGTTCAGATAATGATGGCTCAGCAGTATGATAGTAGTAGTATATAGTAGCAGTAGTATTTAGTACCCGCTTAATAGGGCCCCCGCCAATTAGTTTTTTCAAGGGTATTCCCTGTGTGGTTCTGCTAAAAATGAACCCTGGTGCATTTGCCCAGTTAGTATGGTTCATTTGGGCTGATGTGAAAGTTGCAATAGAACTCTTGTGCGGACCAAACAAATGCGTCAAGACAGCTTTAAAAGGCTCACTTCTAAACCGGCTCTGGTGCCGTGTGCTTGTGATTTGAAAGCAAGCAAACCAACCACAGAATTTTACGATAGCAGATATGTGATTTTAGCATCATTTCCAAACCTAAACTATAAATAAATCCATCTGATAATCGTGAAATGTGTTCAGGAGTGATCTTACAATTAATTTGTATAAGCCATGTATAGATATTAATGCAAATCATGCATGTCCATCAGCCTGTACTGGATGGAAATGAATGGAAATGATAGGCCTGATTTTTCATATTAACCTTAACTCCCAAACAAGAAACTGAAAATGAATGTCAGTAAAATATAAATTAACACATAATATAATTTCCTATGACAATTTAGGCTAAATGATGGGCTTACGTTCAATGAGAACATAAATGTATTTGGGAAAATGTCTGAAGATTGGGTGCCACACTAATGTAATGTTGAGTTAAAATATCTTTATTTGGGGTCTTTTCCAAGCAAATGTTGATATATGTTGTTGGGAATCTGGTAGGGCATGTTTGGTTATTAGCAAACATAAAAGACATTTCTTAATATCAGTAAAGTAATATCACTAAAACTAACTAATGAAGACTACTTACTACAGGGCATCACCCTGGAGACATGAATACAGGTTTCAGAACTCTGTAAAGCTAGGTAATGCACACGAGACAATCTGGCAGTGTGTGGGTGGAAATGGGCCAGTAAAAAAATACTGAGGGACTAATAAGGGAATGTGATGCATGTGAGGAGATTGGCGGGAAAGCTCAAGTCAGGTGAATGGTGGAATGGGGTAATTGAAGGGTGGGAGAGAGTAGCAGGATCTTCCACTACAGAACAGTTAGAGACATGATGTGAGAAGCCGAGCAGGAAATGTGAAAAGATGACTAATGACTGAGTGGAGTTGTGACAGCAGTGGCAGAAAACAGTATAGTGCCATGGAACCAATACAAACAATGAAATGTACTAAGCAGGAAAGCACACAACAGTAAACAGGAAATGTTATTTCCAACAGCAAAGAAAAAAATCACTACAATGAAGCTCAGGATAACATAACACAGCTGTTCCTACAGCTGTAAACCCAGTGTTTCCCCTTTATTCATTCCAGAGCAGTGGTGCGCCCGGAGCCGCATTATGCATAGCGAGTTTTGTCCGAGCAGCATAAAGCGAAGGTGAATGCGAGCGGAGGAAAATATTCTGGCACTAAATGTATGCGTCGGTTATATTGTGTCATAAAACAAATGTTCAGCTTCTCAAGAACACGAAAAGTCCATCTATTGTTTATCAAACTGATGGAAAAGTGAAGCCGGTTTGGCTAGCAAACATCTTCCCTTCCCTTTAGACTGCAGTCTGCTATGTAACTTAACATTAGCTCAATTTATAGAAAGTACCAGGTAGCTGCATTTCATTACTTGTCCAGTGTTGACATCAGGTACGAGCTTAAACTAAACTGGGGCCTGTACCACGAAGCGAGTTCAACATACCCAGGATACCTCTGAGTTACTTGGCCTAACCAACCCTAACAATCGCGGTCGGGATAAGCGGTACCACAAAGCTGGTTATGAACTCGGTAAGTAAACCCATGGTTTCCCAATCCAGCCATGAGCGCATTGACATAGAAGAGGTGGTGTTAGCAGCAGATGACCAATCGCAGACATGAACAAGTCTACTGGCAGCAGAGTGTCCTATTTTACAAACGAGCAAACTGTAACACTACAGAAATGCGACATAGGCCTAACTAGCACGGCGGCAGCTGACACATGCAGGGAGACAGAAACCAACAGTGTGAATGCCTAAATGAACAGGCGTAGTCTATAATAATGCGTTGATTACATGTGTTCTTATGAGCTGTATGAAAATATCAGCCTTATTCTTTCTGCTCGGATGTGTCGGCATTTACACATTAAAAGACTCAGGCGCTGATTAAGTGGTCGTTCCACCCCACTTTAAAAACTTCTGGTCACTTAAAAAATGAGATTAATTTATTTAACACACTCAAAAGTGTTCCAAACATTGTTCTAAATTAACTTCATAAAGCAATGACAAAAAATCCATTCATGCCATAAAATGTGCTCAAATAGTGGCTGAAAGACTGAATCTCAACATTTAAGCTACTGAAAACTCACCTCAATAACTGCGCCCACATCGCAAAAGATGGGGAGGTAGGCTACATGATCAGTCTCTCTAGTAGGCCTATAAGAAAGCTATACTAACATAAGAAAAATAAAACCCATTAATTTTAACGGCTGCGTCAGGCTGTGTGAAACAGACTGGGAACAAATAAAAAATATTAAACACATTTCAAAGCAGTAAGTAGGTTGATCCTACTGTAAAAACCTGTAGACAACAATAGCCTGAAGCTGATAATGAGTAAAGATTACTACCGTAATCCCTTTCCCCCACCACTCCGCCACCCGCCCTGCACCGCCACTATCCGTTCAAAACATAGTCAGACTTGCCACCAGCAACATTGCCCAGCAACATTGCTCAAAAAAGTTGCCCCGTGTATCAACGGCTTTTAATCAGTCTCTGTAGGATGATATCGCTTTAGTCTACAAGAGTTTCTCAGTATCACTGCAGCAAACATAAAACAGTCTGTGGGATTTCCTACAGATGGTGATGTAATTTTCCAAGAGAGCTGATTGGTCAGTAGGCGGCGTTTTCATAGAGTTCAGCATAAGTTACCATGGAGATCTACCTTCGTGGTACTGAAAACCCAGGGTAAACCCCGAAGTTATCCTGCTTCATGGTACAGGCCCCTGGTGTAATCTACAGCTCTGTCTAGCATACATACTGGTACATCATAGGCCCAATAGTTAAATTTTTCAGCTTTTAGATGAGTCTGACAACTGGTTGTTAAAGAAAGCATGAACAATCCTATCTATAATGAGTGAGGTCTTATTAACAGGATCCCTGCAGAGATATATGTACACACAAATAAATAAAAAATATAGTTTAGGAGGTGAGCCCCAAAACAGCTTGGTGCCTTGCCATGATGTAACATCATTTTGGAGAGCATCAAAACTAACTGAATTACTTTTCCCAAATCTAATGGTTGTACCCCCTTCTCAGTGGACTTCTTTAGAGAGATCAATCCTTATGCTTTTTGGATGTGGTTTATTTATGGTCTGATCTAGATTTTACTATTAACTATTTGTTCACAGATGTGGTAAAAATAATGGCCCACAATTATGTGAAATTGCATATTTGTCTATGGAAAAAGTACACTTTTTGGGGGGAGGACCCCCCACCACTACCCCACCACCAAAATGTGCGCTTCCCTCTTGGTAGTGATTTAATGAGTTCAGTCAATTGGGGTAATCCGGCAGAGTCCTCCAGGCTCAGATACTGATGGAGGCATTGGTACACTCAGCGGGTTCAACAGCAAAGCTGGTCCTCGGGCCCCTGTGGAGGAAAACAGTGGAGTTGACTTAATGGCAAGAGAGTGAAGTCCAAATGTTTTCCTTTTCTCCTGTAAGGAACACGCTTAAATCAGTACCTCCTTTGTGCAAGTTAATGAGATTGTTAAGTGTATTATGCCTTCATTCAGTCTGTTTCTCATCCTGCGAGTTAATACTTCACCTAGGCGAACTTAAAGTTAAACATTGACTCAGTTGAAGCACCTCCTGTAGTGACTGACATCACAGTAAAGGCAAGGTAGAAACAGGTCTTATAGGCTTGGTGATGACCGCCTAATAGGAATCTTCTTGCCCTCCCCTGGGGCTTGTCCAGAACGAATCCTGGATTTGGATTCAAACTTAAAGGTGGCCCATTATACCACATATCCAGCCCTATATTATAGTTCTGTGACTTCAGCTTTGCATGATTCAAAGTTAAAATTTTCTATCTTATACTCTTTTTAAGCTGCCTGAGGGAATTTGGGACTGTTTCTTTGTTAAGAGCAACTCAAAGTAAAGGAGTGTTCAGACTTTGAGTTTCTCTTAACAAAAAAACAGTGGTTAGCGGTTAATCTGACTTGCTCTTTGACAGAATGAGCTAGTGTGTGGTATAGTTGCTGATTGGAGTTTGGGAGCGTGGCTGAACAAACAGGAGTGAGTCCAGTCAGGCCGGTAGTTCCAAATGTGCTTCTACATTACTTATGTGTTGCCTTTCCAAAAAACATCCGTTTAATAGGTAGGTTGAGAATGAATCCTATTTCCAGGTTCTTGGGGTCTACGGAAATGGGCATTGCACTACCAAGAATATACTGTTCCCACCTCCGTGGAAACTGCCTCTCCTCGTGTGAGTAGGAACAGCTTGTAGAGTTTGATCTTTTTATGGGGTATATTCCATTCCCACTCCAAATGCCAAAGATTGTAGCGACGACCTTGAGTTTCCTGACAGGGTGCACAAGCATTTCCATGCCGGTTACATGTACTTCCTGATCTCGTTCATAGTTATCTTCATACAGCGAGTACACCTCCTGCAGAGTTTGACAAAGTGCTGAGTAGTGGTCTTGAGTCCCAGGAGGGAGCGTTTGACATGGATACATTTAGCTGTGGTCTTTCAGACAAGCTTGAGTTTCTCATGCGACGAATCATGAGGTACGTCAAGGAGGCAGACCTGGTAAACCCGAACGTGTAGTGAGGGTGAACTGGGAACATCTGGCTGAAGCCCTCGTCCGCAAGGTCTTCAACTCCTACGGAATTATTTCTCAGGCGTCATAGGGGAGGTTCGGGACGTGGCATCTGAGTTTGCTTTGTTCAAAGCCTCTATTTTTGTGCTTGCTGCTTGGAGTTGTGGTCAGAAAGTCGGAATTGCCTGTCGTGGCAGCAACCTTAGAGGCTTAAGCTGATGATACACAGGGCAACGAGGCTGTCAAGCTGAAGAAGGAGGCTTTTCGTGCTAAATTGGCCTGTGGGGGTACTGTTGAAGTGCTACGAGCCATCCAACCTTTGTATAACGAAAGTGAGAGCTGCTGCTTCTAAGTCAAAAGAGCCAGTTGAGGTGATTCGGGCATCTGATCAAGATGTCTCCTGAGCACCTTCTTTTGGAGGTTTTGCGCCATGTCTAAGTGGTACAGGGAACAGAACTTGCTGGAGAGATTATATAGCGCCTCTGGCTTGGGAAAACCTCGAGACCTTGCATAGCCTGCTAAGAAAATCAATTGATTGAATGGATGGCATAATATACATTCACGAGTGAATTTTATGCTTCCTAACCTTTCTTTGCCCCTTTCTCTCCCTATCACTACGAAGCAAATAGTTGCACAGAAAGAGAGCGAGAGAGACAGTTTCTTGCAGCCCAGTATGTATCAACATGCAACCTGAGGAGTGACCTAAAAAAAAAATGTATATCACAATTCTTCTCAATGTAAAACATTTTTATTTCACGTCCACTTTTGCAGTGTAAACATCTGTTTCCCATGCCTATAAAGCCCCTTTGAATTGAGTTGAATTGAAGTGTAAGAGACAGAGAGAGAGAAAGGAGGCGATGGGAGATAAGTTGCACAGAGAGACTAATAAAAAGACGAAAATGAGTGAGGAAGAGAGGGGCACTGGTTGGACCAAATGTGCTGTTTTTCCATTAAAGCTTCCCTGTACAACAGGAAATGAAAGACAACACGACTGAACAAACAAATGGCAGATAAACAAACAAATAAACTGGTGCAAAAACACACACAGCAGTGAGCCTCTTATCCTTGCTAGGTTAGCTGGCATACCTCCATCTGCAAATGCACTCCTCCATCCACACCTCAGTTCATCAGCTACACCACCATATACACCCATAAAAGTCTCAGTCCATCATTTACATTATGCCCCACATTGCACAATCTGCCTAGTATTTAACAATGTGCACACACACAGTGTGGCCCCCTCAGAAAAGCCCACGTCAGATTTTCCACGTTCAGTGGGAAACGGATTTTCTTTGACAAATGGGAATCCCTTGTTTTCTATAGTTTGTACATACCATTAAAAACAGGCATGTGCTTAGAGATTTTATTCTTCATTATCCAAAGATCTTTTGCAAATCACTTCTTTGATAAACTGGAGCCTCTAAACATCCTAACTGTTAAAAAATGGGCAGGTGACGTAATTATAAGTGTAGAGGTACAGCATATATACATTTTAATCATTTTTTCTTCATGTGTCTCTAAAGTAATTAATTTAATATGTGTGAGCATTAATAATAATAATAGTATTTAAAGCTCCATGTGATAATCTGGACGGTGGACAGTGGTCACCGTCCAGTCCAACAATTATATATGTATACATGACTATATCTAAATAGTTGTTGGCCCACTTTAATTTAAAACTTTCATCTTAACTACACAGTAAATTCCCAGTTGAGAGAACAAAGTTTAGTTTGATTAAACTAATATAAGGTGTGTACCTGCCTGGAAGGTGTCAAGTATAAAAAGAAAACTAATTTGTATGAGCAAAGTCTGAACATGATACTTCCTGGGCGCCGAAGATTTGATTAAACAAACAAGATATCTTCTTAAACTTAGCTGGCACAACTAGCTGGGCCTTAAGTAGGGTTTTATATGCTTCTAGTGTACCAGCAAAGTGTGCCAGAGGGATATAACACATTTTGGACACTCTTTCATACCATATCTGCCTGTTTTATATTCATTTTTATACACTGCAGTGTGGGACAATTTGTGTCCACGATAAGATACAAAATTCACATTCCAATGAAAACTATGGACTATGATAGTAAATGATTTCAGGCACAGTTTAGTTTTGATTTTCTGAGAACCTTGAAAATCTACACCTAATTCAAACAATTCTTATACATGTAGTTGTCGTGTAGGATCTCAAAGGGCTCTGTAGTATGATATATTTAATGGGATGTGTTGTGAGCAGGTCATTTTTGTCTAATTTCAGAAGAACATCTCAGAAAACTCATGATGTCTTAGGGCTTGTGCAGACTACACGACTTTCAGCGTCGGCAGATCGGCGTGCTGTTCGGACCACACAACTTGCTGATCAATCGCTGATTTACCCTCAATCACAGCCCGATGGTCGGCGAGCTCATCGACCGGCAAATCGGGCTTCAAATCGTAATGTGAACTAGGCTTTACAAAGCATTGTTTATTTAAGCCCAGCCAGGGAGACTGGCAACAGTGTACAGTGTGAAGAAGAAGAAGCATTTTTATTGTCACATACATGTTGTGAAATTCATTCTCTGCAGTTAACCCATCCCTCAAGGGAGCAGTGCCCAGCGACCAACTCCAGATATTCTATCAGTGTCTGGTCAAATGGCACTAACTAGAGAACCTAACATGATTTTGATGGGGGGGAAACCGGAGCACCCGGAGGAAACCCACGCAGACATGGAAAGAACATGCATACTCCACATACAAAGGCCGGGACGACTGGGGTTTGAACCCGCGACCTTATCTGCTAGCATTCAGCCTGAAATACACTGTCTCCATAACTGTCCAGTTGTCGTCACGCTGACAAGGAGAGAGACAGAGGCAAAGAGCTATGTCTAATAGTGTGACCTGTAAATGCCCCCTACCTCACTTGTAACCCAAATTAATCATGCCGAGAAAATTCAACATAGCAAGCATTCAAAAACACACTGACACATCTCCCCACCTGAGAATATTCCCAACTCAGAGTTATATGCAGACACAAACTTGCTAGTATTTTTAACTTTGACTTGAAAAGGCAAAATTATTCACGCTTTAAAAATGTTGTTACTTGAACCCTGCTAATTATTCAGAGAGATTAAGAGGGACTTAAAGTATGAAATTAGAAATTGATTGCAAATATAGTATTATAAATAAGGTGCACACACACACTCACGCTCTCTCTCCCTCTCTCAGAGTTGCATGTAAATCTCCTCTGGGGATTTTCTGGTCCTTACTGAGAAACATGTTATGTGTTTCAAGAACCCACAGAGAATACTTTCTACAGGAAACACTTCTCTACTTTGTTGGCACATATTTATAATAAACCGTGTAATCAGTGAATGTCCTGATGCTGTGAAATTCAATTTAAGCTAATTTTTACCCCACACTGCACTTTTTCTTTGGAAATGTCACCATGTTGGAACTCTCCCAGTTGATCTGATTGGTTGTTTCCTTTCTTTAATAATTATTTTCCCCCTTCCTTTTGTAGAAGCGGACTTTGTAAACTATTAAGAAAACAACAAGCAGAAATTGTCTTTTATCAAGCTCTGTGAATTGAAGCCCTTATCTCTGAGTGACGGCAGCCTTAAGAAATATCCGACAGCATACTAAGACAATTCCTCTTAAACCTATTTTAAAAGAGCTTAAGGCCAGTTAAGCTCAAGATTGTTTGCTTTTTATCTGCAAGTCAAGATTTTGTGGTTTTATCCCACATCAATTCAAGGTTTGTACGTTTTGTAACATTAAACAAAAGTTGTCCACGGAGCAGAGAAGGGGATTATTCTGATAAAAACATTTTGAACATTCTGTGTATCTGTTGCTGTGGGATCAGTCACTCATGGTTATGAATTCCCACCTAAGGAAACATGCTTGATGTGCAGAGTAGATTGATGCAGGATAATCTGATATTTTCTGGGATCCCAGAGAGACAATGACGACTCAGAGCAAACCATACAGGATTTTATGTGCCAGCAATTAAAGTTATTATATAGGAATCAGTACAGGATTTTTCCCTCTCGAGGGTCCATAGGCTGGGAAAGAAGGAGAGGAATAAAACTCATTAACAAGATTAAAAAGAAGAAGTGTAAAGTGATTCCCATCTGTAAGGAATATAAGAGATACTAAATGTTGTCCAGAAGAATAATCTGCATGTGCTTGCTATTACTGAGTCTCACTTTGATCAGACTTTAAAAAAGGGACACATTGATTTGAAAGGATACAATTTTATAAGGAAGGACAGGAACAGCAGAGGAGGAGGTGTTGCTCTATATTATTCAAGAGCATCTGCCGTTCATATTATTTAGTGTGTGAATGGACTAGAGATCCTGTGGATTCAAATTCACCTTCCTTTCCAACAACCAATGTTAACTGGATGTGTGTTTAGGCCCCAAATCAAACACATTATACCGGATAAAATATGTGAACGCACTGATCTTGTTCTGGATGAAAGGATATAGTTATTTATGCTTGGGAACTATAATGTTGGCTGGAAGAGGTGGACTTTAAGTAACTAAGAGAAGCACACTAAGGCTACAAACAACCCATAATGCAACACAATCTGTAGGCATTGCTATCCTGATGGTATGAATATATTAATGTCAGAAAAAGATCAATACGGTAAAGTGACAATGATAGTGGAAATACTTTCTAAAATTAACAATTTTATTGTGTCCCTGCCAACAGGCTGCAGCAAACCTGACAAAGTTTGCTTTTCATTTGCTTTCAAGGGCATTTCTGCCTCAAGCTCTTAATTAGTTGTGACCTTGGTTCAGAAAATACAAGAGAGACTAGTTAAGGTAATTTGCCATGTCCTTCATGTTTGATTAAAATGACAAGCTGCTACATATTAGTTGGTACAAACATGTTTACAGGTCATGAACGTTTTCAGAATTGTTGTGATCAGAAAAGTGGTTACATTTTTTCGAGCATGGTTTACTGAGAATCTGCAGAATTCAGTGAAACAGGATTGAACAAATGTTCCAGACTCCTTCTTTGGAGTCTCACTAAAACAAGGTTTGGACCCAAAAGCACAACTTCACAGACAGGAAAGTGTACTTTATCTGTCAAAACAGGCAACCAAATCCAAAGGGGCATTATAAAGCAGAAAGATATTCTTAAAGGTAGAAAAACAGAGGAGGCGCTGAGGGCTATTGCTGGTTTGGTCAGGAAAAACCTTAACACTGAAACCAATCTCACATCTGCAAGTTCAGTTCTTTGCCACAGACCCATTTAATCCCCATGACATTCCCATTCAAGTAATCCTAATGAAACTAACCATCTCCATCGTAAATTGTATTTGTTAGTATACAGTATATATATTCTGCTCAGTAGATCTGCAAGCAGATGGGAGTTTAATTCACTAAACTACAAAATATTTTTAATATAAATGTGGGTTATACAAAACAAATACAAATGCATGTAGATGAAGCACAAAATCATGTATTATTAGCATTATTATACAAAAAAACGTCTAAGAATGAAGTTGAAGGTGAGATTTAAATGATCTTTCCTTCCACAGTCCAGGAGCAACACAGGAGGAAGACGAAGAGAATCAGTGTGAAGTGTCTCCAGACAGGGAGGCGTTTTGTCTGCACACAATTGTGAATTATACTTAAATCAAAAGGGAAATTCTACTGTGGGATGATATTTGTTTTATAGACACAGAATCTCAGTGAACAGAACCTGCAGCGTTCTGGTTTCCGCTCTAACCCCAACTGAGCGCTGACCTGATTTGCAAACCTAATAAATTGAAATTTCAGACCCCTGGGTACACTGCAGCAAAGCGCGACTGATTTATTGCCTTATTTATGGGATATGAAAGCATAATTCTAAACAGAATTCACTCAGTGCCTGCATTAAACCTGGGCTGCCACCGAGAAGACAGAGCTTGGAAACGTGGGTGTAAAAATCCTTTCTGACTCGGAGACGCTGGCAGCCCGGAGAGGCTGTATGGCCTCACCTGGCATTAAAATGGTGTTTTGGGTGACTGGATTGCTATCGTACAAGTACACGTGTCAGTGCACCAAAGACGCATTGATGACAGATGGTGATTTGAGTTGGCCAAACCACAACCATCATATTTAACTGCAAGGTAACCACAGCAACAATACAGATTTGAAATGTTCCCAACCATAAATTAAAAAAAGGGTTGGCAGAATTTAAAATTTCCACTGAAGACACTGTGGCCAACAAAGATGCACATTTAACTTGTGAGGTGTCCTGAAATAGAGAATATCAGACTAGGAAATGCCAAGCTACAAACTTCCTTTATCCAGCATCACATACCAGGAGAGTATTATTATCACTTACTTAAACATTATTCATCACAGAGGCTGTTCACCATTGCAGCAACGTTGCTAAACCTGTTGGAGGTCCAAGCAGTAAGAGGACCACATTTATTATTTGTTCTCACAACATTAATAGATCATAAAGTCCATAAAGAAGTGGGAGAAACCACTACACACTAATCTATGCAACTATCACATCTAGAAATTGCCTGTGTGTGCCCCCAGACTGCGTCTCTAAATAAGTCTGTCCTGTTTTTATTAGCTTACAAATAAAGCAACATCTCTGCTCCAGCCAAGCTCTAACACACAGGTAGGTGTGAGTGTGTGTATTTGGCCGAGTGGTTGATTGATGTGGAGAGGTGGAAACCCCAGTAACTTCTGGTCATTAATGTCAGGTATATTGCTACCCCCCCCCCTCCCCTCCCCCTCCAAGCAGGCATGTTAAGCCCTCTCTGTGTTATTTAGAAAAATAACACTAAATATTCAGCGTAAGCTCTACCCTTGCCACAGGCTGGTCACACAAACACACACACATATACACAGCCACAGCTCCTGACAAACGGTTGACAAATCTCTGCAGACAACTCCGCTCTGAATCCTTTCCTCTTTTTCACTCTATCCATCTCCTCACTTTTTCTTGCACTCTCTTTCTACCTCTCAGGAGGGTTAGTGTCTTGCTCAAGGACACGTCAGCAACAGGAGCAGTTGCCTATGGCATCATGTGTCAGGATGAGTCAAGAATGTGGAGAATTTAACTGAACAAGGACAGTGCACACTGGATCCCACAGAACACACCTGTAGAACAAGACATGTTCAGCGTGTTAGCAAGTTCATGTCTAAAGTCAAAGCTCAAGTCAGTTCGATTTGAGTCACTAAGCCAGACTTGTCTGAGTTGAGGAATCAGTTCTTGTGGGGTCAGCCGTCAACCGATGCTTCTGGTCATAATTGTCTCCTTTTGATTGTCAGACCACACAAATCTGGTGTAAATCCTTGTGCTAAATCTTCTGTGTCCCGAGTTTTACCAAAATGTAGCCAACATTCCTCTGTATATACAAAGGTGCAAAAATGAGGACCATCCATCAATCTAGTCCCGGTCTTAATATGGCTGTTGTTTTGCTGTTGCTGATTGTGCTGCCTGGTTCTGCTTGGTTCTGCCTTTTATGCTCCAAGCCTTACCCATAGTCATGGGCTCAGCCATCAGGGACAGGGTGAGGAGGTGAGAGGTCCAGGAGGAGAACAGCTGCTCCTTCATATTGTAAAGAGACAGTTGTGGTGGTTTAGCATCTGATCAGGATGTGTCCTGGACACCTCCCTGCGGATATCATATGGACTGGTTCAACTGGGAGGACACCCTGAGTAAAATGGTCCCACCATAATGCCCCGTGGATATTAGCTCCTCACCGTTTCTCCCCCTGTCTCTCCTGTTTGCAGGTCAGGGTGCAGGACATGAATCATGGATGGAATGCTAGGACTCACACCTGCTGGGGGGGTACACACACACACACACACACACACACACACACACACACACACACACACACACACACACACACACACACACACTCTTTCGCCTCCACAGTATAAATTATTCAGTGTGTTATCAGAGAAAGGTCTTCCTCGGAGTGCGAGGCTGCATTTACACCCCAGCTGCTCTGACCTCAGCATGCAGCATGTGATTCTCCCTCTTTATGTGTGTGTATGTTGTATGTTTGTGTAAATCAAGGTTTTCTTTCATATATCTGTGCGTGTGCATGCAAAGTGCAGCCATAAAGTATTTAACCTGTGGATACAGAGGAGGCAAAGGTAGCCTTGACAGAATATTAATTGCAGGTTGACATTACTGATCACATATTTCAAAGCTGAATGTCAGCAGCAACTGTTTTAGCAGGCTCATATTGAAAATATCACCAAATGGCAAGTGAAACCTTCGCATGTCATTTCACACAGTCTAGTCTGTACTGTGTTACATGTCTTTACTGCTATTGTGCTAACCACAAATGTCATAGAGGAAAAAAAATGTGAGGTGATGTAGAATAAAGAGCGACAAAGTCCACATAAGGAGGTCGACAGGGTGGATAGATGGGTCAAAGGACAGGACTATCACCCAGGAGATGGCCTTTTGAGTCTGGTGTGAAACCACTGGAGCACTGGCAGTGAAGACCCTTATATCTGGATACTTGGCCTTGAAATCTTGTTTAAGCTTTTTAAAATATTGAAACACGTTTTGAAAATTTGACACATTGAAAACAGCTTTTAAAACACTGATCACTCATCACAAAAAACTTGCCACACAGCACCCACAAAACCTATACCACACCTAATGTAAGCAAGACGACTCAACGGTATGACGGTATAACTTTAGTAAACAGATGTAAAACAGAACAAGGGGAACGTGTTACTCTCAGGAGGAGGCTAGAAGGAGCACATACTGGCACACTGGCATACTGTGCAGTGAAAATCTGCCTCTTTCCACTGCAGAGGCTCTTTCACAAGCATGGAGAAAAAACTAGTTTAAATGTGTTTATTAGTGTAATATAACATAACGTTCAATTTTAATCAAATCAATAGTATATTAATGTTTAAATTATTTAATCTTACTATATGTATTATATACTACATAGCTCACCATTAGTATAATATTAATTCCAGTTGGACGAAACAGCAGTTTCGTATTTGTGAGTTGTTTTTATTCATTAAATCTTTGTGCAAGAAAAATGGCCTACATTGGTCTCTTAATTTGCTAATGCTACTATCTCAGCAATAATCAGAACCATTCATGAAGGAGAAGTTCAACGTTTGAAAGTTTACTGTAGGATGTCAAACCATTTTTATGTCTCGCCCCATCCATGCTGTGATTGGTCAGTCGTCGAAAAGTGACAGTGGCAAGCACATCGATTTTATGAAAAGTTGAACATGTTTCAACAAAGGGCACATGATATGGCTAAATATCCAGCTAGCCAAACCTAAAACCTCCTTACCTTCTCCCTACTGTCTTCTGTCTCACCGCTCTCAGTCTTTGTTTTTGTAACAAGCTGCTCAAGCGGCCATCGAGTGACCCGCGAGATCTCTCTCGGTGCTCCTGGCTTTTTTCCTACCAGTTTCGACAACTCTCATTTGACTGACACCAGCTTTGGATGTTTTGAACGAATAGCGGCGCGGCGGACGGGTTGGGGGGGTTTACGGTAGGTTATAGTTACTCGCACATTGTGCTCGTAAATCACTTTTCCGGTTCGCACGTATCGATTTTTAGGGGCGTATGCAAGCAAAATGGTCGCACTGTAGAGCCCTGTGATGGCATTGGTGTTTCAGTGAATGCATTGTTAGCTAACTGTTACTGATGCATTTCTATCCACCGGTTGTTTTTGTGCATTTTCATTTGCGCATACAAAAAGTGGAAACACTGAAAAAAGTGTGTGTATCAGTAAAAGCAAAATGTGATGGAAACAGATTTAGCGAATACATCAAAATGTACATGAAAAATAGCAGCAGATGAATACACCAGATCTGTCCTGCAAATCGGGGATTCATTTGTCTATATATTTCTGTACTTACTTCGTCCCTCTCTCCCAACCTCTCATCCATCTCTCCCTGTCCAGTATCTGTATTCATGTATCCCCAGCTCTTGCAGTGCCAGGACTGCTGTCTGTTTGATCTCCTCTGTGGCACCCAAGGGTCCCTGAGCTTCCGTCTTTGTAGTCTGCCACCTCTAACTGGGATCACCCCCCCCCCCCTACAAAACCTCGCCTAGTAGGCATCAGCATCGGTGCCGGATAACATGTTGGATCTATTATTCAAACATCCCTACAAAGAGGAATGACTGTATACATAATTGGAGTGTACTTGATGGGCAAGTGGGGAGCTTCTAAATACACATTCAGTTTTACCAGGTACACCTTCCTGTACCAGATTTAGCTACTAGCTACTGTTGACCTTCAGTCCCTGGGCATTGTCTGGTTTCCTCCAGACAGGGAGTGAGGCATATAAATGAAGCACCTGTAGTCACGAGCAGAGAAATGGATCTATCAATTGATATGAGTTTCTTTCACAGGGTGTCTAGGCTCAACCTCTGGGACAGGCTGAGGAGCTCAGAGGAGAGAACTGCTGCTCATTCATGTTGAAAGGAGACAGTTCAGGTGGTTCAGCATGTTATCACAATGTCCCATAGATATGTCCCTGTGGAGGTAATCTGGATATATTCAACTGGAAGAGGTACACCTAGCTTAACCCATTGCAGTCAAATACAACAGTTCTGCAATGCATCCTAACTTCATGAAGGTTATAATGTTCAGTTTGTGTTGAAGCTGTTGCGGAGATTTGTTGACTTAACTGTATGGTAATTTCAGAGGCTGCAGTTTGTGGTGCTGTATTGTGTTGGGCTGACTGGTGTTGCTGCTATTTTGTCCACCCCATTTACATGAGGGTAGGCTAAATAACAGAAACACCTCTCTGAGACAGTTTTTAATGAAGCTTCTGTCTGTCTTCGGTGTTTGGAACTCATTATTGTAATTGTAATAACATTCCTCTACGCAGGCGGCTGTGGCTCAGGAGGTAGAGTGGGTTGCTCATTAATTGGAAGGTCGGCGGTTCAATCCCCGGCTTCTCCAGGCTGCATGTCGAATTACCCCTGGTGGCTGTTCTGCCAGTGTATGAATGTGTGTGAATGCAGCGTAAAAGTGCTTTGAGCGGTCGAAAAGACTAGAAAAGCGCTATACAAATAAAGAGCTTTTACATTTCCTACTTTCTCAACTATTTCAAACAGTTGAGAAATAGATATTTCCTTTTTCTTGGTATTTGCACTCATTAAGTTTAGGTGCTTTTCTTCTTTGTCTGTCCCAACACATAAATTTCACCTCTTCCTGAACTCCACAGCATCAGTCATTAGAAGAAGATACTTTTATTGTCAAATACACATTGCGAAATGAATTCTCTGCATTTAACCCATCCCTCAAGGGAGCAGTAGGCAGCCGCTGTGCAGGGAACCAACTCCAGATCTTTCAGTGTCTGGTCAAACGGCACTGAGTGGAGAACCTAAAATGTTTTTGATGGTTGAGGAAACCCACGCAGACACGGGGAGAACATGCAAACTCCACACAGAAAGGCCAGGACGACCGGGGTTTGAACCTGCGCCCTTCTTGCTGTGAGGCCACAGTGCTATCCACTGGATCACCATGCCGCCCGGAGCTTATGCTACTGTACATTAGTCCGCATCAGGCAGCCTTCATGCGTTCAGCCTCTTTGCTAGCAGTCATTTGTAAAAGGTGGCAGGATTTTATTTTTAATGGCTGATGCTTCATTTTTGAAGTCAATACTGAAACAGCAAACCCAAAAGGCAGGACAGTGAGTAAAGCGATGCTTCTGTACCCAGTAGGTCTCACTGTCACAGCCAAGTGTCCATGAGCAAGACGTTAAGCCCCCACTTGATCACTCCTGGTGAGTCTATCTGCATCAAAACATATTATTCCAAAGGAACTGCTAAACTCCTGCAGCAGACTAACATTCTATTGTGGTGGCACTCTGCATAACCATTATTTGATATTGCCACCTCATGCAATGTTCCCCATCTGTCAAAAGTTTTTCCTTTGTAATGCAGAAAGCCTGGCTTCACCAGGTTAGCAGCCAGATCCTGGCACTAAATTTGACAGAGCTAAACATTAGCTCAGCGAGACAGTACTTGGCACAGTGATAGCGGAGCTATGTCAGCCTGAGAGCTCTAGACTCTGTAGGGTGCTGGACTCGGCTGGGGCTGGTTAAGATAGCCAGTACTTAGTGCTCATAGACATTAAAGTGCACAGTAGTACAGCAAACAACACTCAGTTGTACAGCTCTTTTCTTCTTGAAAAAAGTTATGTTTACAACCACAAAAAGACCCTCCCTTAATATCTGTCCCCCCTCCAATATTGAAGCAAAACCTACACTCTTGCATTTCCACAACAAATGTACTAAATTTTATATTGACTAGAATACAAGAAAACACTCTCTGGATGACATACCCGGAGGGAACACTCCAAAATACCTCGCAAGGTTTAGAAAGTATGCTGATCACACCTATTCATCACTGATCATGATTAAAATTGGGAAATGGCTGCTGACAAAATTCCTGAGGATTGAAGAGCGATGAACTCGTCACAGAAGGCCTACTCATAAAATGCACAGACCTAAGCAATACTGAATCTCACTCCAAACTGTTAAAAAGAACTATTTGTGCATAAGTTCAATTAACATCTGTGTGTTGTATTTTACATGTTGCCAAGATAATGACACATTTTGAGTTGTATGTATGACAATAACAGGATAATATCAGTCTTTCTAAAAAAAAACAGCAGTGCCACCTGGCCCTATTATAACGATGGATACTGTTATATCCACAGTGGCCTGTCAGCAGTAATGCTGCTGCTTGGCTCTGAGTGAAGACAGAATGATGGGGCTAAGCTAAGAGTGTTAATGGGAAAACTTGGCCTCTCTTACAGCAAGAGATGCTAAGCTCAACCCCTCTGTCTTTTTGCCTCTTTTCATTTCTGTTTTTTTATATTTCATTTTCTCTCTAACATTATTACTTCCTGTTGGACCATAGTCCTTTTTTCATTCTACCTCTCGATCTGTGTTTTCTAATTTTCTAATTTCCTGGTTCCTGTTTCTTTATTTGTCTACCTCCTTTTTAACTCTGTTTGTCTTACCTCCCGCTCTGTCACACTCCCTCTCGTGTCTGATTTGGGGTGTTTGGAAACCGTTGTAGCCATGGCTGCTATTGTAGAGCATCAATGCTAATATGCTGCGTTTGTCCCTATGGCAGACTGTGATAAGATTTACACAGAAGCAGACACGCCGGCTCTGTTCTAGCCAGTGGTTGGCACTGCTATATAGAACGCTGAGTACCATATCAGTGCTAATATGAAAAGCTTGGCCCTGGTGGGAAACAGTTGGTGACATATTTACACACACATAGAAGACCTGGCAGTGTTATTGAAATTATTGGCTCAGCTATAAAGAAATTTCAGGTAGCAGGGTTAGATTTGTGCCAGTGTGATGTGAAATTTCTCCTCCTGTGAAAATGCTCCCCTCTGGCAAGCCTTATTATAGAAGAAAATAAAACACTATAAGACATTAACAACATGTTAGATTCTTACTTGGAAAAGAAAGTAAGCTTGAACACTTTCAACATAAAAGTGTCATTATGCCTCTTAATTAGGATATGTGAATATGTGTGTTCTCAACACACACTAAACCCCGTGGGGGTCATGGGTTCAACTGTAGCAAAGCAAGTCTCAGGAAATCAGTGTAGCATTCAAGGAAACCCAGCGTTTCTTTGTTTGGATTGTTTTATTAAACCAGGCTGAGAAACAGTGTTTTACTTCCCTCTGTCGTTAAATGTTTTTAAGACTGTTTAACCACTGACCACACCCTACAGGGATGGCACAGGGTGCTACTTTAGGCTAATGTTATGAACATCCTGTGATTATTGAAGCCTGTTTAACATAAAGTAGTAGTCTGAGTTACCCTTTACACAGCGAAGCTCCGAGTCACTCAGTTCTGTTGTTCGACAGCTAACTTGCTGTGAGTGAATGTGGCTATGCACACTGGGTGCAGTGCCGTACCTACAGGTTTCAGGGGCATTATCAATAATGACTCTTCTCCCTGTTTTTTTGCCTGTTTCAGCACTGAACAGATGGGGAGCTTAGAACCATAGAGGTGGGTGAAATCTACAATAATTTATCATTATGATTGCAATTTTACATTATTATAACCTGACACTTATCACTGCTACTCTGCTGACACACTTTTTACCACAGCCCTCCACCACCACAACCTACTCCTGAGGTGATATACTTTTAGTATGGTTAATTTAAGAAAGATTAACACATTATATTTTAATGTTTTGTGGATTTGTTTGTTCTGACCTTTTAACATGCCATCACATAATAAACCCCGCTGGTGCAATACGATGGATTTCCATTCAGGCACGGTGGTGAAGCAAAGCTCAGTTGATACTGAAAAAGAAGAGGAAAAAAGTCTGAGACATGGTAAGGCTAAAAAATTAACATAGAAGGAAAGTGAAAATGTGATGAAAAGCAATATTTTAAAACTTGTAATGACTAAATTTCAACTAACCTCGGGCTTGTGTGGCTTTGGGACAAATAAATGGAGATCTGCGCTCAACTGTGAAGGAGTTTTAGGTTTAAATGGAAGACAAACAAAGAGATAGTTAGGTTGCAGTGTAAGTAGTCCAATCCACTGATTTCCCCCGAGAGTTGACCAAAATAAAACATCATAGTTTCTTAATTATCCATAGAAGTTATCTCAACGTGTGTGTTTCTGTGCAATAAGATTGCTGACTCCCAATTGTGTATTCATTCAATTCGAAAGTTGAATTGAAAGTTGGAGAGAGAACAAGACTGAGATGGAGTCAGAAAGAGGCATCTCTTGTGTTTTTCACCAGCTTTCTAACTTTTCTGCAGCAGGATACTTCTAACAACTCTATAGTGGATTTAAAATTAATTTGTCACATAATGGAGAAAATATACTCTTTAATGGGACTTTTAAAAGGTGCATTCAATTAAAAAAATGTCCGTCAAAAAAGTTTTTTATAATAATAACAACACTTTTTGTTGTAAAAAAAAAAAAAGAGAGAGAAAGCCCAAACACCATAGTTAGCAGTCAAATCAACAGAAAAACTATTAAATAATATAATAATAATACATTTTTACCAAAAATACAAAAATGGAATACAATCTTTGAAAATCCACACTTTTATTGAAGTTTATTAATGTTATTAATGTCATCTTAAACCATGGCCAAGGAATATTTAACCGCAGGTGATCACAGAAGTAGAAGTACTTTTGCTTTACACTATGTCACCAGCTAAAGGCCCATTTGTACTCCTGCGTAGGGTCTACGCAGGAGCCATGCATTTATACTTGTGTGCAGGTGTGTCCGTCATTCTGCGATTACACCCCCAAGCACTAGTCGGCAGTAGCGCTACAGCTTCCACTGTGTTGACTTTTGCCGGCCGAACAGGCAAACTTCCGGTTTAGCGCTCCGCTAACGTAAATGGGGGTAAAATTGTATACGTGCGGCTGGTGTAGCCTTTTCAAATGTTACCGACCGAATGGATCACATTCTGATAGCGAAACGAGTCATTTCGCTCGGGTTTCGACGGTCAAATATATTGATTCACTGTGTTACAGCCGCCGTTTTGGGCGCTAGTAAATGTTACTTTAAAGCGCGGGGTACTTCCGGTTGGCTCGGAGGCATTGCGAGGCTACCTAGCCGACCAATCACAGAGCTTACAGTCCGTGTCGACTCGACGTGTAGTTAAATATTGAAGGAGGGGCACGTCAGAATGGCGTAGCCTCTGCATAACCCCGTAGCCTACGCCGTCGATTTGACGCAGAAGTATAAATTGCACTTAACTCTGTGTTGAAATGGACCTAGCCATGGCTTAAACTGACTGTAAACACATTATCAACCAGCTAAGCACTGGCACCCCCGGTACTGGGGGCTGCACGCAATTTTCGCGCAAAATGCAAATGCGTAATCCATGGACGATGCTAGTATTTTTGTCACCCCTATGCATGCTACACACCTGTGAAACTAGGAGGCTCAGCTAGCATCTAAAACCGACCATTTTTATCCACCCCAAACACACATCAAACACCAAGCATCTAAATGAACTTATATCATTACAGAAAGCGCTCTGTAATCACTGTACATTGCTTCATTTAATGCCTTCCACATATCTCTCCTCTCATCCTACACTGCAGTCCGACCACTCTAGAGAAGGATGTGCTGTCATATCGCTCAAATCAAAAAACTCTCCCGGTTATTAGCCGGATGATGATAATAACAACAAACGCACCAATATACATGTACACTTAGGAACGCTGACTGACTTTTTTCCGTTTTCGCTGCTTTCAGTCCAAAAACAGCTGTTTTCTGTGTGTATAAAGATTGCCTTTCCTTAGCTTCTGACCTTTCAAAGGAGACCAGAATTATGCATCTAGGTTAAGGAGATATTACTGATTTATTTTGGCTGTTATTTTAGGTGTTTTTCCTAGAAATAGGTGCCAGGGTCCATTTAAAAGAGTTGAAACCTTTTTAAAGTGAATTAAAATATTGAGAACACAGACATAAATACAGGAGATGAGGTCAAGATGGTTCAAGACGAGTATTTAAGGTTCATTCAGGCACTGTAAATAAACGTTTAAAAAATCAACATCTGTAGGAAGTTCATTTTAGCTCTGTGGTGCACAGGGACTTAATGTTGCTTCTCCATGTTTACTTTGTACTCTGAGAACAGTTAGCAGCGCTCTACCTGATGGCCTGAGAGGACGAAAGGGTTCAGATGGTAAAAGACACTGAGAGATGTCTTTCGGTCCTGAGGCGATAGGGGATTTATAGACACAAAGGCGTACTTTAAACTCTATTCTGTCTGTCCCCAGATTGAAAAAGAACTCTTTCTTTCTCCCACCTGTATGAATGGTGAGCGTGAGTTTGCCTCTTGTGAGTTTTGTAGTCTGTCCTCTTCCAGGTTCCATGGCAGAGAGGATTTCGTATGGCTCAGATTGACGACACCTGCATTACCAAGTTTGTCATGATTGTCAATACCATAATTTTATTAAGTTGGTCTATTCTGTACACATGACGTCTATGCGTGTTGGTCCTGGGAGATGGTTCTGTCCTTACATAAATAAAACTGGCTTGACTTAAATTTTAAATAGAAGAGGACCAATGATTGAAACCCCACACCATGCATAATGATCAACTGAGACAAAATAGTTCCCGTCCTGAAGATATGATTTAACCACTTTAACACTAGAAGTCCAGTTTTCCTGTCTGTCCAATAGTTTTGTATGATCAACTTTGTCAAAGGCAGCACTTAGATGTAGATGACTAGAACTGAAATCTTGCCTGAATCAGTTTCTACATAAATGTCATTCAGAACCTTACTGAGAGCTGTCTCAGTATTGTGGTGCGGCCGCAATCCAGATTGATCAAAGAAACCATTTGCGGTTAAAAAGCTACTTCATTGCTGGTCAACAACTCAATAATTTTACTTACAAAGAGACGTTCGATATGTGTCTGTAGTTGGTAATCACAGATGTTTCCACACTACTCTTTTTGAGGAGTTCATTGATGACTGCAGTTTTTAACACATAAGAAAAATGACCTGAGGGCAGAGAGCTATTGACCATCTGCAGGAAATCTTTAGCTGAAAACATTTTTAAAGAGCATGAAGACAGCAGGTGGACAGCTTAACAACAATTTCTTTCAGCAGAATGTGTTTGGTTGTAGTGGAGCCTGACAACGTGGCGGGGCTCAGGGGGTGAGTTTAATGCCAGCATTAACCAGCTCTCCCATTTTGTCAGTAAATCCCGACAGAAGTGCGGGAGGGGAGAGGAGGGAGTGAGGAGGAGGAGGAGGAATTGGAAGAGATGGTTATCAACATGCTGACGTTGAGGCTTTGATGTTTTGTCTTTGGGGTGCAGAGGCTGCTGTGTGTCAGGGTGCGTCATGTTAGGGCTGGACGATGGGTACACACATACACCTACATCACATGTCGTTTGTATGTTCAGATGTACAAGATGAATTTGTTGTTTGAGGTTCTGTCAGTCATCAGCTCAGAGCAGACAGATCTATGCTTCTATTCCTCTTTACCAACATATTAAGGTGCACTGAAGAAAAAGCTTCATCTGATTAACTTCTTTGTGCTTTTCTTATTTACATTCACTGAGCTGCTGCTGATGGGCAGGAAATCTGCCCCATGTGTGAAAAATCACTTTGGGCCTGATTTACTAAATGTTTGCGTGAGTAAAAACGTGTGCAAACTTGATATCACCAGCAAATTAGCACGTAAGCTGATCTACTTTCAAAAGTGCAAGATAGCACCTGATGTTCATTTAGTACTTTTGCCTTAATGAATATGCAATTTGGGCGTTTCACTTTTATTGTGCAAAGTTGTGGGAGGGTAACATGTGATCTACCAAGCCTGAACGCAATATCATGTGAGTGCAACAGCATCTGTATTTAATACGTTTGAAAGGAAGGTGCAAACCGCAGTGTTGCGCAGAGATGGCTGCTGTTATTGTTGCCAGAAGGAGACACAGCTGTAATGAAGAAAACATAGAGAAATTAACAATATTAGATCATATTATTCTATATCCAATGTATTGAAATAGGCCTACAATTATTTTATTAAACCGGGCACGGTCGCTGATTGTTCCCTCTGGCTGGATGAAGCACGATCTGCTGGCCTTTCCTGGCGTCTGGGTCATTCCAGCATGCTGTAGCTGTTTCTGCTGGGGTTTCCCAAAGCAGTTTTTCAGGTGTGCTGTCCCAAGTACTTAGTGCAATCTCAGGCAGGATGGGCAGGTATATACTATTTCATACACGGGACGCACTGAACATAACAAACCAAGCTTTTTATGCAGTGGCTGCTTTCCCTCCCGACTCTCCATGGCGGAAACCATTAAAACACACAAAACCCTCATTTAAATACTCCCACCTCCATTGTGTTTGCTCCTGTTGTCATCTATGCAATAAATCTTAGTAAATCACCCATAACAGGTACTAAAATTGCAATATTTTAGAATGCACACGCAATTTAGTACTCTTTATTCGAGATGTTGGTAAATCGGGCCCTTTTAGCGGGAAACCATTTTTTTGAGGTTTCATACCTGCAGACGGTAAAGTTGATTGGTTAAACAGAATATCATCTCAGCCCTCAGCTTGGTGAGAAAAAATCAATACCTGTAAGAACACACAGTAGCTCAAATGTTGCCTACAACTGTCATCACCGGCAGTGTTGGGGAGTAACCCATAACGTGTAATTTTATTATGTAATTTAATTACAAAAGAAATGTAACTTTCATCCATTACAGGTACTAAGAAAAAAATTATGATGTGTAAGATCCATAGACTGTATATAAGAAGTCAACATAGTCATCATGACGTCACCCGTTGGTTTGTGGACTGCCATTTTGACCGATATGTCGCCGCCATGTTGATTTTTTGCAACCGGCAGCACCGGACGTGACCATATATGGACGAGACGGTGGCGCTAATGGCCGTGTTTGGAACTTTAACAGGGCTGACAATTTTGTCTAGCGAACAACCAAATGTACTCACCAGAGAAAGTGAACAGCCAACTCATAATAAGCTTTTTCAAGGGCGCTGGTTAAATGAATAATATTAATTTTGTTCTCATGTTTGAATTTGCTGCACCGCCCGCCTGCCAGTTAATCTGCCTCTCAAGCTGTCTTTTGAAGTGAGAAATTAGAAATGTAGAAAAGTAATGAAAAAGTAAATAAATGTAATAAGTTACATTATTTTGAAAAAGTAATTGAAATCTTTACACAACTATTACATTTTCAACTGGGTAACTTGTAATTGGTAACCTATTACATTTCAAAGGTAACCTTCCCAACACAGGACTATACAGGTGGAATGACATGTGTAGACTACATAGTGGGCACTAATATTACTGTGTGGCAATGTAAAAAACAGTAGATCAGTGCTGAATGCTGATGTCAAAGCCTAACAATTTGACGTCAGCAGCTGTTTGCAGTTGTTTTGTCTCAAAATTAACTCCCAACCCCTTGTCAAAGCTTAAATACTTTTATGAGCTACAGCGTGAGTCATTAATGCAAAGATTAGACATAAATAGAAACCCAAACCACAAACAGATTATATGTATACTATTGTAGCATTTCATACTTGTTAATGATCCTGATATCAATCAGATATACCTTGTGAATTCTGACACCAAGATTGGTAGAAGTAATGTACTGCTACTCTATATGACATGTCCTGGAAAGGTTTGTAACCAACTAATTGTGAAAAAACACAATAAATATCCCAAAAGCTGCTCCTAAACTGCTTTACATTTTTATATATAAATTACTATTCACTCAGAACTGAAAATATAAACCATCACTCTGGCAGGCCTTCTTAGCCATTATATCCACAATAGAGTAAAGAACCATGTCTGTCATTCATATATTCTTAATAATAAACAACTCAGGCTCATGCTGGTAGAACTCAGCAACTTCATTTACTTTGCCTGTTTCCTGTTCAAGTCAGGAAACTATAAACACCAAAATATTGAGTCTCAGAGCTGCAGATTTCTTCTCATATCAAGCTCTTAGGCAAAAAGGTGACAGAAAAATAACGCCCCACAAATAACATCGTTTCTCACCACCAGCGCGAAACAATTAACTCTGTAACTTACCCTTTAACTATAATTACCAAAGCTACACAACATCAGCGGGATAAACACGATTGTGGTAAAACCCACCATGCTGTTCTGCTGTTAATTTAGAACTCCAAATAAAAAACAATAATCTGCTGAGCCTTCTGGGCCTTGTTCCATTATGAAAGAGCGGTCATGCTTCCTTCCTGCATTACCCTCCAAACTTTAATCCACAGCTATTTCATTACAGCCATTTCCAGGCATTTTAATAACCATAAACGAAGACAGCAACATTAGTGGCCTTGCTGGCTCCGTCCCTTAAGCCCTTCAGCTGAATTGTGACGACTCAAAATGTGTGTGGGTGTGTTTGTGTGTGTTCAACTGTGTGTGTTGTTGCTGTTGTAAGTTTGCAGTTGTCGTCACGAATCGTGGGTGTAAAAGTGTTTTTTTTTTGTTTTTTTTGTGTGGGCATGCAAAAAAATTGTATTGTATAATGTGTGTGTGTGTGTGTGTGTGTGTGTGTGTGTGTGTGTGTTTGTATGTGAGGTGGTCATTCATGGCTGCTGGAACTTTCTCTGCATGTTAATTCTGCTTTTCCCTGAGAAGTCATTACAAAAACCATCACTCCAGCAATTAGCCACCAGTGTGTAATGTAATTGAAATGCCAGGAGGTGTGTGTGTGTGTGTGTGTGTGTGTGTGTGAGATTGAATTGCGTAGCTGAGTCTCACAATCCTGAATTGTGAGTGTTTTCATTAGTGGTTAATTTATTTTGTAAAGGACACTGAGGTAACTGTGTGTGTGTGTGTGTGTGTGTGTGCACAGTATGTGTACCTGCTGTTCATTAGGCACCTGCCTATTTATGTCTGTGTGTGTGTGTGTGTGTGTGTGTGTGTGTGTGCTGTACAGGTCAGTGGTGATTCAGATTCAGCAGCAGATTCCGCCTTTTGATTGAAGGGGAAATTACAGCAAGACCCTGAATATTAATAACTCTGTTCTCTCATCCACTTGGTAACAGCCCAGATTATTTATAGATCTTTTCATCTTTTGGAAAAGTGTGTTTGTGTGTGTGTGTGTCAGTGAGAGAGAGAGAGAAACCTTTTCCATCACCATACAGTACCAAGCAATTACTGGTTGATTACTAAACTGTCCAACCAATAATACTGTGGACAAGGACCAAAAGGTCTAGCGCACCAATAGTAAAGAGCAATTTTGTAAGAAATAATAAAAAAAAAACAAGTTGGTGGGGGGTTGAGACATAGGCACATTGGAAGGGCAAAAAATAACATTCATAAAAAAATGTATATACATTTCTGCATTGTTTAGAGCATGTTTGCTCTGCAGGGACACAAGACTGCAGGCAAAAGTTCATCCAGAAACACCATACTGAGGACAAGTGCTCAGTGTTGGAGACCACAGCGCTGTAACAGCACCAGCACCCTGCAGAACAGACGCCTGAGACGTTAACAGCTGCAGGTGGCAAGAGTTTTACATATAAAACCCCCAGCAGGGGGTTTCCAGATGTTCAGATGTCTGCAGGTCCTTTCGCACACTATCCATTCAATAAAATGCTCAAGCCCAATAGAGTTCCATGCAAAGTAAGTTTACTGAAAATCCACTACAGAGCACATGTGAATCTGAGCTGGTCCTAGGACCAACTGATCCCGCCCCATATTACATTCATTTATGTACCCTCCAACGCTTCTCCTTATATGGGCCTAATTGCAAGGTCCACCTTTACTGATCTTCATCTGTCTGACCATTCTCTGATCAGAAATCTGATCCGTTCACCGAGGCTGGATCAATCCTGCACCACTGAGGAGGGCTTCAAAAATGGTCTCTGCTCTCAACTGAGTACAACAAAAAGTAATTATGTTAGTTTGACAAAAAAAGAAACAGAAGCCATTGGTAAAATAAATTATTAAATCACAATGAAGAAAAAAGGAAAAAGAATTTCCTTGAGCCATATATATGACACCATACAGGAATTGAGATATTCTATATATTATTATTATTATATAGTTCTAAACACACCAGACTTAAACCAATGTATGAGTCAATACTGTTTAACTTTCCTACCCTGTCATTCAGCAGCGGGCCCATTGGTTTAATAGTCATTTCCTAAAACAGCTTGGGACTTGAGCTTATCCTTGCAAAGTTAAGTTTCTCTCATAAATGTGTGACAAGTTTTTTACTTGTAGATTAATCTTGGAAATTAAATTTTCTGTCGGATTATTACCCCACTCCGCTGCCTCCTTTTTCCCTCTTACAATGGACCTTATGTGCAGTTGTACCTTTTCATCTTAATCATATTGCACATAAGAGAGTCCATAAAACACATAATAGAGATTTGAACTGCAATAAGAACACTGTGAAGATAATTAGGCTACACATTTACTCCATGCGATGCCAACAAGCCTCCCTGGCTTTGTCGGCAGTGTAGCATATCTATGTATGATTTTTAATAAAAATTATGAATATAAATTTTTCTTTGTGTGAGCGTTTCAGTTGTGTATGTAAAAGCATTTCACTTGTATGTGTGTGAGAGCGTTTCAGTTGTGTGTGTATGTGTGTGAGAGTGTTTCAGTTGTGTATGTAAAAGCATTTCACTTGTATGTGTGTGAGAGCGTTTCAGTTGTGTGTGTGTGTGTGTGTGAGAGCGTTTCAGTTGTGTGTGTGTGTGTGAGAGCGTTTCAGTTGTGTGTGTGTGAGAGCGTTTCAGGTGTGTGTGTGTGTGTGTGTGTGTGTGTGTGTGTGTGTGTGTGTGTGTGTGTGTGTGTGTGTGTGTGTGTGTGTGTGAGAGCGTTTCAGTTGTGTGTGTGAGAGCGTTTCAGTTGTGTGTGTGAGAGCGTTTCAGTTGTGCGTGTGTGTGTGTGTGTGTGTGTGTGTGTGTGAGAGCGTTTCAGGTGTGTGTGTGTGTGTGTGAGAGTGTGAGAGCGTTTCAGTTGTGTGTGTGTGTGTGTGAGAGTGTTTCAGTTGTGTATGTAAAAGCATTTCACTTGTATGTGTGTGAGAGCGTTTCAGTTGTGTGTGTGTGTGTGTGTGAGAGCGTTTCAGTTGTGTGTGTGTGAGAGCGTTTCAGTTGTGTGTGTGAGAGCGTTTCAGTTGTGTGTGTGAGAGCGTTTCAGTTGTGTGTGTGAGAGCGTTTCAGTTGTGTGTGTGTGTGTGAGAGTGTGAGAGCGTTTCAGTTGTGTGTGTGTGTGTGTGAGAGTGTGAGAGCGTTTCAGTTGTGTGTGTGTGTGTGAGAGTGTGAGAGCGTTTCAGTTGTGTGTGTGTGTGAGAGCGTTTCAGTGTGTGTGTGAGCGTTTCAGGTGTGTGTGTGTGTGTGAGAGCGTTTCAGTTGTGTGTGTGAGAGCGTTTCAGTTGTGTGTGTGAGAGCGTTTCAGTTGTGTGTGTGAGAGCGTTTCAGTTGTGTGTGTGAGAGCGTTTCAGTGTGTGTGTGAGAGCGTTTCAGTGTGTGTGTGAGAGCGTTTCAGGTGTGTGTGTGTGTGTGAGAGCGTTTCAGTGTGTGTGTGTGAGAGCGTTTCAGTGTGTGTGTGTGTGTGAGAGCGTTTCAGGTGTGTGTGTGTGTGACAGCGTTTCAGTGTGTGTGTGTGTGTGTGAGCGTTTCAGGTGTGTGTGTGTGTGAGACCGTTTCAGTGTGTGTGTGAGACCGTTTCAGTGTGTGTGTGAGAGCGTTTCAGTGTGTGTGTGAGAGCGTTTCAGTGTGTGTGTGAGAGCGTTTCAGTGTGTGTGTGAGAGCGTTTCAGTGTGTGTGTGAGAGCGTTTCAGTGTGTGTGTGAGAGCGTTTCAGGTGTGTGTGTGTGTGAGAGCGTTTCAGGTGTGTGTGTGTGTGTGAGAGCGTTTCAGGTGTGTGTGTGAGAGCGTTTCAGGTGTGTGTGTGTGTGTGTGAGAGTGTGAGAGCGTTTCAGGTGTGTGTGTGTGTGTGAGAGTGTGAGAGCGTTTCAGGTGTGTGTGTGTGTGTGAGAGCGTTTCAGTTGTGTGTGTGAGAGCGTTTCAGTTGTGTGTGTGAGAGCGTTTCAGTGTGTGTGTGTGTGAGAGCGTTTCAGTGTGTGTGTGTGTGAGAGCGTTTCAGTGTGTGTGTGTGTGAGAGCGTTTCAGTGTGTGTGTGTGAGAGCGTTTCAGTGTGTGTGTGTGAGAGCGTTTCAGTGTGTGTGTGTGAGAGCGTTTCAGTTGTGTGTGTGAGAGCGTTTCAGTGTGTGTGTGTGTGTGAGAGCGTTTCAGTGTGTGTGTGTGTGAGAGCGTTTCAGTGTGTGTGTGTGAAAGAGTTTTACACGTATGTGTGTGAGCTTTTCAGCATAGTATGTGAATGAGTTTGTGTGAGAGGAAAAGTACATGTATATGCATGGTAATTCTGAATAATGTCCCTGGGGGCACCTCATACAAAACATACCAAACAAAAACACACCAAGCATGCCTCACTCACCCAAAGGGAAAAAACAAATCAAAACACACTCACTCAGTCACAAACTCAGGTGTCAGATGCAGGAGTCATGACAGTTGAATAATGAGTCAGCAGGCAGTGACTGAATGAATGACACTGATAACAAAAATACATGATTCTGATACGCAATCCCCTTAATAACATCACTATTGGCACCACAATCTGGTGGATCAAATCAATGCATGTGTTAGAATTATGTTTCATTTTTCTAGATACAGCTACTTCTCTTATATATACTGCTCTTTTGTCCATTTTATCTCTCTTTTATTGCTGGCTTCCTCTGACACACACACACACACACACACTCAGCGGCAGCCTAATGAACCCATGGAGAGTTTGCTGAAGCACCTCATTTCTGATTCATTTGGATGCATTGCCTGTGCTGCTGAAGGGTCTGAGAGGCACAAAAAACTACAGGAGAGAGACAGAGAGGGCAAGCATGGTGTTGTAAGTCTTTCTGAGTTCCCTCCACCATGACACACAGCATGAATTTTTTTTGAAAGATGATAATGATAGTAACGTCATGCTAATGAAACGGTTTGGATGATCTGATCAACATACGCATTAATGTGCATTTTAATGTGGAGACAAATTATTTTGTTGCAACCACACACTGACTATCCTACATGTTTATACAACTAATTCATTTACAAGATGAATATGTTGACAAAGATAAACTTGCAAATTATGGATTTAACTAACGTGATCATTACTGTGTCAACGTGACTGGAGCTGAGGCTGAAAGGGAATAGTCCACTTTCCCTGTTTCCCCACCTTCAACATTTTACCTCCAATTAGTGTTGTTATTGCAATTAACCTGTGGGTAGGTTTTACCAAACTGTGTTGTGTGTGTGTGTGTGTGTGTGTGTGTATCACAAACATATAATTTGTAATATGGTTATAACGGGGAGTTTGCTGTCCATGTAGAGGGAACTAGATGTCTTTGTGTTGTTTATACAATCTGATAATGCTAATCCAACACCTCTTTGTAGTATTATCCATGTTGATTCCACATTCACACTTAAGAGCACATGAACACACACTGAAGTCGGAATGGGACCATCCGGGGAGCATGTGAATGCACTGTGAGCCAATGGTTGCAATTCGCAACCCTCACCACTATATGCCATTAAAACCTAGACATGAACCTTTTAAGCATACAAAACATAACTGACTCTGTCATTTGTTTTAAAAGCCTTGCCATATATATTAGAAATATGATCAACAACTGTTCAGGTCTTCTCTGCTGTTCCTTCGGGGAATTTTCTGTATTTCCTGAATTAAAAGCTCTTTTTCTGAACAGTTAAGAACTATTTTGTCCTTGAGGATTGAAGTTTCTAATTATGGAACGCTGCCCTTACATCTGGCATTACTTTGGGGATTTGACAGGTTAATTAATTAGCTATAACGTGAGAGAATGGTGACCGGCCAACCCCTGCAGAGCAATATGTCGTGCATGGAACTGTCCATTTGGTTGGTCACCGTAAAAATTCCACTTAATGTGTTCCAACAGAGATAACTTCCATAAGGTTGGAAACAAAGCGGTCTCATTGTCTGACTGCTTGAGTTTCTTGTCCTGACTGAGCTGTTTTTAGTGATGTTGTCACTCTTCCATATTTCAGTAATGAAATTAGTACAATGTTAATATTACCAACAGATGGATGGCCTCACCCACGAAAACTAAATCCAAAATGACACATAGTTTATCACTGTCGTTATAGCTTTGGGTGAATGTGTGATGTGATGACAACTTAACATAATTTATATATTCTATGACAGTGTTATCTTGGATTTTACTGATATATTTGATCATAT
This sequence comes from Micropterus salmoides, assembly GCF_014851395.1. NCBI lineage: Eukaryota > Metazoa > Chordata > Actinopteri > Centrarchiformes > Centrarchidae > Micropterus > Micropterus salmoides. Next base: position 36,912,108 of record NW_024042261.1, read on the forward strand.
TATGTATTTGTTTCCAGATTTGAATCTCAAAAACAAAAGGACAATATTACCATATCCCACCGTACTGTAAGAGTATGGACTGCTCACTTTGGATATTTAAAGGGGCTTGTATATGTAGTTTTCAGCAGCCACAAGCGCTGCAGTTTTGAGACTGCAACCAGGTGTGTGCCCGTACGTGCGCTCGAACTCATGAGCAAACACACCATGACGGACACACCAAGAGACAGCTTCACACAACACACTGGAAACTGAGGTAAACTTATTAAAATATTTTTCATCAGCTTGATGTTAAACTAACTGACTTTATGCTGACTACATTAAGCCGACGTTAGCTCGCCTGCTGCTTTTCAATAACTATTTGTGTATCTTTCACCCGAGGATCAGCATTGTGAGCACAGCTAATGTATTGGATGACAACAGAAAGAGCAAGACTGAATATTATAAATGAGATTGTTGCCACACCTTAACCACAGTAACTTAAATTACTATAATGAATGAGTATCCCACTGGTATATTACATTATTGTAGATCATGTGGTTCACATAAGTTACAGAAACTGAGATGGTGAAGAAGCTGTGTACCTGAGCATCGGTAAAACGGCAATGAATCTAAATTGAACGTTACAGACAAACAGTGGCAGATCATTGCTAACGTTAGCAGGCTGCCCCTGCCTTGCATCAATATAGGCTAATATAAACAAATCGTTCCACATTTGCTTTTTACCATTACATCATTTCTTGCAGGCTAAAATCAACACTTTGACATAATACCAGTGGTACACAAGAAAGTAATTTGGATCACGTTAGCTGGCGAAGTAATGTGGAAAGCTATGCAACTGTAGTATTTTGCACTGGACATTGTTAGTGATTGATCAGCTTTGATAGAAAGTCACTGAGTTATTAATATGTAATATGTTTTCATTTTGCAAAGATGGCAAAGACAACTCTCCAACATCTCCTCCATAATGTCAAAAACAAAGCAAATGCAGAGTGTAATGAAGGCAGTTAAATCCTCCATTATGCAACTCAGGTTGGGTTGCAAAATGGCAGAGCTGCTCCCAGTCTCTCACTGAGACTGAGTATTTCTGGCCAGTGTCCTCGGGGCAGACGGGACTGAAATATGCAGCAGGATGGCATTAGTGCATGCGGTCTCTCTTTCCAGTGTCGGAGAAAGCCAGTGGCATAAGTCCAATAACAAGTTGCCACTCGTTGCTCTCAATTTAAAAAGTTGGCTCTGTGTGCAATGCAGCATGAGCCACATCCTCCAAATAACACCGCACTCCACAATAATAACACCAACATCTGCTATTGTTTTTTTGTTTTGCTGTCATAAATTGCCCAAACGCAGTATTTCTACACTGAAATTAAATGTTTATACCATCATCTCCTCAACACTGGACTGAGTGTTTCCCACTAGCACAAAGGCAAAAACCAAGGAGAGGAGCTTGAGGTGTCCCAGACTGACTGAAAGAAGATCCAATGGAAACAGACGGACAGGCAGAGCCAATACAAAAACATCCAGTGAATCTTTACTTGACCGGCGAGCCAAAGACACAGAATCACAGAAGGATCAGTGTTTACATCCCTGCGACTTTAAAACACACCAGACAGAAATGTATGATGTGAATTGACCCTATTGCTTAACCAAGCCACTGCCCTCATAACTGAAGATGGTTCCTGAACTCTGGGCACTGCGCTCTTGCTAGTCACTGCTCCAAAATTCAAGTGATGGGTCCAGTTGCAGAGGATTTATTTCCGCATGACAATTAATACAGCATAACAATATAGCAAAATCAAATTACGTATGACAAATTACTTAAAGAAGTCATTTTACATGGAATACTGTGAATATTAAAACACCTTTTGTTTTGTTTTATTTGTATGTATTTTAAGTTCATTTATGTAACATTATACATTAATAGTCCCCTCTCAAAATCTGGATTGGTAGAGAGCCACAATGCTTAAAATCCAACAATTAAAACGATTATATAATGTGCTGAGTGGCTAAAAGAAGAGAAAGGATAAGGAGGCAACATGAGGACATGGAGTGGGGGAAAAGGACAAAAAGGCGTGGCAGTTTACAGAATGAATAGACAGGAGAGGATATGGGAAAACAATGAAAAAGCTGACAAGTGAGAATATGAGTAGACAGAGGAAAAGGGCACAGGTGGAAATAAGAGGAGGGGAAGATATGAGGAGAACGGAGGAAGGAAAGAGCTGTTCCTGAAAGATGTTTTATGAGGCGATGATGACATGTTCAGCATCCTGCCTGTCCTCTGATGTACCATAATAGTCTGGCACAACACAAACACACACACCACAGGTAGATACATACCTGTGTATACCCAGCACCTAATCTAACAAGCTCGGTAATCAATGTACACAGGCATATCTCTCTCACACACAGACACAATCACGTTGAAGTCGAGTCGAGAAGTTTGACAGTTCATTAAATCTCCTTGTTAATACCGAGCGCCTGGGCAGGCCAAGGTTAATGAGGCCATACAGGCTGCAATAAATTTTTGACTACAGGCTGGTAAATGCCATCAAAGAAGCTATTTGCTCTGCTCTCACAGTGCAGCCATAATTCCTTACACCTCGCTGTACACCAGTCATCACAACACAATGAATGTTTTTGATTGTGTCAAGGAGGGAAACAAATTAACCTCATTGGAATAACATTTTGGTTCGGATTAGAGCAGGACTATTAATATTTTAAGCAGCGAGTTGACACTTTTATGTGACTCAGGGGGAGTGAAGCGGGAGGCAGAGCCTGTATGGTGCCAGGACTCCTTTCACAGTTAATTTTATTTTTTTATTATTATGTGTGTGTGACTCTGTAAGTATAAATATGACCAGTGTCACTCATCCTAGTTTGAATAGATTTGTTGACTTTCAGGTCAAATCACATCTAGATGTTGAGTTTAAAAACTGTTCTGTCAATCTTTAGAAATATAATGAACATTCAGTGTTTATTCAGTTTTGCCTGTTATCAGCTCACTCTCATGCTAGTTTAACTTACACCCGGATCTCTCCAAACAAAAGGTGGACTCTGAAGTCTGCAACTGTCTGTAGCAATCTTCACAAACAGAAACTCTGCTATTTAAAACACAAGTTGTTGCAGTGAAACACGTGATCTTCATATCCTTATGTGTCACTATTTATTTCATATGTGCCATTTACAGCTTCTGTGTTTTGTTACATTTATTTATTGGGTATTTTGTGTCTTTATTTGATAGAACAGTGGCGACACAGGCTGGATTCAAACCCGGGCCACTGCAGTAAGGACTGGTACCAACTGAACTAAACATGCCCCAAGGTGTTTTTGTCTTTTAAATCAGTATTTAATCAGCACAAACATTTCCTTTTCTTCCCATCATAATTTGTACGTCTTACATTTATTCAAAGCAACTCATGTATATCAGAGGTCGCACGCCTCTGTAGCAACTACTGGTTAAGCGTGTTGCTCAGGGACACATTGGTAGATGGGTCACAGCGGGGAATTGAACCCGGGTCTCTCACACCAAAGGCATGCGTCTTATCTACTGCACCATCACCACCCATCCATCTTCATCCAATCCCTGTATAATACTAAATAGTTTAATATTCTAAATTTGTTTGTTTTTTTAGCACAAAGTGGACATCTTGGACACATATGAATCATCATTTTGCATCATCACTCACAGATGTAAACTTGCACTGCTGAAACGTCTGTAACAATAAAATGCAACACATTTGTGGGTTGGGAGTTTAGCACAAAGTACAAATCACAGACACTCTTTTGTTCCGTTGTATGACTTTTTGAGGGCGCACCGTAGAGCATTTTAGATTCAGGATTCAAATAAATACTCAAATAAAAACCTAAAAAACAGCGTTTGGCAAGTTACTCAAAAATTGTAATAAGTTACTAGTTACCCATTATTCCCTAAAAAATTTATATTTTTTACTTTACTTATTACTGGGTGATAAAAGTAACTGGTTACTTTAATTGTTACGTTATATTTATATATATCTTTCACTACCACCACCACCCCCCCGCTCCACACAAAGCAGTCTTTCCTGACATTTTAACTAATATCTTATTCATAACAGCAGGAAAGAGTCTGGTTTTTACAAAACATATAAAGTTTCTTAACGCCAACGGCTGAAATAAAAAAATAAAGCAGTAGTGGCAACAGTAAATCCCTTACTTTTGGACTATTGTTTTTCTGCACATGTACCATATTTAAAGGGCAAGCGTCACAGACAGAGTTTCTTTCTACAAGTTTCATGTCGCTGTGCAGCTTTAGCAGATGCTTTTATACATTAGATGTAGAATTGTTCATGGTAGAAAGCTTTTTGCTGGTTGCACAAATTTTACAATGGACACCAATGTGCATCTCAGACTGTGACACAATAATGGTGACACTTACAGCTGTGGAAAGAGCTGTGGAAAGAACGCCTCGCTCCCTCGTTCCCCATTCTTCCTTTAGCTTTTTGGCATCTGACTTAAACAACAATAGGTCCGGTGCTGCTGACCTGCAGTGCAGTCGCGCATTTACGTCGAGGATGGTACTTGCAGCATTACTTGGAATAGTAACTGTAATAATATTACTGTATTACTGTTCTGGAAATAGTAGTCCATTACACCACTAGTTACTGGGAAAAGTAATATTATTACAGTAACTATTACAGTATTAGTAGTAGAGTAGCATGTTACTGCCCAACACTGCCTACAAATCATGCTTTCTGGGATGTTATAGGCCATATATTATACAATATTTTACTTTTAGGATAACTGGAAGTTACTATTTGAGCGACATGCACAGCACATCATATTTATCAATGAAATAAAACCACATCAGGACCAGAGCAAGAATTATTAGGGCACTTCTTTGATGTAATGATGAAAAGTCAGTGTTAAGGAACATTCATAGGGTGCAAACTTGCAGGAACTAGGTTGAAGACAGAAGGGACCAAAAAATGTAATGCTTCAGAGTTGGTGTTAGCATTTGACGTGTTCACATGTTGTATGCTTGCACTGCATGATAATAATAACAATAACAATAATAATAATAATAATAATAATAAACCATGCTATGGGGTTTTTCTTATTTAACCAGGAAGTCCCTTGAGATTGAAATCTCTTTTCCGAGGGAGATCTGGCCAAGACAGCACACCATTTAAAATTTAAATAGAAACACAGCATAGTCAAAACAAACAAACAAGCGTCACACATAAAGGAAAGGGACTAAGCCAGGTCACATGTGGCAGTTACATTTCTCAGTTACATGGCATTTTGTTAAGTCTTTATCAGTCTCCAAAACTTCTGAACCTGGCTCACAATATTTCTTCAACAGTCAGAAAGTAGGGCTTTCTGAACACTGTTGCATTAGTAATGAGGTATACTGAAAAATGACGAAACAAACCACGACTGTCTATCTGTACAGGTTTAGTGCTTCTTCTCTTTTAACAGAGAAAACTGGATTTTTGACATTTCACTCTTCATTTTAAAAAGGGCTGAGTTGCCTTTTTAGAGACGATGTCAACTTCTGAAATCAAACCAAAAATCAGAGACTCTGAGCTGCAAAGTTTTCGTAGGACACCGATGATTGACAGGAGCTTGGTGATTTAATTCATTTTGGGAATGTTTCTGTTGATGGAGAAACTCAACTCCAGAAATCGTGTTCTGACAGCAGACTTTGTCACCGACATATGACGGAAACTAAATCAACATTAATGTATTGTTTGTATGTCTATAAAAAGTGCCATAGCAAAGTAAGCCTGTGATATGCACATTCCTGAAAAGGCCTGCTCTTTGGAAGCACAATGTTCGGAGGAGACTGACAGTATGCATTATTCAACATTTAGGTGCCACCTCAGGGTCCATCCTGTGAATACAGCACTGTCAATCAATGGGCTAGCTTGCTCATAGGGAAACAGCTTATTTATGCACAGGACAAAGCTACAGCCATTCAAACGCACATGATCACAAAATACTATACAGTTCCTCTTAAGAACATGTATCTGCACACTGTAAATACAGGCACACAAGTCTGAAACACAAGTTTTGTAATAATTTCCTTCTATGAAAATATTACATACAATTACATGAGATTCATGCATTTATGCAATTAATTAGGTTGGTTTATGGAAAATGGACTGTACACTACATGTCACACCATTCATACACTGATGGCAGAGGCTGCCGTGCAAGGTGCCACCTGCTCATCGGAAAGAAGCAAATCATTCACACACAGCCTTCAGGAGAAATTCTGGGTTCAGTATCTTGCCCAAGGACACTTCGACAAGCGGGGGAAGCCAGGGATCAAACCTCAGGGTTTCTCAAGTATTCATCATGGATAATAATTCAGAATGTACAGGAAGTGTCAGAGTGTACAGAGTTTGCTATATTTGCAGTCTCACCAAAGCGGTGTTTACCCGTGCAGATATGTCACATAAACTCAAAAAAGAGTTGTTAAAATATAAATATATTGGCAATGTGCATATAAGATTTTGTTATACTTATGGTGTTTTTTTTGTGTGTTCTTTGAGCTCCTTGACCAACAAATAACTTTGTTCAGGTCATAACCTGACTACCACCCCTGAAAACAAGTAACAAAATAGAGTGACACTATCACAGTGTGTCTCTGGATGAGAGTATGTCTCTCTCTCTCTCTGTGTGTGTGTGTGTAAAATAGAGAGAGAGAGACATTGAGGCAGTTTTACACCAGAGACTTATATATGTGTTGTAGCCGGTGGCGATTAAAAGCTCTTTGACATTTTTAGAGGGCATTCAAAGGTTTTCACTAAAGGAAAAAAAAGTCTATAACAACTTTCACAGTAAGAAATATAAGGCTGGTCTATAATTTAATTTGACCTTGTCATCACAAGCCAATGACTATTACTAAGCTCACATAAAAATCTAATGAATTCTTATAACCATCATTTAACCTAATTAAGCTGAGTGTACCCAGAAATATTAGCTGCTGTTCTCCTCATTCTCGTATTACATAGAGATTACAGAGGCTTAACACATATTTTCATTACTATGATATACAATTACAGCATAACGGTATAAATGAATGTTAGGAATTAGGGTTTATGGTATCAATAATTCTAGACTAGGCTAATTATTATCACTATTATTTACTAATTAATCATAAAATTTTAATTGTGTGAAATTCACCTCAGGGCACCACTCTTAAGACAAGATGGCCAGTTCTTAATTCAGTCTCATAAAATATACTAAACTATCAAATCGGAACTCTGATTTATAATTAAATTGATAACTATAACCAACATTACCATCAATAGCTAGTAGGCTGAAGGATTTGGAATTGACCCTTCTCTAAGCCATGCCCCAAATACGCAGCTGGCCAATCACAAAATAGCAAAATAGGACTGAGATCCGACACCTTCACAGCTACACTCCATTGACTCGTATGTAAATGGCTTTTTTTTGCTGTATTTTTCCAAGAAATGGTGAAACATTGTTCCTGGGCACTTATAATAGTTACAGTCGCTACCCAGAGAGGTCGAAAAGAGAAGTATGATTTATTCTCTTTCCACACCTAAATCAAATCCAGAAAAATGTCGGCTGTGGATTGTTTCTAATGTAATGTTAGTTAGCTAACGCTAGCTAACTTACTACTGAATGAATGTTATAAAGCCCTACTGCTCTGCTTGTTAATGATTGTAACAGTGAATAAAGACCAACTCAGCTCTACGGGAACAGTGTAGATCAGACTTAGCAGCAGTAACAAAGGGGGGCTTAGCAAAGGGTCAATTGTAGAGGTTGGTAGTCACTCATTCTTATGCAATGTTAACAAAACAGCAAGTATATCCACAATCATTTATTTAAAAGATAAACAAAAGCAAAACAGATGAGATGAAACCTCATGGTGCTCCATTGTGCAAAATATCCACAAGGAAATTTTGAGGGTTTGTTTTCTTGTTTTCTTTTTACTCGCAGACTGTGTGACCAATAGTTGAACATTTCCACCACATGGCTTTTGTTTACAATTTTTTTTGAGTTTTTGCCTTTGTGAACACAAACCGTACCAGGTAGAAAATATCATCCTTGCATTATACCTTGAAGCCCTAAGTGATTGTGTGTAATTGTGCCGCATTAGAAAGAGTTAGTTAGCTTGCATGCAAAGACTTTGTCTGTGTGGAACATAACGTCAACTAATATCCACTTAGCAGTGTGGCTGATTTTTAATCATTACTTACAAAGGATCAAGCTCCCTCATACATCCAGGATCTATTACATGCACGCACCCCTGGTCGGTTCCTCAGGCCAAGACCTTTTTAACTATTTCCAAAACACACACAGGTGATTGTGCCCTCTGCACAGTAGCTCCAAGGCTCTGAAACTCTCTCCATTTAATTTTGAGTGTCAAGTGTCGAGTTCATTTCTTATTGATTTAGCCAAAAGTGAGTCCAACAAGTCCAAATAATATTAAAGACCAAACAAGGTTAACTGATCCAAACCCATAGTCCAAAAAGGACTAAAGAAACAGTAATCCATCAAAGCAGGCAAAGAGTGAAACCAAGATCCACAACACAAGACCGCAGGGTTACAGGCAGGTACACGAAAGGCAGGAAAAAACGAGACACAAGACACAGACAACAACAAGCTAATGATCCAGCAGCTACTGAACAGAAACACAGGCGATTTATACAAAGCTGAAGAGCAGACAGGTGACACAAATCAGGGATATCAGGAAGACAGGACACAAGCTGGATAATGAACACAAACAATCGACTCTGATAACTACAAACTAGAACTGGAAACAGGACAAAATAAAAAACCACGGAACAAACTCACAGAAAACAGAGACCAAAATCTAAAGCAGAACGGAGCAAAACCCAACATAACAAAAATAACCCAGGAACAGGTCAACAGACTAAGACACAGATCTAAAACCAAATAAACAACAAAACAAGCAGAGACCAAGATTGCAATACCCATTCAGTGGAAACCTTAAAAAAAAAAACTGAAGACACACCTTTTCAGACAATCCATGATTAACCATGATCCATATTGACATCTGGAAAAATATTTTATAATTTCTCTTTTGTTCGGATTTTTGGATTATGGAATTAAAAAATGTGCCAAAAAAAGGTTTAAGTGTAACTCAGTACCTTTCGGGTCCACTGGGTCTGCAGCTGATGTGACAGTAATGACCTTATGACGATGGGCAGCAGTGCCTTGATCTGATACTACTTCATGTGAAAGTGATCTGCTGGATCCCCAGAGGACCGATAATCCCTCAGTTAATGTCTCCCCTGAGACTTTTTATAAACCAGCGTGGACCAATACTGCCAGTAAAACCTCACCTGACTGGACAACTCCTCTGTCAGTTGTGTCACCGTGACGGATCTGAAATCAATATTTCACATTTTTATTGCACACTAACACTATGGTCAGTACTACCAGCGCGTTTTACTGAGTAGAAACAACCCAGTGGGATAAGATTATGGATATGAAAATGATGACAGTAAGGTCTTAGTTAGTTATGTTTTTAAGCTGTTATCATGATTTCACAGTATTTCTGTCTGCTGCTTACTGTATTTAGGCAGCGCCAAAGAAACGAGAGAGAGACGGGGATTCAGGTCAGCTTGATAATATCGTTATTGTGAATTCTTTTGGCCATGATAGTCATGTAGTGAAAATCTGACATCGTGACAGCCCTACTTCAGTGCAATGATCACTTGTCATGGTCCTCAGAAGATATCCAGCACCTGCTGCTGCTCAATTAACATGTTTTATTTCTCCGTGAAAGTATCCAGCTGAAAAAATTCCACCCCCTCCCTTCAGGCCTCCCTCCAAAGCCACACACAAAACATATTTTCATGCGCAGTGAGTGCACATGCAGGTAGGCCACAGGTACCGCATTTGAAGCAGCATTTGAATTATTGATTGCTGTTGAGATGTAAAGAGATTTTAAACAAATATAAAAAATGCTTTTGAAATAAATTGCTTAGCCCAGCTGTAAGTAACTTCAGTTGAGGATATGAGGTTTCTAGGACACACCAAGTTGGCCAGAACCGTATTTAACTTTATTTCAGTATATTTACTATTCTCCTTTTCTTCCTTTAATTAGAAAGTCTATTTCAGAATCAGAATGAGGTTTATTGCAAGCTACATTTTCACATATGAGGAATTTGCCTTGGTATATTGGTGCTTTAAAACATAAATATAGAAATATAAATATAGATAAAATATAGATATTTAAACATAAAAGTACTTAATGCCTATTAAAAGAATAAAAACGTAAATGCATTCATTGGCATGTTTAAAGGTTCACTATCTCTTATACAATAATAATGTATTTTCCCATCTCTTTGCTATATTTTTTTCCCTCCATGCCCCGAGGCTTGTCTCTGTATTTTTAACCTGAGTTAACCTAACATGGGAAAAGCCTGGTGACTCATTTTGTGTGTGTGTGTGTGTGTGTGTGTGTGTGTGTCTGCGCTCGTTCGCTCGCTTGCTTGTGTGTGTTGGGAAAATCACAGGAATTAATAAGTGATTCAGTCAAGTATCCTATTTCTCTGACTGTAAGTCCTGCAGTCCTTCACAGCGGGAGTGTTTCCACCATGAATAGCTGCATAACTACACAAAACACTTATTATGTAAGCAGCAGGGCAGGAATTTCAGAGAGGCCATGACGACCATGGCCATCAAGCTCCCTCAGTTGGGCCTTGCGACCCGGAGAAAATGCTATGCAGAAGACCTGCACGCACTGCCCCACCTGATTTCCCTGCTTTCTCCTCTGCCGCTTTCCTGTCAATATGTTTTTTCGACACCAGTGTCTTTTGTTGTTCTTTTTGGGCTTGGAAACCTTGATAAATTAGTGAACGAATAAAACAAATGTGTTGGCCCACTTTGATGAGCTGGTCGAGTGGGAAAGAGGGAGCATGCGAGTATGGACATAACGTGAGATGAAAACTTTCTTTGATCATGTTACTCTACAGTTCTGTGGTTCATCAGTGTGATTTTTGATAAGCTAAAGATAAATTAAAATAAAATAATAATTTCCGTGGACTTAAAATCATTGTTTTATTTGGCCTTGCTGCCCCGGCATTTGGCTTTGCTCCAAATATTATTAAATTCTAAGTAAGCAGCAAAGCTTTTTTCATCGAATCATTCTGTGCAGACTGTTATTGGTACTGTTTTATTCTTCACTTTAGTTTCTGGTGTTTTGACCTTTCTCTTTAGGACAATGGTTTAGCCCTGCATGGACTGTTTTATCCACTGCGACAGTCCTGGATGATGCCATATTGAAAATGTTAGGGAAGCGGCTGTGCCCTGGGCTTTATCAGAGGTGGGATAACCAAAGTGAAGTGGTCATGAGAAAGGCAAAGGGCCTCTACATAAGGTGCGTTCGAGATGACTGCGGCTGAATTTCACCCACTTGATAGTCAAAAGTGAGCTGCAGGCGACTGCAGGGGCGGGTATAAAAACACTGCCGTGAAGTCGGACAATTTTTAAGGCCAAGAAAACAACCACGAATGACCCAAAACTTGACCCATGTTTGTTTCCATTGACAGTTTCTCCAGTTCTTATCTGCTTTTTATACTCCATGCAAAAATGTGATCTCATTACAATTCAGATGACAAGCATGCATGACCAGGCATAAATGCAAAGCACATTATCAGATTCATCAATATTCACATAGCGCATCTGCATACAGACCACATATACAGTTAGATTTGATAAGAGGTATAAATGCAGCCTCTCATCTCCAGCACTAAAGCCGGCTCTTCTCCTCCTGTCCTCAGGCTGGGATTAATCATCCTCAGCACTGAGGCACAAATTGCTGAGGACTTTATTTTTTGTCTGCCTCCGTCTCTCCTGCTCTTCCATCACCTCTGTATACACACACATTTAAATAATTAAATCGTCTAATTTTTCTACATTTAGTTGTTTATGATTGACATACAGTCAGTGAAAGGGAGAAAACATAATTTATTTTTCAGTTATTGCAGCGTAGAGCGTAGTTTCCAGCAAGGACTAAGTGAATGTCGGGGTCATTTCCAGCTGTGAGAGTCTCAAATTATTGGTGACATTTCAAAAAGTGACTTTTACTGCAAAAAGCTTCCATGTTGAGTAAGCAATGTCTCAGGCTCTGTAGCATCGAAGTCTGTAAATGATGTTAGTCACTAAACTATGGACAGAAATTACATCCTGTAATTTTCTGTTAATTTGTTTTAATTTAATTAAAAAAAAAAACTTGGCACCTTTACCTGACACACTGTAGACTTATCTCATTTCCTTCTCACAATCCTGTCACAGAACACGGAGGTCAAATGCTCCCATAATGCCATTCAGCTACACTGGAACCTGATTTGGCGTAGGGATGAGAAAGGCGATCATCACAGGCTACAGCTGCTTTAATCCTTTGATCGGAGGTTTGAGATCCACTGGATGCCCAAAGGACAAGAAATCACTCAACAGAAAAAAAAAAGACAAACCCTCCTTGGGAAATCAATCTTGTCAGTTACACCTCAGCTGATTCGAGGACTCGTCTGTCAGTCATGTCACACTGAGCTCAGGTCAGTATTTCATGTGTTCACTCGCAACCTTTAAAACCCCAACAGTCAACAGTACCTGTAGATTTTATAATGAAGGGAATAAATGAGTGGAATAAATGATATGACCGGACAAAATTGAAAGAGTTAAGAATATACTTTACAGTAGTCTGAGCTTTTCAACAAATTGTAAGTTTGTTTTTTTTACATTTACATTAGAAAAAGGTAGAAACACCACTATGAATACCGGCATTAACAAAATTCCTATTTATCCATCCATCCATCGTCAACTGCTTATCCTGCGTACAGGGTCCGGGTGGGCTAGAGCCAATCCCAGCTGACATCGGGGGAAAGGCGGGGTACAAATTCCTAATTATGTCTGAGAATATTTTCATTCTTCAGTTATCAGAGAAAAGTTAAATCAAGGGCAACTGTACTTGGCTGAAAATCATCCAAGAGGCTTCTTCAGTTCTAAGAGACTGGCAGCGAGTCCCAGCTGTTGAACTTCTGCGCTGTCGTTATCCAAGTGGTTCGTTAGTGCTCCTGGCTCTTCTAATGGCCGTTGTTATGGACATTACAGTCACCTGAGGCCAAGTGTGAGTGTTTGTTCACTCTCCTGGGAAGGGATAAAAAGACAGCATCGTGGTTCGAATTACGGGGGGGGATTGGGACACCCCAAAAGAGGCAAAAACAACAGTTCAAGGGGGGTCTTTCTTACCTGTAAATGTTGTGACGGCCCCAGATTTGGGCCCTCTCTTGTTCTTTGTATCTTGCTGTGTTTTGTCTCTTTAATCCAGGTAATTGGTGGGTGGAGTTGATACCTGGTGTGAGATGCAACACTCCTGAGCAGGCTGGGCTCAGGTGGAGCCTGCTTGATGATTTGACTCTCTCTTCTCCTGCACTGCATCCAGACTGAGATACGGTTTCGACAGTTTTAATTAAAGTGGCTACTTCTCCCACTGTCATTCAAATGAAAGTGAAGCTCATTTTGTATTTTAATGAAATTAAAACCTCTGATTAAGTTTTCTCCCTGAAAAAAGGCAGAAGTGCAGTGCTTTGTTTTTTTAAATGGCTGGGTTACATTCCTGAACAAAAGCCCTCGAGTGTCCCTTTGTGCCTGTGTCATGCCTGAACAGAGGAGTGCTAGGTGAAGAAGTGAGGCAGTGTGTGGTATAACAGAAGCATTTCTTAGCTCTCCTTTTCACAAAAGCTCTTGATCCTCTTTTCAGCGGTGGGCTGGGGAGCTTTAGACGGTTGCTCTATTTTAGCGACAACAGACAGTGTGTTGGAAGTGCAGCCAAACATCCCACAGCTGTCACTTCCCCGCGCAGACGATGGCCTTGTTTTCCTTTCCCACGTGGTTCGCAGAAAGCTGACACATGCTCGTCTCTCCCCTCGCCTTTCTCTTCCTCCTCGTCTCCTGTTCTCTCCTTATGCACTTTTATGTCGACTTCGCTCCTCTCAGTCTTTTATCCTCTCCTTACTTTTTGTATCGAGGTTTTTCCTCCAACATAGGAGATGCCCGCTGAAATTAATAAAAAAAAATAATTTGCTCTATTCTCTATTCAATCTCATGCTATTCCATTTTGCATCAGTAGGCGGTACTGTCTCAAAATATCTCTGGAAGAATGCGCGCAGGGTGCTGATCATAAATCCTCACATCATCATCACTACGCATTGTCTCGCTACTGCTTAAAACCCTGTTACAGGTTTGTTGTACTGTGTAAACAAATGATTTCTTAAATGATAAGTGTTCATGTTGTCAGACACTATTTAAAAGAAACTGGACTATTTGCTGCCTAGTGTGCATCTATGAATCCTTCCTTTGCTACCATCAATTAATATCATGGGTCTCATTTTATCATGTTTTCTTTGTGAATACAGAATGGTAAGGTAATGCATTAATTACAATATTTTGAGAGTAAATAGCACCAGCCAAGTTTTCTTTGAAGCTCCACTACTCAGTGTCTGCATTTTTTTAATAATATTGACATTGACCTCTTAAATTGGTACGTGGAGAGACCATTGCACTATTCTCACCAACTGCAACTCTGCTGTTAGGGCTGCTAAATGCAATTCTGCAAATGGAAGTTTTTAGCCTCCTTTAGCTCTAAGTTTGGGTTTTACTAATAAACCCATTGTACACTACCTGATCAGCAGTGAACAGCAGACAGACACAAAGACTAGCTGGTGAATAAAGAGGAGCATTTAACAGCTAAAGTGCCAGATATTTTATTCTCAGGAGTTGGTGGAGACAAAACCAGAGCTAAAAAGGAGAGTGAATATTGGACTTACATTCATCAGGTGGACACAAACACAACTCCAATGGGATGATTATGATGTAGCTCCATGTATGCTGGATGTGTGCACAGGCTGCAAGCCATAAACACATAAAGACTGTATAATGTCTAGAGCCTGACCAATATGAGATTTTTATATCGGCCGATGTTCTTTTCTCCTTTTTTTTAAGAAATGCATAACATAAACAAAGATTATCCCTAACCTTTGTTGAGACCTCACCAAGATATCACATAAAGAAGTTTAAAAATAAACTTGTGTGTGTGTTATATACACTATATTATATATATATATACACATATATATATATATATATATATACACATATATATATATATATATACATATATATATATATATACACATATATATATATATATATATATATACATATATATATATATATACACACATACATGCACACACACACACACACACACACATATATATAAATTTGTCATGCAGTAGTTATTACCTTACAACACTCAACAAAATAACCACTTTCTACATCTAATTTATCACCTTCACCTTGTTAATTCTATCCAAAGCTACTGAAACAATTTCTTAACACTCTTCTGGGTATGATACAGTGACGCAGAGGAAATGCTGCCCTTGAATTAATCTAATACTACATGACTGTCTACAATGAGGACCAGCAACTGTGTTTGCCCCTCTGGTGGGCAAACTATGCAACACTCATCACCTGAAGGAAAACTACGACTGTTTGTTTCTTTTTTAATTGTCATATCGGCTGTTATAAAGGCTGATGCAGATATCTGCAAGTAGCTTAAATCAGCCGATCATATCTGCAAAGCGATAAATCGGTCGGGCTCTAATAATGTCTGTCTGCTTTATAATGATACAGGTGTTGGGAATAGCCCCAATAGCAGTGAAGCAGTGATCTTTCTAATATCAGAATAGTATGTATGAGAGAAAGCTGGTTACCCAAATCCAAAACTCAGATTGCTGTGAAGAGAAACTTTAAGAATTGATCTCCAACATGGCGACCTTTCTTAAAGGTTTTTCATATATCTTTAATTCAGCAGTTAATAAACATGCTCCATTCAAGAAATTAAGAATAAAAGATACGTCCAATTCACCACGTTCACCTCTGAAACAGCGGTTAGTATCTTATTACTTCTAGAAGATTGCGCTCCCAGAATGCAGGGTTACCTTTGGTTCCTAGAGTATCCAAAAGTGGAATGGGAGCCAGAGGCTTCAGCTGTCAAGCTCCTCTCCTGTGGAACTAGCTCCCAGTTTGGGTTTGGGAGGCAGACATTTAAGAGTAGGACTAAGACTTTCCTCTTTGATGAAGCTTGTAGTTAGAGCTGGCTCAGGTGCTGCTATAGACCTAGACTGCCGGGAGACTTCCATGATGGCCTGACCTCCTCTCTCTCCTCTCCATCACCATCTGTATGCATTCTTATTCCAATAATGCATGTTACTAACTCCCATAGCTTTCTCTCTCTCCCTCCTTCTGTTGCTTTCTGCAGGTATTTCTCCTACTAACCCCCTACCGTCCTGCTCGTTTTTATATACAGAAACAAGTCTTGGTTCCCTCTGTCCAGCAGACAAAAGATTGTGGAAGCAATGTTTCTCTCAGTGCTACATTATGGTGACATGATTTACAGACATGCAGCATCATCCACTCTTGCTTGTCTCAGTCCTTAGATTTATAACTGGAGACATCTAAGGCAACCATCAGTGCATTCTTTATCAAAACATGAGAAGGTCAACCAATGGCGTCATCTCTCTCTTTCCATTAGAAGAGACCATATGTTTTTATTTATTTATTAAGGGCTTCCTTTGCCCTATATTTGACGTCACTTATTGGCTGGAGAGTTGGAAGACATAACCCTGCTCAGAGGACTGGCTGTTGCTGCAGGTTGCTAGAGTTAACATTGATCTGGGAAAGGCTGCTTTTTAATTCCTTGCACCATACATTTGGAATGAACTGCAGTGTACTTTGAACCTTGATATGCTTCTGAATTCAGAAAACTAGTTGAAACCCTGATTTTGATTTTAGCTGTAACTTTTTTGAACTTGTTTTTAGTTGACTTTTCATTATTGTATTTATTATTGTCTTACATATTTATGTCTCTGATCTCAATGGGACTTCCCTGATTGACGTGTATATATATATATATGTTTGTGTGTATGACATTCATAGACTTCTTCATTTGTGTATCCTTCTTTGATTGATCTCTCAATTTTCTTATTCCTGATCACTTCTTTGCTCTTTCTTCCTCCTCCCCCAGTTGTCATCTATTTTGCTCCCATTTTCATACTCCTAATCTACTCATTTCCTTTGGTTATCTATTGATCTTTTCCTATCCAGCTTTCTCATCTCCTCCTATTCTGCAGAAAGAATACCTAGGAGGTAATTTGGCAAATAAGGGCCACACCATGTAAAGTTCACTAGGGATACTGCACAACAGAATATTTTCATTTTCAAAATACTTTTTCTGTAGCATTTTCTTCAGTAGCTTTCAAAATCTAGCTCTAATGACATCGGTCCCCTTTTGTAATCTTCAGTGGCATTTCCAGGCTGTTGAAACATTGGTGGCTTAGCCCAGCCCAGATATTTTTCATGTTTTCACCTGTTTCCACCCCCCACCAGCAACAGTAAATGACTACACAGTAACTCTAATATCTGTCTCATTTTCTGATAATAAGTAACACTGATAATATTTACTTGGGGGGGTCTGGGGGTCCTCCAGGGCTTAATTTCCTGCATTCTGCACCAATTTATTGAGGAAATGTCTGAGATGACAATTCAAAATAAAATAATTTAGTGTAATATAATGCAGTAAGGCTGTCAGGCATTCTGTATTGATGTCAGATATGTTTCTCCTGTAGATCAACTTTTCTCATTTAATTTAATCCCAGCTGAGTCTACATACATGCAGGCATGCCTGAAGTAGCCTAAAGTCTTTGTGCATGTGGCACCTTTTCACCTTAATGATTAGCTTAATTCATTTGAATTTAGTTTAAAAAGAAATATTGATGAAAATGTTCAATCTCCCCCAAGAAGATTTGAGCATTAATCACTTCCTGCATTCTGGAGACATCTTCTGCACTAATTTATGGTGGAAATGTCATTATTTTTATAAAGGGAAGGACAAAAGTTAGCTGGCAGGTGACAATTCAGAATATAAAATATAATAGAATGTAATGCAGCATTTTACCTTAAGTTACTTTTTTAAAAATATATTTATAATCAGGTTTTCTTATTGTGCAAATAAACCTTTCTCATAGCATTTTATTTGTTAATTAACATTTCTTGGTGCAAGCTATTTTTCAGTGGCCACGGCTCTCCTTTACTCCTTCAAGCGCCTGCTCTATGCAGGATAGCCAACGCAGCTGATGTTGAAGCTACTGCAGCTCCGGTACCAAACAGCCCTAAAGGTTCGTCGGCCGGTAGCCTATGCCAGATTACCAGTCCGCCCCTGAGGCTACCCCCCTTTAGACCGTCTGACAGACACAGAGCCCGTCTGGGACTGTAGCCCACTCAATGAGACGAGCGCACTGATCTTCATCAGAGGAAGAAAACTGAAACTTAAACCCTTGTGATCAGACAGCAATATCACCACAATTCCACACAAATGTTCACTTCTGTGCTTCTGATAAAGTGCAGCTCACAGCCGCTTTAGAGGGAATAAAGCATCCTGGAGACAGTAAAACAGTCTCACAGCGAGGGGGACAGAGACAGCAGGCCACAGAGCGGCAGGTGTCATGATATTCTCTCACTACTGTGCGGCGACTGTTAACCGTTTGTGTTAATACATTGATTAGACTACTAGACAACATTTATATTTAAATATACTGATTACAATTTTGCAATTCAGAAGTCGCGGAGAAGCCCTGAAGCTGTGAGCAATGCATTCTCGCTCTCTCTCTCGTGCTCTCTCTAAATGCAGGCAGTCTGAGTAACAGTGGGGGGGTCACATTACCTGAACTTCAAACAAAATGTATCAGTTATTGGGAGTAGCCTCCGCTCTTTGAAGACCTGCGAGACAGGCTTTGTCATGAAGATCATTTCATATTAACACGGAAAATATTTCTGTTGCTGTTGTTGAGTTACATTCGGGGCTACAGTCAAAACATCGGGGGCTAAAGCCCCAGAAAAATGACCTAGCGACACCGTTGGTAAGCTTTAACATTAATGTGTAAGCTTTTACATGCCCTACTGTACATAAGAAGTTGCTACTATGAAAACTGTGAAAGTAGAATTAAGAACTGCAGCCACTTTACAGCACATAGTGCCATGCTCAAAGACAGCTGTGACAGATGCAAGCACTCTTATAGATGACACATTGAAAACAATTTAGTTTAGGGAAGTGAATGAATAAATAACAGAGTATCAAGGTGACACTTTAAGGCATTTCAACTACATGGAGGTAACTCCACTGGGGCAGTTTAGGATTCAATTTAAACCAGACTCAGGTAGCACAGATGCTGAGATGAGGCCAAAGGAGTTTCAAAGGAGACTCACCAGAGACGAAGATTTCCCAGCAGGTGTTGAAATTTGATGTGGAAACTTTGCGCTGTAAAGCTTTTATTTTCAAAGCTTTAATCTACTGCTGTCACCAGTACACACAACAAACACAGATGGATATAGGCTGCGTGAAGACGGGATTCTTCTGTAAAGCAAAGACTTCTTTTTCATGTTTTTCTTTAAAGTAAAGGGCGTGTTAAGTACACATTCCCAGCAGCGTTGAGAGCAGATGATGTTTCATGGCTCTAAACAGCAATGCTACTGTGTTCTCTGCAGTGGTGTGGTGACCCTGTGTTATAAACAGTGACATCTAAGACTACGCTTGCACATTTAGTTCACCCAAAAATGGGCCAGTAGTATTTTTCATGACATAGTCACTTAATGTCTGCTGCTTGCCCTGATTTCCTTTTATCCATTTTTACAAAAAACAAACAATGCTTTTTAAGATATCCTGAGTTTTCAGAAACTTTCTTCTGTAAAATTTCCATAACAAGTGAACAGAGAACACTGACAATGATTTGATAACGTTTTGACAAAATTCAGTAGGTGGAATGTGGAATCCTTTTTGATGTAATGGACAGATGGATGGACACAAATCATCATTTGAGTGCAGGATGATTATTGGTTGCTATGCAAATGTTTGTTTGCTGAATGCAGTGTCCATTATCTTAGATAGATGCACCTGTGTTTCTGTTATTTAAGAGGCATCTGGATGGACAGCTGAAAACATTTTGTCTTCCATGAATTAAGTGATTTCCTGTTGTCATCATTAGGCACCCAAAAACAACAAGCTCTTCCAGGAGAAGAGATGCAAATCTTTGCAGGTAATTGAGGTATTCCACTTGTGCTCTATGGAACTCTGTATTAATATCACTATTGTATTAGCGCCAAAGAGCCTCAGCCACAGATGGATGTGTTGTTGTCAAGATCATATGCCCAGAATCACGCAGAAAATAAATAACATAAACGTATATTTGTCTGTTGCTACACTTGAAAAGACCCTCACACAAGTGTGCTCATACATACAGTAATTGTGTTTGTGAATTATTGAATCTTCACCTGTACACTGACATTTATATTGGCACCATTTGTTGCCTTGTTTACTGTGTGCAAGCGTCTGCATTTTTATGTGTTGACATACTGTAGAAAGCAACAAACAGCAAACCGAAATACCGTGTGCAGCAGAAGTAGAACAGAGAGCAAATGTTGAAAATGTAACAAGTGTCAAAAGTGTGTTAAGGTTTGGCTCATAAAGGGATCTGCTCTGCAGGAATTGATCGGTGTGTTCATTGTCACTGGTTAACATAGACTGTAGACATATATAGAGGTGAGGAAGTTTTATTACTCTAATTGGTGACAAATAATAAGTTTCACAAAAAGGTGTAAAAGACAGAAACTGGATTTACACATCTTAATGATGATTCTTGGATCATTCTTATGTGTTATGTGTTTCCCCCAAAAGTCAATTCCAAATGTGACCCTAGGTTTTAATTGGGAATCTTTCTGCCAGAAAGAATGACTTGCTGAGATTACTTTCATTTGTAACTGCATGGAGCTCAGTAAAACTGAGCGGGGTGATAATGGGGTTGCAAGATAACAGCTTAAAATGTAATTACACATTTTTATTTAATTCTGTCTTCATCTGTAAGTACTCAGTTGTTTTAGAAATATTCTGCAGTGCCGTCTGTTCACCCTTTTAGAGTTTTAAAATCGCTTCTGGGTGACTGTGGATTTCAGCTCTTCTTCACAGCAGGGAGTCTCAATCCCTTTTAGTCTTGGGGACATGAAAACAATGCTGTTATTTTCTGTCTTTCGAGGACTGGCAGACAGTGGCACAGTGAGGGACAGCTAATATTCAAATATGATAGAAAAGTAAAATCAAAGAATGTGGTCTGTTCTGTGCAACTACTGTAACTACTCTTCTGTAGAACTACTGTAACAAATCTTTGTAGTGAGAGAAACATTGAAGCTGTGATTAAAAAGAATAGCAAGTTCGCATACCTAAGGTCAAAATAGGTCATTTGTTATTGCCTTCTCATGTGACTGACAAAAAGTACTGTGGTTCTTTTCTGCTAGGGTTATGATTTGGTTAAGTTTTAAGTAAGGTTTATTTTATGATTAAACACTGGAGAGTGTTGAGTGTCCATCTTAGATTATGTTAAAGTGCATACTTTGTATTAACAGCAATCCACCCTGATGTTAAACCTTTTTGCAACTGTACAGAGAGACAACATTAACATGACCACAAGAGGTAACCTGTCAGAACTTGTTTTAAAGTTACAGATTTAATTTTATTTTTTTAACCAACACTTTGAATACCTACCATATTGTTAGTTGATCTGGCCCTATTATAAGTAAAATCTTGTCATCTGCATAAAAAGACATGTTCAATTCATTGATATTGGAACATTTAATGTTGATCCTGTCTCTTGTATGTAACACTACAGGTTCAAGACAAATAGCATCAGCGATAAAAGGACAACTCCAGTCCAAACCTCAGTTTGTACCTCCTTGATTCCTCTCTTTGCCTCGCGTCCTAATCCCTACGCCCAAGATGTAAGTCGAGGAGTTGAGGAACAGACACGATGAGATCTGTCAAGTCGAGGCATCCGGCATTTAATGAAATGAAATATCTTTGCTACGGAGCAGTCATTTTGAAGCAATGTCAAATATAATGTGTGACACACAGCTGCATAATCTGTCAGCTGTTTTGTTACAGCCTACTACTATGATCTCTGGTCAGATGAGCAGACCAGCTGTCAGCACCAATGCATAAAGGCTTCAGATCATATCTTCACAATCCAGAAAAATATCTATCAGCATCTTGAGGTTGCAATAACAATTATAGCATATGTTAAAAGCAGCAACAGTCACAGAATACAGTATTGTAGTTGAATTATAGCAGTTGAATTGGTGTGATGCGTGGGTTGGCTGATATTATCTGAATCCGCATCTAAGCATAAATCATCCACCAGCAACCCATTCAAACTACTTAATTTCCTGAATCCAGAGACCCCGCACCGGCATGGATATTTCACTCTACCTCTACCGGTTCCTGTAGTTTCCGAATGATTTCTTTATTGTGTATTTGATTTATGTATGAGTGTTCTTAAGTCTTCTTAACAATTTACTTTTACATTACTGACAGCAGCCTGTCTAATCATTAAACTTTTCCAAAGCCACACCCGGGATGCCGGTGTAGTTGCAGGATTATGTCGCAAACCTTTGTGAACTGTGTGCAGAGGGACATCGTCCTCATCTTTCTGTTCTCCCAACCTGACACAATTTACCCCAGTCAGAGATGTAGGGATGGGCTGCCAGTTTTTCTAACCTTTGTTTTCCCCTGTTCATATTACTTGGGGAGATAAGTTGCCTGTTGTTTTCTGTCTGTTTATGTTAAAGGGAGTGCTGACTCCAAGATAAGTGTTTTGTTTGTTATTTTGGCGTTGGTCATTACTATTTCCTTTTGGAATGCTGCAAATAAATCTACCGTTCCCTTCCCCAGGTTCATGCTATCAGGCTCAAATATTCTCAGACATTGTTAGACTGGGCATAACAAATAACAAAATTTCTTCTCATACAAATGTTACGGAAGCAAGTGAGGCTCTGCAGAGTAAACCTCACTCCCCGACACCTTAAGAGATGTACTAGGAACCAACGCAATGACAAATAATGTCTAGGTAACGTCATTCATTCACCAGATCAAACTGTTGTGGGCAAAAGTACCAATTTTAATTCCTGTCCAGCCACTGTTAAAGTGAGAAGGCAAACTCCCACCTGAACATGGTAAGTACATGGTGCCAGAATTCCTGTATAATCTAACAGTCAAATTGTAAACGTTCAAATAAAGTAGAAAGAATGAGAAAGGCTTTCTAAATAAGTGTCATTATGAACATTTGCACTTGAGGGGTGATCTATTATTTTCTCTCAGTCTCTCCAACATACAACCAGCATGCTAAGGTATTCACACCTTAAGGTCTTTTAACCTTAAAAATATGATCACAGAACGGCCTGCTTGGATTCTGTTGAAGCAGAAATGCCATAGAAAATCGCCTTTATTTAAGGCTACACTTGCAGCAAGTGACAGGAACGATTGCAGAGGGGAGCAGTGACATGAATGTGAGATGACATGAATCTGTTATGAGGCAGATTCTGGCTGCCAAGTCAGGAGGAGTTTGTGGTTTGAGGACTTGAGAACATGTGAAGTCATAGGTTGTTAAACTTCTACATTTCAGAAGTTTCTTTTTTCTCTCTCTTTTTCAGGGACCAACTAGAGATGGTATTGACACCTGAAGGGAACTTAAACAACATTTATGTATTAGCAGAGAACAGTCTAGCCTATTTCTTCCCCTTCATGCATCACGTTGACAGACTATGCACTTTCTTTTGCTCATTAAATCGTATTTGTTGAAGGTATTTTTGCAGTTCAAGACAAAAAGGATACACGGCATGGATCTTTACAGATGTGACATTTAACAGCAGCAGAGTGACAGGAAGGATAGAAGTACATAAAACAGAACAGACGTTAGATCCATACCTGCAGTCTCAAGTGTAGAAGTTACAAACCCACAGAAGCACCAGAATTTCATCTTTTTTAGTTTTGAGCTGTTCCTTCCTTCTTTTTTTCCTCAAATGCCAGCAAACAGCTGAAGCTTAACCTCCACAGATCAATAACACTGAAAATAATCCTGATAAAACGATTCTCTGTTTGTAAGGGGTCATTCTGGTTTTAATACAGCTTGGGCCTTAATTTTTTAGTTTTGGAAAGAATATCTGTCAGTTATAATAATGTCTTACTAAATTATACTAAGTTCTGCTGTTTAAATCCAATAGATCAACTGATATTGATAATCAATGAAAAAGATGGACAAACTGATGTCAGACACAACAAGTGACCTTTATCCATTTCATTAAAGTTGTCATAGTTTGGATTAGATACAAGATTAACTAATCCTTTCCAGTGAGAATTAGTCTTAGATGTTCAGGGTGTTTGTAAAAGTCAACAGGCTCTTGGTCTTTTCAAGTTTATAATTTAATTCTTACCTGCATCTCAGGAAACACTTAAACACATACCGATGCTGGTATGAGCTTCATCTGTCAGCACTGTCCGTGGTAAGTAAAACCTCTGTGGAAAGACTTTGCATTGTAATCGCTCTGTGGACTGTGAGACACATCAAATAACTATACATGAAACTAACTAGTTCTACAGAAGGTTATTTTATTAGGCATGATGGACGTTTGACTGTAAAGCAAGGAGCAATCAACATATCTGGGGAAAGAAGGCAATTGTGATTACATTCAAAAGAATATGATTGGCATTCAGCTGCTGTCAAAAACACAAATAAAGCACACAGAAAATGGAAATCACTGTGTTTTTTAATTTGCGCCCTGCACTTACAATGGCGAATATGTTTTAAAATGCAATAGTGCCTGGATTACTTATATTTTCGAGTTTAAATAAACCATAACTTTTATATACCAAAATACCATATTGAATGTATCTGCAAAACGCTGCCAACGTTCCTCATTTGTTTTCCTACAATATGAGCTCTGGGTAAATGAAGCTTAATAACATTTTAATGGTTATGTTTGAGCAACTCAGTGCACATTGTTGAAATCTGTTTTAAAGTCCAGTACAAAAGTTGTTTGTAAAGGTTGCCAAGGTAACGTCTTCCTAAACAAATCAGTAAATCTGTAATTTAGGAGAAATGTTTATGGTGGTTTAAAAACAAGCAGAAGTCACAACTATTTCAAATTGTTGCAAACTCAAAATTAGTCCTATTTTTGTTCAATTTACATGACAAATGATGAATGTTCTAAGAGGCCTAGCTTGTCCTTGGAAAAACAATCATGCCATCAGGCTAGAAATAAAAGGAGTAAACAAAAGCAAAAATAGCCAAGGGTTCAAATGGATATACAGTATATATGTGTAGGGTCAGACAGGTTTCAGGCTGAGATAGCAAGAGCATAGGAGGGGAAGCAAAATGAGACTAAAGGGGGTTAAGGGTGAGACAGAAGGAGGAAAAAACAAGTTGTGACTTGGCTTCTCTCGCTGTAGGCTACGTCAGCACAGATGTTTTCTCTTCAGCGTGGGAAGCGCTCACTAGTCGACCTGTTTCATCTTTGGTATTTATAAAGAGCTACTTAACATTCACCAAAGAAACAGCATCTGAGTCCAAACCTGTACACGGGATCTATCTAAGAAGAAGATCAGCTGTCAGACAAAGTAGAAATAAAACCTTTCTGACACCCAAAGTGGTTGTGAACTTTGAGAGCAGCGTTTCCTCCTCAACCGAGGGGAAAACAGAAAAAGTCTCCTCCTCCGGTGTGACGGCACGTTGTCATCCTCATGTCATCTCTGAGGCGAGATTGACACTGTCAGTTTCTCAGTTGAAATGTAGGACGACTCACTCAGTTTGACAACGCTGTGCTTGTTCTCTCTTACTGCTTCTCACCATGGCAAATGTGACATGAGATTAAGAAAAGATTGATCATTGCAGGTCTGTGATGGGCCACAATTTGTGGCGTCCCCCATGACACTCAAGCACAATATACACCCATCTGCCAACCCGACCTCCACACCTTCAGTTCCTGCCGCCCTACAAGGGCACATTGACATTGACACTGAGGGGTGGCACTGGTTATAAATTGTGAACATAATAGGTATACTAGGCTGTAGGGAGACAAAATACACTTGTGAGGGACAGAGAGGAATACCATGCCTTCTGACTTGGTTTTTAAAAGTTGTATTTCAGATGGTTAGTCCAGACATTTTAGCCATTATTAACTGCTCTTTGTCAACTGGCCATTTTCCATCTTGTTTTAGGCATGCCTCTATTTACCCACTTCTAAAAATGCTGTTTATAGAAAACATCTCCTCAACTTGGTCCACACTGTGGACCATGATGTTTTAATTAGCGGTCTTAAAAACTATGTTGGCATCAGTGATGTGGCCTTGTATTGGTCTATCAAATAGGTAATTTTCTGTGATCCTTGGAGAAGCCTCCTCCTCTCATGCTCCTCCTTTTTGTGGGGTCCCCCAGGGGTCGATCTTGGATCTTTTTTCACCATGTACATGCTACCCCTGGGGAAAATCATTCCGACTTACAATATTAATTTCCATTTCTATGCAGATGACACTTGAATGTCCCTTTGAGGCCTGGTTGTACAATTGTTTCTTTCATTCTCTCTTCACCAGATAAGAGATAAAAGCCTGGATGTCTAATAACTGTCTTTTTTTTAATCCCCCCTTTGGACTCAGCACTAGCTACCTTATTAATTTTTCCACTAGGCTCAGTGCCCTTTCGTACAACATTCAGAAAGAAGCCCTCAACCTTGGTGTAATTTTTGACACAGAGCTGTCTTTTGATGTTCAGGTGACCAAAGCGGTGCAGTCCTTTTTGTCCAGCTGAGGCAACTAACAAAGATTAGATCATTCCTCTTCTCTGCTGACTTAGAGCAGGTCATCCATGCCTTTATCTCCTCAAGACTCGACTACTGCTCTGTATTCTGGTATTAGTCAGGGAAACATTCATAGACTGCAGCTCATTCAAAATGCTGCAGCCAAGATTCTAACTTGCATTTTTAGGTTTAAGATTTAACTACTTGTTGCCCTGAATGATCAGGCTCCTGCCTACATCTGTGATAACTCCCTACGAGCCACTGATGACTGAGATCCTCAGGCAGGGTTCTACTAACGGCTCCAAAGTCTCGTCTTGTTACTAAAGCTGACCAGGGTTTTGCTGTTAGGGCCCCTCAGCTGTGTAGCTCCCTGCCTAGAGATCTCAGGCAGGCAATATTTTTAGTATAGTTGTGTGTGTGTGTGTGTGAGTGTATATATATATATATGCATGCAGATGTAAAAATGTTTTAATGTTTTAATTATCTGCAACTGTTTTGATGTTGAAATTTACACTTGATTCATTCCAGTGTTTTATTTACAAATTTTACAGAACAAACACTGATGGTAAATAAAGTAGTTGAATTAGACAATGAACTGTACAGTCATGCATGTGGCTCATCCTTTCTTTCTTTCTTTTTTTTTTTTTAGAGCTCAAATAAACTCATACCATGTTTAGAAATTGAGGCGATATGGGACAACACATAGCAAAACAGTTTAAAAATATTATTATATTTAATCATAAATGGAGAGAAGGAGAAAATGACATTGTTTAGTCAGAATTGGTCTGTTTTTGTCTCTCTTGTGAAACAGTGCATGGAGAGACGAACTACTGATTTCTTTACTCTAACAGCCAGATTGACAACTGTAAATGTCAGTGGTTTCTATGATGGAGAGAGCAACCAAGGGCATCTGGTTGTATATGAGGGGGACAGCCAGACTCTCTGAAGACGGAAATAAAAGGAAACCATTTTGAAAACACTCCTTTGTGGGTGCATTCAGAGTCAGTTGCAGAGGGCATTGCATTCATGAGTTTTTTTGTTATCAAATCAAACTTGGAAGACACACATGGATGTTGTGAAAATGTTAATAAGAATGACGTCACTTTTGTTTGGCAGCTGAGTATGACATCTCGTATGTCAGAGATTGCTCACATCAACAGTGGCACAGCAGGTTCAAAACCTCTGCATGATATTTGATTTTTATAGAGAACTGAAATTAACGGAGAAAATGGTTGGCTGGAAGGAAATCTATGCATGACTTGAAAAATGGACAGTAGAAATGTAAAGTATACACAAGTTAAAATGAATGTGAAAAGCACTTGCATGCTTCTTTAGCATTGTCTTTGTATATTATCAAATGCTGATATTTTCTCTTTTGACATATCCAAAGCTGATTGTTTATCTTTACCACAGCTGATGGAAAAGCATGTTTGCATATTAAAATGTCACTTAACTCTTATATACTGTATATAAAATAAATAAAGAGAGAGAGAGGGGTAAAGAGAAGGAGATGGAGGTGTAATTGTCTTTGATCTGTCACCCATCTCCTTCTATTTATAGTTTGACATTTTACCATCTCAACAACACAGTGATGGATAGATGGACAGAGAGAGAGCGTGTGTGTGTGTGCGCCTTTCCCAAAGAGTAGAGTGATGGGTAGTGACTGTGCATTTAACAGGTCAATACCTTCAATACAGACTTTGTGTGTGTGTGTTTCCACAGATTATTGAGTGATGTCAGTCTCTCTATGGATTGGACACAGGTATTTTTGTATTTGTGTGTGTGTGTGTGTGTGTGTGTGTGTGTGTGTGTGTGTGTATAAAGGTTAGTGAGCTGTATCTCTCACAATGTTGATCCACTCTGTTTAACTGCAGGTTAATCCACCATGCAGAAGTTAGCCTGGGATAAAGTAACAGTAACACTTTTCGCAGTTTAGCCCGCTGCATCACTTCATGCTACAAAACAACACATTGTATGTCCACATTGCATTTTTTCAAATCAAATTGTTAATGCTTGTTGAGGAAATACATACATACATATAATTTAACATACCCACCATCAGCCCTGAACAGTCAAATAAAAGCAGATCCAGAGAGTTTTGCCAAAATAAATCTTAATCCTAAACTCATGAACCCAAGGCACCATTCATAATCGCAAGCAAGGGTGTAGGTTTGGTCTCAGCTACCGTGGGAACTTTTCCAGGAAGGGAAGAGATTTTACCTACATGTTGAATGCAGGAAGCAGGGTCTATATATTTCTCCAGGGTGGATCAGGAAGTCTCACAGAAGTTAGTTCTGTGAGACTAATAATGCAATGAGTGCAAACGGCCTTTAAGAAGCTATTGCTCATTGTCAAGTCATCGTTAATAAGATTAATGTAATGAGTTTGGTTCTCAATCCAGACTTTCGCAGACCTACACACTCCCACATCTGTGAGGAGAGGTCAGAGGTATACTTGATTTTGGCCCAAAGACGCTGTCCATGTTTGTCAACCCCACACATGTTCCCTGCTGTGACTGTTTCTAAAACATGATCTAGTCAGCTTTGCCATACTGTCTTCATTTATGGTGTGTTTTCGAAGCTGCTGGTTTGTAAAGCACCAAATGGTTTAGGGCTAAAATACATTTCTGATCTTCTGCTTCGTTATGAACCATCTAGACCTCTCAGGTCGTCTGGGACAGGTCTGCTTTCTGTTCCCAGAGTCAAAACTAAACATGGAGAAGCAGCGTTCAGTTTTAATTCTCCATATATCTGGAACAAACTCCAAGAAAACTGCAGCTGAAACTCTCAGTTCTTTTGAATCAAGAATTTTCTTTTTACCACTGCCTTTAATTAAATCAAATTTAAAGCTGTAGATTGATAACTTTCAACACATTCTCATCTCAATGCATCATAACCAGTGCTTTCAGACAGCGTGACAAAGCGTAAGGATTTACGCTAAAGGTACCCTGTATGAAACGCCCCCGTTTGCTACGTTGCAGCAACACAAGGGAGGCTAACCCTGATGTGCACAGCTGTAGGGTTAGCCGGTCGACATGCATAAATTCAGTGACTTAGGTTTAGGTACTAACATTTCTGATGGTTGTGGTAAGGGTAGGGGCTTCGGGGGACCGTCAACACCTTTATTACAAACGTAGCTAGCTAGCTACCGCTAGCTAACTAGCACTTCCGGTCTGTACGGGACGCCCCAGAGCGTCTCATAGACGCTTCCGGATAAATCTCAAATCGTCGGTATATGACGCCCTGAGATGAGAAGCTTAGAGTGCTTTTTTGATCTCACACGGCTGGTCCTCAGTTCACAGGGCCGAGAAGAATTACAAGTGTTAGAGTCCCTGTTTTCTACCGTAGACAATCTGGATTTACAGTGACAACTGTATCTAAGGAAGGGTTAGAGTCCCCTTAAAGCTCGTGCAGAAAAAGTGTTTTGCTGTCAAAAAGTAGCTGCCTGCTCTGCCAGCTGCCTGCTCTCATTGGCTGGATGTGG
Source organism: Micropterus salmoides (assembly GCF_014851395.1). Taxonomy (NCBI): domain Eukaryota; kingdom Metazoa; phylum Chordata; class Actinopteri; order Centrarchiformes; family Centrarchidae; genus Micropterus; species Micropterus salmoides. Next base: position 36,942,306 of record NW_024042261.1, read on the forward strand.
ATGTCGAGTCGGCCAACTCCTCCAGATATTTGGCGTGCTACATATCTGGCTGGTGTCGGCGATGTGTCAGAAATGTGTCAGGGAGCAGTTTTGATGCATCGTTAAGTAGTTCACACATAACGCCTAGCGACCGCTGATCGATTGCTGATTTAGCCCTGATCACAGCCCAACGGTCGCTGAGCAAATCGGGCAAAAAAATTGTGTAGTGTGAACTAGGCTTAAGGGTTAGAGTCCCTAAGTGTTAAAAGGTTAGAGTCCCCTCAGGGTCAGAGTCCCTAAGCAACTTGTTGTGCCTTTTACCAGTTTCTAGGGTGGAAAATCTGGATTTACAGTGACGACTGTATCTAAGGAAGGGTCAGAGTCCCCTCAGTGTTAAAAAAAGACAGTGGGAGATGGGGAATCAAAGTAGTAAGATAAGCAAAGGTGAGAAACCTGCCTGTTTTTATTTTCTATTTAACTGTTGAATTGTTGAAATGTGCTTGCCTTGACTTGCTACATATCCTTAGATCAGTTTGTCTATCCTCCACCCATTTCTATCTCTGTTGCCTCAACTGGAGAATGTGAATTGTATTAGTCATTTTTCAATAAATCAACAGTATCAGATCCAATATTGTGGCCTGCTCTCATCATCTGATCTATCTAGTAATATTCCAGATTTCCTAACCCAATTTGCCACCATTACCATGCACAACCTTGATGATACAATTTTTCATCGGCACCTGTCCTCCTGCCAACATGATATCATACCCTCCACATTCCTTAAAGAGGTCCTTCCTGTCATTAGCCCTGCTGTACTCACTATTATAAATCTGTCCCTCACCTCCGGTTGTGTCCGGTCATTTTAAGACAGCCTCTGTCCAGCCGCATTAAAAAAAAACTGGCCGTGATCCATCCGTTCCAAACTATTTTGGACCCATATCAAAATTACCTTACATTTGCAAAGTATTCCTTCAAGTTGTTAAAAGGGATACATTTTTTTGAAAAATTCCTGGCTTTTGCCAACAACACAGCATTGAAACTGCTTTGTTTAGAGTCAAATGAACAAATGACAAATGAGTTCCCCACGGTCACCCTGCATGAGAATTATGCAGGGTGACCGTGGGGAACACTTAGTTCTACCAGAGGTAAGTGCAGCCTTTGATACCAATGATCATTCCGTCCTCATCACCAGACTAAATAGACGTGCTGGTTTTCTCAGGGGCAGCGCTAGTTTAGTGGTCTGGTTGATATTTGTCAAACAAACGTTTCTCAGTCTCAGTGGTGCCTCAGGGGTCAATCCTCTGGTCTATTCATTTCTCCATGTAGTTGCTTCCCTTGGGCCAGATAATCAGTTGCTTTGGTTGTATTGTTGTTGTTGTTTTGTCAACTCAAACACTGAAAAAAATGTTAAGAGTTGATTTTTAAATTATTTTATTCCCTAATAAGGCACTACATTGCTTAGCTGCTGCCTATAATTTCCGAGCTACTAAGCCTTTACACCACGAGCATCCTCTCAGGTCATCCAACTAAAACCTGTTGGCTAAACTGCATGCCAAATGTAAAACACAAGGCGACCGTTCTTTTGCTGCGCTAGCACCCAGACTCTGGAAACCATCTCCCTCCTTCCATAAGATGAACCTAGTCTGTTGACTGTTTTCAAAAAACATTTTACAAACCCACTTGCTTAATTTAGCTTTATGGTTGCTGAATGTTTTTTTGTGGTTCTCTGCGTGTGTTGTGTTTGTATGTGTGTACATTGACAACCTTTTAAATGTTTTTCTCGTATGAACCTTGCATTTATTATATTCATGCTTGCTATATACAGCATTTTGTAACTTGTGTTAAAAAAAAAGTTTTACTTACTTACTTACTTACTGGATAGTAAAATTTTATCAGATGTATTTTCAAAAGGTATTTTGTTACAAGTCAGCTACAAGATTCTGTTAGAGCTTCGTTGTTTGACACATTTAATTTGTTAGTGGTTAGTAGTGCTAACAGTGGTTGCTTAATGTTTGTTAAAAAATACACACTTGTCATCTTTTATTATCCAGTACAGTGTCAGATACCCCAACATGACACATTTTTCAGAAACAGGTCTATGAAGCTCGCTGTCAAACAAGTTACAGAAGATACTGGAACAGAGACAGTCAGGGTCAAAAATGAACATGAGCTCAAAGCTGAATGTCCATCAAGGAATTTATTTGTCCCCATAAATACATCGGGTACCATAAAAATGGCAAAAAATGTCTAAGATCTGGTTTCTACACAACACAGGCATGAACAAATAAAAGAAGAGTTCAAAACGACCCTGTCAACTACACACTTACATAACCCTCTATTTCATCTAATTCTGGTCTACTTTTTGTTCTGCCATGATGTGTGATGTGTGCTAATTTTATGATATCAACCACTTTCTCAGAGTGGCACTTTTTCCCAGGGTCGAGTGTCTTTTGGAAGTTTTTAAATATCCCTTTCACTGTTCAGTCACAACATGCATTCAGGCTGCAGTGCGCCATACAGCACCACTGCAGCTGCAGCTCTTTCGGTATGAGTGTAAGGCGAGTTCGACACTCGTCTGATATCAAACTGAATATTTAATCAACCCGTCTCCTCACTGAAGTGATGAATAGCACATCCTTATTCTTTCCCCACTCTCATATCAACCCCTGTTCCCCTTTCATCATCCTCTAGTGGGAATTTGAAGTGTTTTTGAACTTTTGTTCTCTCTCCCTACTTATAGTACCTGAAACGACAAAAATATGAGCCTCTCCTGTCTAAGGACTTAATATTTCCTCTTACAGAACATTATGTTTCAAGAGGATTAAAACACAGCAGGAAATGTATGTTCTGTTGAAGACCAGACATGAAGCGACACTGTCAACTTAAAAATGCAGATGGGCTTCATTACTGAGGATCAGCGTTTTTGTTTTCTAGTTGTGGTTTTCATACTGACTTTTTCTGGAGACAAATCAACGTTTTGCGTAATGCTCTATTTATATATTTCTACAGTGTTGTATCGTTGTCTGCTGCTTTAAAAAGTTTTGAGGCCTCTTCTGTGCTGTCATCCTGAATCCCTCAATAAATCTATTTAAATCAGATTGAAGCATTTGTAAGTAACTAAAGTTCTGGCAAAACTGCCAGCTATATTCTTCAGTTGCGTGTTTTAGTTTTATTCAATTGAGCTGTCTATACTGGCAGCATAAAGGCCCTTGCATAACTGCAACACAACGAGGGCTGCAACTATTGATTATTTTCAGTTAATCTGACAATTTTTTAGTTAATCATCACCCCAAAATATTCAGTTCGACAAAACACAGCAAATTCTCTAAACTGAGAAGCTTAAACCAGAGAGACATTTGACTTTGTTTGTAAAATTCCGTTAATCAATTATCCAAATTGATGGTGATTATTCTTTGGATGTTAAGTTTATTGGTGCACAGCCCGGAGGTACAATACTGTATGATTGTAAGACACTGAAATAACAGGTGTCGCCTATAAAGTGGTTTTACAGAGTGCTGCTTTTTTCTCTGTCCTTACCAGAGCAGTTGTTGCTAACCAAACAACATTCATTTTTGACTTTAAAAAATTACCTTTAAAAGTGATGGACATTGTCAGCTAAAATTACAAGCCTGCTATCTGAATGTTTTACAAATCACTCTGTCGTATTACAAAATAGTGAGGAGGGATTTTCATGAACATTACAGCTTAGCAAATCTAGATATTTTATCAACCTGGAACCAGATCCAGAACATAACTTGCTTTAGGAACCCATCCCATCCCAACCCTACTGCCACTGTGTTCTATTTTCTCTGCAAAGTGCTTTTAAGACTTTCGTTTGAAAACTGCTCTATAAATTTAATTAGACTGTTTACTCAGGACAATCCACAGACGTTATTCTGGGCAAAAACATTTTATTAGAAAATTGTTCTTACCCCAGAATTTTCCCAGAATCCCATGCACCTCAGCAGCTTGTCAGATCATTTCAATTATTTCGTATGAAAACACACACAGAGCTCGTTATATGTGGAGTCTTACCCGTACATCTGTCTTACAGATGGTGTCTTCCATTAGGTCCTCCAGTGGAGTGACACACTCAAATGAAAGTGAAACCAAACACTTGCCTCACTGACACACAGACAGGCAGCTGGAAATGAACCTGTCATCTTTTAATTTGCTATCATTCTACAGCGGCTTGTCTATCACTCACTTTTTCTTTTATCTGCCATTCAGATAGACAGATGGTTGGTAAGTCTCTGCCTCTTTGTGTCTCACTTCCCGCTCTCTTTGTCTTCTTGCTGCTTTGTTTTTTTTTTCCTTTTTCTAGATGTCTCTATCTTTCAGTGTCAGTCTGACTTTCCATTCATTCTTGCATTCTGTTCTTTTTCTCTGTCACACAGGTAAGAAACCTTTTAAACAACAAGTAACATTTATTGACATTCAACAATTTCAGAGATGATGTTCATTTGGACAAGAAGTAGAAGAATTCCTTCAGTACCCTTTGGTGTTCGGGCCCTATTAATAAGAAACGGTAAGCATAATAAAGCTTAGATTGGAAAACCCAGGACTAACAAGGCCTTGTGATACCAGTATGCAGAAAGCCAGACCCTTTAACCTTTTAACATCCAGGTTAGTTAACATCTTTAGAAGAGAAAACAAAGGCAAAACATTATGATGCAAAATGATTGTTCCAGCTGTGGCCTACTGTCGTTAAAGTAGATGTTCAAACAATACTTTACCTGTGTGGTGAGGGATTATTAATTATATCTCAGGCATACTCACAGTTTTACCGATAATTAAAGTGATTTAAATTGTCTGGCTGATCTGTGTGTTTATTTACAGCCTGTCCAATCATCTGACTGCATGTTTTTTCTTCTCCCACATGTTAAATCACAGATAAATTCTCTCAGCAGTGCTTAATCAGGAAAGATCAATTGCTGACAATAAATAAATAAATCTTTAGATCAACTCCTTCACACATAAATAAACACACACATACAGCTTACTGTAGTCAGACAAACTGAAGCGCTCTGTTTCTCAGTGACACTATACTGTGTGAGTATCTCTCTCTCACATTATTAAAGCTGTGATTGGTGTAAATGACCAAGTTTTCAGGGTCGCGTGAGGGTTGTGAGAGAGAGGGGCAGCTAATTAGCCTCATCCGTGACTTCCATCGGCTGCCAAGTCAAGAGAAGAGTACAGTCAGGAAAATGGCACTACAGCTGCACAAATGGCCATCAATTTATCAGTGTTTGCAGAGGCAGAGAGTGTGGGCGAGGAAGACAATGAAAAGAGTGGAGAAAGATAATAATGGTGTTTGACTGTAGAGCACCTTTTTAAATGAACAATTGCACAGGGCTTTACCTAAACCAAAATAGCAATAATGTTAAATCTAATTGCCAATCTGTTTTCCACCGCTGACAAAGGGTTTGGCTCAGTCTTCAGTCTGGTTCTTGGGACAAGAAGGCGATGCCAAACATCATCTCCTAGAAATTACATGCCGCTAGTTTACAACAAAATGGTTTAGAATGAAATGTCAACAGATAACATTTGACCATCAATTCATTACATTTTTCCAATCAGCTGACGCTTTTATCCAAACGACTTACAATTGCTATACATGTCAGAGGTTGCACGCCTCTGGAGCAACGAGGGGTTAAGTGTCTTGCTCAGGGACACAATGGTGGATGGGTCACAGTGGGGGATTCAACCCGGGTCTCTCACACCAAAGGCAGGCGTCTTATCCATTGCACCATCACCACCTGCAAACTATTGCCCCATGCATGTTTCTTGCATTTAAAAAAACATTGCTAAACTCAAGCCTGTCACATCACCACCTGAGCTAAAGATGATAATTCATGCTTTTATATAATCCTGGCTACAAAACTGCAAATCCCTTTTCACCTGCCACGGCAAGTTGTCCCTGGACTGTTGACAAATGGTCCAGAATGCTGCTCCAAGGCTGTTGACCAGGTCCAGCAGGTCGGCTCAACCTCTTACTCATCCTGTCATATTTACATTGGCTTCCCATTAGGTTCAGGATTCATTTTAACCTGTGTAAATCTCTGACCTGCCCCATCCTTATTTCACCAGTAGGTCACTTGTCTTCTGACGAGTGCTCACTGGTCATTTCTCGTGTAGACTGAAAACGCAAGGTGATTGTGCCTTTGAGGTGGTGGCATTTCATTTGTTTGATTTATTGACATTTAACAATGTCGCAAATTATGATTTATGGTTCTTACCCTTAAAATTAGGGGAAATAATGGTCTTGGTGAAAAAATGACAGCGGTGACAAAAAAGATAATTCATGACAGCAGTTATTTGTCATTCAAAATGTATCAGTACAAATTTTCGAAAAGTAATAAAGATTTGACAAATTCATGGATAAACAGCCTACAGTGTTCTTCTTGAATGATACAACTCTTGAACAATCTCATGTTTTATTATTATACTTTGGATAATGACTGAAGAATGAGAGTGAAGAAGACGCTGAAGAGAGTTTCCTAAACCGGGTGACTGGACTCACCCTTAGCGACATGGTAAGGAGCTCAGACATCAAGGTCATTTATTTATCATTATAAAACACAAGGTTGTACAACAAACTTAAAGTCTGTAGTCCAATTACGGTACGCACATGGACTTACACAGATAATAAAATGTATATAAGAATAGGGTAACAAAATAAAACTTATACACATACACAATGTGTGACAAAGCTGTCAGAATAATCCTAGTTAAACAAATAACGATAATACAGTTAATAATACATGTACATGTATTGACTGGTATGCCTGATATTGTAGTACTATATTGATCCAAATTTTCATGAAGTGGATATTTGTTGAAGTTCAGTATTGCAAATTTCTTCCATAGACCTGTAACCCTTTACCATGGGCTGCCATGGCCCCTCTTTATGCCAGAGTGTAGTCTAATCTATTTTGCATTACCCCAGCTAGATATATAGTGACATTAAATACCACTAGCGAAGCCAACCAGACATCAGAACCTATGGCTTTTAACTGGCATGTATACCCAACTTGAAAATGTCTCTGTGTCTGTGTACAAGGATAGCTGATGAGCCGGGTGATCCAGGCAGGCACAATCCCAGCGGTGAGAAGGACCTCACCGTGAACTGCACTCTGGCCCAGTGCACAGGGCAATGAGAAGGAAACCGAACCAAGTTGGGAGGTTAACATAAAAAAACAACAGGAAAGGATAGTTGAAAGCAGCATGGCAGCTACTTTAGTTGGCCTAAAATGGTCATAAGATTTGCAATGTGGTCCCAGTTTGTCTGCAAGATACTTTAAAAAAAATGCTTCTCATCTCAATCAAATTTTCAATGGAGCTAAGTTACACATTTGAAATGTTTTGAAACGTGTAATGCAAAATAAAATGTTCTAAGCCCTTTGATTAAAAAAAGTCTAGTAGCTTATTGTACTAGCTGGTATTAGAGCAATATTTGTGAATAATCTGTGAATAATTGTGGGGGGGGGATCTCTGCAGGTGAATTTATAGATGCTTTATTTGGGTGGAGGGTGGAGGAATGGAATAATAGGGATAGTTTCCACAAAATTACTTAATGTCAATCAACTATAATACATGTAATATAATATAAATCACACTAATAGCTAACTTAAGCTTAATCTGAAGCTACAGGCAACCACTTTGTTTTTAAAGTGCCTCATTGTCCTGAAAGTAACGTTATTTTAGCTTATTATGTGTAATTTGGGCAGTTTAATTTTTGTCTTCAACTCGAAAGGAGGAAAAAAAACAGGAAATGGGCCTGTTTTCTCGTTTTTTATTTAATAGGGAAAAACAAAAATTTAATGGTAAATGAGCTATATAATATAAAGAAATGCTGATATTAAAGTCTAAAGAGCAGACAGTGAAACTCACCCTTCAAAGTTTAGTTTGAAGTTGAGGAGGTAAGTTAATGAGGCAGGAGGCCGTGGCATTCAGAGCCACCGCTGCTGCTACTACAAAGGTCTGTCAATACAACGTGACATTACCAATGTGAACACCAGCGATTGGTCCCATTAGATGTCAGCCCAAACGAGAGAGAGAGAAAGTGTGTGTTTGTGCACGGATGTGTGAGTAAGTCAGAAAGCTATATTTAACCAACAGAATGTCTGCCTAAGAATTGGATTTCCAGAGATGGTGATCCTTCACTGTAAAGGAATGGCTTCCTTATTAGGAATGGAGGATCAGCTCTTTTGGTTATGTGTATATGTGTGTTACAGTATTTATATTACTGGCCATAGTGAGTGAGTGTGTGTGTGTGTGTGTGTGTGTGTGTGTGTGTGTGTGTGTGTGTGTGTGTGTGTGTGTGTGTGTGTGTGTGTGTGTGTGTACTTTTTGTACATTGATAGCATTTAGAGCACAAGAATAATTTATAGCTTGTAGCAATCTAACTAACATACATAACTATTAACAAATAAAAGAACAAAAGTTCAGCTGTGAATGATTAATAAAGGCATGAATGAAATTTTGAATTCAGCCCAAACAATTAGTGACTGAATGATCCCTGAGTTCACTCCTTATCGTCTTCTGTGCTCTGTGCTGATATCCATTGGCTCAAACTTTACTCAACCAATCCCATATATTACTTTATTAGTCCCAATTATATTCTTTATTCCAATTTCTTTCATTAAGGATTTATAAAGTTTATAACGTGTCTAACGCTTCCATTATTAAAGCTGGACTTTAGGAAGTGCAGACATTTTTTGGATAGTGGGGCCATCGTGGGACATTTTATTGATTAAGAACATTTTGGAGCATTTTGTTAAGCAATAAGGTTTTTGGAAAGTGACAACCTTTTGTAGAGAGAGAACATTTTCATTTCTTGAAGGGGCTGTTGGTTCATTAGACCTGGTTTTAGCATTTAAGGTTAGAATTAGCTTTAGGTTTAGCTTATGGTTTAGGGAAAGCTCTTTCTGTAAATATGCTCTCATGAAGCCATGAGGAACATTAACGTAAAAGTCACCTATGTCTGAATGACACAAAGCCACCACTTTAACTGATAGATGTTACATATTCTATGTCTGACAAGTGCTTACAGAATACAACACACAGTCAGCCACTTCTACACACCAACAAAATGTAAAATCTATAAAATAGCGTGAGAGTCACTGCTATAAAAAAAAATAAAAAAATATTTATTCATATAGCGCCAATTCATAACAGAAGTTATCTCATTGCACTTTTCATACAGAGACCCGGATGTGTGTGTGTCTGTGTGTATGTGTGCATCCATCAGTTTTTGCAAATGTGTGATCTTTAAACTTGGCTCCTGTTAGCAGATGGTTAGCTCTGGATCAGCAGGCTTGAGGCAGTTATTGCAAGCAAGGGTTATGCCACCAAATATTAAATGTTATTTACTTTAAGATTATTTTGCTCACCTAAGAATGCCGTTGTCTAATACAAACAGTGATATGTCCTGAGTTTAACACATCTAGATGTGAATACCAGGAAACAAAAGCTGAAATTCTAAACTCGTCTCATACTCATCCGCTGATCTTCAACCCAAATGTCTTCAGTGAACAACAAAAACAAATGAATTTGCTTTACCATTCCAATACTTTTGGAGGGGGCTGTAGTTCTACCACTGGATTTGTACTCTACATCTTTTAAAAATGTTTCTGTCTGTAAATGTAAGGCCTTCCTGCATTGTGTTAGATGTTTGACCTTGGGAAACAACATTTATTTTGGTACAAAACACAGCAGGGAGTCTGCCTTACTCATTAGATAATCGGTAAGCAGCTACCATACAGTGGGTACGGAAAGTATTCAGACCCCTTTAAATTTTTCACTCTTTGTTTCATTGCAGCCATTTTCCAAAAATCCAAAAAGTTCATTTTATTTCTCAGTAATGTACACTCAGCACCCCATCTTGACAGAAAAAAACAGAAATGTAGAAATTTTTGCAAATTTATTAAAAAAGAAAAACTGAAATATCACATGGTCATAAGTATTCAGACCCTTTGCCGTGACACTCATATTTAACTCAGGTGCTGTCTATTTCTTCTGATCATCCTTGAGATGGTTCTACACCTTCATTTGAGTCCAGCTGTGTTTGATTATACTGATTGGACTTGATTAGGAAAGCCACACACCTGTCTATATAAGACCTTACAGCTCACAGTGCATGTCAGAGCAAATGAGAATCATGAGGTCAAAGGAACTGCCTGAAGAGCTCAGAGACAGAATTGTGGCAAGGCACAGATCTGGCCAAGGTTACAAAAAAATTTCTGCTGCACTTAAGGTTCCTAAGAGCACAGTGGCCTCCATAATCCTCAAATGGAAGACGTTTGGGACGACCAGAACCCTTCCTAGAGCTGGCCGTCCGGCCAAACTGAGCTATCGGGGGAGAAGAGCCTTGGTGAGAGAGGTAAAGAAGAACCCAAAGGTCACTGTGGCTGAGCTCCAGAGATGCAGTCGGAGATGGGAGAAAGTTGTAGTAAGTCAACCATCACTGCAGCAATCCACCAGTCGGGGCTTTATGGCAGAGTGGCCCGACGGAAGCCTCTCCTCAGTGCAAGACACATGAAAGCCCGCATGGAGTTGCTAAAAAACACCTGAAGGACTCCAAGATGGTGATAAATAAGATCCTCTGGTCTGATGAGACCAAGATAGAACTTTTTGGCCTTAATTCTAAGCGGTATGTGTGGAGAAAACCAGGCACTGCTCATCACCTGTCCAATACAGTCTCAACAGTGAAGCATGGTGGTGGCAGCATCATGCTGTGGGGGTGTTTTCAGCTGCAGGGACAGGACGACCGGTTGCAATCGAGGGAAAGATGAATGCGGCCAAGTACAGGGATATCCTGGACGAAAACCTTTTCCAGAGTGCTCTGGACCTCAGACTGGGCCGAAGGTTTACCTTCCAACAAGACAATGACCCTAAGCACACCGCTAAAATAACGAAGGAGTGGCTTCACAACAACTCCGTGGCTGTTCTTGAATGGCCCAGCCAGAGCCCTGACTTAAACCCAATTGAGCATCTCTGGAGAGACCTGAAAATGGCTGTCCACCAACGTTTACCATCCAACCTGACAGAACTGGAGAGGATCTGCAAGGAGGAATGGCAGAGGATACCCAAATCCAGATGTGAAAAACTTGTTGCATCTTTCCCAAAACGACTCGTGGCTGTATTAGATCAAAAGGGTGCTTCTACTAAATACTGAGCAAAGGGTGTACATTACTGAGAAATAAAATGAACTTTTTTGATTTTTGGAAAATGGCTGCAATGAAAAGTGAAAAATTTAAAGGAGTCTGAATACTTTCCGTACCCACTGTAAGCAGCATTAAAAGCACTAGTATGGCCAAGTAGGGTGATATTTATCCACAAAGTACTTTAAAGAAAGTATTTTGGGAACAGTGTTCCTTTCAGAACAACACAAGGCAGACTCTTACTTTCACATCCAAAAAAGAAATTAAGCCAAGGAGTCTGAATCATAATCATTGGTTTATTGATCAAGTGTAGCAGAAAAATTATATAAATGTACATTTTCTAAGGCCTAATTGGGATGAGAGCCTCAGAAGCCCCAGGAAATCATTTTAAATGATGACAAAACAGGCAAAATGGAGAAAAATCCAGACAGTAAGACGACATCCTTCTTGAAGTCAACACAGTTTCACATATTGCAGTTTGAGAGCTGCCGAGTGCTGAGCCAGTGGTCTTTTTCTGTCATTTCATTTCAGCAGCTGTGAGTAAAAGTCACAACTGCTTTAGTGAAAGTTGAAAGGGATACAGAGTGTAGCTCTGCCCTGTCATTCTCAGGTTTGAAACTGGTTGGAAATCCACTGTTCACACGTCCGCTTCACTAACCTTAAGGCTACTGCACTCTCTGATGTATAGTTAAAGAAACCAAGATGCACCTCTGACTGTTAATGTCTCTGCAGAGCACAAACACAATCTGCTGCCTCAGCCACGTGTTGTGTATTGCCTGGCTAATCGACATTATACAAGGCTAGCCTGAGGTAAAGTTCAGCAAACCTCTGCTCTACATCCGTGAAGAACACACACTCATACCTCTGAAACCCCTGATCAGCCACTGATGTACTAGCATGTGTAAGAATACCAGTTTCTTAAAAAAGAAATCCTTTGATAGTTAATAACTTAATCTTTACAGGTTGAGAATATGCCCACGAAACCTTTGCAAAACAATTTAAAACACTCAAAATTAAACGCATTTAACAGACAAAAATAATTTGTTGTTGTGATCAACAGCCCACGTGTGTGCTCTATCAATACCAGGTGTTATGCCTGATTAAACTGCCAAAACCAACATATCAGCCTGTTCCCTGGAGTTTGATTAGGACAGTGTTTAGCTGTCTGTATAGCTGAGTATACGTTTGTGGGGACGACACTTAGCGAGGACAGAACATCCCGCGTTTCAGTCGTCCCGGCTCTCCCCTACACTTAAATCAAACTGTGGAGAAACAATCATATTAATGATGATTGAGAATTGCATAACATCTTTAAATGTATTTTACTGTCCTCACAATGAGTTGCATGTTTTCAGTGATAGACAGTTAGCTTACAGTGTGAAGTCCTCCACGTAACTTTTCTTGATTATTTAATGAAGTATTGCATACTGTAAAACTGTAACAAAAGCACAAATGGTAAACAGAAATTAGAATATAACCAATACACAAGGAAGACAACTGGTAGAAACGAAAAATGCACTCATTGCGTCATTGCACTAACCACTCCCAGCTATGCTAGCTATCGGTGTTCTACTATTTAGTGTTTAGTTTTCACAAAACAAAGCATAGTTCCTGTATTTATAGTAGTAAAGGCAAAAATTATGATAAAATACTATCGGACAAATAGTGTCCAAGGCAACAATCTGCAAAATTAAATTACAGTAGGAGAAGTCAACAGCACTCCACTGGTCACCTGGCTTACTTGGCCTTGTGGAATTCCCCTGTTCTACAATTACTGCTCCTGACTAACCAGCAGAAGGCACTGTCGTACACTAATTTGCTGAACTCAAAAGGGGGCAGTACATGTATGTTGTGCCTTATTAAAGGGCTATCCCAGCAGTTTAGTACTGCACTTCCATAAAGTTACAGGACATAATAAATAACAGATGCCCTTATGGGTCAAATTCAACAAACACTTGTTTCTTCCTTCTTCCACAGTGCAACTCAAACACATCTGTAAAGAGACCTTCCCTGACTTGATGTCCCCAGGTTGCAACGCATGGTTTCTGATATAGTCTTCAAGCCCAAGCTGAAATTTCTCAAGTGAGGTTCCTTTTAAAGGGGCTATACCAGGGGTATTCAATTAGATTTCAAAGAGGTCTAGTTAGAGAAAATTTCCTGAAGCAAAGGTCCGGAACATCAAAACGACGAACGTTATCATTCAGTACTATAACCTATAGTTGTATCAACACATGTTTTTAATCAACAACGGACTGTCAAATCAAATAATATTTGATTCACCAAACTGGAAGGATAATAAATAATAACTATTCAAATAATAAATTCTAAATTTAAGTAAACTAAAGTGCCTAATTTTTAGAAAAAATGTAATAAAAAGTGTAGCTTGAAGTGATGAAGTGTAGTCTTAACCAATTTTATAATAAACACTCAACACATCATAACAAATGAACAGCTGTAATGCCTCCTCTTCTCTTTCATTTCCTCTTACAGAGCTACCACTTTCCTACTTTCTGTTGTTCAGTGAGAAACGTGAGCTCCAGCTAGCATATTGGAGATCTATGAGATATTCTGGTTCTGAACTGCCCGTGGGAGGAATGTACATGTAAAAATCTGTACATTCTTGATTAAAAGTCATGTGAAATCTCTTTTATCTTTCGTCTCCTCAATTCGGGTGTGTTTCCAAAACGTCTCTGGTGAAACTCGCGGACTCGACTCGCAAGCATCGGTATGCACAGATTTGATTGGCTGAGCAGCGTCACATGAGACGATTGGAGCACATGCGATTGGTCTGTGAGTTTCCTGGTCCTCTAAACCAGTACAGTAAATGCTAGAAAAGCTGCGCGGGTTAAAATAGAAACGCTCCGTCACGAGGTAGTAAGTCTCAATAATAAATGTGCTGTAGGTCGGCGGTCCGGAGAGGACGGCGGCTGGGTCCGGATCCGGACCGCGGTCCGCCTATTAGTGACCTCTGGGCTATACAGTATGTAGTTTTCAGTGACCACCAGCGGTGTGGATTTTAGATTGCCACCAGGTGTGTGCGTGCATGCGAGCGTGCTCAAACTCATGACCAAGCAAACTCCGACAAAGACAGATTCACCGGGAGACAGCTTCACACAACATGCTGGAAACTCATGTAAACTCCCACTGCAACTCAACAGTAATATTTTTATCCGTTTAAGGTTGAACTAAATAATCCATACTCCGGTAACTAAACGTTATTGTGTGTTTATCTTTCACCAGAGGCTAAGCAGTGTCAGAACAGCTTCATGTATTGGATGATAACAAAATGGTTAATGATTTTAAATAAGATTGTTGTCACACTTTAACCGCAGTAAGGAACTTCACTGTGGTGGATGGCTCTTCTACTGTGTTGTTGTCCTGTGCTGTTATGTTGAATTATTGTATATAAAGTGGGTAACTAAGTTACAGCATCTGAGATGGTGGAGAAGCTGTGTACCTGAATATCAGTAAAATGAAAATAAATCTACAGTAGAGCAGATCTGTGCTAACGATAGCTGGCTGTCCCCTGCCTTACATCACTAAAGACTAGTTTAGGCCAACAAAAATCACAACATATTTCACGTTCTTTGCAGTAATGTTAGTTTACCTGTCAACAGTATAAAAGCCAACTCTGTGTTTTGTCAGTTTCAAAACAAAGCAGATGTCTCTCCAGGACTCAAGACTTATCTGATGTTTACTGTGTTTTCACCCAGATTATGTTTTGCCTGATGGGCTTCAGCACATTAAACTTTAGTCCAGTTTTTTATTCATTAATGGAGTTTGGTGTTAGAGCCTGTGTTGTGGTGTTAGTGGACTGCATTTCATTAGCTGCGGTGTTGGTGCTGTAGTCGGCAAGAGGCTCGGGAGCGCGCAAGCAGAGAACCCAACCTGATTCCTTCACATAAGAAGCAGAATAGCGGCTGAAAAAAGGCGTGCGGTTAATGTCTAAGTGAGGTTACAGCACAGTAAGTAGTAAGTACTTTTGTAGCGCCTTTCTAGTCTTTCTAACCACTCAAAGCACTTCAAACTATATCACATTCAGCCCATTCACACACATTCATACACTGATGACCAGAGGCTAAGGTGCCAATTGCTCATCAGAAAGGGAAATGAACACGTTCATCCACATTTAATTTGCAAGCAATTTTGAGTCCAGTATCCTGCCCATGGACACATTGACATGCTGGAGGAGCTGGACATGGAACCACCAACCTTCTGATTAGTGGACTACCGCTCTACACCCTGTGGAGCTGGTGAATTGCAGAAATAAACAGAATACTAACTCAAACTTTTTCTGGGGTACAAATTCCCAGAACATCTATATTGAAAAATTAAATCCGCAGCTCGGTTCCCACATTGAATTCCTTAATTTTGCTTTCCGGTCAGAGGAAAATGACCAAATACACCATAATGTCACACTAGAATAAAGAAAGCTGACCTGCTAGACAACTTGCTTGTTAGCGAGTTTAAATATGAGCGGGCACAGAGTTTCATAGTTTGGCTCGCCATTATTTATGTTTCATATGCAAATCCTTTTGATGCTGCATTTCACTATACAGTTGACAACGCCCCATTTACTCCTTTCTTATTTTCTGTCCATCCATCTGTTCTTTGCATATTTATTCTCTACTCTCTAGTGCACACTTGGCTGTCAAACGGCCATCTAAACATCTTCAGAGATGAAATAATATGTTCTGTCACACACCAGGCAGTCCATTGTTATGCCATATGGTGTAAACATATTGCAGATGACTTAATAATGCACGACAGGACACACACAGGGAAAGGAAGCCTGGAGTAAACAATCAGCACGAGTGTTTGGCTCACCTGTTGAGTTGAGAAAAGAATGTAAGACATGCCAGAGTGGCGATGATGGACACACTGCCATGTAGGAAGAGTGACAGTGCCAGACTCAAACATCTTCATGGCAAGAAAGATTGAGCAGTTTGTGCTTCAGGTTAAAGAGACAATAAATAATCTGATTCTGCTGAACAACAGTAAAATGGCATTTACAAGTGAGAAACCATTTTTAGCAATTTTGCTACTTTGGTAGATTTCTTTTCTTACCATGTGGCAGATCACAGCTGTCAAATTTGATAGTGTGTGTAGTTGGGTTATTCTAAAGTTCCTACACCAAGCCCTCCGACAAACTCTTCGCTTTAGTCCTGATGATCTGAAAAATTAAACTGCTTTCTTCATGTTTCCTGGAAGTTGACTCTTGGGAGTTTTGTCAAACACCAGCAAAAAGGAAAGCTGGACCGTAAAAGAGTTGCATAAGAACGTGCTGACAGAGAAAGTGGATGGGCTCTTGTGAAATGTTTAATTCATCAAAAAACATCAGTGGTATAACTCCCTGGTTTGTTGTGGACAGCTAAAAACAAATTAATTCCAATGTTTTGATGAATGAAATAGTTCTCAGGAGCATTTCTCTTAGGCAGGATTTGTCATTTGACTGTTTTGTTCTAGAAATATTCATATGTGGTTATTTTTGGCAAGCATTACGTGTTTTGTGGAAGCCATTTCTTACCACATAGATTAATCAGATTTTAGGGGCATTTTGTAACTTATATATACACAAGCAATTGATACGACAACTTTGGTGCAGATTATCTTCCACAGCTGGAAGATGATTATACCTTGTTTATTCAACACCTGCACGCATGTGTTCACCTGTCACAGCTGCACCTGATTATATCATTAGACCCCGTTTGTTTAGTCTCTGGCCTTGGCTCATCTTGGCTGAATTGTGTTTGTTTGGCATGTGATAAATGTTATTGGAGTGATGCACGATGTGATAGATTATTCAGACTCAGGTTGCATGATCAGTTCCTCTGATCTATTCATGTTATATATATACCTTCAGTATTTGTGTAAGCTGTTTGTTTTTTTTTCAAAACAACCCAGGCAATGATGGAAATATGTAAGGTTATGACTGTAAAAATGCTCATATACTTATGAACACTTAGGCAACCAGAAATGCAAAGTGGAAACCAAATTAATTGAACGCAATACTATTTACATGGTTGTTGTAAAGAGTAGGTCAAAACTTCCCCTTTTAATATTTATGTAATTTTGTGTCTGTGTGTAGGGATGTCTTAATTTTGTGACATACTTTTAACAGAAACATAATCTAGGCAGCATCAGGTTCTTTCAAAATGTATGTAGGGGAAACACTTTGATAAACTTGTCTGGGGCACCACCCTATTATAAGGAAATTAAACTGAATTATTAATGTGATTAGTGGCTAATCATCTTCTATATCATCATGGATAATGCGTAAAATGAGGAGCGTCGGGCTTCATCCAGCCAGAGGGAATGATCACCGACATGATCCATGTCCATCCAAGATGTGAAATTTTGAGCATTGCACCAATTTATATTCATCTGCATCAATATGAAGCGAAACACAATATTCAGGTGTTATGTGACAATTTTAATAGACAAACAAATTTAATAGAATTCAGGCATTCTGTATGCTATTGCTTTCAAATATGTTTTCTCCTGTAGATCAACTTTTCTAATTTAATAAAATCCCTGCTTAGTCAGTAAACATGTATGGCCTTCCCTTCTCTTTTGAGTCTCCGTTTGGGGAAATAACCTCTTAATATGCCTACGTGGGACCTTTTTCACTTCAATGAATTAATTTTAATTCAGGTATAAACTCCTGGACTTTAATAGCTCTTGTGTTTCAGCAGGTTTTCTGCTTATGTTCAAAAGTTTCTGCACATTCAGAATATCTCCCATAGTGCGCTATGAAAAAAATCACAATATTACAAGACTAAGGTCATAACTTAATGAGAGTTCAGCTTGACGTAGCTTTCAGTTGTGTAAAATTACACAAAAAAACTACTAAAACTAAAGCCTAGTTTACACAATACGATTTTTAGCCCGATTTGCTGGTCGGTGAGCTCGGCGACCGTCGTGCTGTGATCAGGGGTAACTCAGCAATTGATCTGCAGTCGCCAGTCGTTATGTGTCAACTATTCAACAACGCATCTAAACAGCTCCCTGACACATCACAGACACCAGCCCAGATATCTAGCATGCCAAATATCTGGAGGAGTCGGCCGAGTCGCCATCCACATCCAGCCAATGAGAGCAGGCAGCTTCTTTTTTACAGCCGCTTTCAGCTCACGTAGTGTGAACACCACAACGACTTCAAGACTCGTGTGGTCTGTTATGCAACACAAGGGTATTTCACTTCTCTAAATGGGAATTTATATATTTTATTTAACATCAACTCTTTAATACAGCAAAAACTGTATTTCTTGTTCACCTCCAATAGTTCTTTGCAAGATTGCAGCACCTGATTTCCAAGACTCAGATTCTCTGCCTGATCCTTTTCAGAAATGCTTGTTTATGACTGATCCCTGGGATCTAATGACAGTAGTCATGGTCGTTGGAGCCAACCAAGGCCATGTCTGAATGACCATCTTTGGTCAAAGTGAATATAGCTAGCTGGGATGAGATCTCAGCTAACCCACGTTGAACCTGAGGCTTTTCCAATTCCCAGCCTACTGGCTAATTTTCGGTTGCGGGAAAATAGAATCGATGAAATATGCCTCAGACTACCTCAGCAATGGGAAATCCAAGACTGCTGTGCCCTCATCTTTACTGAGACCTGACAGCACCACAACATACAGGATCAAGCTATTACAATTGATGGGTGGAGGCAGAGGCCCCCATGTGCCTGTATACAGTCCTGACAACCTCAAACCTTAATCAGACCTTAAACTACTTGGCGGTGGTGGATGCACCGATACATAATGTCCCAGAGGTTCTCAACTTGATTCGGTTCTGGGAAACGTGAGGACCAGTCATTGGCATCTATGTCTTCATCATCCAGTAACTGTTTACACACTCAGGGCCCACTGCATCAGTGTAAGGTACCTAACAGCAACTGCGACTCTGCAAGGGTCACTGACCTGCTGCCAAACTGGTCATGCTGGATGTTGTTGCGTGAAGCATGAAGTTCACCACGGCATCTCCAGACTCTTTCATGTCTGTCACAGGTGCTCAGTATGAACCTGCTCTCATCTGAAGAGAACAGGGTGCCGATGTCAGACCTGCCAATTCGGGAGCTGCACGGTGCTGGGCTGTGAGCACAGTTCCCACTAGAGGACGTCAGGCTCTCATGCCACCCTAATGGAATCTGTTTCTGTCCGCTGTCTGGCAGATAATGGTCCTGTTGCTGGGTTGATCTATGGTCCTGTCCAGATCTCCTTGTTTAATGGCCCGTCTCCTGGTATCGCCTTCATTTTCTTGAAACACTGCTGGGAGACACAACAAACCTTCTTGCGACGGCACGTATACAGTATTTGTGCACAGAACTTGAGGAGCTGGTCTACCTGTGCAAACTCAATGGGCTGCAGGTCCAGCCTCAGGCTGCCAGTAGTGACAACCCTGGACAGGTCACCAGTCTATCTTCTCATTTCATGTCATACAAAAATAAAGGTTGGGTAAAACATCAAGACAACATGTCCTGAGAAACAGATTACTGTTCCCTTAGATGGCTAATGGCTAACAAGAAGTCAGACCTGACTGAAAAAGGAAGAATATCACAGTTACTTCAACTTTCTAATAGGCAACTGGCAAGCTTTATCTCTGATCACATCAGCATTAGCATTAGCTGGTAGGACAGATCTGAATTAAATTGTTGGGTCTCTGTAAGTAATATTACAAAGAGTAAGGTCTAGAACTGCTATGAAAAGCATAATGAGATAACTGGGTGGTGATTGTGCAATGGATAAGACACATGCCTTTGGTGTGAGAGACCCGGGTTCAATTCTCCACTGTGACCTGTCTAGCAATGTGTCCCTGAGCAAGCCACTTAACCCCTAGTGCGACCTCTGACATGTATAGCAACTGTAAGTTGCTTTGGATATTAATTGATTAAATGTAAATAACTGTTGTGAACTGGAGCTATATAAATAAAACTGTGTGCTGTTTGAACAATCTAAACCCGTGTTGTTCTTGTCATGTCACTGGCCAAAAGACACGTTATTAAATCATGTTGAACAGATCAGTTCAGATCAGAAGTTCCAAGAAATGAAAATATTACATTTTTGTAATCTTCTGTCTGTGGACTTATTGTTCCATAACGACTGTCTATTGTTACATGCCACAAATAAAATATGCACCCTAGTGGCCTATTGGTTAGGACATATACCACAGAAATATACACTGCCATTTGCCATTTGCACCTTTTAAATAAACATGAAATCTGTATCTGGATATTTTAACTTGATATCCTATTTGTCCATTTGTGTGTGTGACAGCATGTGTTATCATGTCTGCAGTGACACGTTAACTGTGTGGTAAAGGTTTCTTTATTGTGTGTTCATTCAGTCAATCTCCCATTAGCCTGATGATGCTGTTAATGTGGCTCCCGCTACACGTTGAATTAAACGCATTCCCATTAATTCTGGATGAAGTGATGCAGTAATTGATGGAAATTCCCTCAACATACTCCATAATTCTATTACTGTCTCCACTAAATTTTGTTCCCAGATTTTATTTGAATAGTTCTCTCAGAAAGAGGCACCTCCCTCTCTCCTTCCTGCTTTTTGCATCTACTGTTTTTCTTTTGCTGTCCATTGGATTGATGGGAATAAAGGGAAAAAAATTTTGTGTGAGGTAAAGAAGACACAAAGAGAATAATCTGAGGTGACCTTGTGGGAAAAGATGAAGATAGAATAAAATATTTTATGTATTGACCAAAATGTACAGGTACATCTCAAAAAATTAGAATTTTGTGAAAAGGTTCATTTTTTTCCATAATTTAATTCAAAAAGCGAACCTTCTAAATTTATTACAAAAAAGTGAAATATTTCAGGCCTTTGTGTGGTAGGAAGAGGT
Organism: Micropterus salmoides; assembly: GCF_014851395.1. Lineage (NCBI taxonomy): Eukaryota > Metazoa > Chordata > Actinopteri > Centrarchiformes > Centrarchidae > Micropterus > Micropterus salmoides. The sequence goes on from NW_024042261.1 coordinate 36,963,308, forward strand.
GCACAAGCAAGAGGGATGGCCGCAGTCTTGAGAGGATTGTCAAGAAAAGCTGATTCAAGAACTTGGGGGAGCTTCACAAGGAGTGGACTGAGGCTGGAGTCAGTGCATCAAGAGCCACCAGGAACAGACAGGTCCAGGAAATGAGCTAGTGTCAAACCACTCCTGACACAGACACAGCATCAGAAGTGTCTTACCTGGGCTAAGGAGAAAAAGAACTGGACTGAGGTCCAAATTCCTATTTTCCAGAGTCTGGGGGATGAGTGGAAAGGCAAAGAGTTTCCACAGTCTGTGAGGATTTGGGGTGCCAGGTGTTGGTCCACTGTATTTTCTCAAGTCCAGAGTCAATGCAGCTGACTACCAGGAGATTTTAGAGCATTTCATGCTTTCATCTGCTGACAGGCTTTATGCAGATTCTGATTTAGAATTTGTGAAAGTTTCACTTTGACTTAAATGACGGGAAAATTAACTTTTTCACAATGTAGCAATTTTCTGAGATGCACCTGTAGAGTAGTCCAGTATAGTATAGTATAATTTTATATTCTGTAGTGAAAGGAAAGGCTATTGGGTGTTTAGAATCATAGAGGATCATCCTCTAGGATATCTCAAACTGTAGTAAATGTAATCTGCATAGCTGATTTTGATATTTCTTGTGAAGAAGAGGAACTGGTGCAAAACACAAGATCAGAGGATGACTGAAACCAATAGGTAATAATATTCCGAAAATCATGAATATCAAAAGAAAATTACCTTACTGTCAACTTATCCGCTGATCATATAGACATGTCATCTGATTACCTGGGCAGAAAAAAATACAATATATATACTGCTTACTCTACCTAAACTCACGAGAGACATTTCTGAAATAGCATGCCTTAACAAATACTAACACAATGCAATCATCCGTCACCTCATTGTAAGGCATTGGTTGTTTTTGTGAAGTACCTGCAAGGCACAATAAAACTCTGCACACATAACCAGCCGACAATCCATCGTGACAAGACAGCAAGGGCAAGTGTGCTCCATTTGAATCCCCTGCTCCTCCCGTGCCCACTTCCCCTCCGCTCTCCATGTGGCCTCCGTGTGACATATGCTACTACGCTATACCAAGGACTGAGAGGAAGAAAGTGAGGGGAAGTGGAACTACTAATGAAATGCAAAATCAGTTTTTCACTGCCCTCTCTGGTTAAAAGTTTCAAGCTGTTGTGGTTGCAGAAAAGGACCCAAATGCTGAACTCCAGGCAGGCAGGTTTAAAAAATAAAAGCTTTAATAAGAAAAAGCTGATTCCAGAATAACAAAACTGGCAGGTAACAAAAACAGAGGGATTAGGCTGAGACAGGATCCAAAAACAAAATACTAAAACTAAATTAATAACAGACTGGTACGGCACGAGGAAAAAAGGCAGCATGAAAGCTACAATGCAGCAAATGCACGACTGGGAAACAGACGCAGACGACTTGACAATTGATAGAGGGAAGACGCATTGTGGCCGGGGATACATATATTTAAAAAGAAGAGGGGGGGGAAGGGGATATTTGTTCTCTGCATTTAACCCATCCTATGTAGGAGCAGTGCTAGACTATCGGGCAACACAAAGGTTTCCAAGCCAAGTCCTAACAGACTGAGCTAAATAATTTCTGTTGTGGTCATCACACAATGTCATAGAGCCATTCTGCTGATGTAAATGCTCTGTATCTGTATAGCGTCTTTCTAGATGCTATTACACAAAGCGCTTTTACACTACATCTGCATTCACACACTGGCAAAACAGCCGCCAGAGGCCATTCGGGGTTCATTATGTACTTCGACATGCAGCCTGCGGGAGACAGGGATTGAACCGCCGACCTTCCGATTAACGGGCCAACCCGCTCTAACTCCTGAGCCACAGCCGGCCTTTTTTTTTTTTTTAACCCCATTTTTCTGATATGGATGCCAAATCAAAAAAAACGCTCATATGGCGTCTGAAGGAATTCAAATCCCACAGCTGTCAAGTGTCAAGTCCTGTGTTTGTGAAAGCAAAAAAACAATTAAAAGCAAAATAGCACATTTCTATCTAGTTTTTCTATAATGTGACTTAAGTTCCAGACCTTGATAAGGGTGTTAAATTTCAGTGTAATGACCTGCTTTTTACTTGCTGTCTCACTCTGTTTTCCAATTTGTGTTTTGAGTTGTGGTTTTGGGACACACACACGTCCCTGTAAATCTATGGTTATAGGAGACATTTGCATATTCTAATAATATATTTTCAGAGTTTTTGGACTATTTCTTTCTCTGTTGGGGATACATATCCAAATATATTGTGTACATATAATGTTTTGCATTATTCTTGTATTACTCAGCACCCACATGGACATAAATGAATAAAAGTGTGTGATAAATTATGTAAATGTAATGATTGCTTTTTTGATTTTTTCCCCCCACTTATTGTGGCAAGTAATTCCCTATTTGCACATCCAGTAGACACAGAGCAACAGTTAAAGTTGCAGTTATATTTGTTTCCTGCTGATGAATATCAGTCCAGTGTTCACTTTCCTTTTAACTCTGGTTTGGTCTCTCCATCAACTCATATCCAGCTTTTTAGCTGCTAGATGTTCCATTTTCTTCACCAGCTTGTTTCTAACTGTATCTGTTGTGTATATTGACTTTATCAACACTGAGATTGAACCAGATAGGAAATATGCCACAAACCAAAACACTGAGCAGAAAGAGGCTATGAAGCTGGGCTGCAGAGATGGTGATAACCCTCTCACATTATACATAGTCACTTGTATGTGTATAAAAATTGTAACGTTTTGAACATACATTTTTCTCATTTTTTAGTGCTATCACATAGTTCCCATGTGACTTTACAGCTTTTTCATATTGAAGTCAGTCAGTTTAGTCTTCTAAATCAGCTGTTATTTTAAGGCATTAAATCTGGTTAAGATACCTTGCTCCCCTACTATTAAACATTATTTTCATTTTGGTTTTCACTCTCCAATTTGCATTGCGCAATGGGTACATTTTTACATAAGCAAAAAGCCTGACAGTAGGCACTACTTAATGTTACTCTCATTTCCCCACTGTGTTAGCCCTCAGTTAAAGAGGCAGCTGGTTTATTCAATCCCAAGATACCAAAGGTCATGTAAATAATTTAACCTGAATTAGCTCAACCAGCACACAGGTGGTATCTGAATTAATCTGTCCACCAACATTGTCCACTCTGATATCTGCTCATCCGTTAAATCTCCTCCTTTGTTCTGTTATTTTTCTGTCAGGAACATAAGTTAAATGCTTTCTGGGAACATGCTGTATATGAAGTGTGTAATGCATGTATATGTATTTTAATCCTGTATTTAATTTCGTGTGTGTGTGGGGGGGGGGGGGGGGGGATGTGTTTATTTTGAGTCTAATGACATGTTATCTCCTGTGTCCTCATTAGCAGTTATCACAGCGCTGTCATGTCAAGCAGCGACAGCTTCCAACCTAGAAAACTCCCACCGGCTCTCCAAGTACACACACACAGACAATGCCTACACTTGTGTACACACGGACAACATCACATACAAAGCCACTCTTCTTTTGTCTTTGTTTCTCTGTCCTCCATATTCACATACATGAAAAAGAAAGAGGAGATCAGTGCATCATGGGAAGTCTCCTGGCAGTCAAGGCCTGTAGTATCATCACTGAGGGATGGATTCACCTGAGCCCTAACTCTAAACTTTATCAAAGAGGAAAGTGTTAAACCTACTCTTAAATGTGGAAATGGTGTCTGCCTGCCAAACCCAAACCTGGTTCCACAGGAGAGGAGCTTGATAGCTGAACGCTCTGGCTCCCATTCTACTTATGGAGAGTCTAGGAACCACAAGTAACGCTGCATTCTGGGAGCGCAGTGCTCTGGTGGGGAAATAAGGTGCTATGAGCTCTTTTAAGATAAGATGGCGCCTGGCCATTAAACGCTTTGTACGTGAGAAGAAAGAATTTACATTCTATTATTTTACAGGAAGCAGAGCAGCTTACATAGGAGGGATATGATCTCTTTTTCTAGTTGACTTTTGCGATGATACGTAGATGAACAAAGGCAGTCCTTTAATGTTGTTTAATGATATATCCTGATATTCCATATGGCAGTGCCAAGGTGATGCCATCTAGATTAACTTTATCTTTATATAATGTGTCTCTGAGGTGTTTGGGCCAAGTACAATAACAGTTTTGTTAGAGTTGAACATCATCCTCCAGGTCATCCAGGTGTCACATCCTTAAGGCATGCTTAAACTTTAGCTAACTGATTGGTGTCATCTGGCTTGATCGACAACTATAATTGGGGATCATCCTCATAAAAATGAATGTTAATGGAGCGTTTACTAATAATATTGCTTGTGGAAACATATATGATTAACAGAATTGGTCCATGCACGTTGTGCAACGTGAGTAACTTTTGGCCTCATGACAGATTACTTGTTAACATGTACAAACTGAGATTGATCTGAAAAATAGGACTTAGTGTGGTTTCCTAAATGCTAAATAAATGTTGAAGTCTCTGTAATAGGATGTTATGGTCAATAGTGTCGAATGCAGCACTAAGATCTAAGTACAGAGATAAATCATTTATCTGATGCAATTAGGTCATTTGTAATTTTCACCAGTGCTGTCTCTGTGCTATGGTGCAAACTAAATCCTGACTGAAAATCCTCTAATATGTAGAAAGTCAGACAAGTGATTGGTGACTTTCTCAAGGTTATTAGATATATCTTACTTTAGTTAAATGCAGCTACTTTAGAGGATAGTAGTACAGGACTGTCTTTAAGCAGCATAGTTGGGACAGGTTGTTGGCTTGATTGATGTCCAATCAATGATTGGTATTGGTTGAGGGCAACCAGTACCGACTTACTGTTACCACCAACATGAATAACAATCTTACTATTTTTATGCTTATCCTTAGTTAGCAGTTCACCAGTCCCTTGTGAAAATCTGACAACTTTATGCATAGTTATTTCTGGAATGGGAAATAAATTATTTATAAAAAGGGATATCTACAGCTCACTTTTGGACAGCATTAAATACGTAAAAACAAATTTTAAAATTCTCTGTTTAAAAAACTGTGTAATCTTTGGTTTAAAAACTTCGGACCTTAGTTTTGTCTGTTTATATCTTTTGTTTGTGAAGGAGTGTCAGTATGCCCAGCGCAGAGCACATGGTGCATGGGTGGGAAGAGAGATGCAAACAGGTGGGGTTCGTTCTAATGACTTGAATACAAAGTGAATTGTTGGTATTTCGATGGAAAATGGGTCTTAGATGTTGTGCTGGGACATCTCAGAATATTCTATTGAACTAGTCTCAACCTGTTCACATCAAAACCAGATGCCTACATGATACAAATGCTAAAAATGTAAATATACTTTTAATTAAAAACTCTCCAAGCACCAATCTTAATATATCTATAAACTGGACGAAGGAGAAAGTTTTCATACAATCCAAAGCAGCTGACACAACCACTGCTGTGTCACATTTTAAGATATTACGTGATCATTTTCAACGTGATATATAGTATATAGAAGTATTACTGAAATAGCATGGAATTAATTTGGTCAAATAAACAGCAGACAGTTTTTTTTTCTAATCTAATTAATTGTTAAAAAAAAACTTACACCATCTGTCTCTAGCTGCAGTTTTGTGGTGCTGTGTGTTCACATCATGTCACTCTGCAACATCTAGACACCAATATGATTTCTTCTCAGACCTTGCTGCATCGATCGTGTTTGGGTCCGATCAGTTCGATTCAAATGAGCTTTATTGGCATGAATGTGTAACAACAACATTGCCAAAGCATCATACATACAACATCAGAACAATCAACCCCATACATTTCATTAAACAAGTAATTAAAGCGTAAAGTAATCAAAGCGTATGTGTGTTTGTGTTTTAAAAAAAATGAATATTAAAAGTTAAAATAAAATAAATAAATAAAACAGTAAGCGTGTGTGTGATCTTCGATGCTATGATGGATGTCGTCCCCTCTCTCTCGCCACATTTTCAGCGGTCCTGTCATGAATTTGGGCTAAAAAGCGTCACTGTGCCTGGCTCAGGTGTTTGAGAGCAATGAGACCAGTGCTGTGACTGGCTTAGAGCATATTTATTAATCTCCACGGCCTGTGATCTAAATGCACCTTCACCCAGCCCTTTTAAACTTTATGCTTCTGAACCTATATGAACCAAAATAGTGGGTGTACTTGGCGACGCCCACATGCACCCAAGACCTACCACTATGCACTGGTCATTAAAATAGGGCCCATACTGTCATTTTTTTATGAAGCATCACTCATTTCCTAAACAGCTGGGCACTGGTGTTTTTATAAAACATTCTCAGACAGAAGGAAAAAAAATGTAAAGAACTTTTGCTGCTATAGTAAGTACTTGGGGCAGCAGGACAGCAAGTATGTGCAACTGCGTCAAAATTAACTACAGTGTGTTTTGTTCATGCAGTTTTTGGACAATGGAGCTCATACACTACTTGTTAGTAGGATCCAGTCATTCGTGGTTTGAAAAATATAGAATAGCAGCAGACATATACTTTATCTAATCACATATTCTGCCTGTAACAAGAACAGTACACGTGCAGTCTTTGACAGTGTTAAATAAAAGATCAAAGTGGATGTTACAGGAGTCAAATCTCAATGAATAGAAAATACAGGCTCAGTTATCCACGTAGGAAATAAACAAACAAATGCTTTCACTGTATGAGGCACATGATCTATACATCATGTCCCATACTGTATGATTGCTTGTGAATATGTATAGCTGTCAGTCTGCTTGCAGACGCTATACATCACCTGTATTATTTATGAACATGTATCACGCATTTGATGTCTGTTGCTGGTAGATTCAACTTAAAGTACTTATATATTCAGTTATATGCACTGTAACAGAATTAATTTTCTCTGCACTACATAATATTCTATCTTTGAGGGACATTTAAAGACATGATAAAGCTAAAACAATCAACACTGTACAAGCACAAATGTCACAAAGTACAATAAAGTAGGTGTAAAACCAAAAATAGAATAAATAGAGTAAACACAGGACCACAGGTGAACAGCTTCACCAACCTCTTGAGCACCACAAATGATTTGCTAACGTCAACCACTCAATATAATAATATTTTTTTATAAATGGGCTAATGATGCATTTTTCACTTAAACAGTAATATTCTCCCTGCATGATTCTCATATTACTAGAGATACAGTATTAGCTTTACATCTAGTGTTAGTGTATTAACAGTGAGTACAATTTTTAGTGTGCCTGCCAACTTCTGTTGTATTATGTTAAGCCGGGTAGACATTGTTCACAGATCATCAAGCAGTTAGCGCAAAAGTTAATCTGCAACCAAAACACGTCTCACACATCGCAGGTTGAACACTTTGTTTCCAAACACTCAGGGGTGGCCCAGGGTCAGCCTGGGAATTTGTCTTTGGTCAGCCCTCTCTCTGGACAAAGCATTTGTTGGGGGCTTTGGGTCTTTAGAGGCCTTTATCATATTCATCTCTTATTTTCTCACCTGTGTAACTGTAAGCCACCTCATTTGCGACTGATGTAACAATAGAAAAAGCAGCAGCACCAAAAGAAAACTTGGCACTTTGCTGGTCCTGTCTCGAATGACTTATTTTTTTTTCCCCCCTCAACATTTCAACACCAACTTTGCATTTCGTCGCAATTTTTTTTTGTTTTTTTGTTTTTTTACAAATAACAGGCACATACCAATCAGTTTTCAACAGCAGTTTTCTTCCTCTATTTTAAAAATACACTAAATAAAATTAAGGGAACCCTTAAATCACAATCTCAATGAACAAAATGGTTGGGGACCAGACCTGGGAACGTGAGGGTCATTTCACTAGCAAGGACCACAAAATCGACAAGTACGATTAAATGATTTATTGATGCTGAAATAGAAGATGTAAGGGGCTTGCAGTTGCCAAATAGAATAATTTGAAGCGTTGTGGCGAAGCTACGATAGGGAAATCCACCGTAGTACCCGGTCCCCCTTATAACCCTATGGAGAGGAAGAAGGATATGAGGAGGCAAGACAGAGAAAGGGGTGGCGGGGAGGGATGCAGAATGCGAGAGTGAAGAAGAGGGACTGGGACGAGTGGGTATTTATTGAAATGCTGGCGATGACGCGCCTGAAACGCTCTGACAATGGCTCTGAGGAGTTCACCCCAGCACCTAACAGCAGTCAGGTACTGTTGGCTAGCATGTGGAGGTCATGCTGGATTGCAGTCAGCTTAACGTTCGCCACAGCGTCTCAAGACTCTTTCAAGTCTAACACATGTGCTCAGTGTGAATCTGCTCACATATGTGAAGCGTGCCAAATTTAGTGTTTACTGGTGAATGCGAGCTGCACTGTGCTGGGCTGTGAGCACAGATCCCTCTAGAGGATGTCCGCTCCTGCAGCTGGGTTGATGCCCTTCTACGGCTCTGTCCAGCTCTCCTCGTGTAACGGCCCATCTCCAGGTATCTCCTTCATGTTCTTAAGACTTTGTTGGGAGACGCAGCAAACCTCCAGGCGACGTCTCATATGGATGTGCCACCTTGGAGAAGCTGGACTACCTTTGCCACCTGAAAGGGCTGCAGATACGGCCCCATGCTGCCAACAGTGACAAGGACACTAGCAATATGCTGCACAACAATCAGTCAGGAAGGAGAAAGAGAGAGCAATAGTCCGTGACCACAACCTGAAAAACCCATTCCCTTTTGGGGGGTTGTCTTGCTGTTGCCTCTCCAGTGCACCTGTTGTCACTTTAATTTGCACTAAAACAAGTGACACTGATTCACAATTGCTTATTGCTTCTTAACTTGACAGATTGATATTCCTGAAGTTTAATTGACTTGATGTTATACTAAGTGTTCTTGAAGTGTTCTCTTACATCCTTACAGTGAGGACATGTATCAAGCATGGCAGCTGAGAGCACTCATCCTCAAATACAGCCATGTTTATAGGACCCACAGTGTATAGTTTGCATATCTTGGCAGTACAGTGCTGTCTCATATTATCCATGCATGTACTGTCTGTGACTTTACATGCCACTGTGCATGCTGGAGGCGCATACAGTGGTTGGTGGTCAAATATGATATTCCTGTTCTACATGACATGTCAGTCTGAGCAGATTTAGCGTTCATTACCCTGTGGGATACAATTTGTGTCTTTATATGAACTGATGATGCAACATATGGAGATCTTTTTAGAGGGAGAGATGATTCCATTTCATACATTTTGGCATTTCTTTTGCTGAGTGTTACAGAGAGTGACAGTTTATCTGTGTGTGTACGTTTCAGGTTCCTACAATTTGTTTTAGAAGCAATTAAAGGAAAGATGGATACATAATAACTGTAATATGACGATGTCAAAACAAAGTAAACTTTGTTTTAACACCATTCATACATCTAGTTTATATGTAAGCCTACAACTAACAGGTCTGGTTGCTCAGTAACAGTTTTTACAAATGTCTTCATATTAATGAGCCGACCGCGCCCCACCATACAGTCAAATAAAATACTCATATTACATATTTTATGACCTGGCTCAAAAGGCCACAACAAAAGGGAGACATACCATGGTAAAAGTTTAACAAAATATGTTTATTTAAACCAAAATTAACCAAATTAAGAGGTATTTCAAACTAATATAATCAAAGTATGAGGTATGTAGTCTGTGGTTTCAGTAGTGTCTGTGCAGGATAATGGTTGCATGAATGTATGTGTGAAGGTGTTGTAGTATGCAAAAACAAGATAAATACCACAAAGTAAGAGTCCAAAACCAAAGAAAACCAAACTAGAAGGAGCCAGCCGCAGGGAGGTCTGACCTGGCCTTGACAGCAACGTCCTGCAGAATTAGAAGACAGAGTTACAAATACTCTACAGGGCAATTAGCCCAGGTGCCCAGAGTTGCTGCAATCAGCTCTTCCTCTACAAGAGGGGAGAGAGAGAGAGGTGGGGTCATGAGTGGCCACACCCACTCTAGGAGGAAGATGGCCTTTTTCTCTTTGCTGATTCTGCCCCAGTATCAGCCATTACTGCAAAATGCTATGTCAAAAATTACATTCTCTAAAGAAAATATATCCTTCTACTTCCCTTTAACTGGCTATGGTACTACTCACTGTGAAAGCCATTTTATCCAATTTTGCAGGGAATCGGACCATGTGTCATTAAGAACAGCTGTATAGAAAGAGCCAATGTTCCCGCTGATGTTCTGAATTAAACTTAACAAAGAAACAGCAAAATATGTTGCACTAAATATAATAGTTTGTTTTCTGAGGTGTTCCTGAAGCTGGAATTTTTGCAGCCGTGAGCAACTCCTTCATTTCTTTTGTTTATTGCATTTTGGCATAATAGTGTCCATCAACATACTGCTTTGAGTATATACTTTATTTTGTCAGTTCTGCAGATAGAACATACTCAAAACCTGCTTACAAATAGTGGGTAGTATGGAACTGGGACACAGAGACGGAGAAAGAAGTAAAACACAGAGAATCGTCAAAACAAGCTGAAGTTAACTCAGAAAGGAAAGGCAGAGAGAGGAGGGAGAAGATCGCTGTCAACTCCTGTTGGCTAAAAACACCATTTGATGTGTGCACATCCGAGTGTGTGCATGAGAGAGCATGAGAAAGAGCATACAGACAGGTGAAGTGACAAAAGGGCGAGCGTGAGGAAACCTGTCCACTGTGGGCGGTTGCAGTTTCAAGTTTGATGTGGAAAGTGTGTAAATGAAAGTGTGAGTGTGAGAGAGAGAGAGAAGAGGGGGAGAGAGAGAATCGTCTCCTGTTAGTAATACTTACTAACGCACGCTTGGTTGTGTTCAGAGAAAAAAAACCCGTCCACTTTTTGTGACACTCGGGTCTGTTTTGCTCGAATTTTGGACATGTTGGTGTCTATGTGACTGTGACTGTGTGTGTTTGTGTCAAAGTGTGAGTTAAAAAGGGTAGCTGTCCACAGGCGTTGGCAGTGCTGTCACCTAATGTGTGTGTGTGAGAGTGTGTGTCCAGAAAAAGTGAGTAGGAGTTTAAAAGGGCTACCTGTCCACTGTAGTTAGAGGTGCTTTTACCTGATGTGAATGTGAGAGCAAAACAAACTGTGTGTGTGTGTGTGTGTGTGTGTGTGTGTGTGTGTGTGTGTGTGTGTGTGTGTGTGTGTGTGTGTGTGTGCGCGGTGTGTGTGTGTGTGTGTGTGTGTGTGTGTGTGTGTGTGTGTGTGTGTGTGTGTGTGTGTGTGTGTGTGTGTGTGTGTGTGTGTGTGCGTGTGTGTGCGTGTGTGTGCGTGTGTGTGTCAGTCAAAGTCAGACACATGACTTGGGGAACAAAACAAATCTAAAATATATTTTCCATATTCACTCCATGTCTGCATAGTAACCAAAGAAGAGTAAATTGATAAATTATGTTTAATGAAGGTCACAAAATTGGTCTAATGCCTCACTCTGATTATTGTCCATAATGGGATTATGTGCATGTAAATGTAGGCAGTAATTAGAAGTAAAGCTTTCACTTATTTGTATGAAAATCTCATGGATGATTGCTTGAAGTAATAGTTTGTTAGTGTGAGTCACAGGTCTTATCTGCAACAAAAATTTTTTTCCCCAGATGTAGCTGTGGATAAATGTTGAGCATTCTCTGTAATTGACGTCTAATAAGAACACTAAAAGTAATAATAACCTCTTTCTCCAGGAGGCTTATCTGTGCTTCTGACAAGTGTTTTAGTTAAAGGTTTAATGAGGGTGCAGAGTTGGACATTCATTGCTTTATGACGTTCAGTCAGAGGAGTTTTTATTACTCTAAATCTTGAGCTTATTGTAGATGAGGAGGCTCATGGATTTGGTATGCCGTCTTTTGTCGTTTCAATTTTCAAAATTGTTCTCACCTGGATTGTTGGTCCGGTGGATCTTGTCAACACACAAATCGTTAAGTGAGCCAAAAACATCAAAGGCTATTTTATTGCATCAAATTTAAATATATTTATTTATTTGCTAAAACAGATTTGTTTGTTTGAGAGTCATAAACTTCCAGCAAGTCATCATACATTAATGGAACTGGTCATTTGTCTGTGGCTTCAAAAAACAGCCAATATTACTGTACCACTCACCTGATGGCCCCTTTTGGCAAGACTAAGAAATGCCAAACTGCTTGATTATGGTTAGGAAAAAATCATATCCGTGGCAAACACATTATGGTTAAGGTCTGAGCAACTATGAGCAAGTACCATGTTAAGGTTTGTGAAAGATTGATTGTTTTCATGGTTAAAATAAACCAATACTGACAAGAGCAAATCACAGTCTGGTGTTTTCACACTCAAACTCCTCTCTAATCACAATCATGAAGAAGCTTTTAGGTTGCATAACAGCTGTCAGTAACATATAAACTTCAGTTATTAAGGGATAGGCCTGGCATTATTTGATATTTTTCTTATTGTTAACACAACCCCAAAAAGGCCAAAACCAGTGTGTTAGTCTGTGGGAGTCAAAATAAAGTACAGATTGTGTGTTCATGGTAAAGAAGGAACAGGTCTCCCAGTTCAACAGTGTTGCTCACTGGTGGATTTTTAATAGTTTCAGGACAACTAGTTCCATGGCACAGAGGAATAACACATTTCAGGTTTTGGATGTCAGGACTGGCCAAGAGCCGTTGCAAGAAAAACAGAGTTCTAGACCCAAACACAAGACACCAATAATACATTTATTAACACACAACAAATAATCTACATTAAAAGGTGTTCTGAAAAGGTGGTTTTGACAAGAAACTTGGAAGTACAGTCCCAGATGTGTTGTTAAGAGTGGCGGTTACGGGAGAGAGTATGGCGTTGGAGCAGGTCAGTGAGGTAGGAGGATTGGATCTGTTGAACAGGGAGCAACAATTACCCAGTAATTACTTATTACTCCTTAAAAAAGTAATATTATTACTGGGTGATAAAAGTAACTAGTTACGTTACTCATTACGTTACTATATCACTTTCCAGTGTTTCCAACAGAATGACAGCATGGGGGGGGGGGGGGGGGGGGTGCAGCGGTGTTCGGGAGCGCGAGAGCGAGAGAGAGAGGGTCCTGCACGAATATATGCTCCTCAATCAAATATGATTTTAAATACGCTTAGTAAAATAAAATTTGAAAATCAATCCGTGGCGGTCAGTGTTGATAATTATCCAAATTATAAGCAAATTATGGGAAACACTGCTTCCACTACCACCCCCCTTCACCCCCAAACAAAGCAGCCTCTCCTGACTTTTTAGCTAATATATTCATAACAGCAGCAAGGAGTGTGGTTTTCACAAAGCATATAGCCTAGGCCTAACGTTTCTTAACACCAGCGGCTGAAAAAAATAAATAAAGCAAAGTAATCCCGACTTTTAAACAGCTGTTTTTCTGCACATGTAGCCTGTTTATAAGAGCAGTATTCAGCAGTAACAAAACGCTACGTTAAAGCCACTCTTTCCCGACGACTCCAAGCATCAGTGACAGCAGCTGCCGGGTCAGGTGCCGCTGACCTGCCGAACACTCGTTGATTCATGTAGAGGATGGTGCGTTCAGTAACGAGTAACGCAGCGTTACTTGCATTAGTAACTGGTAATAATATTACTGTTTTAGAAAAGTAATTAGTTACATGACTTAGTTACTGGGAAAAGTAATATTATTACTGACAGGGAGTCACTGGAGGTTCTGGAGGACCGGGGTGATGTGGTCACAGGAGCAGCAGGTATGGATGAGCAGCAGAGTTCTGGATGCTGTGCCATATAAAATGCTGTTACAGGAATAAATGAAATCCACCGTCAACATGATGGACACTAGCAAATCCTCATAAGTCACACAGCATTTATCTTTGAAATACAGTAGTTTAAATATTGTTTGAAGTGTAGGAGGGCAGCCTATTGAATCAGTCAGAGGCTCTGAAGCATCTAGTGGGTGGTTTACATTGGACAAGCTCTGTCAATGTAAGTATTATAAGTGTCTTTGTTAACGTTTATTTTTCAAATGTTGTTAAATTGAAACAAACCAGATTTTATGGGAAACCAAAAATAATAAAAATAAGACCACACAACACAAACTCACTCCTATAGTCCAACCCCCAGTGTGCAGTCGCTCTCTCTTACATTGGCCAAGACTCACAGACTGAATATTGAGCATGCTGGCTTTCCATGGAACTGCCTAAAGGCACATGTTGGACTATGATGTGCAGATGGCTGACCTACAGTAGGAGACACATGTTTAAAAGTCCAGAGGGTACATTTCTCTTTACTGCAGACATTACAATCTGGATTTGAAAAGAACAAGAAAAGAGAAATTAAAAAGAAAATTAAAACAATACACAGAAACATACATATTGTACCATGATGCCTTTGGCTTCAGGTGTTACCTCAGCAAGTGACAACAGTGTCTTTGTGTTCAGATGGTGGGAGAGAGAGGTGAACATAAGCTACCAGTGCCTTTGGCATAAGATAAAATGGCTGGTTGGTAATTACTGGAATAAACTGTTTTTTTAGATGGCACAAATGAAATTTTATTTTTATGTGTTGACTGGAGGGTAACGACTCTGCATCATTACTTTATGCTTTATGTGTGCGGGGCTGATAAGAATATGCTTTTTCTTTATGTTTGTTGGCCTACAGAGAGATAACTGGAGGGTTATCACTGGATTGAAGTCTCTCTTAAGATGGTTAAGCTACAAGTGGTGTTTTGATATGTTTGGCATTAGATGCTGTCTTCAGAAAGGCCATATTGGATTGTGATGATATTGGCGCCGAATGGTACAGCTGGGAGGAACACATTGGACCGAGACAACTTTGGCTTCACATGGTGCAGCTGGGAGGTAGATTCTGGATAGAGATGTCACACTGCAGCAGCCTGTTCTCTGTGGCCATGTCATCCAAAGCCAAGACACTTCACTATCCTTGCACACGGGATTAGTTTAGTCATGCATGCACACACACACACACACACACACAGAGGATGGCCTCCAAACCCATGTGTCTGTCATTCTGTCTTCTCTCTTCTAAGCTCTGTTTCTTTGCTGGCTTCCATCTCTCGGGCTGCATCCTTGCTCCATCATCCATTACATCCATTACCAAACACCCCTGGTGTGAAAACTGTTCTCCTCCTTAGGGCTAGAAGGCACACAACTGATTAAATTGGTTTATTCCAAGAGCAACAGATTCTCTCTCTCTTTTTCCAATGGTTTCAGCACATATTGCAATCTTCTGGGCTACTTCTGAAAAATATACAGTATTCATATGGCAATTTTCCTTCCCTGCACAGTAACAACTATGCAGATTCTGACTTCATCTGCAATGTTGTGGCTTCTCCGGTACTAAACCTATCTGGATTAAAAGCGAGTTTTGTCTTTTGTGTAGCTCTGCTTTTGCAGTCTACAGAATGTGTGGAACTTCAAGGGGTATTCTGTACTTCAGTTTGGGTGACCCTTTCTTGAGTGTTTATTTATACTTGTTAACGGTAATTTGTTTGTGGCTGAATGAGTTCCATTTGAGAGCGTCTACATCATACCTGCAAAGTAGCTAAACAGGCCTTGGCAAACTCTCAGTGTAAAATGAAACAGAAAATATTGCTTCACAATGGTCTTTCGAGCATACCTGGGTTAGTGTTACATGCCAACATTTCTGGGGTTTATGTTGTTGAGAAGAAGCTGAGTGACAGATTATGTAATTCGTACTCCAGACAGACAGCGTAAGTCTTGTGTTTGTCATGTTGATATGATGAATTCCTATGCTTCCCAAGAGGAACAAAGCCCATCAACTGATGTGAGTTGTGTTGCTGCACTTCACTTGCCCTATTGATGTTTTGTCCAAGGGAAATGCACCTGCTTTGGGTGCCCAGCTACAGAACTCAAACGTGTTGGCAAATCTAGAAACTAATGTGTCCAATCTTCCTGACTGTCAAAGGGAGGCTGTTCTTTAGCTGATACGTGTTCATCTTGCTTTGTTTTCAGATATACCCACTCCCACAAATGTACTGCAGCATGACATCGATGTAAGAAAGAGTGCTCCATTCAAGCCGCATCCCTATTGCTTGAACAGTATCAAGCATGAATTAATGCAGAACGAGGTTTGGTACTTGATAACCAATGGTCTTGGAGTTTTCTTCCTCCAAAGGTTGTGGACTGCATTGATATGGTGGGTATGGATATGGAGGTCATGTTACAGGTGCAGGAAGTGTTCTGATCCAGAATGACTCACCAGGCATTGACCACCCTGTCTGCTACTTTTCTAAAAAGTTCTCGCAGAACTATAGCACTATGGGAGGCCTGTTGTTTATACAGACCATAACTCTTTGTTGTTTCAGCAAAGAGAGGCTAATGTTTTGGTGTTACACCCATAGAGTGCAAGTTGACTCAAGGGTTGACATATTTTAGAAAAGATGTACTCTGAAAGAATAAATGAAATACACGGTGGCGAGTTGGCTGGTCCTCAGTTGTTTTACTTTTTCTTTTGGTAACTGCCAACTGAAGAATGCAGCGCAACCCACAGTTTATATACCCACAGTGATCGCGTGCCCTTTTAACTGCAAATAGAACTGTTAAATTGAATGGGGGTGTCTGTAAACATGCATAGTGCATACCTATAAAATAACACAAGTAAATGGGCATTTTTCTATAAATATCCTGTATGCCTCATTGGGCTAACATGGTTCAAAACTATTGTTTGAAATCCACCATAAGAAAGACCAGGAAAATACTGGAGCTGATGCTGTGTCCCATGTGTACGAATAATGTCACGTAAGTGCCATCTCCACCTGCAACAAGACCTTTGTGGTACTTGGTATCTTGTTTTCATTTATTCATTCATGTATTCCAATAAACTTAGCTAGCCATAAAGTGTATAAATTCCCTCCTATAGCCTGCACTTATGCATTAAACTGTATAAACTGCTATCCACAGAGGACCTGACCCAGATTGAGGACAACCTTTTAGCAACTGTCCCAATTCAGTAAGGACAAATGTTGTTTGTGAATGGTCAACTGGGATCTCACACTGATGATGAGGACAGGCAGGATGAAGACGGAGAGATAACAGTGGAGAAAAACTTGTTTGTCACACTGAAATGTTTCAGATCAAACAAATTAAAATGTTTGACAAAGATAACACAAAATGTAGTTTTTAATTGAAGGTTTTTATTATTAAAGGGGAAAAAAATCCAAACCTACATGGCCCTGTGTGGAAAAAGTGATAAAAAACCCAATAACTGGTTGGGCCACCCTTAGCAGCAACAACTGCTATCCAGCGTTTGCGATAACTGGCAATGAGTCTTTTACAGCGCTGTGGAGGACTTTTGGCCCACTCATCTTGCAGAATTGTTGTAGTTCAGCTACATTGGAGGCTTAACTGCTTTTTTAAGGTCATGCCACAACATCAGGTCAGGACTTTGACTAGGCCACTCCAAAGTCTTCATTTGGTTTTTCTTAAGCCATTCAGAGGTGGACTTGCTGGTGTGTTTTGGATCATTGTCCTGTTGCAGAACCCAAGTGCGCTTCAGATTGAGGTCACGAACAGATGGCCGGACATTCTCCTTCAGGATTTTTTGGTAGACAGCAGAATTGATGGTTCCATTTACCACAGCAAGTCTTCCAGGTCCTGGAGCAGCAAAACAGCCCCAGACCATCACACTACCACCACCATATTTTACTGTTGGTATGATGTTCTTTTTATGAAATGCTGTGTTCCTTTTACATCAGATGTAATGGGACACACACACCTTACAAAAAAATTCAACTTTTTGTCTCGTCAGTCCACAGAGCATTTTCCCAAAAGTCTTGGGGATCATCAATATGTTTTCTGGCAAAACTGAGACAAGCTTTGCTCAGTAGTGATTTTCGTCTTGGAACTCTGCCATGTAGGCCATTTTTTCCCCCCAGTCTCTTTCTTATGGTGGAGTCATGAACACTGACCTTAACTGAGGCAAGTGAAGCCTGCAGTTCTTTGGATGTTGTTGTGGGGTTTTTTTGTGACCTTTTGGATAAGTTGTCGCTTCACTATGACTTCTAGCTTTTGAGGATCTTTTGGTCTACTTTGTCAGGAAGGTCCTATTTAAGTGATTTCTTGATTGAGGACAGGTGTGGCGGTAATCAGGCCTCAGTGTGGCTAGAGAAATTGAACTCAGCTTTCCAAAAATGTGGTTTTAACAGGGTCGGGCAATCAGTTTTTCAAGAAGGGCCATTTAAGTTTGGATTTTTTTCGCCTTAATAATAAAAACCTTCTTTTAAAAACTGCATTTTGTGTTATTGTTTGGCATTGATCTGAAACATTTCACTGTGACGTACATGCAAAAAAAATAAGAAATTAGGAAGGGGGAAAACAAACACTCTTCACACCACTGCACAAGAGAAAATGAACAGTGAAGAATGAGTTGAGAAAATGTTTGAGAAAAGATAATTCCTTGGAATAATTTTACTAGAGGGATAAAAAATAAGAAGTGTTCATTGAAGCTGAAATTGTGGAGGAGAGACCGTTTATCCTCCACTCTGTTGTAGTAGTTAGGGATGATGATTTATGAGGAAAAGAAACTGCTGACAAAGAGGACAAGAGATGATGGTTTTAAATTCTGTATGGTATGCCAGGTCTGGAAACTGTGATGGGAATGTGGAGAAGAGACAAATACCTCATAAAAGCAGGTGTGACAAAAAAAGTCAAAGACAACAGGAGGAGATGGAACAGTACCAGAGTGTCGTCACATGTTTTAATTGGGACCACAAACTTTCCGTGACAGGGAAAACAGAAATTCGAAGACTAAAGTCGAGGTTTTGAGAGGACGAGGTTGTATGAACCTCCGTGGAGTTCTGTATGTTGTGGGTGTGTGAGCTGATAATGACACAACTGTGGGGGCGAATGGAGGAGACAGAAAGCAGCGGTGTGCTAGTAGAAACAGCAGTGACCAGCTCTGTCCCCAGAGCCTCTAAAACAACTTTACACTACCTGCTATCTATCTATTCCATTTACACTGGAACATCACACCCTTTACAGTGAGTGCCTTTAAGTACCTCAAAAACCACCATAAGTCTGGCATGGCTGCTTGCACATAGGTCCTTGTCACTGTTGGGGACTAACTCATTACAACAATGTGAATTTCTTTTAATATAGAGTGTTGTAAGAGATTACAATTTGAAATTCAGTAAATAACAACATTTCACTAATTTACAAAATGCTTAAATAATTTTGAGGAGTAAATGTAGCTTGTTTGCTCTCTGAGCCACACACTGCCTTTTTCGATGTGGAAGTTGCAATATACGTACGTCTGATTGAGCTGGACTGGAAGTTGATGTGAAGGTTCACCAGTATATAAATTATAAAATGACCTGTTGTAATATACATATAATGTATAACAGTTTGATTTATTGAAAGTCCAGTTCAGTGTGGGGGTTCAACAAATAAAACCTGGTTTTGAATTTGTTTTATTCATTCTATTATTATTGTAGAAAGACAGGGGAGAGGAGGCTCACTGAACCCATCCTGAACCTGAGTGACTATACTGGGGTTAAAATTTGGGACAGAGAGAGAGCAGAGGTTCCAGAGGGAGACAGAGATGAGCATCAGCTACATTGAAATCAGATGCAGGGACATTATTAAACATCCTGTGGGAGAGGGTGGAGTTCATTATAAGTTCAGGGTCATACCGCGGTCGGAGCTCTGGCTGCGACTCAACATTTTACAGTAATGTTTGTGCATAAAAGGAGGATAAGCACACATTTCATTTCATCCCCCTGTGGCCATGCAGTCCTCTCTGAACATTAAATAAATTATCACACATGTAGGGTTGTTTGCCTATGAATGTGTTCTCTTTTCTTTTTGGCTCACTAACAAAAGGGCCTGAGGATGGTAAAGTAGTAGGCATATCTCAATGAGAAACATTGCCATGAAATTTGGTAGGGATATTTATGGACAACTTTAAATGACTTTTGCGACCCTCTGACCTTTTTGTCTAGCCTAAGCATTGTCCACAGAGTGCCACAGTGTTTGTTTACTCTGGGTGTCTCATTTTGGAACTATTGTGCTCTTTTAATGTTAAATCAACTCAGTCCTGTTTTGAATTCAAACACCCCTGGCTTGCAGCCCACACTCGCCCATCTTGCTTTTCATTACCTGAAGCATTTTCATTACCTGAAGCATTTTTGAGCCCAGCTCGTTTCAGCAGCACACTGCTTCACATTAACGCAGCCAAACATTCACACCTGCTGCCCAGCATTGTTGGCTGCTGGAAGCTGCCCAGTATAACCAGACCACTGTTGGCCCGTACACACCTCACCACTGGGGTCCATTGTTTTGGTTTCGAGCAGGATTAAATTAGCTCAAATGGATTTTCAAATTTAAGTTTTAAAGGTACTAAAAAACAAGATAAATAAAGTAAAAACAATCTTAATAGAATTTGAATAAATATGAATACAAATACCCATATTAGAAAATACACCTAAAATGACCTTTGTCATGTATGGAAAAATGGTAATCCATGTCTATTTTCAAAGATGGTCTCTGGCGTCAGATGTCAGTGTCCTTTTTGAGCGCAATCTGGCTACGCACTGACTCTTGGTTCAACAGTTATAGGTTCCTGGGAATCAACATCACAGAGAACCTGTCTCGGACTCGAGTCGCACTGAAGTCGCACACACAGTGACTTCCGACTCGACTTGAGACTCGTCCTCAAAAGACGACTCGGACTCAAGATGTGGGACTGTGTGAACAATGTTTATTTGTAGGAAACGTCGGGTGAGCTTGCCGTTGTTCTCCTCCCTGCATTACCTATATTTAACCTACCTACGTAGCACAACTACGTATCTGCTGAATGCAGCCACACGTGAGAGCGAACAACAAGCACAGGTGTTGTGCCGAAAAGTGATCGTCCTCCGAAAAGTGATTGTCGCGCTCAGTATGATAAAGCTGTATCACCCAGTCTCTTTAGGACTACTGCTGCATCTGGATCAAACAGATAAACATCACTTTGTGTCCGTGGTAATAGCAAAGGTATGTCTTTGTGAAACTTTACCGTTTCTTTTAATGGAATAATCACCAGTTAAATGAGGTAATCAGACATAACATTTACATGATTATAGGCAAATAATAGAAGCCTGTTGTTTCCGATGGAACGTGTTTGGTAGGCATATGTCTAATATCATTGTTTATATTTGGAAAACACACTGTAGCCTATAATTAACATGACTTACTGCTCACTTATATATAAAATAAAGAAATGATCTCTTTTACAATTATTATGACTATGACCAATCAGTCCTTTTTACCTGTTGAATGGCCAATACAACCCATAACATGCAGTATTTCACTTGCCAGAAAGTGATTGCAGCCTCTACATATTGAATGAAAGGTAGTTTCTCACCTGAAAACAGTTGATTTCATTAATGAGTTATATTTAACAGTTTATAATTCTCCTAGTACTTTTTACCTCTTAAAATACCTTTTAAATTGCCCATACAACCCATAAAATGCAGTATTTCACTTGCCAGAAAGTGATTGCAGCCTCTACATATTGAATGAAAGGTAGCTTCTGCCCCTTAAGTGTTGATTTCATTAATGTTACACTGGTTTGAGAGCCTGGGGGGATGTGTTGACTTACAGTAGTTTAAAAGCTGTGATTAGCTGTAGACGCATTGTACATTAGGCTACATGGTTGTGCTTGGTTTATTGTTAATCATGCAATGTTACAGTTATTAGCTAATGTTACACGGGTTTGAGAGTCTGGGGGCAGTGTTGAAAAACAGGTTACAGTTACAGAATCTCTTATAGCGAAGCCGTTTTAGCAGCAGGTGATACAACACTCATTATAACCATGAGTGACTTGAGACTTGACTTGGACTCTAGCTCAAAGAATTGTGAGTATCTCTGGTACTGATTCCTTAAATTAAGAGATCCAGACACTGTACTTTAATTACAAATGGGAAGGAAAGAAATAATAAACAGATGAAACAGCAACAGTTCAGATTTTTCAGGAAAGGTTTGAAGGTTCCTGCTTGAGGACCTTTAAACACAGGCTCAGACACAATTCAAACATTTATAAAAATAAATTGGGGTCATTCAAAGCCTAACAAAGTAATTAGGACAGTCTTAATTGAACTCCAAATTTTTTAAACAAACAGGGAACCTATACGATGGCATGGGAAAACTGCATTACGGTGACCAGGTGAGATGAAATTTATGCACTTATGACTCTCACTATAGATATATTAAAGTAACATAAGAATCCAGAAAAGATGATTGATCATTAGGTCCCTGATATCACATCAACATCAACAAAAGTGAGTTCAAGCCTGCCCTGGAAGACAGGCTACATTAATAGTTCCCCTCAGGACAGTAGGACAGCTAACAGCATTTGTAATGATGGTAACAATGTCTGAGTGGCATGTTTCTAAACCCTTTCTCTAACTTATTTCTCATTGTTTCCAATGTGATTTTGTGCTACTCAAATAATAAAATGGGTTAAATGCCCTTTATATCCCTGTTTCCCAACAACAAAAAGGGAAGTAGAAGGCCTATAAATATAGTAACATTCCTTTATTCACTGTAAATGCTCCATGCTGAACAAACTCAGAGTAATCACAGCTGTCAGAACTTTCACTTAATCATCTTTGTTCTTGGCAACATTCTCCCTTTTGTTTCAACCTAGGGGAGTTAACACAGTCAGCTCCATGGCAGGTTGAGTAGGATGTGCTTATGATCATAGTCTTGAGCCATTTCTGGGGGGTTTTCCTCTCTTTGTGTCCACACAAAACATTTGCTGTTATAATCTGCCAATTATAGGAGCATTCCACTGACTTTACACTTTAAGATTCATCATAGGGAGTACTCAGGCAGTGTATCAGTTGAATCGTGTCTTCTGTGGCTCTGGAGGACATTTCGCAAGTCTGAAAAAATAAACCTGGTTTGTACCTGAAGGTTACACATTTGTAACCGAAAGCCTGAACTACAAACTGGTGTTTGGGAGCTAAGAAGGGTCTAATGAAAGAGTTTTAATGTTGCATTATGGGAAGTGTAGGATAACCCCAGTTCATTGGAAGTGCAATTCTAAATTGCTGGAGTACCACTTAAGGTACCACATAAGGTTTAACACAAATAATGATAATTCCAAACCCCTAAATGTCAGCTTTTGTATGTTTTGTCTGATGTAAACACATTTTCTAACAATGTCATTATGGGACCTGCTTTTTCATCGTCTTGTCAGTATAATAATGTGGAGAGCTAATTCATAAAATGCATAGTCCATATTAAGGTAAAAGAAATAATGAATTGTAATGATTTCCCAGAGTTAGAGTAAAGTTTAGGTTCTTTAGTTATTTAATCTCTACTCTTCAAGGTAATTTTATTCATATAGCCTACTATCCCCAAGCAAAAATCTTCCTCAAGGGTCTGTACAATCTGTATTGCACAAGACCTTCTATCCTTAGACCCTCAATTAGGATAAAGACAGGGAATAGATGTTGCATGAATGAATAGAACAGAATAGCCAAATTACAGAGTACAATTCTTGGGGACATTTAATTAAAATTCCCATCCCTGGAAATTGTACTTTCTATCTCCATTATTTTATTTTTAGACATTGAACTCTGGAGACCAGGATTCCTAAAATTTTTGAGCCACGGGCCCAAACACAGCCAGCATACCAACTCTGCTTTTATTGAGTGGACTCAGCAGAGAAAGGCCACTCTGTTACAGCGGCAGTGTCAGGCGGCATAGAAGAGAGGTGGCAGGTTCATCCTGGGCTAGGAAGACAAAGTTGAGGGGCCACAAAATCAGATTTTTTTTTTCGTGAACATGCTTTGCAGTGCTCTGAGGCTGGAAGTTGGGACAAAGAAGGAAAAGAACATAACTGTAACACCTTAATGCTGCATTGGGCTTCATCCTGACGAGCTCGCAGAGTGTCTGTTAGCTGAGTGCTGATGTATTCTTATCATTTAATATTCTAAAAAAATGTATATATAAACATTTACTTTATGTATATTAACAGTAAATATCAATTGCCGTGAGCATATCTTACAAAAAAATATATATTGTTTATTGCTCATTGTATGGTATTATTAAATTGTGACATGTACACATAGATACATAAAATGCATTCTGAATGTAAACATATTAAGTAAGTAAGAAAAATGTCTGTCAAACTTCAGCCTAAAGGCAGAGCGCCTTCTTTGACGTAAAGCCAAAATTATCTTTGAGAAAGGAGCTATCTCGACTAGATGGACTATGAAATATTTATTCATTCTCTCAGTAAGGCCTTTTCAGCACAGCCTTGTCTTTCCAAGAAACATATCCTTGAAGGTTATTTTGGGAGAAGTGTCTTGGTTTTGGAAAATGTGGAGAAAAATATTAATGGACTGTCAAAACTATGAGAAACCAAGTCAAACATTTGATGCAAGTTTAGGGAGTCAAAATGATCACTTTCAAGTCACAATTCATTGTCTTAATTATGAGATAGTAAGTCAAAATTATAACTTTTTAATCCAACATCATGACATAAGTAACAGTTTTGACATATTCAAAATGATCATGTTAAATCAAATGTTTAAGTTACTCATAATTACAACCTAGTCAATGTTTTGACATGGTATTTCATTATTCTGACTTTTCTAGATTTTGATTCATCCCGTATTTGTCAGGACCTCCCTGTCGTTAGGGCTGCACGATTATGGCCAAAATGATAAACACCATTGTCTATGAAGATTCTCAGTCATCCAGGTCATAGTTATCCAACGAAGGTTAAAATCAAGGGCAAACACCATTAAACACCATTATTTTGATCTATATTGAGATTACGATTATTTATCATGATTATTTGTGGATTTTAGGGACAACATTTTTATTGCACTTTCAAAGAAAAATTTAAAAAATTAAATAAACAGGCAATATAAATTTCTTTTGTCTGTTTTAACTGTGTTTTTTGTTAATTTATGATCGGGAGTATGCACAGGGTGTTTTATTCTGAAAATTGACCGGATTCTCTATGCCGTTCTGTCTGACTTCCTGCCGCGTTCGATAAGCTCTGTGTAGCCTGATGCGGCTTCCATCAAAAATAGTGCATTATTTGCGGAGCGGAGAGCTGCTTCTGGCACATTTCTGGGACGTGCTGTGTCTGATGGACTCCCAAGCATTGACTAGAAGGACCGTGACCAGTTCTGGCAGCTGCAGCGCAGCAGAAACATGCGGACTCGTGGACTTTACTGTCTACTCTGGACTGTAGCAGCAGGAGGATTTGATATGCAGCAGAGTTTTCCATGAGCGGAGCACACATTTTAAACAATGATATCGCCATCCATCATTTTCTTTTAATTGTAGGAGGCTAAAATCGAATCACAAAGTGTGCAGCCCTACTGCACAATACAGCTGGTTTGGGAGTGAATGTGTTTTTTGTTACTTTTACCATTTGAATGAATGTGGCGTGCTTGGTGTTTTGGTTTTTGTCTTGCTTTCCCCCTCTCTGTCAGCCGGTGGCTGTGGGCGTTAACTCTGGCCTTCTTGGTTTGGCACCTGTTCCTCACCTGAATGCAATTAGTTTCCACACACCTGACCGTCGTCTAGCCCAATCAGCCTCCTTCAAAAGCCCACGCCTCAAATCCAGTCTTTGTCTAGTATGTTTAGCATAGTGTACCAGCCAATTTGCTTGTAACCAGAAACTTCTAGTTTGTCTTCCTGCCTTGTTTGCCTGCCTTTCTAACTTCTGAAACTCTCTATCTTCTAACTGCCAATTGGACTACTGCCTCTGCCAGCCACAATTCTCCCTGGATCTCCTCTCTAAAACTTCTACCTCACTCACCGGTCAGCCAAACATGCCAACTTTCCTTGATTGAAGATACTCTAGACAATGCAAAACTCCAGCCCTCCTCACCTGCTCCTTGAATCCACATTCTAACCTGTTTTGTTAAATAAACTTTAAACACTTTACCTGCTTGTCTCCAGTTGGCTTTTGTGTTCAGACAGATTCCTGACAAGACTCATTATTTTTAATATGTCAAATGTTTCCATTTAATGTTGGAGTTTTTGTACAAAATCAGTCCAAATGGTGGTGTTTTATTTTAATAATACAATGGCAAAGCTGTGTGTTTAACAACACATTCTCACTTTCAACTCATCACACATGGACACTTGATGAAGAACCCTTGACGTTTTTTGAAGGAGATCTATTATACTGCTTTTCCAGTCCTATATGGTAGTTCTGTGACTCCTGTATGGCAGCTTTGCAAGATTCAAGTTCAAAACAATAACTGTCTGTCTTAAACTGGCTCTTTGTGTATTCATTTTAGCCTCTGTCTGAAAGAAGCTGTAGATGAGGTTTTTGCTCACAGGGTTTTCTTTTAAATGCATTATTTGAATATTTGCCATGTTTAACATGAACATCCAACACTGTAACATTGTAGATCAGTCATAAAATATGGAAAAGCATAAGGTCTCCTTTTTATGCACTGTGTACTCATTCAGAGTTGTTTTGCCTGTGCAGGGCTCAAGTTAGCAATAATAAATATGCAATGTCTGGAAAGATTTTCAAAAGTAAACATGTGGTTAACGTGGTGACACAGTTGCAGTTTGGTTAGGCACTAAAAGTACCTCAATTGGGTTTAGGCAAAGATCATTGTTTGAGTTGATATAAGTTTGTTCCGTAAGTTAAGTTACATTACTAAGATGAATGGTGGATGTGATTTATATTTTAATGTCAGGACTGGAAATGAAGGGTAGAGGGAGATGTGAGGAGCTTGTAATTAGAATTAGAAAATTAAAAAGAAAACAAGTTTGATATCTCAATTTCATCCTTTCAGTCTCTCTCATGGCCTCTGTCTCTATCACTCGAACACCATCTGCCTTTCTCTGCCATTTGTGACTTTTCTCCCTCTGATCATTGCTTCTCTGGCTCTTACTGTCAGTCTAATGTTTTTATTTCATGCCCTTGGGTGGACTCTTTGTTTCTCCATCTCTCTGTCTCTGGTGGTCCACTGGATCATAATTACCAGATCATACACAAGACAGATAACGGCAATATGCTGCATGTATATATGCATGCACTCATGCACAGTTTAAAATATATTACTACACGGGCGGCTGACATCATTATGGGCATATTAACGCATACATATAAAGCAAGCACCCTGGAGAAAGTACCAATATTCCATAAGCGTAGCTGCACCAAGGATGAGCTCAAGTTAAAACTTAATTTATTTCCAGAACAGAGCGAGAACCAAAGTTGTGACTAAGCTGAGTGACTTTGCTTGCTCTGAATGATGGTGGTACCAGCCGGCCAGGAGAGGTAGTTGACGAAGCGCTTGAGCTGGGGCATTAGGTCTGACTAACGGCTGAAGATGGGTGGAGGCAGTTCCACTGATGAAGCTGAGATCAATTTCTCTAGCCACACCCTTATTACTGGCACCCCGGTCCTCAATCAAGAAATCACTTAAATAGGACCTGCCCGACAATGTAAAGTAGACCATAAGATCCTCAAAAGCTAGACATCATTCTGCGGTCCAAAGAAATTCAGGGACAAATGAGAAACAGAGTAATTGAGATGTATCAGTCTGGAAAAGGTTATGGCTTTAGATGACCAAGAGGTCATAAAAAAAAAAACTCCACAACAACATCCAAAGAACTGCAGGCTTCACTTGCCTCAGTTAAGGTCAGTGTTCATGACTCCACCATAAGAAAGAGACTGGGGGAAAAATGGCCCAGGGTGCCCCAACAAGTTATTAGGTTTAGGGGGCAATCAATTTTTCACACAAAGCCAGGTAGGTTTAGGTCCCCACCCAGTTCTATGTAAAATCAGAAGTTAAGCACCCCCATCTCACCAAAATGGCATGATCCTTGTTTCGCGGCGAAGCTTCGCTTGTGAGATTGATAGTCAAATCAGGCTCCGCCCATCGAATCTTCAACTATTCGGGGTCAGAACTAACCCTGTGGAGTTGAAATAGCATGATTAGTTATGAGATTCTTTTCATTTATAACCAGTTATTTTAATACCTACGATGTTACTGACCACTGATCTTTGTTTTTATTAGAGTTTATTTACAGCTCGTACTGTTACAGTCTCAATGGACTTTACTAACCCACAGGTCATTATTAAAAATTGTATGGGATGTTAAAATAGGCTATCACACCATCAACTTTTATATTCAGTGTTTCTTTACTATAAGCAGGCTACTGGTTTTGTTTATGGGCTAAACTGTTTAAAAAAATCTGAAGTTCTAAATGTGCTGATATTCAGTTTCACGCTTCATGATCACCTCTGATGTTGAATTTTTTGAAATGTCACAGCTTTCTCTTTAGGCTAGAATTCCAAAAGAGGCTGCATGGTTGATTTGCTTGTAGGCTAACATGATTGACTTTAATCACAAATAAGCCTCAAAAGGTAAACAAACCCATTAAAATCAAGCTTTTTACTAAAAAAGAAATGTTGAAAAAAGAAACACAAGCAAAAAACACATTAGTCCTTATTCACAAGCTCCAAAAAGGTATAAGTACAGTATAATGAAGCAGCAATTGTTACGTATTACAGTATCATGCACTAAATCGAAATACTGTAACTCACTCTCAGGAAATATTTTGGCTGTGTGCCTTTTTGCCTGTAGGTTAGGGATCCTTCAGAAATGACAAAGTAAATTTGATCTCAAATGTAGCCTGCAGCTGTCATCACAGGACTATACTGAAGGAGTGACATTTGTCAGAGTACATAATTGGCAATTGACTACTATATGACAACATATGAAATACAGCAAATTAGTGCTGAATGCAAGAGGATGTTTTTGTTATAATAATGACATTAGCAGCGGTTTGCACCTTATAATGTCAAGATTATAGCTGTTGAATTGGGTGTAGCCTACATTCAATGATAACATAAATATCAAGGTGAAATGCCAGTAGGGAATGTGGTTAGAATAGAGTGCTGAGATTGACTTCCGGTTCACAGGCAGGAGGAGAGAGTAAAATGAGGTGGCACAAATATAGAAATGAGAAGAGCCCAGTGTCACAATATCTGCCACACTCAAGGCCCTTCAGCAGTGTTCTGTACCTGTCCACCAGATGCCCTCTGACTTTTCTCTCTATTTTTTTTTTCTCCTCCAATATCCTGCCAATCCTGCAATCACCTCATTCCGCTCACCTGAGCTTTCCCGCCCATCTCCATGTTTCCTTGCTTTCACACCATCTGCACCTGCCTGCCTGTCCACCTACAGTACTTGTGTTTGCCTGTAACCTCATTTGTATCTTCAACCACTCATTAAATCACTGAACTGTCCAGATCTGCCTCGACTGCATTTGAGTTCTTTTCCTGCTGCCTCACACTAATCTGCCTGACAGATACAGAAGGAAAAAGTCTAAATTTAATGATAGTGAAGCAACATATTGAGTAATTAATACTATCATTAATAGGAGCTGGAGCTGTAGCGGTAAGTTTACAACATTGTATATACATTTTGGACTCTGAGAAGGAGTGCAATCTTTGACTGTTAAATTTAGTAATGTTTCTCTAATGGAGAATTAATTCACAAATATAACTCATGACAGTACAAGAAGAATAATTAAATACTGTATGAAAAAGCTACAACAAGGTGTCTGGTGGAAGGACTAAATGAAATGGAGGTGTGTGTGTGTGTGTGTGTGTGTGTGTGTGTGTGTGTGTGTGTGCGAGCAGGAGAGAAGGCTCGAGAACAAAGTGAAGGGTGAGTGAGGGGAGAAAGAGCCAAGCTTTGACAAGAGCTGACAGTTTTGATGATGTGATGAGCAGCAAAGCTGAGTGAGAGACGAGCCGGCAGTTCGATTCCCTGTCAGAAGTCAGGGGCTCTGCTTGGGCAAGATAACTCCACACACGCCCCAAAGAGTAAAGAGAGAGGTTGCCACTTGCACTTGCCACTTGCGCACACACAACTGAGCTTCAAAAGAGGAGGGAAAAAAGACACACACTTCAAACACAACACTTTATCATTCTGACTCCCACACAGCAAATTTCAGCAGTTTTAAGTTTTATTCTTCAAATGCATTACAGAGTAAATGTTGGTGTCACATTTTAAGATATACTGTGACCATTTACAACGTGAAATACTAGGATTATGAATGAAAAGGCATTTTATAGATGTGATCACATAAACCCACACAATCTCTCTCTAGCTGCAGATGTGTGGTGCTGTGTATTCACATCATGCCACTCTGCAATATCCAGACAACAATATGATTTCCTGGAGAGGGCAATTCTTTATTTGTTGAGCTGTTGCGTCTGTGTGATTGGCTCAGCTGTTTCAAAGCGATGAAACCGGTGATGTGACCGGTTTAGAGCATATTTAATAATCACCTTCAGCCAAGCCTTTTGCATGTTGCGCTGCTGCACTTACATGAACCAAAATTGCAGGTGTGCTTGGTGATGCCAACACAGTCCATGCGCCCAACTTACCGCTTTGCAATTGTCATGCTATTCGGACAAAATAAGACCCAGAGTCTCGTATGCATAAAGACCTTTGACACAGACAGACAGACATAAAATTTAAAATGTAACATGTGAGCACAAATACCAGGAATATTTGCACAGAATTACAACACCAACCAGCTAACCTGCAGTGATGGAATTAATTTTAAGACTCTTCTGCTGGGGATAAACACAAGATGGAGTCACCTGTCTTTGCGAGGACATGTCAGTAAGTATTACAAACTTACCGAGAGGGGTTGATGATCTCCTTATTTCCTAACACACAAAATGTTTATCAGTTTATCACACTTATTCCAGATTAGATTTTATTCTAGTAGACTGGACATTTTTGCTGTCAATAAATCACAGCGAATATGAAGCAATAGTATTGTCTGACTGTGGTCTGCTAACCCCTATAATTTGCTATTGGACATTAGTATACTTCAGGGACATGATTTAACTTTATTTTTATTTTAATAAAAAGCCACATAGATTTGTATTTGTCTATTAACAACACTCCAAATATCACAAGATCTACACTATGGGAAGGCACTAAAGGCCTATGTTCGAGGGCAGATTTTCTCATGAAAGCTTAATCAGCAAGCAAAGCAGAGAAATGGAATCACAGAGATCAACAATAGTCTCCCCTTCATTGGACTTGCATAAAATAAAACTGTCACTTTAAACTGAACGTGATCCTCTATACTACCAAAACATATATTTTATAAACATGGTGAAAGCAGGCAAGGTCTTAGCACACCACATTATATCATCAATGCATCTAGACTTGTTACAGAAATGAAGACTTGTGGGTTCTATCATTGACAGACAAGTTCTTTTGAAGAACTGAGAAAAACACTTAACCAGAGCAGAAAAACAGCAAGACATTCAAAAGATGCAGAATTCCAAAGCCCCAGAACCAGATGGCCTTCAATTTCACCTCTTCTACTCGATGAATTTAATGATCTCATAGAAACGTTTTTGCAGATACTTCAAGTATCTCCTTCATTTATATGAAGGACAATTAACCACTGGATCACACACACCAGTGAGCTTACTGGATATACAGTAGATAATAAAATCCTGGTTAAAATCCTACCTACATTCTTGGAGGGAATTCTCCCAAAATATCATCTCAGGACCACATAGCATTGCTCAAAGGTAGGCTGCAGTTTTTTAATATTCAAAGAAATATTAAACTTTAATGCGTCAAACGGAATTAACTCTTTTTTCGACTTTAATTTAAATGCTTTTCTTTTAATCAATAAATGCCATTTAAAGTGACAAATTTGAAAGAATATGAGTAGTATTGGGATATAAGCTTAACTGTATTATTCCCAGCATAACAATTTAAATGCCAATATTACTCAAAAGTCTTCTGATCTGTTTCAACAAACATTCTTAAATAAAAATGGACGAACAATGCAGAATTTTAACAGACATTTCTATCATTTAGTGTGTAAGTTTGTAAGTAAGTAAGCTTGCTTTTGGCTCTCTTAATGGTTTCATAACATTCATGACTTCTCGTCTTGTCCACTGAGTGCGCCTGGGGTTCAGGGAATGCAAGATTGGGATCTGGAGTGAAGGCTGGAGGCTGACATGCTGGAAGCTAGCTGGCTGGGAAGGTAGCAGACTGGAGGGTAGCTATTGTTTGTTTTTTTTCAAATGAACTTACCTCATTACTTTACAACTTTATTGTTTCCCATTTCATGTTACTAAAAATATTTGTTCAATAGAAGGAAGAAATGTTATAGTACCTAGTACTGTTATAATTGGACTAATTTTTAACTAGAATTTCCTGGTAATATTAACAACATTACTGGAAAACTCTCCCAGAAAAGCCCATCCACTTTATTGAGTCTCTGTGTATTTGGCACAGACTCTGTTGTTTAGAATCCATTCTCAGATTGATGGATTAGAGATTCCTGTTCTCTGTGTAATGGAGCCAACCAGCTTATTTGGCAAATAAAAGCATTATGTATTATCTGTAAACATCTTCCTCCTAGTTTCTCTTTATTTCTATCTGTCATTCATTTGATCTGTCTATCAATCTTACATCTACAGCACTGTTGTCATCGCAACCAATCAGCCAATCACATCACCAAGAGGCAAACCGCATCTCTGTAAAATGTAAATGCTCCGTATTTGTATAGCGCCTTTCTAGTCTTTTCGACCACTCAAAGCGCTTTTACACTACATCCACCATTCACACACATTCATACACTGGCGGAACAGCCGCCAGGGGCAATTCGGGGTTCAGTA
This sequence comes from Micropterus salmoides, assembly GCF_014851395.1. Lineage (NCBI taxonomy): Eukaryota > Metazoa > Chordata > Actinopteri > Centrarchiformes > Centrarchidae > Micropterus > Micropterus salmoides. The sequence continues at coordinate 36,995,955 of NW_024042261.1, forward strand.
TAGTAAGTGCCCAAGGACACTTACTATACATTAACGGCCAACCCGCTCTACCTCCTGAGCCACAACCGCCCAATCAGCTCCCTCACCAGAACAGCCCAGCAGAGGATGTACTTCCTGTGGCAGCTCAAAAAGTTCAACCTGCCAAAGACGATGTTGGTGCAACAGTTTCACTGTATGAAACTGAACTGTGTATGAGACCTTTTGGATGTGTAGAACACACAACATGAATTAAGATTGCATCCTGACCGATCCTGTCAGCCAGTCGGGAGATTTTAATAATCAATGAATTTCCTCTGCTGTGTCTATTGCAAAAATGTGACCGCTTCTCTCTTAAGCGCATCTTACCATTGGAATAATATGCCAGTAAAATAAAGACAGTGACTAACAGTTGACTTTATACCTGTGTTTTTTAGTCAATAGCACAAATCACTTTCTGCTGCCTCAAGATACAGTATTTCACTAAAGTGAGTACACCCCTCACATTATTGTAAATATTTGATTATCTTCTCATGCGACAACACTGAAGAAATGACACTTTACTACAATGTAAAGTAGTGAGTGTACAGCTTGTACTACTGTAAATTTGCTGTCCCCTCAAAATAACACCTCACACAGCCATTAATGTCTAAACTGATGGCAACAAAAGTGAGTATACCCCTAAGTGAAAATGTCCAAATTGGGCCCAATATTTTGTGGTGCCACCATTATTTTCCAGCATGGCCTTAACCCTCTTGGGCATGGAGTTCACCAGAGCTTCACAGGAGTGGGAGTCCTCCTGTGAAGCTCAGTGAGTCCCACTGGAGTCCTCTTTTTCAGATCCTCAGAGTTCTTTGCCATGAGGTGCCATGTTGAACTTCCAGTGACCAGTATCAGGGAGTGTGAGAGCGATAACACCAAATTTAACACACCTGCTCCCCAAGCACTCCTGAGACCTTGTAACACAAACGAGTCACATGACACCGGGGAGGGAAAATGGCTAATTGGGCCCAATTTAGACTTTTGTGAGATACTGTACCAATTTGCCTGATCACACCTCAAGACCAACATTTCCTTGGGTGCACAGATGGGCGCAAGTGCATTTGCTATTTAAACAACATGGGCGCAATCTGTGACGCAAAGTCACATATATTTTTGCACCATTCATTGCTTACCATCCCTTTTTAGAGAATTGGTCACATCTCCTTCCTGTACAGAGACCCCACCCATCCACACCATGGACTGTTTGGCCTTCTGCCCACTGATGGCTAGGGTGAAGTTTTTTTAGGAACCTGGTAGTTCTGCCCTATATGCTGCAGTATCTGTTGCAGGACTCTTTAACTACTCAGTAAGTGTATAGTCTGAAAGTTATCTTGATATATAGTGAGGATCAAACAGTATATCTGATTGAGATTTTGGCAAGATACGGATATTGAATTTTAAGTACTTTCTTTTAGAGTAGCATTGAGTATCCATTCATCTGTGACAAGCCCAGTTTGCCATATCTTTGTGTTGCCTTTTGTCTAAATATAATACATAATTCTGGATGGCACCTTGGGGCTTGCCATTAACAGCCATTTCACTAGCAAGGACCACACAATCAGCCGGTATGATTAAATGATTTATCGATGATCGGAACAGAAAGATGTACGAGGCAGTTGCTGAATAGACATTCGAAGCGTTGTGGGGAAGCTACGATAGGGAAATCCGCCGTAGCACCCGGGCACGACGGACCCCCTTATAACCCTATGGAGAGGAAGAAAGAGTTGAGGAGGCAGGACAGAGAAAGCAGTGGGGGAAAGGGATACAGAATGCGAGAGCGAATAAGATGAGCGGCGAGGTGTGGGTATTTCAGGAAAAGCTGGGGACGTGGTGGTTGATGTGTGGTCCCGCTCCAGAAACTCTGCTAATTAGCTCCACTTGTTATTAGTGGTAGGGTTTTTGGTCTAGTTATCTTACAGGTTGTATAGTTCTAAAAAGGGCTACTGCACACATCAAGACTCCACATAAGCTTTCTTATTCATGAACAATTGAAATGTTTACAGTTTTTAAGAGCCTTTGAACAGCCCCGGAAAGTGGAGACCGCTACTACTTTTCTCACTATTGATTGATTGATATTCAGTGAGCGCCTGCTGCCATATGACATTTATGTCTTAACAGCATCTCTAAAGAGCCATAAGTTGTCCAGAAATATTATCAAGAAAAAGAAAGGGGGGAAGGAAACTCATCTCTGTGGCTTGTATTCACCATCTCATTCTTTCAGTCACTACTCTAGAGCTCATGAACCAGAGTGAGGGTTTGATGTAGATCAGATTTCGGTTGCAACACATTCTCACTCCCAACTAGTCACACATTGACACTTGGTCAAGGCCCTTTGGCATCACCTTTTAACGCCCTGGGTACCCCTTTTACGTCATTTATTGATGTTTAGGGCTCCGCGGTCAAGTTAGCAACTCTTAGCAACAACAACTACTTCCGGTAAAGTTAGCAACAATAAATATGTCCGGTTAGACATCTCCATTTTGAAATGGCGCATTATTAAAGTCGTGAAACGTTGCAGTTTGGTTAGGTTTACACAAAAAGTACTTGTATTGTTGACTTTCTGTTTCACACAGGACATAAACCCGGTCTCCTGGTTGAAAGTCCGGATTCTGGCCCTCCATCTACCCCAACCACTTCTATACTCAGTCTTTTCTGTTAAATCATCATCATATCCCTACCTTTACCATCAAAAACTGATGCTACAGGGCTTCCCTCAATGCGTTGAACTAATGACGGTAAAGGGATCCCCAGTGCTTTACAAACTGATGACCATGCGTCCATATGTGACGAGTCATGGAACTCAGTCTAATCTTATGTGAGTTACAGGATATCATTTTATCCAATGTCTGTCGCAATGACAATTATTTTCAATTATCATTTTTAGCATCCATAAATCCACCTACAATTCCTCGAAAAAATGATGTATAAGATGTCCCTTATAACTGCAGAACATGTCTGAGAATCATCACAAGTGTTCTTCAGTACTAATCCAGTGATAGTTGTCTGTACATCCAAGGGTAAATTGTAATTTGCTAAAATGTAAACCAAAGGCTAAATATATGGGGGATTAAGCTGTAGCCCACAGCAAATAAGTCTGTATCAGTATCATAGTATTAAGTATTTTTTTCTCCCCCCATGTATATTCTGTCTACCAAGGATCAGGGGCCCTCTAGCTAATGACTGATGTCACAGTCACTGACTTAATTTTGTTCACTAACCAGTGGTGTTCAAAATTCCTCCGTGACCAAGATCTCATCTGTTCGTTGCTGGTGAAATATGGAAATAGATGAGTTACATCAGGTTGAAAATCAGATGCTCTGTTGGCGTATTAATTTTGGCAAAGAGGGAGAGAAACAGAACAAACGAGTCAGTTGGAAAAAATAAAAATAAAAAAGACAATGGAAAAACAAAAAACAGTTTAATCCTGCAGGCAAGCCAGCATCTGATCCGATGTTTGGGTGTTTAAATGTAGGGTTTTTAACATGCAATACTGACACTACTACTTAAATTCCTTTTTTATTTAACCTCTACTTAATGTCTTTCTTATACATATTCTGCCACTTTGATCAAATTGGGTGCTAAGAACCAAATGGGAGCATTTTTGTTATTGTTGACTTGTTTGATTATATTATTGTCTACAGTGTCTCTGGGGAATATAATTGAGTGAAACTAATAATTACTGTTAAATAGTCATTCTCAAAAGTGTTAATTCTCTGTAATAACTAATTAAAGTGAGATTAAATAATTTGTCTATGTTGGGGGACCCTGGGATACCAATTTGAAGGATTCTTAAAGGTCTCCGCCTGCAATTCTAACTGATCTGCAGTTATACTACAGAAAGACAAACAATAGAAAGATGAAATTTAAGAAGGCTCAAGCTAATTTAAATACAGTAGCAGAGTTTGGAATGCTAATAGGACTGATCAAAATGACAGGTGATTAGCTAGCACCTTCTTTTCCACACAGACACTAACAGCCATTGCTTGTTGGTGGAGTTTCTCAGGCTGGATCAGCAGTGAGGAGTTAAGAAGGAGTGCAGATAAAAAGTTTTACATTATTTGAGACAATTTGTCCTAATTTTATTTCCCTAAATTAATGTTTAAATACTGCCCTCTCCATGCTTTCAGGGGAAAAACAGTTAAATAAAATATATCCTTTATTTATGTAATTGTCTAAAACTAGTCAAATGTGTCCAAGATAATACGTGAATCACACTGTACAACATCTAACCAGACAGTTTTTCTTGTGGAATGACCTCTGTGTCCTTGGTGGTGGCTATGTCCATGAATTGGAGTCAAGTTGAAAAACTGCAAGTTGGATCTTATGGATAAAATACAGACGAAAACCTACTGCCAGCAGGGCAAAGCAAAACTTATTAAAGTAGCCAACAACACTAAAGTTAAATAAAGTAAGAGTAAGTTACAGCAGCCAAATCACACATACGAATCACAAAACAATATAACACTGACATACGTGTATATATAAAAAAAATGGCAATAAAAACATAAATGATTAAAATCTTAATAGAAAGCACAACTAAAAACTAGGACCCTACTCTAAAGATATACTAAAAACAATGATTATTATATTCTGCATTAGTGCAAGTCTAGTATATGTTGTACAAAGTCTTGTAATTTTATGGCGAATTGAAATGGTGAACAAATATACTAAGAACTGTTTTCAATATACAGTATGTATGTTTTAAATAAAGACCCAGTTCTCTCTGCATCTGAGGTATTTAAGACCCAATCCATTATTTGAGAAGTTACAGTAGAAGATTAATAGAAAATGTAGTCTCATGGTCTCCATTTTGTTAAACAGTAGCATTAACAGTGCCACATGCATGATCAAGCTGGTGCAGATAGGACCAGTCATCTACATCGTAGTATCATTCATCACAGCTAATTTGACAAAGACTTACTGTTGCATTAAAATGATACCCAGCACATTTAACCCGTCACAGACTGCAAGTAAAGATAGCAGTGGAAATACATTTTGTCTGTCAACTTCTATGCTGTTAGATTGATTTATTTTCCATCCATTTGCTGTTGTTAATTTGACTGCCATGACAGAGTGACATTAAGATTTATTGTGTTATTAGTGGCTTATGCTTTGACAATAAGTACATTTGTCTCTAATAAAGCACATTTGAAATTCAAATGGATAGAGTGACGATGACAAACAGATATAACTAGATTACAAATTATTTGTGTGTGTGTGGGGGGGGCTTACAGGACATGCAGTCCTATTAGTGCTGATCCTGTGTCACCCAGTGGGCCATACTGACTGTGATTATTCAGATGAGAGTGTTTGTTAAGGCAGCGCACTGATCAGATGTGTCAGTTGCTGTGACTGTAACGCTAATAGACTGTGTGCTGTCTTTGCAGTTTAATTGCTGTGGAAACCAAATCTGGCTGAAGACACTGCTGCACTGTTCGCAGTTGGTCGAAAATATGATTTGTGTATTTTTGCCTTATGGGGAACATCTGTTTGATGATTATTTTTTTTTGGTCTCCACATATTACCTTTGTTTACATCTTATACTAACAGCTGCTCTTTAAAACTGCTTGGTTTTCCAGACAGTATCAGCCTGATAATGAGCCGAGCTGACAGACGTGGACAACAGAGGAAAATGAGCATGTGGTGTTTTTGGTTTTATCCGATTTAGATAGTGGAAGAAAGCCAACACAGCATCTTAGATGCTTCTCTTCTTTGACATACTTCGTCGTCAATTTGTACTAGTAGTACTACTACTACTACTACTACTACTTCTACTATTCTGTGACACTGACACTCAAGAGTGCAGATCGCTCTTCAAGCACAACATGCAAACATGTTCCAGTTGGGTCTGTCATGCAGGGACTGTGATGGTCTAATATCAATTACCATCTCCAAAGCAAGTATATCGTGCAGTCTGACCTCCACATAAGAGGCACTGACAAGCAGTCTATTAAAACATTTAGTTAAGAAGACTAGTTGTTTTTCAAGGGGCATCATTTTTACGGATTACCCCCCAGAAATAAACTTTTCCTTAACAAGATTTTATGTATCAATGCATCCAAAGGTTGTTATGTTTTGTGGGCACTATCACCTTGAGATGAGAACAAGTCAGAAAAGAATTCAGGAGGTAATTTATGAAAAGAATATTATAGATAGATGATGTGAAATGAAATTGTGAGAAAATGCTAATGATATTTAGTACAAACAGGTGCGGACAGTGCTTTAACACATACATTTTTACAAACTTACTTAAAGCACACACTCACATAATGGTTGGTGTGTGTTGTAACTTTACAGGGGTCACAGTGTGAAGCTGCCATACAGAAGAGGCTGATTCTAACAAGAAGCATACGACTGCAGTCAGCTCTGCTCACATCATCTACTGAGAACAAACACGCACAGACAGTGAGGATGCAAGTATAATAATTACACTTTCTACAAACAGCCCCTACATGCGCTTAGATTTGCTCTTGCACACATTTCCTGTGCTCCAGCTTCAGCCCCTCTTCTGCCACTCAGGCTGCTTCTGTGCCCTTTTTGTGAAATGTCTGCTCTTAGATTTCTACTCTGCTCTCAGACTTTTTGTGCAATAACCCTGTCAAAAATTACTGAAGGTCCTTGACTTTGGTGGTAACTGAGTAATGAAGGTAACATTGTTTTCTCCTCCATCAACCTGATGTGTGGCCAGTGTACTATATTGCTACTATTATAGTATGTAGCTATAGTAAAAAGTACTGGCACTATTATATGTAATAACTGTCCTTTTATTCCAGAAATTGTAAGGAAAGCAAAGGAAGTAGATAATCAAGCTGTGGAGAGCGGAAGTGCATGAACTGTCAACAAGAGTAACTGTCCATAATGGATGTTCAAAGAAGTAAAGCTGACGTGTCCGCAACAGGGCAGGGGTTATTTCATTGGTCAACACTACACCTGAAAAAATCTGAGTAGAGCAGAAATCTGACAGCAAACTTTTCATGAGCGCACAGCCTGGGCACCAGAAGAGGGGATGAAGCTGGAGGCAGGAAATCTGTAAAAGTGTCAATATATTTGAGTGCAAGTACACAGATTGAGCACAAGTAGAGCAAATGTAACCACAAACACAGGCTGTCTGAGTGCGAGAGTAGGGTTTTGAGGTGAAAGCATTACAAAATCTGAACGTGAAAACAATAAGTCATGCTCTTAAATTGAAAGACCACGCTCTTGAATAAAGATGATAAGAAAATAATCCCATAGATCGGGGAGTGTTGATAACCCAATGCGTGGAGAAATTTTGTGCCAGAAAACACTGCAGGCCAGAAGGTGGCCAGAAATGTCAGCAGCATGCAAGCCAATAAAACAGAATTTGTTTTGTCAGAGTTATCAGTGATGTTATGGGCACTGTGCTTATTTAATACTTGTATCCACCAGAGTTCCACGCAGAGGTGGAAAGAGTACAAAAATATTTTACTTGATGAACTTAAGTACAAGTAAAATTACCAGTATAAAAATCTACTAAGTAAAAGTAAAATGTAGTTCATTTAACATTTACTCAGAGTAAAAGTTACTTAGTTACTTTTGTAATCTCCTAAAATAACTTATTTATATTGATTTTATGTTATTTATAGTGTTCTATTTATTTAATTTGCACTCTTTTGACAAGGGAACAAAGCCATATGGCGCTTTCAGTTTTAGTTTGTATGACTGATACTTAACTTCGCCAAATCAAAGCCGAAAAACAATGACATTTTATGTTATAATGAGAAGTTCGAGAAAGTTTTCGCTTCATTAAGAGACAGTGGCGGGAAACACAGGACAGTATAAAGTCATATCCCAATTTACATCCAAAAAGGTGGTAATTTTAATGGGATATCATAAGCGTTAGTATAATAAATAACTAGTTACCAGCAGGTTGCTAATGCCAGGAGTTCACTGAGGAGTGGTGGTTAAAATCTGTAACTGTAAATGTAACTCTGATTGGTATTTATTAACCTGTTTTGACGCTTGACGTTATTGTGCATCAGACACTCACAGTTACTGGTGGTAACAGATGCCTTTTAATACCACAGGGCACAGACGTGTGGGGCAGTGAAACAACCTATTAGAGTTATTAGCAGTTATTGGTAATTTCCATAATTATGAGAGCAGTCATGATCTGACTTTATGCTGCACACAACATGAGTCTGCGAAAGTGAAAGGAGTTGGTTACCTGGCTGAGAAGGTGGAGGTGTGCAGCTCCTGACTGTTGCATTACTCGCTGCAATATTTCAAACCGGTCCGCTGTCTAAGAAACTGTTGAAAATGGCGGTTGTCTTGTCCTGTAGCAGCATTGTAGAGGTCTACACAACAGCGGTCAGCGCTAATCTCACTTACAAATATCACATTCTCTGTCACTACTTCAAAATAAAAGTCAACTTGTGTTTCGCCATTTAAATGCTTTTAATGTGAAGCTGCAGCAGCAGGAAATGTTCAGTTTGCAACAGCAGTAACTTAATATAGCATTTTTCACAGCTCACACTGCATCATAAACCTGTTGTTCTCTTGAACTTGAAGCCAAAGTGTTTTTTTATTTGCACACAAAAAACTACTCAATTACAGTTACATGAATAATTGTAAGTCGTTACTTTGCACCTCTGGTTCCATGTATTAAGCATAAATGTTTTTAGCATGTTCCCACTGAGAGTGTGTGTGTGTGTGTGTGTGTGTGTGTGTGTGTGTGTGTGTGTGTGTGTGTGTCCTCCTTCTAACAGATGAGATTGACCTAGAAATGTGATTACTGTTGCTGACTAGATGCTTTCAAAGCAAAGGGGATGAACATTTTTCATTGTTATGGGAACTCCCCAGGAGTGTCACTGAGCTGTATTTTGGGAACCACTGGGGTTGATAATTTGGGAAACAGCAAATTCAGCTCCCCATTACAAATTCCACCTGGATGCTGAATCCACCAAATAAACATCCCCGTAATAACAAATCCAGGAGCCGTCCCATACTCCTTATGTAATACTGCCCTGGTTTCTCTGCTCTTCAATGGAGCTGTGGAGCAGATGAACAGCACATCGCACCATCCAGAAACTTTTCCTGAAGGTCGCCGTGAAAGACAAATTAGCCTGCAGAGGAAGGTTAGGGAACGCCTCTTCCCATTAGAGCGTTAATTCATTCTTTGAATGTGCAGGAATGAAATAAGATACATGTGCCCGTCATGCACAAGTGAGTTGTCACTTGTCACTAATCAAGTTGCAAGCTCTCGTCTGTTCCAGTCTGCTTGGGATCTTTTAATCACAGACTAGAGGAATAACGGTTTGTCTGTCCTGTTTAAGGGACAATCTGACTCTGTCAGTCTTATCATTGTTAAACACGAAATATCCAAAGCTTACCTGCTGTACCTTATTGGTCAGGACCACTTTAACATTTTGTGTGGACTTGTGTATTCACACAAAATGTTGGCTTGTAGAAAAACAATTGTGGTCAGTATCACACCGTAGAGTGCAAAATCTCCATCATTTTACCACACCAATCTGTCCTATTTGAAAAAAAAAATTGTATTCTCTTGTCAACATTTTAATGTAGAGTCTGTATGTTTCAAGAGTGAAATGATCTTGTTTTTGAAAGAATGAAAACACTTGTAAATGAGTCTGTCTGTCCCACTCTATGTATATTATAATAAGGTGCTGATTGACAACATTGGTTTTCCAAAATTGCATTCTTCAAGTCATATTCCACCAAAAAATATGTTTTGCTTCTTGTTACTTGTATGTTTGAGCTTCATTGTGCAGAATAATAAAGCCATTAAGGATCAACTCAGTAAAATCACCTGTACTCATCAAAAGGCACGTATTTCCCAGTCCTCTATGGCACATAATTGGATAACATTGACCAGGACAAAAATATGTTATGGGATTCATCAAGTCTAAAATAGATAAGAATGGCATTCAGTGACAAATCATTTACCATCCAGCTCTGTCATCACCTTTAATCCAGGCTATTTGCAGTAATGATTTGTGGGCTTCCAACAGCCAGTGGGCGCATTGTTTAACAAGAGGCATTTGGCATCCAGAATGACTTATACATTGATGGAGTGGTCTTGTTTTTGGCTAAACACATAGAAATGGATCTAGGGGAGGAGACCTTGATGTGTAATCAGCTGCTCCCGTGACATTTGGAAAGCAACAGGAAAATGTTTCCAAAGTAATTTCAATCAGAACAGGATAAATGAAGCGAAGGCAGTGGTTTGATTTATAGAAGCATCTATAGAAGGTTCATAGACACAGTTTGGTCTGTAGGGAGCACGTGGCTCAGTGTGAAACACTACTGCTGTCTTCTGTGTTTTTAAAAGGATTCTCTGTTCAAAAAAACTGAATGATGCAACACCAATTACTTTTAGTCTCCAAACCATGTGAACAAGTCACTGTGGGAGAAATGCCAGGGACGTCGTACATGGGTCTGTATTTCGATGTCAGAAGCTTCAGCACTACAGACTCACGTAAACAGGAAGTGACTCTGCAGCACAATAGCTAGGATTCCAGATTAAAGGGTGTGTGGGTGGGTAGTGGGATGTAAAGTTGAATTACGCCCACAACACCTCCAGAGGGCTCAACAGAAAGTTCTGGCACCAGAACCACCCACCTCTACATCAGCTTTCATTAGAATGAGAAAAACTTAATGGGCACCTCTGGATGTACTGTGTTAATCTCCGTCAGGACCCCTCTCATCACTGACACACTGATTTAATGCCCTCCTGGAGATGAGGATGTGTTTCTTCTTTGGCCAGCAGGTCTGCTGGCTGTTATGTGATGCCAGATTTTTTCTCTGCCTTTCTTTTAAATAACACCAACCCTCGTCCATTTTATTATTGATCTGTTTGTCTGTTTCTGTGTCTGTAATGAAACTGATTATTTCATCATGTAAAGAACAACTGACAAAGGCTTCGGTTACGTTTCCAAGCCATGGCAAGACAAATCAGTGTGTTTCCATCAACTGCGATACAAATACTGTCAAGAGGGGATTTTAAGTTGGAAAAAAACACACACACATTTTGACAAATAAATAGCAGCAAATAAAAGCCTGGGCTTCTAATTGTTTTATGATACATTACATTTCCTGTTACTGCTTCATAATAAAAGTGATCCAGGTGGTCGCTGGTGGAACGCTTTTAATGTGAAGCAGCAGATGTTCATTTTGACATTTATATCAAACAAATAAAGAAGACTGTGCCAAAGTGTCAGGCTTTCTATTAGTTTCCTGGGCACATTGTAGATTATTAGATCATGAATACTGTGCAATACGCCAGGGTTTGCTGAGCATGCAGATCTCGGTCAGCACCGCTCTGCTTCACCTTCACACAGCGCCACACTTTCACACCTGCTGCACAACACAGCCACGATAGAGGGTAACAGAGGAGGCTGATGATGAAAGTGAAGTGCCTTGCTATAGTGTATCCTGCTGGAAGGGGAGACAAAATAGTAACATCCTGATATTTGAACCAGTGACAATATTTTGTGCTAATTTATCTTGATACATATTTGGGTCATTTCCTCTTTTTATTGGTTAATAAGTAGCTTCTTCAGTTAATAAACTTGAGTTAATAATATACTGTGTGTTTATAAACTTACTATATAAACTAATTAACTATATAGTCAAACAACTGGTTTGAGGATTCCATGTTTTAATGATGGTCACTTAACACTTTAGCAATAACTGAAAGGAAAGGAAAAGCAGAAAGACAAAAGGACAAATATTCTCTGTGAGGCTATAATGCTCACTAATGAAAACCAAACTGTGACCTCGAATGTCTGCACAAATTATTGTTATTCCACGTCATACAGTACACTTTTATATCACTATACTACTCTGGAACTAACACACAAGATGGATTTTGTCTCTTAATGAAGCATTAGACATTAAAAATCATGCTAATGTTGATCAGATGTACCTGCATTGCACTTTCCGCCTTGTAGCTCATTTTAGATTTTAGACTCTTGGAGACAAATGTGACAAAAGTACCATTATCATTGTTTAAAAAAAATATATCATTGATTTTAAACTGTATAAAATGATTGCCAGTAGGATTCATTCATTATAAAATCTCTCCTTGTTGGTTAAGAAGCTGTGCTGCTGTGCAAATCATTTGGCTCAAGAGCCTCATTTCCTCCATGTGTAACATGCTTTTAGTATTTAGGTCAATGCTACCTCCATCTCACCACAAAAACTAAAGCTCTTCATCTCTCTTCCTGGCTTCTTTTCTTCGCATACAGCCATGCAAATCCATTCAGGACCTCATGCACATGTATAGCAGCATGCACAGAGCGCACACGCTGCAACACACATACTGTATACGGAAATACACACGCATAAACACACACAAACAAACATAGAGCACATTCTGTTCTGTTCTCCATCCTCGATGTCAGCTGAGCAGCTGCAGACACAGAACACTCTCTTTTCCTCCTACTATCTCTCTCTCCTTTCCTCTCGCTCTCATACGCCATCTCATCGCATCTCCTTCTGTCTCCCTCTGTCCTCCTCCTCTCCTTCCTTTCTTCCTCTCTACTGCCTGTCAGCTGAGCAGCAGTGTGAAGCAGCGCTCAACGCCCACGCTCTCTGTCCTTTTTTTATTGCATCCTACAGTCGAGGGAGAGAGAATCAGAGTGCGTCACAGATAATAAAGGGAGAACGAGAGAGGATGAGAGGGAAGAAGAGCACAAATATTGCCAGCAGGCACTAATTACACTGACAAGATTTGACAGCCAACACAAACCATACAACATCAACGTATGATAGATAGATGGATAGCCCAAGGTTCACCACCATCCAAATTCTATTTCTCCGCTCAGCGACACACTAACTGAGAATACAACTCTCATTGGCAGCTCCATTTTGAGAAAGTTAGCAATACCAGCAACCATAGTCAAATATATTCAACGACGACGTTAAAACCTACTTAAAACAGCTGACTACGGATAAGCAAAAATCTGACCAGTGATGACATGTTTAGCTGTATGTCATCATCCCATCACTGTTGAGGTGGTGTCCAGCAAAGAATGTGGGCTTTGTGGGGAAGACCTGGTCTGATTAGGAGAGACGGCATTCATCCCACTTTGGATGGAGCAGTTCTCATATCTAGAAATCTGAGTTTATTTGTCTGCTACCCAACCACTTAAATCAACAGAAACCAAGCTGTGCATAAAAACCTAATAACTATGAACACCACTGCTGCTATAGTACAAAACATAGGAGAATTCAATGCGGACCCTTAAACATCACATCTCTGTCATCTAAAACTGTACTAGTAAATTATTTAATATCAGATTATCATATTGCTTTATTTTGTCTTACGGGAACCTGGCGGGTCATAAAGAATATGTTAGCCTAAATGAATCCTTCCTGCCCTCAACCATTACTGATTTATCTTCAAACTCAAGACCCTGCTTCCTATTGATCTCCACCAACTAATGTCAATGATTTTTTCATCTAAGCCATCAACTTGTCTCTTGGATGCCATCCCAACTAGGCTGATTCTAGAAGTTTTACCCTTAATTTACACTTATTTACTAGACATAATCAATCTGTCTTTACTAACAGGCAATGTACCACAGTCCTTTAAAATAGCTGTGATTAAACATCTTCCTTAAAAGGACACTTCTCTCTAAGATCCTTGAGAAAGTAGTTGTGTGACTGTTTTTATTTTTGTTTGAGGATTTTTGGTCAGGATTTAGAGTACATCATAGCACAGAGACACTGGTGAAATTAACAAATTATGTTCTAACTGTATCAGACAGATCTTAATACTGCATTCGACACCATTGACCATCACATCCTATTACAGAGACTCAAACATTTAATTGACTTTAAATGAACCGATCTAAGCTGGTTCAAGTCCTATTTATCAGATCAATCTCAGTTTGTGCATGTTAGTACAAAGTTAGTCACAGAGTTCCACAAGATTCTGTGCCTGGACCAATCCTTATTATCATCTTCATTATATTATCACATCATATTATATACCGGTATGCTTCCTTCTGGCACCATTATTAGGAAACACTCCATAAACTTCTATTGTTATGCACATGATACCCAATTATATTATCAATCAAGCCAGATGAAACTAATCAGTTCGATGAATTTCAAGCATGACTCAAGGCCTCCACATCTCCGAAACAAATTATGTAAAGATATGGTTATGGATAAAATATTGCCTTGGCTTCCACCACCACCTCAATGCATCATCAAGTTCTCTTTGATCAGAATCAGTCCTTTGACTCCCACGTACAACAAATTCCAATGACTGCCTTTTTTTAACCTACATAACAAAATCAGGCACATCCTTTCTCAAAATAGGATGTGCCTGGAGATCTGGACGCCCAGGGGGCATCCTTACCAGATGCCCAAACCATCTCAACTGGCTCCTTTCAAAGCAAAGGAGCAGCGGCTCTTCTCAGTGTTCCTCAAGAATAACTTGACTTATCACCCTGTCTATAAGGGACACAACAGCCACTCTCCTGAGAAAACCAATTTCGGCCGCTTGTATCTAGTTCTTTCGGTCATGACCCAGCCGTGATGACCATAGGTGAGGGCAGGAGCAAAAATTGACCGGTAGATCAAGAGTTTTTCCTTTCGGCTCAGATATCTTTTCGTCACAATGGTGCGGTAGAGCGAATGCAATACCTCCCCCGCTGCTCCGATTTTCCAGCCAATCTCCCGCTCCATTGTCCCATCAATGGTAAACAAGACCCCGAGGTACTTGAACTTCCTCACAGTCCTGCTTGAAGCGTAATCTGGGTGGGGTGGGATTGCGGTTCATCAGTCATTGACCTTCAGCGCTCACTGAATCGGTTCGCAGCCGAGTGTGTAGCCCCTAACCCTAACCCGGCCGGGATGAGGATTAGCACATAAGCTGAGGCCATGGTTCTCAGCAGGAAAACTGATGGAGTCCCTACCCTAAGTGAGGGAGTGAGGTGAAACTTTCAATATATCACTCTCAAAACTATAGAGAGTTCAAGTCCCACGTTTGAGGTAGACCGGGTTAGGTGCTTTGAAACGAGAGCAAAAATGTCCTTAACAGTAGCATATGTGACATTCAGAGGGAAAACATAACATGCATTCTGGAGATATATGTACTCACCATACTAGAAATCAAGTCTGAAAAATATGTGAAGTATCATATGTAAACTTGTTAAAAGGACACAGTGATCCAGGGGGACAGGGGGAGATACCGTGTATGGTTTCACAGAGCTAAGGTCTTTGAATAAAAGCCTCAGCTAAACGATGAAGTATGAGAGAGAGAAAGAGAGAGAGATGTATGTACTGACCACCACGTGGAAGGCAGTTTATGATGAGAGAGACAGAAGGACTGGCCTGACCGTGACCTTCCTGCTGGGGCGTCTAACCAGGGACAGCATCACCCATCTGAATCCACCTCTACTAAAAGGTTGACAGGCTTTTAGTATGTGAAAAAATAGGACACTGTTCAAAATGGCTGTTATAGGTCCTACAATGCACCAGCCACAGATTCAGTGTCCAGAGCCTGGAAAATTCTACAAGCAAGCAAATGGCAGCTGATGTTTTTTTGTAGTATATACACTCACAAATCACATTACAACCATTTTGTTAATGCAAATACCTAATCAACCAATCACATGGCAGCAAGTCAATGCATTTAGGCATGTAGACATGGTCTACAAGATGATCAGCTGAAAACGTCAGAATGGGAAAGAAAAGTGATTGAAGTCAGTTAACCAACGTTTTTTGGTCCCACGTCCAGCAGTCAGGTGCCCATATGCCCATGGTGCGAAGTGTCACTACCACCACAGGGAGAGTCGGTGTTGGTGCCACAACTAGTACAGACAGCCTGTGAGTCATTAGCAATGCAGCTAGTGTTACAGGCACCGGGCAGCGGCACCCATAGGCAGCTATATGTGTCCCGAAATACAGGAAAAAGGGTGAGCTAGAGAGACGTGGTGTTTCCTCGCTGAAATCTCCGCAGTTATTTGTTGATTTACATTTCCTTTATACCATCAGAATCGTCTTTGTTTCAATTTCTCCGTACTGTACATGTCTTGTCTTCTTGGACACATTGTTCATGTTCTTAACATAACATGCAATAAAACTCCAAACACAAAATTATACACATTTCCATATTCATCTGTCCAAATACTTTTGGCTATTACTGCAGTGCAAAATACACTGATACGCTGACGCCATGAAAAGACTCTGACTCGCTGACAGTATAACAGTATTCATCACTAAAACATATAAAGCACATAAAATCCTCTTCAAATAAAGGAAATAAAATACAGATATCACTTTAGATGATCTTACGCCATAAAATCAAACACAAATGTGATTACACTCTAGTGGGCATCACACTAGCTACTATCAGCTATTTGCTAAAGTTTTTGTCAAGGCCTCTATTTCTTTTCTTTTGGAATTTCTTATCCATCTTTCAGGTTCAAACTGCAAACAAGATCAATTATGACTTTTTCTATTATCAATTGTTAAACCATGGAAGTTTCATTTTTATTAAACTTTCCTTCAGCCAAAACAAGCTGCTAAACTGTAGCTATGTCCGACAAACTGTTGGATCTGACAGACTTTTATCACGCCGCTGCCACTGTCTATTACTGCACACCCTGGAGAAATATTGTCTAATTATTCGAAAAAAGCTATCCCAGGAAGAAGCAGACAGTTTTGCAGTTGCATTGTGCATTTGAAGGTTGTTTTCAAGCTGTCAAACTGACGTGAAACAAATAAAGACAGACGCTAAAGCCTATGATCACAGAGTAAAAGTGAACCACCGTATTATTGACTATTGAGAAAGAGGACAATGTTATTAAGGATCAACACTGCTCCTGCACAGCTGGGTCTCTATTCACTATTATAATCATTAAAAAGCAGAACAGTAGGGTTATATAACAACTTACGTGCCCCAGGAACAGTGTTTGACCATATCTTGGAAAAATACAGCAAAAAAAAAAGAAGCAACAACTTGAAAACGACTCCTTTTGCATTAGAGTCAATGGAGCGCAGCCATGAAAGTGTCGGACCTCAGTTAGAGCGAGGCCTATCCTATGCTGCGAGTGGCCAGCTTCGTATTCAGTGCGTGGCTTAGCGAAGGGTCAATTCTAATAATACATCCATAGTCAAAACTTGAAATTATGTTATCAAGCCTTTAGCCACACTTACTTACTTCCACCCCTGTTTGACCACAATTATGTTCACCTTACCATTGTAAACTCTTTTGCTCTCTCAGTTTAGGTGATTGTTGATGGAGATGCATGGATATATTTGTATTTGACCTGTTTGATTAAATATTTGTCATTACATCTGCTCAATCTACACATCCAATAAGCACAAACAACCAAGAAAAGGTGGATTGGTGGAATGTGTGTTTGCCTCCGCTGCACAAATTCTAGAGCAAACATCATTATTTCCTGAAGCAGTATGCTGTTTGCCACCATGGGACAGAGGTCTTACTCATAATGGTAATTCTCCAGCATGTGGTCTATTGTACATTGCTGGCCACAGATGGCTTTCACAAGTTGGTAGAGGAAATGGCAATGCTGGTGATAATGAAAATGTATAACAAAAATGTAATTTTGGGATCAGGAAAAAATTCCAAGCATTTTTATTTGAAGCAGCAGTTGATTAATTCTTACAGTAAGATACTCAATGACATGATCTGGTTCAAAAGAAAGAAAAAGAAAGAGTCCTTTAATACCTGTTGAGCATGTGTCTAATTGTTGTGTACTTTAAAAGTATCCATAGTTCTTCAAGTTTTGACATTTATTCATTTAGCTTTTATCCAAATCGACAATACAATGCTATATATATATGTGTCAGAGGTTGCACACCTATGGAGCAACGAGGGGTTAAGTGTCTTGCTCAGGGACACAATGGTGAATGTCACAGTGGGGGGTTGAACCCGGGTCTCTCACACCTCTCTCAAAGGCATAGTCTTATCCATTGTGCCATCGCCACCCCATTTAATAAGTAAGTTAATTTAACATTAACCCAACCATAATAATTAACTATTTGACACTTTGCCAAAATGTTCCACCTTCCTTGTTCCCAAATCTGCTGCAACTATGTCTATGACACTACAAGAAAACAAGACTTCCTTATTGTTCAGGAGTGGGATGGCCCGAGACAAGGGGTAGCATATTTGACACAGGTTTCATGTAGGTTTACACAGTTCTTGGCAAACAAATTCTTAACTGTACGTTGTAATGTTTTGTAGTTTCATTAAAGCACTCTTCAGACAGAAAGTTGTCAGAGTTTGAGCTGCAGGCTTGAATCCACTCATAATTTTAGCATTGATCCCAATAAACTGCCATTCAAGCTTGCTGAGGATAAAATCAAGGCAGGGGAAGAACAGCTCTGTTTTGCAATGCTCAGAGGTACTTAGGGTCGCATATGCTCCACAGGCAGATTCCACAACATAGCCTTCAATTATCTTCTGCTGCTCTGAAAAAAACAACAGCTGTGAAATGGTAATGTAAATCCTACCATTCCCCCCTGGGAATGTGAAATGTGCAGCTGAAAGTCTTCAATTTTGTGTCAACATTGTGTTTAACATGGCAATGCCAGCATAAATCCAGCTCAATAAAGAAATGGTTTTCACAGTTTTGTGTAGAAGTACTTGACTAGCCTGCTTCGTGCCCTGAACTCAACCTACTCCAACACCTGTGGGAAGAACTGGATCACCGACTGTGAGCCAGTCCATATCACCCAACAAATCCATGTAGCTAGGTTGGAAAGCTTTAAACCAGAAGATTGGAGGCTGTTATATGATATTCTAATATTCATGTATTAATTTAGCCAGCTACTCATCTGGATGAGGACTAATTGGTTTTAATGATCATAATATATCTCTTTTTAGTAATACATTAATGGACATCTGTTTCTTTTGTGGAGAGAGCAGCTCTAATTACTCCGTAATGGAGGTCAATTATTTGGATTGCAGGTGATTTCTCTCTCTAACTAATAATTGGAAACAACTTTTAAGTGTAAGCCAGAGAGTGTTAATGTGTCCATGTGAAACACAGAGACAGATCACAAGTTCTATACGTGTGTGTCAGTGCAGACGTAGCTCTGTCTGCAGTATTTCATTAGTGCTCATTAATTGGATTACAGAAGGTAATTAAGCTATTAATCATTCGCTTATGTGGACATGCTGCCCAACTCCTCCAACTCCCTTCCCTGTTGTCTCTGGCTTTCCTTAGTCGGTGCC
Organism: Micropterus salmoides; assembly: GCF_014851395.1. Taxonomy (NCBI): domain Eukaryota; kingdom Metazoa; phylum Chordata; class Actinopteri; order Centrarchiformes; family Centrarchidae; genus Micropterus; species Micropterus salmoides. The sequence goes on from NW_024042261.1 coordinate 37,015,174, forward strand.
TCCATTCTTTCTTTTACGTGTCAAGAACCATGTCTTCTACTTTGTGCATATACAAAGGTTTGCCCTCTCTCTCCTAATTTCCTGTCTGCCTCTTTCAGCTGGACAATAAAGACGAACATGCCAAAAGAAAAGAGAGACATCTATAATAAAGGGCACACTTTCTATGAGGTGGAGAAAAAACATGCCAACCATACAAAATCGCCTGATTCTTTTCCCAGCATACTCTCCCAGTGTTACCACTTCAAATAGGACAGAGTGGTTGGTCGGATTACATGATTATCTTAGTGCTGACCTGATACTGTGAGGAGAGGCAGAGAAGGAAAATCTGTCAAATGCAGCTAATTTGGTATGTTGTTTTAGTAGTTTGAGGTGCAGGACATTTCCTCATGCAGATTTATTTAGGTTAAGTTAGTAGGAAATGTAGAAGGAAGAAAAAGTCGCCCTGCATGTCTGATTTTGCCACTTGTTGGATTGCCTGCATAGATTTTATTTATTATTCTTTTTCAGATATGTTATATAAATGGGACTGGCTCTTCACAACTTTTATAAATAATTCCATATGGGTGTGTGTGTGTGTGTGTGTGTGTGTGTGTGTGTGTGTGTGTGTGTGTATAAATAACTGAAGTGAGAAATGTACTTCTTGTTGGGTTGGAGGGAATAGGTGTGCTCTGTACTGCAGTCTCCTTTTACTGTTTACAGGGTGTGAAATTACCACCAGCCAGTTCTTATCAAGTCTGACCACAGAGAATAAGTCTGACTGCTGTTCATAATGTAACAACTGGTTTCGTGTTGTCAGCAGCACGCCAACAACATCCAAGACTGTCACCTGTGTCCACACTAGCTCTGTCATAGCTGCATATTCAAAGCATACATGTGACGGTATATCTGAGCCTTGCAGTTGTTTTAATAATATATGTCAAATCAAAAGATATTTGTTACAATTGTGGGATGCCCCAGGGTTCAATACTGGGGCCTTTCTTATTAGCTAAGCTAGCAGTGTGGCCTCAGGTCAAATTTTTTTGTATGTTGGTCTATGGTGATGTGACCAAATACCTACAAATGTAAGGCCATTCACATCCCATTTTGTGCTAATGTGAGCATGGTAGCATGCTGATGTTAGTATTTAGTGTTCAGCACAGCCACATGGAGCCACTAGAATGGCTATAGACCCTTAGTCTTTAAATGCAGCTACTTTTTACAGTGTCTATGTTTTAAAATTCTGATATTCAGGTTCTGTATTAATTTTCGGTACGTTAATCACGCCCTGCGATGTACTGGTGACCTGTCCAGGGTGTACCCCGCCTTTCGCCCAGTGTCAGCTGCGATTGGCTCCAGCCGCCCCCCCCCCCTCCGCGACCCTGTACGCAGGATAAGCGGTTGACGATGGATGGACGTCTAATCACTTCATCCTTTACTTCTATCAGTGTATAAAGCAAGAAAACAAAAGATGGATTGTAAGACATCATGATCATAATTTTTCTGTTGGTCAATCTCTACTCTGACATGAGTTGCTATGTTTTAGCCCTATTCTGCACACAAGTACATAAACACTAAACTATGAGTCCAGTTCAGTAGTTTAAAGATCTTTAACCACAGATGTGCATCAGGTTTCCATTACTCTGAATCCTCTCTGGTGTGCTGAGGTTCTTTATTCTTCATTACCTCTTCAATCAAGCGGAAAAAATCCTCTTTCCTTGTGAGAGCAAAGGTGGGAGAGACTGGTCGAGAATGGTGAAACTTTGCAGCACATTCTTTGTCACACTCTGTCCACAGTAAACAATGATAAAAGGAAAGCAGTGCTTTAAGGGGAAGCTCCCAATGGACACACAGCCTGACTTATCTTGTTGCTGCTTTCTTGGCCAGCTCTCCTTTGAAAAGAGCTTCTTAATCTCAGTGGAGCCCAGTGGCTAAATAAGTAAATAAATGTCATTTCTCTTATCTGTCCACTTTCCTTCTTCACCAGTCCTCCGAATCACAAAGTATTTGTACTCCATCTTCACTTTTCTTCAACTCCATTGTTACCTCTCATTTTTAAACTCTTTATGAGTATACATGTGCTATCAGAATTATCTGATAAACACTGTGGAGTAACATCTGAGTGTTCCTTTAAGTTAGGCACAGAAGTCACACAAAAACAGATTTTAGAGGAAGAATAAGGCCAAAGATAACCAGGTTGCCTCACATGATGACGGTAATGAGTAAGTAAAGCCAGTTTCACAAAGTCTCACACATGAAAATTCTTCTGAATTGCGGATCAAGTGGCGACTTTGAGAAGTTTTTACTCTGAGCATTGGTGTGCTATGTATGTGTAAAGGTTGACTTTTGAAAGGAAAACATAGGCTTTGTGCTGCAAGACGATCTGATCTTCATCTAAGTCCCAACAATGGACAAACACAGTCTGATTAAACTACTGAGGTGACTCACAGTGGCTTCGAACAGGACTCTGATGGGTTCGGGTGGGGACAGGAGACGCGTCAAGCGGGGGATGATGGAGTTTGTAGTTAATTTGTAAGTGGCATTATACATCATCCATTGTGTTAATAAGTCTAAGACTATTTGTTCTTGTGAAGTGGGAAAGGGATTTAGTTCCTGTGTTTTCAACGAGACTTGTTGCTGTGATGTTGAAACTGCGTTGAAATTAATTAACTAATTACTATTATTATCATTACCACTTTTGCCGTGAAATTTAACAGCCGACTCACAACGTGCCCCTTGTAAAATGTATATTTTAAAGACTCATTATTAGGGTTTGGTATTTCTCTGGAATGTAACAGTGTTAACAATGCCACTGATGACTTTCTTTCTCAGCCCTGGAATCCAAACCATTTTCTGATGTTCCAAAAAATTACATTTAAATAATAAATTTAATTTTATAAATGTGTGACGACTGGTCATCTAATGAATTTAACCCAACCTAGGAAAATCTTTAGTGGGGGGCATCCCTGATAATTAATATATTTCAATCTTTATATGGTGTAAATTTTCATATTGTGTGCTGACAAAATATTTGGACAATCATGGCAACATTCTTGAAACCTTTATGCCAGTAAAGCCCATTGGACTGAACTGAGGTAGTGAGAGCGAGTGAGCTGCAAGCCGCAAACAGCGGTTTCTATACACCTCCCCCTGCTAATTTTGACAGGGAATTGTTCATAAATTAAAAAAGTGCTCTGCTAGTGCTACATTCTTATGTTTGTGCTCTGATTAATAAAAAACAGTAGCCTTATGCTGTTGTTATTTAGTCTTCCTGAAGCTATTGCAGGGTCAAAGCCATGAATTGTATTTTATGAAAACAATTGCTTTTTCAATTCTTTACAGTTCCCCTTCAGTCACTTCATCCTGGTCTGCGGTCAGACCAGTTGAAAGCCACTGTCAGGCGACACTCACCCACTCACGACCAATGAGAAGCACATCCTCTGGGGAGTGGAACATAACATGACAGGCTGAGGTAGAGAGCAGGGCGAGAGGGAGCGCACAGAGCAAAAGGGTTTCCTTATATGTCATACAAATCATCCCATCTTACTTGTAATATTTCTCTCATAGACTTGCACAGAATTGATTCTCAAAAATACAGAACAAAGCGTGTCCATTATTAGTTCAAAACTGAAGACGTCTTTTAGTTTCCAATTACGGGACAATAATGTATTTTACAGGACGGTTGCTAACCTTGCAAAGCACTGCTGTGCTTATGTGCAGCCTCACGGAGCTGCTAACAAGGCTCAGTCTTGTTGCTGTTTCAAATTGGTAATTTTTAAATGTCCTTTCTTGGAGACAGGGTTGCTCTGACACACCGCAGTGGTTCTCTTTATGCGTCCATTATATGAACAGCAGGACTATGAGAAGTAAAGTTGGACCCAAGCTGTTTCCTAGCAACAAAGGTCGAATAAAATTGTCTATAGAGATCAAGAAACTGACATATTAAAGTTCTGTGTCCTTGCTGTTCAGATTTGTCATTAGTCATTGCTTTCATATCTGTGACCGTGTTGACTGAGTAGCTAACATCAGTGTCTGCCTTAAATGACCCTACCAGTATTTGTTTGTTTTAGTCCATTTACTACAAATCATACTTTACATTCCTACCATGTGTCATGATATGCCTTTTTTCACTCTTCCTCTTAAAGGACTGCATTCCTTTTATTATTATTTCATGTGAGGAGTGTGGCAGAAACTGATGCAATGTTTTCACCATCTAACTCCAATACTGTAAAATTTTAGATTTAGATTTTAAATCTAATAAAACCTAATGATAATCTCAATTAATCACAATTAACACTATGTGTGCTTTTACTTAGTTACATTTTATGTTGATATTGCATGAAAATATAGAGAAAATGTTGAATTTTGAAACCAGCACCCACAAACGTATGGTGATATATTTTTTTATCTGGAGTTAGTGTCTACAATCTCTACCTCGGAGGTAGGAAACACAGTCCAAAACTCTAATCTATGTCTTGGTAAAGATTAGATCAGTATTGACATATGATTTTAACATGTCAGATATTTATGGGTGTCTGACTGCCAGTCTGTTGTTGAAGATACTTTGGGGGACAGGTGGAATATGCCTGAAATCAGTGCACATGTTCTTTGTTTATGACAAGTTTAGCTGTAGGAACGCCTTGTCACATCAGTCAGTGTCACCCACAACAGGACCTTGACAAATTCCATTTCCATCTCAACTGACAGTGAATGTTGCCTCACTCAACACGCAACACTGTCCTGAATTTCTCCCGACTTGGCTAAACTATGGTACTAAAATGTGGCTCTGTAAAGAAGCTATCGCTTTTTGATCTTAACTGATTTATTAAACTTCATATTGTTGCTTCACTGGAACTGTTGTGACATGATGTTTCAGTGTCCAATTCAGCAATTTAACATACCTGAATGACAAAAATTGGAGTGGCATGGGAGTGTCGCATGTCATTTTCAAAACTCGGAAAACAAAAAACATTTTTTTATGTTTATGTCTACAAGCAAAGGTAAAAAGTAGCATGACATTCTTGTGCTGCCAAACAAAGTTCTAGGGAAGAGAGAAGGCTGAATGTTTGATCATACAAAGTGTGTGACTTTGATATGTAGCTGACTGAAACTAAAGTATATAAATAAACAACAGAATAAGCTTTTGGTCGGAACTGGGCTACCTAATCTACCTTGTTACAGCTGGGCAGACATTATATGTGCGTGTGTGTGTGCGAGTTCACCTGCACTAAATGTGTGTCCCTGCGATTGTGTGCTGTAGGAAAGTTTGCAAGCCCCTTGGTGCTGGTAGCACCGAGTGTGTGAGCTCAGAAGGATGTAGAAAGTTGACAATTGTTACATAGCTGCAAATACAAACTGCACTCTGGGCTACTGATGTCTGGAAGAAAACATCCACCTGCTAAAGAATGATATCCAGGAAAAGATAAAGTGGATCGTTGGCTTCTTGTCGGTCATGAAGGTCCAGTTAAACTACATCTCACATGTGCAACTCACCTTCGTTTTGTTAACCTCCTCCAAGGTCTCGCAGGCCGCGATCTCTGACTTTGCCACCACCCTTCTGTGGCTAACGTCGACCAGTACAGGAGCAAATATCGGGCCAAATACCTACACGTGGAGTCCACTGGCTGAACGTTAACTTGATCTGATGTTGTTGAGCAGCTGTACTGCAGTGTGTAATATGGAGCTGAGCGGCATCCTTCCACCAGCGCCAGGAGCCAAGCGGGCTCAAGTGGGAGCCAGACTCAAGGTCACAGCTTTTACCTCCACTCCCAACAGAACCATCATGGTCCGTGGTGGGAGCAGCTGTTCGGAGTCTGCAATATCAAAACCTCACCTGGAGCTGTCAAACCGCTACGACGTTCCGCCTGATACTATCCATCGGAAGCTTCAGCGGTTCAGCTGCAACCAGACCCAGAGGAAACACCCTCTAAACAGCAGAGTGAAAACCTTTCAACATCTGCAGATGTTGCTCGAAAGCCTCGCCATCCCAGCTCTGGAAAATGTAGCGACCATCACCTTCCACCGGTCAAGTCCACCTCCTTATGTCGCCACAGGCTGTTAAAGGAGGCCATGTTCCAGGAGAGCACTGCGGGCTTCACTTGTCTTGAGTCACTAAATAAGGAGGACACCACCCCCTTGTTTCACCGGCCCCCTGCCACATCAATTCACCCACGGTCAGTGAATGTTGCACACACTTTGGTCCCTGAGCACTCTCCGTATAGTCCTGACAGAGCCCAGTCTATATCCCCCAGCCGCTCATCTGCTCATTATTGTAAAGCGCATTGTGACTTGCTCTGTCAAAAGTGCTATATTAAATTAAATTTCCTTACTTTATATGGATTGAGATTTTCACATTGGTGTCCATGAGTCATTTTAGGCTCTGAATTTATTTCATTCACACAATTTAAAGACAATGTATCAAGTATAATAACCAGGATCTCCAGCCCTGCATAATCTTTATTTCTCGCAGTTACACTAGTTGCCTCCCATTCTGCAATCAAGTCTCCTACAAAATCTCAGCTCTGCCACACTCCTCTTGCCAGATCATAACTCATGCGGAATCAGTCTATGTTTCCTAAATAGTTCTGGTATTTGTAGCCCTTTGGAATATCTACTAACTGTGTTTCTGGTCTTGCTGCAGTTATCTCTGCTCAGCTCCGATCCCTCTCTCCAGCAGTTAACCTGTTGGTTTTTCCTCTCAACTCTGGACCCTGCTTGGATATTCTGATTCTCTGGACTCTGCTCTGGCACACACCACTACTTGTCTGGATCTCCCCACTTCAGATCACTCCCGTGGATCAAGTTCACTCCTGGCTCATATCCTCTAAAGTTGTAAATAAATCCCCTTTTAATATTATATTACTGACTGCTTTCTCTCTGTGTCTTGGTTGTAGGTTCACTTGCTCCGCCTTAACAGTTGTGACCTTGTACAGTGTTTATCAGGTAACATTCAACATGTGAGGTTTGTATTCACCTAAGGAGTGAATACCAGTTTCAGTTACATCAATATGTACTGATCGAATATTTACAACACAAAACTCTAAGAAATCAATTCAGTATAAATGCAATCAAATGCTGAACTCCTGAAAGAATGATCGTCTGATGAACATAGTAAGCTACCCCTTTCTAGAAACATTTGAAAACAGATACATGTTTACAGCAGTGGTTTAATATATCATCAGATGAGTAGGTTTGGTCCTTTTTAAGTTTGATTTGTGTTTTGTTCAAAGAGATGAATAAATCTGACACCAGCTTCTTGCTTCATCTATTTTCTGAGGACTGATACTGACTGAAGTTTAGATAGAAGGAAAAACACAGTCATCACTCTGTGTTGTCAGGAATGTGATTTATTTTATTGACATTTTAGATTTGTTTGCAGTGAGATTTCCAGTTAATACAGTGAATTTGCTGTTGCTGCTCTAGAAACATTTATAAAAAAGCATTTATTTAGTAATGTAAAGAATCGATAGAACCAAATTGATAAGGGTGTCAATACGAATAGAAATGTCGATAAAATCCTAATGATGATAAGTTTATGATAATTAATCACAAGGGGGATGTTTGTCATACCAGTTTTGAAATGCAAGAATGTTTATTGCTTTGCATCTATGACACACTGTGTCCTTGTTCTGATCAATTTACTTTATTATTTATTAAGACATGACAGTTAATTTTAAACTTCTTGTTATTTGATGAACATTAATTAACAACCCTAAGCCAATTTGCATAGGGGCAAGTAGATTTCTGACTCACCTGTCCGACCGGGCATTAATGTTCCATCCTGCAGTACAACAACTTCTTCAGAGTTCTCTTAACTTTTTTCAGAATTTCTATATTGGTGCTGCTAAGCTGTAAGAAGAGACCCAATAGCTGTTAAAAGTTCCCAAATCAAAATGTTCAGACTTCCATCTCGCTCAGGGAAGGATACAGTCTTTGCAGGTTTCGGGCAGGCCGATTGTGCTCCATTCATTATCCTCCCAATAAGTCAGTGAGACAGGCTTAGTGGAGCGTTTGTACACGAATCAGCCACAAGTCAACTTCTATTCACTTGAGGCATTGAAAGTGAACTCCTTGACTGTGTGTTGTGTGTATGTGCCGGTGTACTTATATCTTTGTGAGGACTGCAAGTTTTAGACATTGAGAGTGAGGATATTTCTTGGAAAGTAAGTACATTTTGGTTGGTCCGTTTGGCAAATGTTTTGAAAGGAAGAGGATGTCTTAGCCAGTCACGGCTTCTGCAAAAGACATTTTTGGAATGCAAGGAATTTAAAGTGTGGATGGTTTGGTCAGTTCTAATATCTTTGTGGAAAGTAAGAACAAGCTTTTACCACTCCTGACTTCTTTAAATTACATTTTTGAAAAGTGAGAACATTTGGCTGACACAAACTTCCGATCCACAGGAAGTGTTTTGGAATGCGAGGAAGCAGGCCTCAATTCTGTTAAGAAGGTGAGAGGACATACAGATATTACAATTAAGTTCAACTTCATCAGCAGCATAGTGCTCCAGAGTGTAGACAGTAGAGTGCCCCCAACAACATCACCAAGCAGAACGAAATGAATAAAGAAGTACAGGTGGGTGTGTGGCTGTAAAAGAGGAAGTGTGTGTGTTTGTGGTGCTAACACTGGTAGGGTTAGATGTTTTCTTCCCTCCAGGGTCGCCTGGATTAAGACAAATATATCGTTGCACTGTATGACACTTCAGATAAAATCAGCTCTGAAGTGGCAGGTGGTATTTCAGACACAGATGGGTTTTGTGTACTAAGGTGGATGGTGATTTAAGGTTTTGTTTCATTTTAGGGAATCTTGAAAGGGCTCACTATGCCTTGCAAATACAAGTCATTATATCACAAACACGCACACCGAATGACCTTCCAGCCTTCCAGGCCTTCCAGCATGATCTCCCAACTTATTCATATTTATACGTCTCTATTGGCTTTGTTTAATGAGTTTATAGTACTTTTATGGCTTTTAACAATATTTATTCTTTGCAAAAGGTCAGTCATTGGATGTGTTTTTCCTCAGATGTGTTGAAATTATGCATTGTGTGTGACATTTCATGGAAATCCAGCAGCTATTTACCCCAAAAGGACAAATAAACCACAAATCCAAATAGAGGAGTAACCAGGAAGGAAACAGCAGCGCCGAATGGAAATATCACCAAAGATTCATGAGATATATCTTTCTCCTGGGGTAAATCGCTCCCAAATTTAGAAAACCAGGGAGTTGGAGCTCTAATCTGTGATGATGCCAAGGTGTTTAGCCTGAAGCTGCTGCACTGATGATAAATAACTGGAGACTTTCATTGTGAGTCGGCAGAGCATGTTTTTATTTACACAGTCAACCAGACTGGGCTGCTATAGAGTGCTTATTGTCAAGGAATGTTGAGTTTTCACCGTCTCCCATTTTCAGTCCTGTTTACCTATTTTTTTTTATTTATTTAGCTTCTTTAAATAATGTTGAATTAATATTAATAAGACATGCTTTATTAAGGGTTTATGAGTGGCAACTAGTGATTTCCTTAATAAGGCTTCATGCCATTAATAATCAAGTGTTTGGGTTGGTCGGTTGTTTAACATATTGCCCAAACTATAATGAGCCATTCAAACCAGAGGGCCCAGACTAAGGGTTGCATTAAATATGATATCTATCTGTACTAAGAAAATCATGTTTGTCCTCTGTGGGGGACATGCCACTGAGGAATTTCTTTCAAAAACCATGCATGCAGTTTGTTTGAGTCCTAATGTACTATGAAAAGTACATCCTGGACTTTCCAGTGATGTAACATGGGGGTGTGGCCAACAAAGCATATCTTCTGTCTTTTCAAAATTAAAAAATGATTTGCAGCAAGCATGTTTTATTCCAGTAAGGAAGTTAGGTGATCATTGCTTCTGTTCTTCATAAGGATCTCAGACTTTTTTAAAACTAATTCTGTGATTTATCTTAGTAGGAAACAGAAAGTGGTGAAGAAGATTATTCATAGGCAAGGTAGACAGCTGTTGAATGAATGCCTGCAGCTACTAAACTTTCTCACAATCATTAATATCAATACGCAACTGCGCACGGTGACGCTTAGCTAGCTTTGTGACAGGCGTCAGAAAGTGACGGTGAAAGTGAGCAGAGCAGAGGAAAATATGAGCACTAGGTTTCAGTCTGGCAGTAAATGTACAGTGTAGATCACAGTGTGTCCGTTAATTAAAGTCTGTCTGTCTGTTTTCCAACTGTTGGAAAATTGAAGGCAGTTAGACCTAGCTAACATCTCTTCAGACTGCGGTCTGGAAGCTGAGCAGGGTGTTTTTTGGCTGCTAGTTGTAGTTTGTTTGTTGTCAGTTATCCACATATCGAGTACACAAATGAACGAAATGCCGTTTCTCATGGTCCATGGTGCTTACCAGACACAAACATGTAACTGCACTAGTTGAGACAAAAAAAGAAATATTCAGGCAGCGTGATCATGATGTGGCTGGAGCATTGCAAAGTGCGTAGTTCAACCTGTATCTGAATCTATTCAAACAGCAGCATCAGAAATGAAAATAGAAGCAACAGTGTTCAGTAATAATGCTGTAATAATGTAATAATTCTATGTATTGTTAGTTACATTTCTTTCTATATTTAAGTAACATTAAATAGCTGCATTTCAGTACTATCTATATGGCTGGAATGTTACAAATATTTTGCTTTAAAAAGTACAAAGTACTCACACAGTGACCTACCCTATTTGTTTTACTATCCCATCATAGCCCTCTTAATCGTAATGAGGTGCCTAGAAATTCCCACCCCTATAAGTGACGCATCGTAATGCATCAAGATATCGAATGGAATGTAATCGAATTTTAAATCGAATCGTGTCCGCAGGTACTTCTTCAGGCAGCATTCAGCACCAACAAATATTAGCATTAAGGTGGGCCAGCCTGTGTTTAAACTGTGAAACTCACTTGCTGCACTGAGGGCATGGTAATAAGTGAAGAGGACCCATATGATCATAATAACAATTTTATCCACTCTCGTCTCTTCTCTCACGTAGATTTTAGCACATGGGCAGTCAGACAATGTTATAAAGAGATTATAAATCACCTTTGGTGTAACACAGTGAAGTTAAAAAAGTTCCTTCCCTCTTACCTTAGCTCCTCTAAAATTTGACCATTTTGGCTTTACCAAGTCTTAAAAATGGAAAGATTTAACAGTTAAAATATCAATGATAATACCATAATGAGGGTACAGTTTGTTATGCATCTTGCAAAAAAACAATGTCACACTCCAATCTCTGTTTAAAAACATCATTACATTTACTAAAAATGGCCTGCTGCAGCAGTTGCCTTTAAGGCCGTCACAGAATTTGACTTTCTGTCCTACAATGTGCTGCATAGCAAACGATTGCTTCAGTATGGAGATAAGATCACAACTTAATCGCTGTGCATCATTACGGCATCCCTAACCAAGACTGAGAAATGTAATCTCTTATCTCCCCGAGAGCAGCAGAATCAATAAAAACACATGACAAAGACTTTTTATAGATACCTTCCTTTGGAAGGTGGTAAATCAGTAACAAAACCATGTGACTTTTAATCTTCTTGCAGACACAGTCAGCTGCTCAAGTTCTCTTCATCTTTTTAAAAGCCACAATCTCTTTTGCCTGTGAAGGAAGACATACCCTGAGGGCACACTCGATAAGTGTTTCATTCTGAAATCACATATAGCTATTATATAAAAGCCAATGCTCATCCTGTTCTTCACTCACAACTTACAATTCATCTCTCTGTTTAGTTAAGAAATTGGAAGACTGATGGTTAAACATGAAGACACATAGTAAGCAGTGGTTCCTCTAGGATTTTTTTCAGCAGTGGGGGCAGGACAAACCCAGGCAGACCCAGTTGCAGACAAAGACTCAGGTAGCGGTGAGGAAGTTTACAGTTTACAAAAATCAACAAGACTTCGACCCGGGCGGAGTGAGTGGGCACGAGTACACAAAGTAGCCTGAGGACCTCCAGAGTGTGTTGGCGAAGAATAATCTGGCGACGAGCAACAGGTGGCTGGCAGTTGAAAAACCTTCTGAGATGAGCTGATCAAAAACAGCAGCACCGCCTCCAATACACACAACCTGCTCACCTGGGAAACGCCCGCTCACTCACACAAACACAAGGAAGAGAAAACAGAAACAAGACCGAATCACAGCTTGGGCTGTGACAGTATGCCCTTAAATTGCTTCAACCAAAGAATATGGGAATGTATGGAATGTCATGTGTGTTGCTTAAAGCATTGAAAAAGTACAGTGGTGACTTACTATGTCCAGTGTACTGTGGACAGTTTTGATAGGGAAAAAATGTCTCCAAAAACAGAAAATCTAAATGGTTACTCTTAATTAGCATGCATGGATCATGTTACCTAGAGACTCTTAACCAGGCTAATGGGAGCAGGACCGGTCCGTGGAATCTCAAAACTATGAGAGAAAGGCAACAGTCATCATGTGCACCTGTCCAGATAGTTGTGAGTACTAACGTAACTGATACTTAGAATCCCTAAAAACAAACAGGAGGCTGTTCAGCAAATTAAATGGGATGATCTACTGATTGAAATAGATAGTGAGGAAAACAGCCAAACTTTTCCGAAAGTAATGGAGAGCACTATTAAAGATATTAACAGTACATTTAGGCACTGTCCCTTGAATAAATGCAGATATTTTAAAACTTATCAAGGAGAGGGATCTTGCCTTAAAATTTCCCAGGCAAAGTTTCCAAGTGTCTGGAAGCCGGCTGTTGTTCCAATTTACAAGAGTGGAGATTCCTTTTGTACCTGTCATTACAGGCCTATCAGCATCTTACCTACAGTGTCCAAGGTTGCAGAGAAACTGGTGGCGGAGCAAATCATTTGTTATTTGAATGAAGTCTGACTCGCTATCTCTCCCTGACCCAGTATACATCGTCAAGTCATAAAACAAAAGTGTAGGTCAGTGCATGATTGGCCCACGTCCTCTGACCCCAGTGTTTCGTCCTCCGACTCCACGAGTCACCATGCTGTTGCTGGGCAGATTACGAGCGTAGTCCTTGAAACGAGATATCTTGGAGAACAGATCTTTTGTGTCACATTCCAAACCACCCCTCACCCATCTCCTTGTTTTCCTGTTCAGGTCTCCTTATCAGATCATGCAGAGACTCCCTGTAACTGCCCTTCTCCAAAAACACACATCCGGTCTAGTTTAATAAATGATAGACCAACATATAAACTTCTACCTATAAAATAAATCAGAGATCAATATAAGAAAACATACACAAATCATGCTATCATAATCTCTCAATAGCTATAAGGAATTCTGTAACTGAAAACTGTTTTTCACTTACAGAGCACAAGCATGTAATGTGCAGTGCAATTAATGACAGCTTATTAACTACTGTAAGTCAACACCAACCGCAGACTCTCAAACCCAGTGTTACGTTAACTAAAAACAACTGTACCGCTACTGTTTTTCACAGAGGACAACCATGTAGCCTAATGCATTTACAACTAATGAGGACTACTGTAAGTCAACACATCCCCAGACTCTCAAACCAGTGTAACATTATAACTAAATAAAACTATAACGTTACATGATCAACAATAAACCTGTAGCCTGTTTGCAGCCAACATAAATAATTAACGTGACGGCAGACAGCGGGACGTAAATGATTACGTTAATCCACTGTAAACAAGTAAACAATCGCTCATTCATCTTTTCATAATGAACGACAGTTGGAATTAACCTCCGGTAGGTCGTAGCTAAAGCAAGAAGCAAGCTAACGTTAGATGGCCAATTCTGAGCTAAACATGTTTACTAACCTCCGGTTACTGACCTATTTTGCGTTCAGCTCTTCTTTTGTTTGGGTCTTGTAGTATGAAGTTTTTTTGTGTTGTTTGTTTGTTGTTCTCTCTCACGTGTGGCCGTGCGCAGCAGATACGTGTTACGTGGAAAGTTTGTACGTAACAAAGGAAGGGGAATAACAGCAATCTCACCCTAAAATGAACTTTGTCTACGAGTCCTGCACCTCGAGTCCGAGTCAAGTCGGAAGTCTTTTGAGGACGAGTCTCAAGTCACTGTGTGTGAGACTTAAGTTGGACTCAAGTCCAAGTCTCAAACTTGAGTCCCCATCTCTGCTTTTGGTATAATATTTTCTAACATTACTAAATTTGTTGAATTTGCATCTGCTGATTTCAGATCAAGTTTAAAAATGATCAATTATTCTTTCGACTCTTGTGGGTCATGTTTGAGAGAGAAAACTGCTTGTATATGAAATGTAGCAAGTAGCCTTATGGAGCAATTGGCATTGTGCCAGTGCTCATTTAAAAGGTGGCATTCATCAGGTTGAAATGAGCAATTTACGCAAGTGGGTATAGTTGAGGTTGTTTGCTAATCAGACTTTGACACTTGTAGAAGTAAACCTTAATAAAAAAATAAGAGGTTCAGGATGAGAATACAAAATTTTACAAAAACATATACCACATTACAGAATGTCAGATGCCAAAGACCATGCTTTAACACAGAGATAGAATACAATTTACCTCCCTTAATCAACCACATATTATTTTTCTGCAATCTTGCAGATAAATTAATTTTCTTAACTACAGGCTTTTTTTTTTCTTCAATTCCCACATTCTGGCTGATATTCCAAGCAGATGGTTCTTTTACTCCTGCCAAATTACCACAGACATATCAGGCCTGCCATTTTTTGCAGTGTAATGGGATTATCAGAGGAGAAGATCAATCAGCATTGAAGTCATTATTGTTCTTTCTTATTGACAGAGGGTACGAAAAGGCAAACAAAAAGACTTCATATTCTCATCTATCTATCTCTGTGATTTTTACTTTTACATTTTCACTGTGCTTGTTTTAATCATGTAGTATGTTTAATAATTTTATTGCTGTTTTGTTGTTATATTTATTGTTGTATTTTGTTTTTACCTTAATTAACCTTTTATGGCTTTATCAAAACTTGGACAAACTATCCCAGTTGTGCAAGCAGGGTAACCAGGAACATGCGAAATAAGACCCAAATGTTTTTTTTCTGGCAAGATAGTCTTAAAACATATTTGAAGGCCCTCCATAATACCAGTGCAGCCTATTGCTCATCATACATTAGAGTAAATTAAGAAACCCAAACCCAGTTTTTTTTTTTCAGCACGGTATTTAACCAGGCTTACAGGGAGTCACAGCTCTATAGAGCCATGTATTCCTATAGCCCTTAGTAGAAACAGCTTCATGAGCTTATTTAATGATGACATTCTTATAATTAGAGACAAAATTGATCACTTCCTACCCTCAACCAGTACCAATTGATCTTCAAACTCAGGAACCTCAGAAACATTTGTAAAACCTGATATATAAGTAGACTACTGTTCTCTCATCGATCCTCACGAACTACCTTCAATGATTTCTTCATCTAAGCCATCAACCTGTCTTTTGGACACCATCCAAACTAGGCTGCTGAAAGACATTTTACCCTTAGTTAACTCTTATTTACTAGACATGATCAATCTGTGTATACCCAGGCCATGTACTATGCATTGACCAATAATAGGCCTAGCCAATTATCGTGGTCGATATTCAGCATTTTCCCAACAATCTGCATCAGTCATTTTAAAAACAGATAGCTGATATAATGAATTCATTTAAAAATGCGCTCCTTTGGCTCATCTACCGCAGCTGTGGCTGATAGCTTGTTTGTTATAAACAAGCTAAAACAAAATCTCTCTGTCTGTAGCCTGTTTAGCTGAGATGCTATGTACCTTAAAATGTAGCGAATTCTTGCAAACTCAGCTGCTTGTTTAGATAAACCAGCTGCTCTCTACAATAAGAGCAGGAGGAGGAGGAGGACTGATGTCTTCTTTCTAAACTTTACTCAGCATTGTGATCACAGGAATATAGTTCATTTTACATGTTCCATTTGATTCCAGTGTGATACTGATCTTATAAAGTGAATTTGCTACTTATTTTTGTTGCTGATCTGAAAACAGTTAATAAAATATTAAATTTGATTACTGTTCTGAATATTCTTTTTTTAATATCATATTTTTAAAAAGGCAATTATTTAAAATGAAAAACCAGTAAGAATCTACATAAAGAACTGATAAATATTAACAATAAATATATCCTAAAAAATATCAAATTAATAAAATATAAATGGCTAAAAAAGATAAAGATAAAGATTTTACACTCATAGTTAACAACTGCATCTCTGGGATGGATCTCTAATTTATTTAATTTACTATTTTTAAAGATTAAACTTGACAATTAATTTTAATCTTATTTTCAACAAAGTTTTGTGTTGGAGTTTGTGTTATTCTAAATTTTGACACCAAGATTAAAATCTTTACAGCAAATGTATATCGGTTCCACATATTGGCCATCGGTCTAATTGCTTACAAATAATCGGGATTGGGATCGTCCCGGAAAAATCGGTCGATCTCTATGTACCACATTCCTTGGCTGTAATTAAGCCTCTCTTGATCCAGGGGTTTTAGCCAACTATAGACCTTTATCTTACTGCTGGGGGACTGCCCATGAAAATGTCCATGATGATGGAGATTATACCTCTCCATCTGTATGCATTCTTATCTGCTCATGCAGCTCAAGAAACTTTCACCAAAGAAATAAGGGTTTAAAAAACTTTAACACCAGAAGAAAAAGTCAAAAAAGGAAAGCTCAAAACCGGACAACAAGAAAAGAGGACATGGACAGCAAGGAACAGGGCAAGTAACCTGTTTTTCACTTACAGAGCACAACCATGTAAGTAGGGAGCGCAAGGAAAAAACTTAATGGTTTTGGAATATAAAAATTTAGTTTTTTTTAACCTTTGTCAGCACTTGGTTAGAACTCATGAAAAGCATGACTGTCAAAAAAAGTTTCAGCAGACAAAATAGGAGGAAAATGTAAAAGTATCCCCCTGCCACACCAAGAAAAAGCAACTTTGAAACTACAGCAAACTTCATTTATAAACAAAAACTACAACTATGATACTGTACGTGAGAATATAAACTCCAATTAAGTTTTAGCCAATCTACTTCTTTAAATAAACCAACAAAAACAATGACAGCAGTGACCTCACAGGCCCTCAGCCTCTGGCCCCTGCCAACTGACTGAGGCTGTAGTGACTGATGGTATTTGGCACAAAGGAGCAGCTGAAGCTTGCTGTGTTACACCTTTGGGTGCTGATGCAGATGGTACAGATGCTGAGGGGAGTTAGGGGTAGGTATAAGCAAGCATAATAGTTTAGGCCACAAATCCCGAAGAGAACAGAGCCAAGTGAAGAATTCCAGACAGGTGAATAATAATGTCTGATTTGCATTCCCAACTTTGAAGCTGCTGTCTGACTGATGCTGTGTCCCATGTGTTCAGAGGTAACACAAAACAATGCAATTTTAACCAAGCTTATCAAAAGTACTGATATTGCGAAGAAAACACTTGTTCAAAAAGAATACAAGATATTCTACTGTTGTGACTGTGGTCGTATTAAGTTTCTGTCAATATAAGATCTGTTTTTCTCCATCACTGTGAATGAACAGATCAATGTGTGACTGACTTTTACTATTCTGGTTTTACTGCAGAACACTGGAGAGTACATTGGAGAGTAGAACAACCAACAAATCCTGATCAGCCAGTTGCTGGTAATATGGAGCTAGAGTAGTTCTCTGACGTGGACAGGTGTCTGAACATGCAAAGCTGTAAAAGTAATCCAAAGAACATTGAGTAGATTTCCGGATTGGGTTGGGGGTGGGGAACCAGTGTTTCTCCAAAGACCTTTCATTACCTTAGGGACAAGGCTGGTTTCCCAACTTCCAGTTGAGTCACGGGGTACCTCAAGGCCCCATCCTTTGCCCACTACTGTACTATACTTCTTATGGTGACAACGCACACAGTTACTCTGACTGTAAATGACTGCCAACACAAATAGTACACTGTAAAAAAGAGAGAATTTGTAATAGTTTACTAACATGATTAGTTTCTAGTGATTTTTTTAGAAGAAAGTTTTGTTTCCATTTAAGTTGAGAGAAAGGAAAAAAAAAGTATATAAATAAAATTTCTCTGTCCAAAGCCCCAACTTGACAGACAGATTGTCATTCTAGTATGCTTCCTTTGAGGCTGCTGCTCCACCCATGTGGGCTGCCCCATGCTGAGAATGGAGCGGCTCCATTATTCAGCTGACGAGTAGGAGTTTTAGATGTGTAGGAGGGTTCCCTGGGAGGAGAGCTGTGCATATATTAGAGCGTAATTAATCTGCATGAGACAGAGGGATGAGGGAGGGAGGGAAATTCAGAGAGTGAGAGAGGGAAGAAGGATGAGAGAGTGGAAAAGAGGGAAACAAAGACAAACAGATGTATAAAAGCAAGTCCTGGATGAGAGAGAGGAATAGAAAAACAAGAAGAGAGGAGAAGCCTAACTGAGAGCACTAAAAAGAAGCACAAGTGAGTATGTGTGACAGAGAACGAGAAGGCTGACAGAGAGAAAGAGAGAGACTATAATTACAGAGGTTGAGCCACAGGGCTCCTCTATGGATCATTAGCCAGCTTAAAGAGCCAGGGCCCAGGCACTGTGTGGAGAGACTCTGCAAAAAGGTCACAACTTCTGTAGCTCTTGGTTTAATACTCCGCAGTGTGTTCAGGCTAGTTTGCTTTATTTATCTTGGCAGTTAGGATACACAGGCCTGAAGATAAGAAGCTAATGAACGACAATGATCAAGAACAAAATACAGAGAGAAAACAAATAGTTTAAAGAGCTTGTTTTGCCCCATATATGCTGCTTTTCCACTGATGCAATGAGGGGGCATGACATTAGTGGTTTTCCATATGACAAGATACCATAATTAAAGCATACCTTGACAAGTATTGCGCATTCACTGGTTTGCAACCAGTTCAACTACCTGTTGCCTGCAGTATTGTTTATGCTGCAAGTGTAAAGAAAAGGCATTAATCATTTTCAATGTTTTATTTAAAAAAGAATGAAAATGTTATGCAGAACAGGGAAAAATATCCTGTATTTTCTCTACCCTCCAGGGAATAAAACAAAATCAATGTACAGGTATTCATCCACACAGTGGATGGAATTATTTGTGTAGCATTTAGTGACGTTACATCTTACACCCTGTTGCATATCTTCCAGAAACAGCAACTCAGTATCACGACTCAGTGACCAAGTGCTCCACACTGCCACACTACAAACTGTCTGTATACTGCCTGAGTCTGTCCTGGGTCTGGAAGATCAGCCATGTGTGGTGCATGGAAACACAGTAGTCTGGATGTTGTCCACAGTCCAAAGACTCTGGCCTGTAAAGAAATATATAGTTGTTAGAACCCCAAATTGGTGTGATTGGAAAGAACATTCCTCAACGTGATCAGATATTTTTATTGAACAGGGCTTTGTTGCTCATCAGAGACAATAATGCTGTCACCGTAGAAGCTCTAACATGCAAAACAAAGTACATGTTAGGAGTCTAACACGGAATTCACGTTCGTGTAGTGTATGTGTGATGGAAACAGGAAATTGTGTATCAGCCTGTTTTTAGCTTTGCCCAATGTTACCGCAGCTGTTAGCACAGCTATCTGTTGCTAACAGTTGGCTAACCAGCTCGTTACTGATTAAAACTCGGTCTTTTTAACCCTATTCAATATTAACATGCTGGCTAGATAGTGAGCACTAACAGTCGGGTCAGTTGTTTCTTTTCATAATGATAAAGTTAGATGTTTTCTTACCCCTGATGTGAGCCGCTCCACTGTCCTCCTCTCCGCTCGTCACACTTTGCTTGTCCTCCAGCTGTGACGGCAATGTGCGTTCACGTGTTTTGGGGGCGTGGCTTTGGAAGGAGCCCAGAAGGGAGGGGGTGGGAGTTTCTCTGTTGGATACTTTGAAATTCCAGCAGTTTCTTGCTAGTTTCTCAAACTTACCTACCCATTTTTTAATAGAGGAGACAGGATTTCTTAGCAGAAATGGATGAAACACTCAATAATTACCACTGAACACAGATTTCATCCTGTACACAGTATAAGCAATCTATGTTGCAAGATCATTGTTACCTTGGTAACAAATTGCAGCATGTGAGTGCTGAGTGTTCCTGTGCATTCCTAATGAAAAAGTGAACTAGTGAACACAGTAACTATCCCTATGTAAAAGTGTGACAAAAGACACTGTTTTCAAATTAATTGTACCTGTTCATTTTTATTCATGGCATCCAGGAGCCAGTAATCAATAGCCTTAATTAATAATTAAATGTCAAAATCAGTTGTTTATTTTATTTGCTGTTAACAAAAATCAAAGAAGATAGATAAACACACAAGGTTTAGTAATGTGCAGCACAACATACGTGAACATTAAATCTTAAATCTTAGTTAAACCAACAATAGCTAAAATATTGCTATTGGAGAAGGTTGTGATGGGCAAACCAGCAGCAGCAAACAGTGCCGACAGGAGTGAATTAGCAGTGTAATCGTGATCAGGTGTCAGGTTAAAAAAGGCCAAGTTGTACACATCCATAAATATGAGTGGATGTTCATAGTCTGTTAGTAGCCAAACAGCTAATGGAAGAGCCAGTGATTGGGAAGCATGTTGTACATTTGGTGTTTTAAAGGCTGCAAGTCTATGTGATAGACACTTGGTGTATGAACTGGTCAGATAAAAAATAAGAAGAAATAGGTAGTTTGAATGTGTAGCCACCAACAGACGAATACCGACACCTACAGAAACTCAAACTTCAGTACCACCCACACTGCCTAATTCATGCTAACTTGCAGAAACTACAAAGCATTGATCCCTTGTCATCATAAAGACAAAACTGATAAGATGAAACCTGAAGCATTAACATTTTACATGGACCACACGTGCAGTAAATATATGCAACAGAGGGCTTGGAAGGTGTCTATTAAACAGCTTATGTTGTGATATTTTCACTTGTGCTCAAACCACAAAGTCCATGCAGCAAGAAAGAGGATGTTATGTCACAGCTACATCAGCATGTCTAAGAGTTCATTTTAATGATATGGTTGCTGGCACTGGTTTTGCCTCTTAAAGCAAAGGATTGCAGCTTTAAAGAGGCTTGTCAGGGCTCCGTATCACCAGGCTTAAAAGCAGGTTTTAAGTTCCAGTGGCTGTAGCTCTTGTTAGGCTAAAACAAGCTGCTAGAGAGCCGTCATTATCAGCAAAACTCCTGCTGATCGGTACTTCGCTCTGTAATAGCTCCGACAGCTCTCACTGCACAAACACACACAAATGACTCGCCGACATTAACTTGCCATTCTGTACTTTGTAAAATCCTTGTTTAGCACGTTATTACTAAGAAACACAATCATCACAAATTAATCTCTGTTGA
The DNA here is from genome assembly GCF_014851395.1 of Micropterus salmoides. NCBI lineage: Eukaryota > Metazoa > Chordata > Actinopteri > Centrarchiformes > Centrarchidae > Micropterus > Micropterus salmoides. Next base: position 37,036,470 of record NW_024042261.1, read on the forward strand.
GGTTACTTTTTGTACAGATTAATACTTTTCACTAGTTTGGATGCTCTCCGCTATGGACCCATGGAAAACCTACCCAAACCTGGCCTGCATACATTAATCTACCTCTAACGCAGACCAAGTGACAGAGATGTTGTGACATAAAGATACAACTGGTGTTTTACAAGTTACAGATTCTAGACTAACTCTTTGATTTAATGGAGAAAACAGAACAAAACAAGAAAGGAAAAGAAAAAAGGTAAAACCACAGATTTTATACGAAAAAAAACAATATAGCTGCAGTGGAATCAGAAGGAATGTGCTGCATTAATAAATGTTTTTTTTGCAGGTGTTGTTTTAAGCTATCAATTCTAATAAGCTGCTGCAGAAAAAACTCAGGACATTGATGTGACACATGTCTGATGAGGTAAAGCCAACTACAAGTGAAAATGTCAAAAGAGCAGAACAGCAGGTATCAGATTTACACAGATGGTGTTTCCTGAAGCGAGTTACAGCATGATGTAGCAAAATGCAAAATACCTTGACTGATTTAGATGGCTGCTGCGGTAAATTAATGTGAGATGGCTTAAAATTGGAGAGTATGCTGACTCATCTCAAAGTTTAGCTCCATTAACTAGAGGGAGTCAAAGTTGGTCGAGCCTCCAGGAAGTGTTTTGAACCCACAATGTCTTTGATGCTGACTGCAAACATTAATGCACAGGACCTAACACACCGTACAGATGCACTACCTAAAACATAGTGAACTAAGCTTATGATGTCGCTTTACACAAGTTAGTTGGTGTTAAAGATATTTCTTAGGGGGCCTAATTGAACAGGGAAACGTAAGACAGGTCTAGTTAGTCATTAGCTGACCCCACAAGTGTGTGTTTAGTGATCTACCAGTACTAGTTTTTTTTCTCTCATGTAACTGTCCTTGTTAGTGAGACGACAGTTAGACTGATACCTATAGATAGTAGCTCAGGCATGAGGTTAGCAGATATCATAATTCTCTTGGAATCTCAAAAAGTTGAATCTTAGAAGAATGTTTAGAAGAACTCATGGAAAGTAATAGAGTCCAATACGATGTAGCATTGGAATCTTAACATCAGAAAAATTGATTGAAAGGGGAGAGGCGACCTCTGACATGTGTAGCAATTGTAAGTCAGCTAAATGAATAAATGTAATGTCAGTTCTCACCAGAGTTGTTCTCACCTGGTTGTCAAAGCATGCAAAGAACTGCTTCAGGATATCGGGGAGTGTAGCATCCTGTTTGATCTGTGAGTTGCTCTTCTTGAAGTCCCTTATAGTTTAAATGCCTCTCCACATGATTTGGTGCTTGTACCTGTGCTTGAAGTCATTTTCAGTGAAAAGTGAAAGCAACTCAAAACAGGAGAACTGGCCATCAGTTTAAGATTGAAGTCCCAGGTCTGTTGTCAACTTTCCTTGGGGTGTTAAATAACATGCTCTCTCTTCACCTCGGACTGCAGTATAACAGACATCCTACACAACAATAGATGGTCTGACCTTGTAGGACACTACAGGCTGAACATAGCTTGTTTAGTTATGTTCAACATGTATTGTGCAGGGGCAAGCCAAGGGGCTTCTTACCTGAGGATTCTTACTTTATAGTGGATATTTGCAATAACTAAACAACAAAACACATACACTAAGCTGTAGCCAAACATGACAAGGTCATTGTCTTGATGTGAAAGTAACAACAACTCTGTCCACTATCACGAAACTTGAGACATTTTCCACAACTTTGTGTGTCTCTGAACTGCAGATCTGTAACCCGGTGAAGCCAAAGGCAGCAGACTCTGCACGCTGCTGATTGACAGCAGAGTGGATGAGAGTTGAGTGTTGGCGCAGCAGTAGGGGGTGTAAAAAGAGAGAGAGAGGGAGAGAGGCGCGGGATGACTGATAGCGACGCCGGGAATGTGTGATCTTTCCAGTTTCAGTTTCAAAGGGTTGTTATTGGCACCGATCAAGGTCAGGGACCCTGTTATACAGAGACTTTGAAGTCAGAGAAAGGGAGTTGAGAAAAGAAAGGTAAAGAAACTGAGAGATGTTTGGAAATAAATTAAAAGTTCTGGTCTGAAATGAGTTAGAAATCCATGACAACTAACATAGTGATTTGAAAGACAAAAAGATGCCTTTAAAAGAATAACTGGTTGACTAAATGCTGTCAGTGTTCATTAAAATAATAAACAATTAAATGAGCCTGAATGACCAGAAGTATTTGTTTCCTCCTCTTATTCCTGGTCAGATAGAAGCAGCAACAACTAATAAAAATTTAGTAGTAGCTGTAAGTAGGTACTGCCATTATTGTGTCACAGTCTAAGATACAAAGAACATTGTCCGTTGTAAACTTTGTGCAACCAGCAAAAAGCTTTCAACCACGAACAATTCTAGATTGAATTTCTTTAAGTATCTGCTGAAGCAGTAGAGCAACTGAAACTTATAGAAATAATCTTATAGAAACTTATAGAAATTTTAGGCCTATACATTTTGTAAAAACCATACTCCTTACTGCTATTATGGATATGATAGGGGAGACTGCTTTGTATGGGCGGTTGTGGGGTCGTCCTTATGTTAAAGGTTTTGGCACTTTATAAATTAATTTCCCCGTCAATGGTTGGGACAGGGTTTATATGTAAAAGCGTTTTTAGACAGCTTGGATCCGCGGGGTCGCTCTGCGCTCCTCATAACCAAAGTCCTTATAGTAAAGTCTTGCCACTCAGCCACCATCTTGGCAATGCCTCCGGGCAGCTATGTCGGACTAAGGAGACTAGGCTCCTATTGTGAATGAATGGAGAGAGAGCCAGAACTGCACTTTCACTGGTCACCAGGACATAAAAACTACATGAATAGAATCAGCAGTAAAAATCAGATAAAAATCGTTGAAAAAGTTTTACAACTTTGCCCCAATATTAAGGTTTAAAAACGTTTTCCCCGACTGGTTATACTTGGCGTCACCTCTTCTGCGCAGGAGGGGCGGGATAACCACCATCTTTGACGTTATAAGCTTTCTCCATAGAGTTGTATAGAGGACAGGATTGAGTGGCATGTCTCCTAAAATGTCTTTGTCATAACTCAACAGACAGGCAGACAAGCGCTCCGTGGGGTCAACACCAGGCGCTCTATGGGTGGTAACCATGGCAACGACTTCTGTGTACTACTGGGAGCGATCGCAGTCATTCTAGTCTCACGCACACACCCGCCCGCTATCAGACTGGAAGTGTCTTGAACTTTTGCTACAGTTTATCAATAGACAAGAGACTGATCTGGGTGTTTGATCTACCTGTTCTCACTCCCAAGTCATCCACGCCAGTTTGTGAACGTGGGGATCCCTTTACCGTCATAGTTCAACGCAGTGAGGGAAGCCCTGTAGTGTCAGGTTTTTACGGTAAAGGTAGGTACATGATATTTAACCAAAAAGATTAAGTAAGAAAGTGGATGGAGGGCCAGAACCCTGACTTTGGAACAGGAGACCAGGGTTCGTGTCCCATGTGAAACAAAAAGTCAAGGTTAATTATTTTAATTTAGGCAAGTTACGTAAATTGACGCAAGTAACATTAGATAACTTACGTGTTAACTGATGTACGTAATAATTTTAACCCAAACCATGATCTTTTCCTAACCTTAATAGCAGTTTTGTTACCTAAACCCAACCAAGTACTTTCTGTGCTTAAACCTAACCAAACTGAACTGCAACGTTTCACGACTTTAATAACATTCCGTTTCAAAATGGCAATGTTAATTGTAAACCCAACCCCTCCTTGTGCCTTAGCTGGAAGTAATGATGACTGTGAATAGTTTTTATCTTATTTTACCAATAAGGTGGTCAATCAAAGCCTCTATTACCCCTGCGGCCTCTTACTCAAGGGTCCCTCACCAGCAACAAGAGAGTTTTAACCAGTTTTATCCCATCGACTTGTCTGAGCTTTTAAAAACAGTATCACAAATGAGAGTGTCCTCTAGCCCACCTGATGTAATACCTACAAAGTTTTTACTGAAAGTAATGGATTCTGTTGTTGTTGCCCCAACCGGTCGAGGCAGATGGCCGCCCACCCTGAGCCATGGTTCTGCTCGAGGTTTCTGCCTCTTAAAAGGAAGTTTTTCCTTGCCTCTGTCGCCTAGTGCTTGCTCTTGGTGGGAACTGTTGGGCTTCTGTAAATAGCATCATAGAGTACGGTCTAGACCTGCTCTTTTATGAAAAGCGCTGTGAGATAACTGTTGTGATTTGGCGCTATATAAATAAAATTGAATTGAATTGAATTGAATTGTTGCTGTCAGGGCCCCGAGGCTCTGGAACAGCCTGCCCGAGGAAATCAGGTCAGCTGAGTCAGTGAACTCTTAAGTCCCTTCTTAAAACATACTTTTATAGGAGAGCCTTTCCCGATTTTATTTTATTTTATCTCTTTTATTTTACTCTATTTCACTTATTTTATATTTATCTTAAACCATGTATTTTAGTATTTTCAATGTTTTCTTGCTTTTATCTTGTATTGTTTTTGTATTATCGTCTTTTGGGTATTATTGTCTTTACACTTGTTAAAGCACTTTGTAACTTGTTTTTGAAAAGGGCTCTACAAATAAAGAATATTATTATTATACTCAATTATTTGAAGTTGCATGTTGCACATTTAGCTGAAGTTTGGTAAAACAAAAAAAATACATAGAAATTATAGAGAGGTGGCGATGAGTGGACTAGATACTTCCGCATCCACAAAATAAGTTATTGTCATGGGTCCTGTTTTATCATTCATATGCTATAATAAAGCGGGGTCTCAGTATATATATTTTTATTATTATAGTCTCCAGTTGACATTCTTAGGATACTTCTTAACCCCATTGAGCATTCTGCGCTGTGCTCGTGCAGTCATCTTTGCAGGACGGCCACACCTTGGGAGAGAAGCAACAGTGCTAAACTTTCTCCATTCATAGACAAATTGTCTTACTAAGTGATGAACATCCGGGCTTTTAGAGATACTTTAGTAACATTTTCCATCTTCATGCAAGTCAATAATTCTTTGATCTAGTTTGAGGCATGGTTCACATCAGTCATTTTTTTCCAATGAGAATAGACAAATTAAAATTGGTATGTGTATTGCATAGGGCATCGGGTAGAATTGCACTTTATCCATTGTGGCAGCCCCGTCAGAACTGGGAGGGATACATTCCACAGTGGAGTCCAGTGTACACTGGTGGTAAGAGAATTTGCAGCACTATACCTCTATCATACTACTTGAGTCTTTACTTTAGAGAGATCATTTATACAGTCATTAGAGGTTCTATTCAGGTAGCTGTTAATATACAGTATTTAATCCGATTTTTCCAGCTCAACAAGTTGTATTTTGCTAATATTGGGCAATGATGAAAACGTATAGATTTTTTTGTCCAGAACTTTAAGTGTGTGTTTATACAGTGACTGTAATGGTAGTAGTGTAGTGCCACTAGCCTGTGACCAAGTTGTTAGACAATAAGTAATGTGTGAAATGACCACAGAGTACATGTACATTTTAGCCGCCTCTGTTGACATATAATCTCTAATGAATCTAAAATGAGAAAGATTGAATTTGACCCTGTTCCATACCCTTTTCACCTGAGGTTTGAAGGAGAGTGTGGAATCAATCAGAATTCCAAGATACTTGTACTCAGATGCAACCTGTAGTCTTGCCAGCTTGTTGGTGGTCAGGGAATGGAAGACTCAAAACCCAGAGCTCTGGAAGCTTTATTCAATTACTTGTAATAAAACTGATTAATTTTGACCAAAACGCCTTCTCCTATTACTTCACAACACGCAGGACCAAGGACTACACATAGTTTAAAAAGGGTGATTTAACATCACGGTCCAACAATTTGGTGACCCCGACGTGTTGAAGACGGAGGAGGTGGTGGTCCAGTAAGAAAATCCTCAACGGATAGCTTTACTGGGTTGACAACAAACGACTAGCCAGTCAACTAAAAAAGTAAGCAGACTCCTGTTTCACCAGTCATTGGAGATTCTAAATTTGTCTGTTGTTATTCTGCATGAAGCGTCCTAGTCATTAAGTAATTGAATAAAGCTAAAATAAATACAAGTGGTTGAAAGTCCAGGGTGGTGAAAGGCCCCTGAAAAAGAAAAAAGGGGGTGCAAGGCCCTGGAGGTGAAAATAGCCCTCGTAAAGAATTGGGTGCAAGGCCCTTGAGGTAAAAAATAGTCCTCATAAATAAATTGGGTGGAAGGCCCTGGAGGTAAAAACAGCCCTCCTAAAAATAGGTGAAAGTCCTTTGTGGGTAACTATCCCCATAAATAAGTTAGGGTGAGAGGCCCTTGGAGACAAGTCGCCGTAAATAAAATTGGTGCAGCCGATTAGTGAAAAACGATTCATTTACATTGTTGAACGTGATAAAGTATTTGTGATATAAATCTGCAGTGTGGAGTGAATGTACTTCTGTGTTTATGATATTGCTGTGTATGATTGTTGAATGTTTTCAGCGTGAAAGTAAATGTACATTGTGCATAAAGGAGTAATAGGAGTTTTGTGGATTTTTAGAGATATTGAGAGCAGTGTCTGTGCGATAGGTTAGGGTAGTCGGCAGCGGAGAGACAGGAGGAGTTAGAAACTCGTAGAATAGATTTGCATAACACGACTATAGCTGCATTGGCAGGGGTAGTGAACAAAGGCAGGCAGGCAATAGAGAAAAAAGGCAGAGGGGAGACCACACACATGCACCCTCATAACTCCACCTCCCATAGCACCACTTAATCCTGATTTAACACAAGCTGCAGTGTCACCACCACCATATCTATCTAATCAAATGCCAATGCTAAGGGTACAAGATGGACTCTTGAAGGTAGAGGATCTTGAAAAGAGAGAATATGCACAGTTGAGGGAACAGCTGAAACAGGAAGTGAAGGATGGATTGAGAGGAATCGAGGAACAAATAGAGGAAGCTAGGGGTCTTATACAGGAGGCGCGGGAAGCCAGTGTGGTGATTAGGAGTAGTGCGATAGGAGGACAGGGAATTGTAGAACAGGAAGCTCAAACATAGGGTAACTGGGTGGAAACCCAGTCAGATATCGACTCCAAGTGCTTAGACACCATTGAGGGACTGTTAGCAGCAGGGGTGTTGGAGGAATCTCAGTCACAGTGGAACACACCTATCTTGCCAGTAGAGAAGCAGAACACCGGCAAATATCGCATGGCTCATGATTTACGTAGGATTGTTCTGTCACCAACAACACCAGTGGTTTACATGTATGGACTTGGCCAGTACATTCTTCTGTCTGCCACTGGCTGACCATCTCAGAGACATTTTCTCTTTTACCTTGCAGGGTACTCTGTTTCATTACACTCGAGTGCCACAGGGTTTCATACTTTCTCCTGGTCTATTTAACCAGATTTTGAAACAGCAGCTATCAGATCTTGAGCTCCCTGATGGATCAGTTTTGATACAGTATGTAGATGACATATTATTGGCTGCTCCAGACTCTGATTCCTGCCTGACTGCGACTCATTCCGTGCTCTCTAGGCTCTTCGCTTGTGGTTTTAAAGTCTCCAGATCCAAATTGCAGTTTTGTAGGCAGCAAGTTTCATTTCTGGGAAGAGTCATTTCCAGACAAGGTACAGGGATGTCACCCCCACACCTGTCATCTATTTTGCACCATCCCAAACCCCTCATTGTGAAAGACATGTTGTCTTTCCTGGGCTTGACAAGGTATAGCTAAGCCTTTACCAATTAATAGTATTAATTAATAGCTACTACCAGATCCACTGGCAAAGCCATAAACCATCTCATCCACGCTTCTCTGGTCCAGTGGGAACCTTTTGCAAGTCCTGGTTTCTCGTTTATGCCTGTTGTCGCTAATTTGCATCATACCTACACATACCGTTAAGGGGTTAAAATACTGTTTGTGTCCTACAGCTCAGTGTTTTACACAATCATCCCCTCCAGACTTGTCATGAAGCTTGAAGACCTGAGAGTAAACTCCTTAGACGCCTAAGAGACTTCAGACTTCCCCTCAAGGTGCTAAAGACTTTTTATACTTGCCCATAGAGAACATCCTAACAGCCAGCATCACTGCCCAGTTTGGAAACAGCACCGAGCCATTTACACCAGGAGGACTCTTATCTCTGCTGAAGTCAGGGAGGCGCTTCCATGACCTTATACCCGGTGCTGGGCAAGTTACTCTGAAATTGTAGTAAGTTACTAGTTACTTATTACTCCTTTTAAATTATTACTGAGTGAGTAAGTATTTACGTCACTTGTTACGTTACTGAGTTACACGATACCCAACACTGCTTATATGTACATATAACTTATAATTCATCCACCTGCCATACACCACTGTCCCACTGATGCCATCTTATTATTATATTTGCTTAGAGCATAGGTGTACTGTAACAGCAATAAAGAAGTATTGGTTTGACATAAAGTCAAATGCCTAAAAATGTCTTGCTAAAGCAAAACAGGCCATGTCTAAAATCGGAGGCAGTCAAGATGACGTGACAATCATGAAGATAGACAAGAGACTGCATCTCAATATACTGTAGGCCATGTCACACAATCAAGTGTTATAATGCAGGATGTTCATTGGACAGTGATCTGCATTAGGACTCAAGCAAGTGTTGGAGTGTGAGAATTTTCCTAGAAACTGCTGAATTGTTTAAGTTGTCACGCCAAAGCTGATTTTGGAAAGAACATTAAGACATTTAAATTCTCATGTCAAACAAGTGTTTTTCTGCCTGTGAATAAAAGCAAACTATCTGCACTTGACTCGTACAACCCGCTCGGGAACTCTGAATACTGAATAACCTGAATAATATAGATGAATGTGACAGTTTCTTTTCAATTACCTGTACATGCCCAACGGCTTCCAAACCAGGTCCAAAAGTTTCAAATATATTGTAGCCTTTAATAAAATATATAAATCTTTGTCAACAAAATTTACTACAATGATACTTCTGGCCCCCACTGATGAGCATTTTTTCCCTCATTGATATATTCAATTCAAGACCTTTATTTGTGATTAGTTTTGCCGCAGTAGCAAAGACAACAATGATGACAACATTGATTAAAAATACAGGGTCAGACTTATGGGTAAAGAAATACCCCATTAATAAAAATATGTGTAGACATTACCTATTCTTTACAGAGTTAAGCAGAGAAATAGCAGAGGGTACAGAGAATTTATATCTGTTTGTTTTGGCTGGTGGCTGACTGAAGCGGGAACCAGAAGGCAGCATCTTCTCAGACAGGATGAACTCTAATGGATATATGCATATACAAAAAAATCTTTTTTTTTAATCAATTCTGGGTTTGATCACATTTTGACTTTGTTGCACACAACTGAGTTATCAAACACATCATGGGGCTCCAACTTTTCCTTTTTGATGTCATCGCCATCAATAAAAGGATGTATAAGCTGCTAAGTTAATTTTTGAAGTGTAATAGCTTAAGCAAGTCCCCCAAATCCTCCCCTATGTAAATATCTTTTGTGGCAATCTATCTCATTTCCATGATAATAAGCTTACAGATCTATAATTTGCTAATCCTTTGATTTTTTGCAGTGTATACTAACAGCCTGCACCACTGCTGCCATGGAAATGAGCTAAAGGCAAAGACAAACAACCGACAGAGCCAAGTTACTGTTTTGTTCGCCTGTTTTGCTGATGAAGTTGGATAAGTGCTGATTTGTGCTCAGCTGAGGATTCATGGTTTCTACTTGTGCCCGGAGCAGTCGGGGGCGGGGGGGGGTGATATATCTAACGTTCCATAACTCAGAGTGTTATGGAGGGAAAAGTTATGGAGGAATAGAAACTTGCAAGGTATTGCCCTTATGAAACTGACCCTGCCCTTCATTATTCAGCACATCTATTATTACTTCTTACATATCATCTGGTAAATGCTATCTAAGTCTTCCACATTTTAAGGTTGAGCTTTTTTTTAACATGGCCCCATTATACGTATGCCTTGATAATTCTCATGCAAGATGCAAGTTCTGGAGTTGTAAGGAGTTTCTTTTTCTATGATTTCTAGCTGGATTTATGGATGTTTATTAAGAGTAGGCTTAAGACTTTCCTCTTTGATAAAGCTTATAGTTAGGGCTGGCTCAGGTGAGTCCTGAACCATCCCTTAGTTACACTGCTATAGGCCTAGACTGCTGCGGGACTTCCCATGATGCACTGAGCTCCTCTCTCCTCTTCTTTCTCTGCCTCTGTATGCAACCTCATCCCATTAATACATGTTACTAACTCGATTTCTCCCCTTTCCGGTAGTCTTGTGCTTTCTCGTCCCTCACTCTCTCCTCCTATCACTTCCTGCAGGTGTTTCTGGCTCTGGAGCTGTGGAGTCTGGATCTGTGAATATTTAATTATTACTGTGAATTTTATTATTATAATAGACATCTTAATAATCCACACCATCCCATGATATCACATTGATCACAGTCACTGGTGCTGCTGACCGTGTTTATAAGTGTAACTCTGGATTAAGGGAGTACTGTGTTGTATAATTTATGATAATAGTGCTGTCATTGTTAAAGTTATAAAAAATAAAAAACTTAGGATATTGATGATAGTGTGACCGCTAATGTATTCACATCATTACACATAGAAGCATGGTTAAAAGTATTGCTGCTGTCAATTTAGAGAAATTTCTGTCAGAAACTTAATTCACCATCTCATACTAAGCACCCTGTTGAGCCCAAATGTGAGCGCAACTGATGTGAGCACAAACTGGACTTAGTGATTAATGGCTCGACTAGCAGGAAGTGTCATTCCTCGAGACATGAGGCTCACATGGCTAAGAATCAAGTTCAAAAACTAGAAAAACATGAGACAATTTGCAAATAAATTTCCAGCTAAACTGAGGCTTTTTGAAGACCCCTTTCTCTCTCTCTCTCTCGCCTGTCATTCACTGGTCTTGTGTTTTGCGTGTATGCCGTGCTGCCAACAACTACATTCATGTCGCGGTTCCTCGCGGTCTATTTGAAGTAGCCGGCTATTTAAAAACGATAAAATATTCTTTGTGTGGTTCATCAATGGTGATAGACTATCCGAAAGTCCTGTGAGGTGCGGACAACTCAGCACAACACCAGTGAAGCCGGGCCACAGTCTCTTCAGCAAGTGTTCCTCTTCCTACACATTCGCACTGAATTTTGGATTTATTTACGCACTTTTAAAAACATTTATTGGAAGTTTTATTCTTTTTACATGTTTATTTACAGCCTTAAACATTGAAATGTTTATTGTAATTGGCTGTATATTAACTTATTGGGAGAAAACTGGTAGTTCTGTGTAAAATCAGACGTTGAGCACCCCCATATCACCAAAATGGCATGATCCTTGTTTCGCTGCAAAGCTTCGCCTGTGAGATTGACAGTCGAATCAGGCTGCGCCCATCGAAGCATTGAATCTCAAAACTATTGGGGTCAGCCCTATATATATATATATATATATATATATATACACACAATATACAAAGTACAATATGTGTAAACCATTTATGTGTTACTTACTGGATTTCAGTACACCAAAATAATCCAGATGAATTCCTCCACATGTGCTGTATTTGTCAAATAAAGTAATTCTGAAAAATGAAAAATAACATAACATCCTGCTGAGGTTTTTATTAGTCTGTTTTGTGTGTGTGTTTTATTACATACAAGACAGACATAAAACATACACACATAGTAATAATGTTATGTACAGTTGATGTGTTTGTAGTATGGAGAGTGCAATACATGAGGCCAGAAAACACACACACTAACCTGGTTATGAAGTATAGCTTGCTGCAGTATGATTATTGAGCTCAGGCATATAGACACTTTCTAACACACACTAAACTGTAGGTAATTGAGCCACAACAGACAGGCAACACTGAAACCCACACACACACACAGTATTATCTGGTTATGGAGGTGAGCGTGACTGTTGATGTGGGAGACGTGGCTGGCCAGCTTCTCTCAAACATTATTACACTGTCTCACTCATTCACACTCTATTTGAGAGAGAGGCCCTGTTCACACCTGGCATTAAAAAGCGTCTTGGGTGACTTGATCAAATGTGGACAGCTCCAAGCACATCAGTTCACACCTTGCATTAGAATACGCCTCCTCATGCGTCTCCAGTTACCACTTGTGATTGGATCTTACCTCCCTGCTCTATAATAAAAATAGACATCATTTCCATTTGCAAAGACTAAATGCAGTGTAGTTTATAACCTGCATTTAGAGTGTTGGAGTGAAGTGTTTCTGGGAACTTTATTCACCGATTTTGGTGAAATTTGATCATATTTTAGGGAGAAAATATGTTTCCCTCTGATGTCCTCTGGCTGCTTTGCCTCAACTCTCTGTGATTTATAGAGTTTCCTGAAGTAACTTTAACCACCGTGCAGCCAGCGGATGATCTTTAAAGCTTAACCCCTTGACGCCGATTGCCGCGAATTCGCATCATACCTCTTCCTTGCAAGCCAAGAGAGCACATGGATTCCCCCAATGCCTGTTGGTGCATATTCGATACTTACCTAGGAACCTTTTGCAAGCCCTGGTTTCTCATTTATGCTGTTGTCGCTAATTTCAATCATATCTACACATACCTGAATTTATATCTTGTTCTATAGACAAATTAACAATCTTCACTTAAATTTAAAGCAAATGAAAACACAAATACTTTTTAAATTTTTTTTATTGTAAAAAAATCCAGGCGTTAAGGTGTTAAAGTGTAACTACACCCCCAAATTTCTAAGTTAACGTTGCTAGAAGACTTCGTAAAAGGTTAATAGATAACGTTTTTACTTGAATGTTGATCAGAATCAGAAAGAGCTTTATTACCAAGTAGTTGAAAGACAACAGGACAGATATTCACATGTTCACTACGGGTTTATGCTGTGCAGACGTATTACAGCGAGAGAGGATACTGTATTTGTATAAAATATATTAATTGACGAGATATAAAAATATAGAAGAATAACGATTAACAATTAACAATATGTGCAACAATGCCAGGTTTGTGCAATGATGTGAAATGAAAAAATATTCGCAGAGTGAATGATACGCTGCAGCCTGCCCTTGCCCCTGACGGTGGCAGCAGCGTACCAGGTGGGGATGTGAGGATGGACTCAATGATGGCAGTATGGAAGTGCACCCTCATTGCCTTTGGCGGGCTGAACTTCTTCACCTGCTGCAGGAAGTACATCCTCTGCTGGGTGAGGGAGGTGATGTTCAGCTCCTGGGAGATGATGGCGCCCAGGAAATGGAGTCCACAGTGGTGACTGGGGAGTCACACAGTATGATGGGAGAAGGGGGGCTGGGCTCTTTCTGAAGTCCGACCATCTCCGCTATCTTCAGAGCGTTGAGCTCCAGACTGTTCTGGCTGCACCAGGTCTGTATTTTGGGAGTTCTTGGCTGAGGTTTCCATTGTTAAAGTCACCAAGAACAGTAACAAGGGAGTCCGGTTTGCCTGCTCCATGCACGGTCGGCCAGCATGCTCTGTGCGTCGTGAACGTTGGTACACCAGCCATTGTTAATATAAAAAGAGACACCTCCATCTTTTGTTTTGCCGGAGGGTTCTGTGTCGCGGTCTTCACTAAAATGTCCAATAATTCCACTGATGACGTGAGAAAAGTGAGAAATAAATCCACTGGTGTTGTTCCCTTGATGTTCATGAGCTCTTCTCTGGTGAAAGAGCTCCGGAAATCACAGCTGAAAACTGAGTTAACACACAAAAACAGAGCGCATCTAATGCCGAGGCAGCTATACGCAGCGCCATCTAGGCTAATATTTATCTCGTATCCGAATCTGAACTCATCCACGAGAATCCATTTCCTCTTGTTGTTTTGCACTTTAATAAGACACTGTTAGTGTACTTCCGCTGATGCAAAAGATATCAGTTGAGCATTCCTTCAATATGCAACTGTCCACTTGTGATCGGATGTTAATGCCAGGTGTAAACAAGGTCAGAGAGAAAAGAAAGAGAGAGACAGTTACAAGAGAGAGAGGAAGAGGAGGATAGGCATTAAATTGAATTGAAAAAGACACAGACAGAAAAGGGATTTGGGGACCAGGAGAGAGAGAAATAGTTTAGACAAAATAGTAGGAAGTGTAGAGAGATGAACAAGGAGATGGTAGGGAAGAGAGACAGTGATAGATAGATGAAATATAGTTTAAGACTTAATTTACACATTTATGTTTTTCTTTAAGCTTATTGATATATTCCCAGTTTGAATATGATACTGAACTGGTTAGTCTCTTCTTTTGAACCTTGATAAAAATCATTGTCTGGCATTACCCATGCAATATTGTTTTTCAATTTCCATTTGTATTCTATGGATTAGAGATGATCTTTCTTATTTTATAGATGTTTTGATCAATTATTGGTGTGGTAATTCTCTGAGATTTTTGAGATTTTGTTATCCTTCTTTATAAGTAAAGCTTTTTTGAGATTTTAACTCCTACTCCTCTCTCTTTTTTACAGGCTGTTAAGACAGGAGGCATTCCAGCCACGTTCATCTGTCGTATGTTTCATGCTCGTTTGACAGAACAGATGCGCTTGAATTTTAGTTTCTGAATGCTTAAACCCTAACCTTGATTCTCATAGCACAATTTCTAAAACTATTAATACTTATAGCAAAACCACTCACTGAGTTTGCAAAACTAAAAGCACAAACACTGCTTTGCACTCAGTTTGCAAAACTGTAGGTACAATCCACTGCACAGCACTCTTTTTGCGGAACTGTAAACACAACTCACTGCTTTACACTCAATTTCCAAATGATCAACACACTCCTAGCAAAACTATACACATGTATGGCTATTATTTACACTATTTTGCAAGCTGTTTGGCACACTGTCACATGTGAAAACTGTTTTAGATAATTAGTTCACTTTGCAATCAGCCTATAAATAAGCCACAGGTAAAGTGTCCGTGTGGAGTACAATGGAGGGAGCAGGAAGAGTGAGAAGAGTGAGAATTAGAGGAGGCCGAGGAAGAGGACTGCCATACTCCATAATAACTGCCATAATGAGAAACACAACAATATCATACATGTAAAAATACTGAAATTGTTACTTTACAGAATTGCTAGACGTCCAGATGCTGGGGGCAGAGGAACAATGTTCACTGCAGAACAAGAGACCCATATAGTCAATATGGTGATTGCAAATAATTCCATAAGGCTACGAGAAATACAGCAGTCCATAATTGAGGATCAGGAACAGAATCCGAATGACACAAATCTACAGAGTCCCTTTTGAAAGAAACAGTGAACGTGTAAAACAACTGCGATATGACTATGTGCAGGTAAGCTATAGTATCATTGGTACTGAATCTGGAAGTGCATAGTGCTGTGCACGGGCCTGATGTGCTGCATTTGTTTTGTCTTGTCCAGAGAGTGATGGAGCTAGAGGCAGATGCCATGGGTCATGAGCAGCTTTTTGTGGATGAAGCAGGTTTTAACCTCACTAAAACAAGGAGACGTGACAGGAACATCATTGGACACTGTGCCATAATCAATGTCCCAGGACAACGTGGTGGTAACTATGTGTGCAGCTGTAAGTCAAAATGGTGTTGTTCACCATCATGCAACCCTATGCCCATATAACACTGCACAAATTATTACATTCCTGGACACCTTACATGACATGCTCACTAATGTTCAGAGACCATCATATACGGCATTCCAGAAGATATTTCCCCGGTGCCTTAGACTACAGGACATTGCATGTGATGTAGACGAAATTTTGTGGCCAGACCCAGAGAGACGACACGATGTAGACTGAGGTTTTTTTTGTCTTTTTTTTTCAGTGAAATTACTATTTTGTGTTTTGATATGTGTAAATAAACAACGTATGGATCCCTGTATGTTTACAGAACTATGACAGATGTGTTTTTTATTCACACAATCAGTGTGTAGTTGGCGCATTGTGTGCTTATTAATGTGATGACTTGTGTTAACTGTTTGATACAAAAATACCATTTTTACAAAGGTTTGAAGAGTTAAGCAAGGTTTAATAGCTTTTGCAAGAGAATTACAATGTTTTGCTGATTTGGTGAAGGGTTTTCTAAAAGAGTTTTGCAAAAAATAGCCAATAGTTACAAAAAATGTGCTTAAGACATCAGAAAAACAGCTGTTGTCATGATCCGGCTGTACACTCCTACTGTTTTTGTCTGTCACCTGTCTCCTCCTAAAGCACCAATCACCGAATCACCTGTGGCTTCTCTGCGCACCCGAGAGACATTCTACAATCAAAACCTGCAGTACTTAAACATCGGCTTATGAATTTAAGAATCTGGCCTGCCTGAAGATTTAGAGTTTGCATACTAAGTGACAGTAATCCCTCCAGGTAAAAAATGAAAAACTAATCTGTTTCAACAACAGAAACAATGGTGTTTATTTGACATTTAGTCCTGATTTTGAGAAATACAACTACAAAGAACACTGTTGTATTGTAAGACGCATTGTATCTCAAACGTTCCTGTTATCTACACGTGTAATCCACATGCTGTCTGTGCAGCTGCTCTACCCTCAACATGTAATCAACCTACAGGTTAATTCAACTCAGATGGTAATTTGATAGAACAGGTTGAAGCTCCGACTGTGACCTTTACATCCAAACCTATTGTGCGATCTTAAATTGATTTATTTAATTAATCTCAGAGCACTCGACGAGATACGCGTGTCATTAGCTGCAGACGTTGACTAATGATAGCACTGTGCACTCTGTCTCTCTCCTACTATTTGTGTCTCACCATCTGTTGTATCTCTCCTCCATCATATTCTAATTCTCATTTTCCTTCTTGTGTTTGTCTTAGCCTTTCCTATCTTTCTGTCAGTCTGAATAATCAGACCACCGTCTCTCTCGCTCTCTGTCCTCTCATTTCTTGTGTCAATATTCTATCTCATGCACCCATGCGCGCAGCCTCATCACTGAAATACAGCAGCAAAGTGTGTGTATATGTTTGCACAGGAATGTGTATTCACAGCTGTAAAAGCCAGCAGTAGGCTTGTTCATTCCAGTGACCTCCTCCAGTGCCTGTGTGTGTGTGTGTGTGTGTGTGTGTGTTATCATTAGCTAGTGATCACTGTTTCAAGGGCAACACCAGATAAGTCCATCAATCCCGCGAGTATGTCTGTATATGAGTGCGTTAGCGTTCATTAACTTTAGGTTTAATCGTTGCCATTAACTTTCTTTGTGTTGTCTGAAAGAAGTTAGTAAGTAAAACTTTATTTATACAGCAGTTTTCCAAACCTTAAATATAGGATGGAATGGAACGATTTAAAATTCAATCCTAAATTTAACTGGAAGCCAGCGTAATGGAGCCAGCACTATGAGAATGGAGATAGTGGAGACAGTGCATGATTTGTTTGAGCTGTTGGAAAATTAAATACCTGACCGAAAAATTCACTTAACGTGTTTCTTAAAGTTCAAGTGGGAATCAACAGTGATTCTAGTTTCTAAAAACCTCCTTTTGAATTAGAAGCCAAGGAACCTAAAGAAAAACTTTAAAATGTCTTATTTGGTGTGAAAACCAGAGCTAAATTCTAATGATTTTAATAATATACTTCTATCTTTCTTAGTAATACATTTATCATCATGGAATGAACCACAATGTCTTATTTTCTGCCATGAAAGTGAGTCAAATTCTGATTTGGATAAAACTAAATATACATATATATGCATATTCATAATGTGTTCAGGATGAAATTATAGCTTCCCTGTAACACACATTATATAAAATGTACATGACTAATGCAGCATATCTCCCTCATTTCTCCTGTTATATTCTGTCTTTTTCTGCTCTCAGTGCTGCTGTCTGTCACCCCCCTCATTCTTATTCTCAGTTTCTCTCTCTCTCTCTCTCTCTCTCTCTCTCTCTCTCTCTCCAGCTTCCCTGTTTTTCTGTCCCCCTCTCTTTCATTTTACATCAGCCCGCTCTCACTCTCTTCCCCGTCACTCTCAGCCTCCCCAATGACTCCTTCTCTCTCTCTCTGTTTCTCTATCTATCCATCCAACACCTGTTCACTGTGCCCATTTCTCCACCTCCCTCCCGCAGGTCTAATATTTCCATCTCTTTTCATCTCTCCATCCTATAATTTCTTCCGGCTGTTGTTTACTTTTGCTCTTTATGTTCCTCGCTTTCTCACTATTCTTGCTTTTTCTCAGTGACATTTAAAAAATAATTAAGCATTTGAAAAATTGCTCTTTTTAATACTAGCACACTTTTTTATTTCCAGCATATCTTATCTGTTTTATTAATATTGTCTTTTTTGTTTTATTGTATTGATGGGTATTTTATTCCATTTTATCTTTGTATTATCTTTAATTGTCTGATTTTATTTGTGCAGTCCTGAAATGTGTAAATCCTGGTTCGACCGTGTTAAGCAAATTGCTACTTTGATTTGAAAAGTGCTGTATTGATAAAGTTTATTTATAATATGTTTATTATTATTATTCATCCCCTCACTTTCAGTATTAATTTCTCATTCCCTCCATCGTTTTGTCTGTACCCAGCTCTGTAGCTTCTTTCTCCCTCTCAGAGCTCCTTTTCCCTAGTTTTACTTCTTTTCCTGTGAGTTTAGGTAAAGTGTCACACCACCATGTTTGTGTGCAACAGCTTTCACTAAATGTACATAAGGTATTAAAATGTTATCTGCTATCTTCTCTGGATGAGGTCTAAAAGCTCATAGTGTCCACACAGATGGAAATGGGATCACATCTGTCAGGTAGAATCCTAAAGGGCAATCGGATATCAGCCAGGTGGAAATACAATTCATGCACTGTGGGAAAAGTGGGGAAATTTTCACCCAAGTGGAAGGAATATCCATCATCACCACCAAGCCATATCCTGAAACATCTTTTGGGGTACATGGGTGGATGCAAACACTGCTGCCGAAAGCTACTGTCAGATCTAGGATTACATATCTAAAACCTATTTTTCAATTTTATGCCATGATGTCAGGACTTTTTCTGATTATTCAAACAATTTCAAGATAATCAGTACATGCTGTCAGGTAACATTCAGCATGCTGTCCAGTCCTCTCCATGTGCATGACTATTTAAATAGCGCACACCCACTCCAAAATCCCCCCCTCTTTCTCTCCTGTCTCATCTCATGCTGCTGGATCCTGCACCAACG
The DNA here is from genome assembly GCF_014851395.1 of Micropterus salmoides. NCBI lineage: Eukaryota > Metazoa > Chordata > Actinopteri > Centrarchiformes > Centrarchidae > Micropterus > Micropterus salmoides. The sequence continues at coordinate 37,055,570 of NW_024042261.1, forward strand.
CCCCCGTTTGTCCTCCATCGGCATTAACACTCACCACCTCTGAAGGTAACCCCCACGTCTCACTCACCTCATTCTGTCTTGCTATTTTAAGGGCTCCACTTGGGTGGTACCCAGCACATGTAGAAACCCCCTCCCCCTCCCACCTTTCTCACGGGCATGGACTGTCCTCCTCTTTTAATGATATTCCTACATATTCATGTTCTTGACCAAAAACTAGTTATCTGCCCCGCAATAGCAGAAAAGTAAATAATTTATGTCTCCTTTCTGCTCTCCCAAGCATACCTGTAAAATCTTATGGAATGATTGCATTACATCTAATAATACTTATATTTTTGTCTGAATGAAACAAAAGAAAAGGAATACAGTGCCTTGAATAAATCACCCCTCCAGCCTTTCATGCTCAACAACCTCAGCTGTCTGGCCAGAGTGTGGAGGTTGCTGTTATTTACAGAGACTATAAGCCTATATCCTCAAAAGCCTAATATTTTGTGTAAGCATCAGCCTACATTATATATCTAAGTTTATTGCCTTTCCAAACCAGTCAGGAGTTAATGCCAGAGCCCAGATGCAGACCAGGAGACAATGCAGCAGTTTTAACAGTTTATTGATGAAGGCGGAGTGGGTAAACTAAGGCAGGGTGAGGTCACAGGGAGTTTCCTTCCAAGCAGTTGGAGAGTGAGGGTGTTGGATCTTCTAGTGGCTCCGGGGGCTTGGAACTGGCAGGCTGATAATATATATACAATTCTCATTTTGTTCCTTATATTTCTTATATTCTCATTTTGTTATATTTTTACATAATCACCTTCTCTGCAAGTACTGCTAAGGTTATATAAAATGTTTGTATTCCTAAGTTTGCTTAGCATTAAATGCTAAAAGGGAGTAAATGTAATGGGAATTACAAACATATTGCATTTAAAACTGGACTCAGGGACTGAATCTGTGTAAATGTAACAGTCCAAATATCTCTGTTCTCTTTGTTATCCAGAATTCAGGGACAACGTGTCTCTGTGGGACGATATGATTGACCCTAAAGCTGGATAAATAACAGGCTCACTCAGCTGTCCACACTCATTCAAGCATACATGTAAACGGCGTATGCGTGTTACTGTGACTCCTTCTGCAGAAGACTCGAATAAAATTGACAGAAAGACCAATGTTTGCCTGAGCTATTTATTTGAAAACCTCGGATTGCCATCACAGCGGGCTGAACGGGCAATCTGGAGAAAGGTATTAGTAAAGGTGAACAAAACAGTGACAAAACAGGCGCAGAGATAGACGTTAAGGCTTAACCCATGGCACACGACTTAACAATCCGGCAGGGAATGGATGTCTAGCGTCTCCTTAAGAAGTGGGAAGGATGAAGAGGAAGAGGCGTGTGATTGCCAGAGGGTGCAGCTTGTGCCAAACCAGAAAGCCAGACACGCCCAGGACCCGGTGACTGAGAGAAGGAGAGACAAACAGACCAAATAAAAACACACCAAGCATGCCTCACTCACCCAAAGGGAAAAACAATTCAAAACACACTCAAACTCAGGTGTCAGATGCAGGAGTCTTGACAAAATCTTACTTGCTGTCTCTGCTTTTATCTGATTATGACTGGGTCTGTAGTATTGGTCATTTAAATATTCATATATGCTGACGCACTCACGGTGGAAATTCTCAACCTGACAATCGATAGCATGGAAATTATATCTGTTTTTCTGATCACTGTAATATAGAATTTAAATCATATTCTGCTCTGCCACCTAAAGTTCCATTTACCCTCATTCACTTTTGCATAATTGCCAGCCAGTAAATCTTCACAAGCTTTTTCCCCCGTCTCTTCTGAGCTGCCCAATCAGCTCCCCAATCAGAACCAAATAAATTTCAGTCCCTCCGTGTTTCAACAATCACACCTGCTCCCTAAAGAGAGAGGTATGCAAAGCAAAGTGCAAACAGAAGGCCTGCAAATGTTTATTATGATAACATGAAGGCTTTAATGAAGAAATACAATGCTGTAGTTAATGATGCACGAGAAACTTACTTTTCCACCTCATCTCTCAGAATGCTCAAAACTCAAAAGTACTGTTTAAAACACTTGAGAGGATTGTTGGTGCCCCTTCTAACACTAACTTGCTTGCATTCCCTTACCGCTGCCAACAGTTAAAAATAATTCCTGAAAAAATCTGATCCCAGACTGATAGCAGCTGGCCCCAAAACCGACCTGTCCCAGATCCTTTAACCCACAGATCATTTGGTGTTTTATCCTTCATTTTCTTTACATCAATGTCCCTTTCTGCCCTCAATGATATGATTAACCATAAGAAGTCATCTGCTTGACCCTTGGATGTGGTTCCTACCAGACTACTGAGGGAGACTATGCTTCCAGTTGGCCCTTTCATCAGTCTATTGTAAATAGCTCCCTGACCTCCTGCTCTATCCCAATTTGCTTTAAAACTGCCCTGGTCAAACCTCTCCTGAACTCTCCTAAAAAAAAAAAAAAACAATTTAGATGTCTCCACCATGAATAACTACAGACCTGTTTCAAAACTCTCATTTTTATCCAAGGTCCCAGAGAAAACAGTATTCATACAGTTTTTTACAATACATTTGACAGATAAAAATCTATTCGAAAAATTCCAGTCTGCCTTTCGATTTCTTCACAGTACTGAGACTGCTCTTCTCAAAGTCTGTAATAACCTTCTGTTGGCCGAAGATAGTGAGTTCTCCATTCTAGTTATTTTGAACCTCAGTGTTGTGTTCAACCCAGTCTATCATAACAAACAAGAATGGTGGGCAGGACTCACTGAGGTGGCCTTAACTTGTTTAGGTCCTTCCTATCTAACAGATGTTTCTCTGTGACTATGGCCGGCTCAGTTTCATCCCCCACGAACATGCCCTATCCCCCACGGTTCAGTTCTGGTCCCGTTCTATTCTCCATCTAAATGCTCCCTCTGGGTGACATCATCCAAAACTATAATCTATACATATAAATATAATGCCCAACAACTGTTACGCCGATGACACAGCTCTATATTCCAATCAGACCAGTCTCACATTGCAACCCTCCACAAGTGTCTTGCTGAAATAAAATACTGTGCTTAACCGTTGTAACAGAAAAAGGTAAGGAAGGTCTAACTGGGAGTCATTAGTTGACCCTACTAGTGTCATTGACCTTCCAGCTCGACTTATAAGGGAAAGACAGTAACTCCAGCGTAAGGCTAGCAGATAATTTTCTGTAATCTCTGGGAATCTTGTGTATGTTTACAATACTTACTGGTTCCAGAGATTAGAGTGCAACTCATGGATAGTATAAGATTCTAATGTGCAATGCATTGGAGTCTAAATGTCAGACAGATTGGCTGCCCAATTAAAGAATGACTTCAGAGGGAAACCTGTGAATACTAGGGGAAGACAGAAACATAAAAGGGACCAAAATATGTTATCCTTTAGATTTGGTGTTCACATGTTGGATGCAGACACTGTTTCTTCTTGGCCAAGTCTCATTTAACTTTCCTGTGTCTTCATCAGTTTCCGAAAACATTTTTCTTCGCACCTGACAGATGGTTCACAATTTTTCTTCAGCTTTCATCAGTTACATGACTGTTATGACTATATGACAAAATCTGATGTCATTATACTTTGCTTCCCCGCAAACAGAATTAAAACCAGGCAAACCTACTGTAGGTGAACAAGCAACTAATGCACATCAGTTGAGAAATCTAGTCAAGATAAAGTATTTTATTTCATGTTGCGGTCGTTATAGTTACACGAGGCCAAGTCTGATCTACCATTGTTGACGGTCTGGTTCAGATGACTCTAACGACCATAATGATGTTACAACAGCCAGGAGTACTAATGAACCAAGGTATATCCATCAAATTGATAATGACTACACAGAGGTTAACTAGCTGGGACTCCCTGACAGTCATTCAGAACTGACAAAGCCTCTTCGATGAGAGGCAAAACATCTTCAAGTATCTTCCACAAAGTGACTTTAACCTTCCTTGGTGTCACTGTGTGTGTTTAGGAGAACAGATGAGAAGTGAACATATTTGTACCATATTAGTTCCCCATTGTGTTTGAAGACATACAGCACAAAAAAATTTGTTTCAGACCGTTTCATGTTTTCAGTAAAAAAAACCTTCAAACTATTTAATTTAAAAATGTTTATTATTTTTTACAGTGTAGCATAAAGAGAGCCCATTTGCTAGAAAATATCTGTCACTCAAACCTGGTGTTGATCTAACTCATTAGCATCATTATTACCCAGCCTAGGGCAGAGAGCTGGCACTCTCTTCTTCTCCACCTCTACCCATCATCCTCCATTCTCTCTGGCATCTTGTTTTCCTCCCTCTCTCTTCACCAGTGTCCCTCTTGGACACTTGGCACCATCATCCTTCTTTTTTCTGTCTTCATTTGCACTCTGGCAACACACACCTCGTTCCTAAGTTTCCAGGGAGGGGTGTAAAAGGTAAAAAGCAGATTGACTTAGAGTGATGAAGATAGAGAGACACTGAGATTGAATGATGGAAAAAGAGATGAAGCAGATGTCTCTATTCCATTAAGAGAGTAATGAGCGCGCACACACACACACAGCGGGGATATGCTGGAAGGTCCAATTCTACAGAGCAAAGAGACAGCAACACCTGGCTACCTTTCTGTACAGCTTCGAAAATTATCTCCCCCTGTCCTCTCCTTTCATGTTTTCTCTGCTCTTTTATTCCTCCTTCATTTTCAATATTCACTCCATGTTGAGGACCAAAAAAGTATTATGGTTCAATACAAACTAGGTCTTGTGAATGTGTGTGTGTGTGTGTGTGCGCGTGTGTGCAAGAGAATTAGCAGAGAAAAAAATAGGACTGTGTGTGGTAATGTATGTGAGAAACAATGAGAGCCATTTTGTGTTTCATGCACCTTCAAGACAGTGTGAATTACTGTGTGCTTCTGTTTCCCTCTTGCTGCATGAGTGTGTGTGTTGGTAAAATATGATTGTGCAATCCCAGGTGATTCACCCTCTTTACAATTTATGTATTTCAGCCGCAGCCTCGGTTACGATCCTCCCAATGACAGTCACTATCCTATCCAGCCAAATACACACACACACACACACACACACACACACACACACACACACACACACACACACATATCAGAAACAACAGGATGCTGTAGGGGGGATCTAAATCCTTCAGAAATGGACTGAGCTCCAAAATAGATTCCCCCTAGCCAGGAGATAATACTCATTAAAATGCACAAAGACACACACACACACACACTGTCACCATGTAAACACACAGTCCCTCATACGCTTCTTCTTTCTTGTAAGCCACACACACACACACAAAGGTTTTACCTATGCACCCATCATTCTTCCCTCTGCCTCCATCTCTCCATCCCGTTGACTTCAAACACTCAACTCGTTGTTAAGGAAACGCCTCAGTCACATTGTCACTGAAGCGCCGTCCCTTGTCAGGGCCTGTGAAGGTAAATGTGTGAGATAAATGTAAATGCATGCTATCTACAAAGGAAGGAGCCTCATATTCCCTGTTCCCATGTTCCCTTTTTTTAAAATTGTAATTGTGTAGAGGTACACAGGGTCCAGTCAAAAGTAAAAAACACAACCCCACTGTCTAGCACAAGGGTCCTGTGCGTTCAAACTTACAGGCTACTAATGTGAGCACTGCTCAGGCATGCATGTTAATCATGACACAACATTCAGTAAACACCACAAGGCATGCTCAACCCGAGCAGGTGCCTGTATGCATATTTGTTCCCCCATTTACTATACTGTCGCATTGTGGGGATGTGGGGCTCTCAGATAGCCTTATACACCAGCCATTAAATGTGCATCTTCTCTGTAATTCCTTGTTCAGACTCTTACAGAAAGAATACAGGAAATGTACATCATTTGCAAAGGGGTACTTTGTTGTTGAACATCCATCGTTCTTTGGATTGTAAATAAGTTTATGCAAAATAATTGCAGATGAGACCCTGAAACTTGCGGCTAATAAAGTCTTAAGAAACATTTTAATTCACACAAGTTGGGGGCCATCAAAGTATCTGCACCCACTGAAGTGTTCAAGTTAATTTGTGGATGTGTATGTATATAATATTTCTCTTCTTTCATCACCACAACACACACTCAAATCCTCCTTAATTATTACAGAGGACATTGCCTCAGCTCCGTTTCCTTCATATTTATCTTCAAAGTAAATAGCTCTGAAAAAGCTTTCTGAAATAATTTAACATAGGCATGGCCAAAACTCTGAATTCATTTTTAGAACTCATACCCATGGACAAATTGCCATAAATTAGACTTTAAATGTTTTCAGTTACAAACGTAGTCAGATCACAAACTTTGCTGCTCCCAACATCATAAATTCTGTTGTTTTCTGTACCTGTTATAGACAATTGAGCTGCAAATGTGTCTGAATGTGACTATAACAGCAAACATTCTAAAGATCAATAAGAGAGTAAACTTGCATAAATAATTAAACCGTGGAGCTTAAAATGTAAATGGTTTATAGAATATTGAAGATTCAGCTATGATTACAGAAAGTAGCCAACAGGGAATAGCGCTAGCAGACATTTATTATCAGAGAAATTAAATCCCCAAAGTAAAGTTTTTCAAAGTTATAAATGAGAAAAAAACAGCCCTGGTTTACCTGAAGACAAAACAAGATTAGATTTCAGTTTGTGATCGTGATTAGGTGAGCTTGACAATCCCTGGAGGTGGACAGCAGTCTAATTAGATTTCATAAGTCCGATCTGTGTCCATTTGGTAAGGCTTACAGATAAAGACACACGTTTTCTCCACACATACACCATAAACATCGACAATTTGGGCAGATGACAGTGGGCACTTTTTAAATAGTTCATTTCAGCTGTTAATTCCTGTCTGTCTGACTGCAGAGAGAATGCAGAAGTGGAACAATTTACCATCAGTTTGCACAATAGTTCTGCAACAGTGAAAGCAACATGATCATCATGAATCAATAAAAGTATTTTTGTAAGTAAACATCTGGGGACATTGTAAGCACCTGCCCACAAGAGTAAATGCACAGGCAGCATGTAACACATAACAAAAACAGTATTTCTGCAGAATTGTGAAACTGCTATGCAAACTGCGGCTACCAATGGCATGGTGTGCAGTCATTAATGTGATAGTTCTGTTTTTATTTAATGGGGCTGTATGTGGTACTTATCCATAGTAAGTGTATTACCTGCAGTTGGAGAAACTATGTAGAGGGTGAGCAGCAAAACTTATTTTAGCAACTAAATGAAGGCTATATGCTTTCGTATGTTTAGAATATCTTCAATGCGACAACAAATTAAAGAACATTTTAGTAAATGTCACAACAGCAGTTTCTGACTTAAACAGTTGATCTCTAACAGTGTTAAACAGTGCGCAACCAAATTGCATTTATGTGTAGGAATGCGGAAGTTATATGGTCGAAGAAATGTAGTTCCAAAGTAAATTACTAGCCGTGTTTCCATCAACGTTTTTTAATGCGCATTTTGATGGATCGCATTAGAAAAGGTTGATGGAAACGGCAAAATTTGTGGTTTTTGCCTTTGTCGAAAAAGAGTTAATGCGCTGAATGGGAGATGGAAACACTTTTTCCGAATACGTTCTGACGTGGCGAACTTGTGACTCACGTCTGATCAGCTGTTTCTGCTGTCGGCGTCTTCCCCGGTTGTGTGGAGTTCTGCATGCCGGCCGAGGATTTCATGCACCTCGTGGATGGTAATGCTCATTTGTGTTGAGAAAAGAGGTGGATGCAAATCTCGGCAGGTAACCTTCATCATTGTTCTGCCGCATAATGCATTCCCTCGTAAAGGTCCTTTTCAGATCCTTTGCTCTGCACACTGATCAAACGGGGTTATCACCGCATCTTTTTGCTGAATCTCAATGAATGCTACTTCTCCTGAGTGTAATGAAATATTAACGACTCTAAACGTTCATAGAATAGGCTATATACTTAGAATCATTTATCCCCTAGCGTTTAAAAGCATGCAATTCTCGGGAGGCATGCAAAACTCGCGTAACACCAGATATTCCCACAACGTGCGGAGACATGGTTGGGGAAAGTTTGCCCGTGTGAAACACATTTCTGAGGACCTCTCTCCATTTTTCTAAGATCAATAGCCATCAGGTTCATACGACTGGTTTTGTTTCTGGTTTGGAACCCATAAGTGTTTATTACAGCCATGTGTAAAGTCAGCTACTGATGTAACAATGCTTGCCTTAGCCTTGTTTATTCGCTCCAAACCAGTTGATGGAAACGCACGTTTCGCAATGTCTTTTTTTCTTTTTTGCGCCATTTCAAAAGTACGCTTAAAATTCGCATGACAATTGGATGGAAACATGGCTACTGTCTAGAAGCACAGCAAAGTGCTGGAAATGTTCAAAATATAGCTTACACTTTTTTTGTGGGTCTTCTTTTAGATGGCTAATATATATATTGCTGCTTTCCCTGTCACAGCAGTATATTGCTTAGATTCCATTCCATTCTCCAAAATGGAGACACACCATCTACTGCAGGTCACACACTATGGATAAGTTCCACTTCAAAAATGTCGAACTATTCCTTAAAATTCAAAAGGTATTTGCCTGATTTTCTAAATGCATTTGACTGACTCATTAATATCTGGCATAAGCACACCAGTTAAAACTCTCCTGCACAAAGCTTGGATGACAGCTAATTTCAGTTGATGTAACAAAATGGTTAGTAGACTAGTTGGAACAAAAGGTCTAAATGGCAAATATAGCGAAGTTAAAAGTAGATATCTAGCCTAAAAATACTCAAGTCAAAAGCAATAAAAAAGGAATGTGAAAAGTTGCGTTCCTAAAAATATAAGTAATTTGCGTTGCAGGTACTGAGTTACTCTCCACCCCATTTGACCGTATTTCAGAAGGAAGCTATTGCACTGAATTGTTTTTGAGCTTACTCAAGTAATATTTTACTTTTTGAAAAGTTCTTATTGAAGCTTCTTCTAATGTAATATAAAATTAAACTGTTGCCTAGTATTACAGTACCCATTGTGGATGATGTGAAAAAAGTTACTGTTAAATTTTGATTGATTTACTTTGTGTCACTTCTCACAACTAAAAACTCCTGCAGGAATTGATCAATGGAGCCTTAAGATGTTTTTTTAGTATGTCTCCTTTACATATCATTTTGTGTGTGTTTGAGAAAGGGGGTGTGTGATAGTCCAGACGGTGTTATTGTGCCTCTAGCTCTCCTCTGTGACCCCCCATGACTTATTTAATAGGTCCCATACTGAACCAGGTGGACACACACTTAACACACACATTGTCACATTGTGTCATACAAGCACACACATTCAGGTGCATGGTTTAATTTGGTTATTGTGGACAGCAGTGAGCAAGCTTCAGTCCATCTGTCTACTCCCAGCGACAGACTATATTTATATCTACTACATATGCGTGTGTGTGTGTGTGTGTGTGTGTGTGTTTCAGCGTTGTTTGTGGGATTTGATATATCTTTTTGTATGTGTGTGTGTGTGTAAATACGCGTGAGTGTGTGACGTAGGCGTTGAGTGTGGGCGGCTAGACTGCTGTGCCTTCTGCACCCTGCGGACAGCTGAGAAGAGCTACAGTGCTCTACCTGCCTACACACACACACACACACACACACACACACACACACACACACACACACACACACACACACACACACACACATATTGACACTACCAAGAAACAACATTATTCCATAAACACACACAATCACACACCAGTGAAATTCATTAACATATGCAATACATCCCAGCATTTATAGTACATATATATACATTTTCACAAACCGCACATATCATACAAATACAAACACTTGTCCTGACTACACACACATACACACACACACACACACACACACGCACCCAAACACAAGGCCATGCAGACAATAGAGATGAGCAACAGTGCTGCACCAGCCCATTCAAATGCTTATCTCTCTCTCTCTCTCGCTCTCTCTCTCTTACTCACACACACCTTTTTCATCAAATCTCCACACCATATTTACATATCTTCTCTCTTTCTGTCTCGCTCACATCTTTCTTAAAACAGACGCTCATTATCAGTGCTCATCTTTTTCTCTCTCTACCACACACACACACACACACACGAAGCCATGCGGAAGTAACACACAGTAAACCTGCATTCTTTCTAACGGCCAGCAGGGGACGACTACAGTGGTTGCAAAAAAAAGTCTGGTTCCTTTAGAAATACAATGGTAACAATGGTAAAATGACCCTACTTTTCACCTGATTTATTCCCTCAGTAAACATTTTCCTAATGATTTAGTTTATGGTCTCTTATAGTCACTAGTTTCAAGTCTTCTTCAACACAGCATGATGTTCATTTAGTAAATTATGGTCCCATTTAGAGGAAAATCAATGATATAGCAGCGTATGCTTTAGAGCGAGAGTAACTTATGATTGATAAGTCGCTACCACGGCGACCTGTCAATCAGGCTAGCTTATTAGGAGTCGGCTGTTCATTTTCCCGGTAAGTACATTTTGTTTTAAGCCTGTTTTTAGCCAGCCAAAATTAGAATCCCGGTTAAAATGACAGTTAAGGTGAATTAACAGCTGCAGCTGGCTAACCAAGCTTGCTAGCGTCATTGTCTCGTCCAAATATGGTCAAAAATCAACATGGTGGCAGCCTAACGGTCAAACTCGAGGCTTCAAAACGGCAGTCCACAAACTAGTGGGTGACATCATGGTGACAACATCCACTTCTTTTGTACAGTGTATTTGTTCTACACACACCTTCCTTCAAGCATCACTATTGTGTCAGGGGTCAAAGTCAACTGTAGAACAGTCAAGAACACCCAATTGTTGGGCTTACAGTTTTTTTCAATTACTAACAAGCATTTAACTAAACTTAAGATACTTTATCGAAACTCTTAACACAGCAACACACCTACCTCACACAATTAGCCAAATAGTACATTTTCTGCCAAAAACCACATTTTGTTCTCTAGATTTCAAAATACAAAAAAATGTTCTCTACATACACGAACTCTATCAAACCACAGCAAACCTGATTCAAAATCAAATCATTTCGTCAAAACACCAGCACATTTTCTTTCCAAGAGGAACAGATTTGTCAATCACAGCACGACGACTTTCTAAATACAGTTGATGGAATTACAAAAACTGCATTACTTTTCATGTTTCAGCTCTACCTGCATACAGTAGACAATGTGAAATCTATTGTTTTAATTTTTCGCTACAAACTATCTAAAAGTGTCATCTTTACTTTATAGAATGTAGTGTAGGAAAAAGATGTAAGTGACAGAATTACAGAAGCTAAAGCTTTATTAGCAACATGAAATTGCAGCCAGGGATGAACATGCAATCCCAGCTGTTCTCATCTGTAACATTACGAAGGTGAAACAAACTACCACATTCCATCAGGGGCGTCTTTCTCTAACTTCAAGAAGCTCATGAAAACTCATCTCTTCCGAGAACACTTCCTCTTATAACACCTCTAACCCCTAACCTCTGCCCTTCCTGTGCTCTCCTTCTTCTATTTCCTTACAATTCTCTTGTACTGATTGTACTATTTGTTAACTCTTACTTCTTTCCCAAGGTATTTACCTTATTGATGCTGGCCGTCTTAACAGCTCTAACTAGTATTTATTGTCACTTGTAGATCTCTTGCTGTGTTGATGCTTGGATGTTTTTTTCTCAAATATAAGTCGCTTTGGATAAAAGTGTCTGCCAAATGAGTAAATGTAAATACACAATTACATTGAAACAAAAATCAAATGCACAGAAGGGATGGGAACAAAAATGATCTTCTGCATTTGGCCACATGTTCTCATCCACATCACATCTAATGCCTCTCCCTGGCCCAACTATTCTTCTCCCTTGTTCAGACATTATTCTTTCTTTCTCTCCTCTTCTGTGTTGTTCTGTATCCACATGGATAAACTCCACTCCAGACAGTCCCCCATTTACATCGTGTATGTAACTGAAAGAACTTCACCACCTGTCTATGTGTCTGAGATTGGAATTAGCTGTGGTTGATCTATTTTACCCAAATTACAATAAATTAGTTAATTCTCAATGTTTAGTTATGTTAGTTCAAAAATACTTATCAACTGTTTCAATATAGATTTTGAGCTTCTATTGTAGCAGAAGTAGAGGCTTTATACATTATTTAAGGTTTTGAAAATAATATCATCATTTCTGGCATGTTTTGTGCAAGCATTTGTCAATAACACAAAAAACCTCCATAGTTTTCGTATAGGTTAATTGGTTGTACGTAATGCAAAGCTTAGCATTTTAGAAATGGGTTAATTGGCTGCATATTCTGTGTAAACAACATGCATTGGTAATTTTATGGTATGAACAAACCGATGTTGGGCTAACTGTGTTTAGAGTTTTGAAAATGTGACTACAGATTGGACAAAAGGATGTTAGTAAAAAAACTGTAATCCAGCAAAGCATGTAGCCAACAAAGAAAATTCTTACTGTAAGAAGACCTGAAGGCTGAACCTGAGACAAAACTAATAGTGCATTCTGCTGTTCCTCTGCAAATCATAATGTCAAATATATCCAAGCTCATCACCAGGAGGTTGCCCTCGAGTTGCCCTTCTGTGAGGTAAACTCATTTCAGCTGCTTCAGGTATTACATAGATCTCATGATCATAGGTGAGGGTTGCAAGGTAGATTTTTGGGCTGCCCTCTAATACTCGTCTAAGGCGACCAACCTTTCATTAGTGGATTAATGGCAGAAAAAACTTGCCTTGTCACCGGGATGAAAGTATCAGAGGATTCTTATTACATAGACGGAAGTCACTCACCGGTGCATTGCTGATAACTCTAGTTAGCTCAGTTAGGGATCTGATTAGCTGACTCTACACGGATTAGGGGCTTGCATTGTTGGTGTTTATTAACACCCCAGCCACAAGAGCTTTGAACTGCTGGGAGGCCAGTTTAATGACAGGGAATACAGTACAGAGGTGATTCACAGCGGCTTCAATGCAGGTTTACGCAGGGACAGGAGAGATGAGAAACAGGAGACGAGCAACTTTAAAATTTATTTTTAAGTACCGTTATACATAATTCATCAGGTATCGCGAGTTTTTGTGGGTTTTTTTCTCTGTAATGAAACAGCATTAACAATGTAACTAATAACATTCTTTCTCAGCACTGGAACGCAAACTATTTTCCGATGCCCCAAAAATATATATTTACATAATTGTTGGATGTATTTTACAAGAAAGACACAAAGAGAGCAGCACAGTAGTTGTATATTGCTGTGTGTCACCTGTAGAAGTAACGTTAGCTGCCGATTAACACTGTGCCGACAGCTAACGTTGCTTCTGCACACAGATAAACAAAGGTGCTCTCTTCACTTCGTTCTTGCAGTTTGAGGGAGAAAGTTTCACGGGTGTTGCGAGGTCTGGTATTTCCAAACCTTTCACTTGAACTAAGATTATTAAGTAACTTAATAAGAAAACGTAGTGTGCCTTAAAATAATTATACCAACACTGGTAAAACAGGTTTATTACGTATTCCTCCAAATTATAGCCTACTTATCCGCCCTTTTTAAAATGATCATTTAAATCAGAACAGTATTTGAATAGATTTAATAGCAAACCTATTATATGAACTAAATGACTGGAAATACATGTAATAATGTCAGTGTCAATATAAAATAAATAATATTCCTGACATCAAAGTAAAGAGTGAAGAAGATATGGCCCTATATAGATTTCAGACAAAGGTATGAAATGTTAATGCGAAGGTAAACGCTGCTCTATCATGGTTATTATGGACAGAAAGAACACACACATCTTTTTAGATTTATGATTAGACATATAGTCAATCAGAATCCAAATATATCTCAGATTCACAATGCAGTATATAAAATCATTATCAAAATATTCCCTATACACACTGTAAAAATTCGTTCAGTGCTATTGTCCTTATAACTTAATTTAAAAACTATATTTATTCCAATAAATTAACTTATTTTCTTTCTTTGTTTTTTGAGTTTTCAAAAAGTAAAAAAGTGTGAATATTTTCGTAACTTAATATTTTCTATAATAAATTAATTTAATTGGACTTCACCATAAATTGATTTTACAAAACTCATTTTAAAAGTTTATATCAGACGTATCCTTATGGACGTATCAGACGTAAAAGACACGACCCCCCACTAGGAGGTGGATGTTGGTTGGTGGACGAGATGGCAGAAGGAAGTGACGGTTCAGGAAGTGAGTTAGGAGAGATGGTCGAAGGTGGCGGGAGTTATGAAAAGTGGAATATAGCAGGTAGGAAAAATAAGCGTAAAAAGAGCCTAAGATCGGATGGGAGTGATAGTGACGGGAGAGCAACTGTAACTGAAAGGAGAGAGGATTTCAAGGCAATAGTAAAACTTGTGCAAGATGGGGCTTCATTCTGCGATTGGAATCCAATACAGCTAACTAAATCCATAAGTAAAGAAATCGGGGAGGTAAGGAGTGCTAAAATATTGCGAAATGGATCATTACTAATTATATGTAAGGATGGAGTACAACAAGGAAAAGCAGTCAGAATGAATAAAATAAATGGCAAGAAAGTACAATGTTCTCTGATGACTGACAGAAAATTGGTCAGGGGAGTTATTACAGGGATTCCAGTAAATGTAACAGCAGATGATGTTAAAGGAAATGTAACAAATGCCAAAGTGAGTGAAGTCAGACGTCTTAAAGCAAGCAGAAATGGGATTAAAAGTGACAGTCTCTCTGTACTGATCACATTTGATGAGGAAAGACTCCCGGAAAAGATCTTTATTGGATATATGTGTTATGATGTGAGGCCGTATGTTCCCCCACCTCTCAGATGTTTTAAATGTCAGAGGTTCGGACACGTAGCATCCGTGTGCAAGGGAAAGCAAACGTGTGGTAGATGCGGTGGAAACCACGAGTATGGCAAATGTGCAGAGGGGACAAAGCTGAAGTGTTGTAATTGTGGAGGAGAACATAGCTCAGCTTACCGCGGATGCGAAGTTAGTAAGAGAGCGGCAGAGGTGCAGCGAGTCAAGGCTACTCAGGGAATAAGCTACGCAGAGGCAGCAAAGAAGGTTTCAGGAGACGCGCAGGTGACAAGGCAAAATGACACTAGAAATAAAGATGCAGGGAAATGTGTAGGGTGCGATAAAGTGAAGGAGGAAACTCTGATTGTGAACAAGAATGACTTTGTATTCTTTATGGCAGATATTGTCAACTGTTCAGCACAGACAAAAAGCCGAAATGAAAGGATCAAAATAATTGTCAAATCAGCTGAGAAGTACCTTGATGTGAGGGGGCTGCACTGGGAAACAGTTAAAGACATTCTTAATGAAGATAATCAGTCATCTCAGACATGTGTTGGATCCTCTTAATGGTGCTAATTATACTCCAGTGGAATGCAAGAAGCTTAATTTCAAATGGCCAAGAGTTCAAAAAGTATATTGATAAATTGGAAGAGAAACCTGATATAATTTGTATACAGGAGACATGGTTAAAGCCACAGTTGGACTTTATTATAAAGGGATATACTGCTGTTAGGAGAGACAGAAATCCTGGCAACGGTGGAGGCGTTGTGACATTCATACAAAATGGAATGAGTTATAAGGTTATACGTATAAGCACAGATCATGAATCAATTGCGGTTAAGGTATGGACTAATAGAGGTAATATTGGCATAATTAATTACTATAATCCTTGTGGGAAAATAAGTCTAGATATACTAGAGAATGTAGGAGGACTATTGCAAGATAATGTGATATGGTGTGGGGATTTCAATTCACATAACTCACTATGGGGTTGCAATAAAACCGATTTAAATGGTTTAGCAGTTGAAGAATTTATAGATAATCACTGTTTGGTATGTATTAATAATGGGGAAGGAACACGATACAATAGTGTGCAAAACACAGAGGCAGCGCTTGATTTAACACTGGTGTCTAGTGAAATAGCAGGTTTAAGCACATGGAGCGTGATCAAACATACCACAATAGGAAGTGATCACTACCCTGTGGTAACTAAAGTTGGCATTGAAGGTTTTTATGATGAGGGAAAGAAAACTCCCAGATGGAAATTGGGAAATGCTAACTGGGATGTTTTTCAAAAGATCAGTACAAACAGATTCAAGAAACTCAAAGAGGAGAACCAGACAGATGTAAACATAATCAATAGTACAATAGTTAATGAGATTATTCAATCGCTGAGGAAACAATCCCTAAGAGTACAGGAACTAAACGGACCAAGAGTGTACCCTGGTGGAATGACAACTGTAGTAAAGCCATAAAGGCCAGGAATAAAGCATTTAGAGAACTCAAGAAACATCATTCTCAGGATGCATTGATCCAGTATAAAAGGGCCCAAGCAATAGTAAGGAGGACAATTAGAACACAAAAACGAACATTTTGGAGGCAGTACTGTAGCACTATTGGAAGGGAAGTACAGCTGTCAGATGTATGGGGCATGATTAGAAGAATGGGGGGATTAGAAGAAATTATGAGATACCAGTGTTGAACACTGGGAACAAAATGGCTGTCAATAACTTAGAAAAGGCGGAACTTTTTGCACAAACATTTGAAAGGGTTCATAGTTCGTGTAATCTCACAGATGAGGCTAGGCAGTGTAGAGAGGAAATCTTAATGAAGAATCCCAAAATAACAGAGAAAAGGGAGGTGTCAGGAGATCCGTTAGATCTACCGTTTAATATGTTTGAGCTAAGAAGAGCAATTACGAGTGCTCGTCAGACCACTCCAGGGAAGGACGCTGTATGTTATGGAATGTTGGCACACATGACAGATAGTGCACTAGACACGGTGTTGGGTTTGTTTAATAAAGTTTGGGATGTTGGCCAACTTCCTTTAGCTTGGAAACAAGCAATAATAGTGCCCATTCCAAAACCAGGAAAAGATCAGTCAGACCCTTCCAGTTATAGACCTATTGCATTAACCTCACACTTGTGCAAAATTATGGAACGAATGGTCACAGAGCGTTTAACATACTTCCTAGAGAGTAAAGCTCTTCTGTACCCGTACCAGAGTGGGTTCCGTAGAGGTCGGAATACAATGGATTCAGTACTGTGCTAGAATCAGACATCAGGAAAGCACAGACCAACAAAGAAATACTGATAGCTGTATTTTTTGACGTTGAAAAAGCATATGATATGCTCTGGAAAGAAGGGTTACTTATTAAGTTGAAGTCATTGGGTATTGGTGGTAGAACATATAATTGGGTTATGAACTTTCTATTTGACAGGGAAATACAAGTAAGAGTTGGCACAGAATACTCCAGTGTATATAAGGTGGAAAATGGAACTCCGCAAGGTAGTGTGTGCAGCCCATTGCTATTCAACATAATGATAAATGACATCTTCTCTCAGGTTGAACAAAGCGTAGGGAAATCTTTGTACGCAGACGACGGGGCTCTGTGGGTAAGAGGCCGCAATGTGTTGCACGTCAGTAAGAAAATGCAAGCTGCAATAGCTGCTGTGGAAAAATGGGCAAATAAATGGGGATTCAAGTTATCTGTTGCAAAAACACAGGTGATCTGTTTCTCAAGGCGGCATAAAGTCACGCCTATTTCCATGAAGTTATATGAACAACCACTTAAGCAAGTCAAAACAATTAAATTTCTTGGGGTTTGGTTTGATGAGAAGCTCACCTGGAATACTCATTTAGATAAAGTTAAGAACAAGTGTAAAAAGGTCATCAATATACTTCGTTGTCTGTCAGGACAAGAGTGGGGAGCAAGCAGAGCAGCTCTACAAAATATATACTGGGCACTCATGAGATCCGTTTTTGACTATGGATGTGTAGCGTACATGTCAGCAGCAGAATCAAACCTTAAGAAGTTGGATGTATTACAAGCTCAGGCCTTGAGAATTTGCAGTGGATCAGTCAGAACATCTCCGGTGTCAGCAATGCAGGTGGAAATGGGAGAAATGCCGTTAAGAATCAGGCGAGTAAAGTTAATGTTGGCATACTGGGTTAATCTCCAGGGGCAATGTGACTCTCATCCTGCCAAGAGTCTCTTAATAGATTGCTGGGAACACAATGAGACAAATTTCACAAGTTTTGGGTGGATTGGTGATGCAAAGGCAGAAGTCATAGGATTACGACAATTAGACTACAGCCCTACAGTGTCACAGTCTTCCATTCCTCCCTGGTTATTCCCAACACCAATTGTAGATCTAAACATACAGCAGGAGTTGAAGGATATGTCAAAGAAACTTCCAGCATGCAGTATAGTACAGAATTACTTTGATTTACATTTTTCAGACTCCATGTTTATATTCACAGATGGCTCCAAAGATCCTGATACAGGGCGTGCAGGTGCAGCAGTCTTTTTCCCAGCAAGTGAGTCATATATCAAGAAAAGAATATCAGATCATGTCTCAGTGTATACCACAGAGTTGACTGCAATATTACTGGCCCTGCAGTGGATAGAAGAGAGGGAAACAAATAATACTGTCATTGCATCTGATAGCTTGTCTGCTCTAATGAGTATTAAATCTGGCAAATCATCATTTAGATCCAAAATCCTCAATGACATATTCCTTATATTGTACAGGATGGAGCTAAAGGGCTTATCCACATGCTTCCTTTGGGTTCCTGCTCATGTTGGTGTGGAGGGAAATGAGCAGGTGGATATTCTGGCCAAAGGAACACTCAAAATCAAACATGTAGACCTAAAAACCCCTTTAACTAAAGATGAAGCTAAGACATTTATCAGGACCTATGCACAGTCAGTTTGGCAGGAGCACTGGGACAACAGTGAAACTGGAAGGCACCTATATAATGTACAGAGACAGGTTGGTGCCGGAAGGATGGTGGGCTGGAAACGTAGGGAAGAAAATATAATCACTCGTCTGAGAATAGGACATACAGGTCTCAACCTTTCATTATATAAAATAGGTAAGCACCCAACTGGGAAATGTATATATTGTAACCAACTAGAAACGGTTGAACATGTTCTCCTTCAGTGTAGGAGATACACTATCAATAGGGAACGCCTCTTTCAGTCATTACGGAAGGCAAAACATCATGATATCTCATTGGCGGGTCTCTTGGGGAAAACAGCAGGCCAGATATATTGTCATATAATTAAGTTTCTTAAAGAAACTGAGTTAGGAAAAGAATTTAATTTATGTTTATTTTTGTTTGTTTTTTTTTTTTTTTTTTTTTTTTTTTTTTTTTGTTGTTGTTGTTGTTTTTTTTTTTTTTTGGTTTTGGTTTTGTTTATTTCATTTATTTCCTGCCTAATCTCTCGTTCCACACTCCAGTCCAGCTTGTGGCGGTAATGCACCGTTAAACTGGTTTGCCAACCGCCATTAAACCCTAAAGAAGAAGAAGAAGAAGAAGACCCGCCCACTACCTGCAGCAACAGAAGAACAAGCCCGGCCAAATCCTTCATCTCGTCTGTTCCAGAAGTTTATTCGAACGGGGTTTTCTACGGAGCCGGATAATACTTCACGTACCTCATGTAAGTAACTCTTTGTGTTGTTAAAAGTGAGATTTTACCCTAATTAACGTCTTTGTGCTGCACAATCGCTCTGTCGAAGAGCGCCAATTTCGAATGTGCTCTAACGTTAACGTTACCTCAAACAGTTTGTTAACTTGAGCCACATAAATTACTGTATTAATCTAACGTTACGTGTGTGTGCGCGTTGTATAAGTAATGTTGACTTTGTGTGATAGTTTAATGTTTCAGAGGTGTTTGTAACTTCTTCAAAAACATTGAGTCCGCTGCCAACGCTGTCGAAGCTACGACAGACACACGTAGCCACAGCTAACGTTAGCTAAGTTAAGTGATTACTGATTATCGTCGGTTGGATATGAATGTTAATGTGCCAGTGCAGCAGTTACTTTGGCGAGTACACAATCCACACAATCTAACCAAAACCACATTGATGAGGGAGCAAACATTTGCAACTATGAGTGTGGGCACTGTTAGCTAATGTGGATTAGCACATAGCCTGAAATACACCCACACCGCCCGCGGTTAACACACCTCAACGGTGGTGCTCAAGGTGCAGGCCCATTTCTCCTCATCCAGCGTGCTTTACACGTGTTTGTCTTAACAGGAAAACTTTGTATTTGACTGTGGCACATTCACACATCTCACACCAACACACTTTGCAGTCATTCCAGTTGTTCCACTAATATTTTGGCAAGAGAGGTTACAAGTATTTTAGGCTATCTAACCTAACAATTAGTCAATTGTGATGGTTAGACATGAGGTTGACATGATGTTTCAGATTATTTTCTAAAATAAATTCTGTGATGAACTAAAGTTACCCATTCTTGTCTTGTCCAGCAGGATAATCTTCATTTGTATTTTAAGTGTATTTTTTTATGGATTTTGTCAGGCTTGTATTCAAAAGGCTAGATGTAACTAACTTTATTTATTTTTATTGACAGATGGGATGGCCCTGTAAATTGTGCAACACTGTGGTACCAGGAAAGAGTGACATTTTAAAGCATTATAGACTGCATCATGGGACTTTTGGACACAGCCATGCCTTGCCTTGTATTCATATAGATTGCCCATGTTCTTTTAAATCCTGGAGTTCCTTCCGCTCTCACCTCTCAAGATACCACCCAGAAGCTAAATCCTTCATCTCACCACAAGTAAGTCTTTCATTTACCTGCCCTTTGTGTCAAAACCCTGGATTTAACAACGAAAAGGATTTTTTTGAGCATATAGGTCACCATCTCAAGAATAACGAGACTGTTAAGTGTGTCTTCATAGAATGTGATCACCAAACAAATGTGTATGGGACGTTTGCAACACACAAACACAGAAAGCATACTCCACATACATCACAAGATTTCAAACCAGGGATTATTTGTGGGTTACCCGAGGAAGCACTTGATTTTGAAGCCTCTGAAGAGGATGAGGTCCACAATGATGCTAATCATGAAGGCAGTAGCACTAATGCACACTATGAAGAGGAAGATGGAAGCAGTGTAGTTGTAGAGTATATAGCATCCCTCTTGTTGAAATTAGAGAGTGTTCATAATGTTTCAGTTCGGTGCATTGATGAATTGGTTGATGATCTTCACTTCATAGCAAATTCTGCATGCATATCTTCAGTTAAAAGTATCATTGTTTCACATTTTAAGAAAAATAACCAAACCATTGATGACACTGTTGTTACATCTTTGGTGGAAGAATTGTGCAATTCCAATCCCCTAAGCTCAGCACTTAGTAGTGCTGGTCCTCTATCCTCATCGTTCAAGAGACGGAAGTATTATACAGAAAAATTTGAAGTTGTTGAGCCTGTTGAGTATGTCCTTGAACCAAATGAGAAGAGAAGTTTCCAGTATATTCCAATTCTTAAGTCTTTGATTAATATTTTGGGTAAAGAAGATCTTCGAGAAAAAGTTCTGAGTAAAGAAAAGGACAAGCCATCTACTAAATATGAATCATATCAAGACGGTACAATCTATAAAGATAATTCTTTTTATTCTGAAGAACTAAGAATTACACTTGTACTGTACATTGATGACTTCGAAATTTGCAATCCACTGGGAACTTCAAGAAAGAAGCACAAGATTACAGCTGTATACTGGGTGTTTGGCAACATTCCACACTCATCTCGGTCAACTCTGAGCTCTGTGTACTTGGCCCTTTTATGTAAAGCAGTGGACATCAAAAGATTTGGTTATGAGGAAGTGCTTGCCCCTTTGTTAAAAGACATTGCTATCTTGGAGCGTGACGGCATCTACATTTCCTCAGTAGGACAAAATGTGAAAGGAAGTGTGTTTTGCGTTGCAGCAGACAATCTTGGGGCACATTCAATTTGTGGATTAGTGGAAAACTTTTCTGGTCCATTCATTTGCAGATTTTGTCTTGGACAGCGATCAGAATATCAGATAAAGGAGGTGAGGTCTGGTGCCTTTCCGGCTCGCACCCAAGAAGCACATGCAACTCATGTATTGACTGTCAAAGAAAACCCTGCCTTGACACATTGTTTCGGTGTTAAAAAGGCTTGTCCATTGACTGAAAATCTGAGCTATTTCCACTGTGTCACTGGCTATCCACCTGACATATTACATGACGTTTTTGAAGGGATTGTTCCCTTAGAACTGGGTCTGTGCTTCAGTGTTTTTATTTCTAAGAAATATTTCACATTTAGTGAACTTAACAGTGCTATTTCACAGTTTCCATATAAGTGGTCTGACAAAACTAACTCTCCTCAGCCAGTGCCTGCTACCTTCTCCTCAAGAAACAAGATTGGAGGAAACGCGCATGAAAATTGGTCCCTCATACGACTGTTGCCATTCATTATTGGACACAAAATACCTTTGAGTGATCCAGCCTGGCTTCTGTTGATGTCTTTAAAAGACATTGTTGAGCTTGTTGTGGGTCCAGTCCATAATGAGGAAAGCATTGCATATCTTGACTCAAAAATTTCTGAACACCGACACAGATTCCAGGAAGTGTTCCCTAATGAAGAATTAATCCCAAGCACCACTTTTTAGAGCACTATCCTGCTTTGATAAAAGCTTTTGGACCAGTTATAGCTTTCTGGACGATGCGGTTCGAAGCAAAACACAGCCAGTTTAAACGGATTGTAAGGCATACTGGCAACTTCAAGAACATTCTCCTGTCCCTGGCTACAAAGCACCAGCTTATGATAAGCCACAACCTGCATTCCACAACAGTTTTGCCTGCTCTTAGTGTTGTAAGAGTAACATCAGTTCCAGTGGATGTCCTACATGTAAATGTTCAGGAGTCAATCAGGCATATATCTCCTTCTCAGTCTCATGTTCAGCTGGCTGACACAGTCACCTATCAGGGATCGAGGTACTCAAAAGGCATGATTGTGGCCTTTGGTTCTACTGCAGGTCTTCCTGATTTTGCAGTGATTCTTCAAATTGCACTTATCGAGGAAAGAGTGTATTTTATTGTGAGAACACAGATATCCTGGTTTGATGAACATTATCGCGGATATTATCTGGAGAAGACAGACCACATAACTCTCGTTGAGCAACGATGCCTTACTGATGTATATCCTCTGTCTGCCTATATTGTTGCAGGAAAGCAAATGGTGATATTGAAGCGCCACATCTGTCTCCAACATAACTCTTCTTAGAAATGGAGCAAACTGTGAGATTCCGGGTCCTCATCGATCATGAAATCAAGAAACTCACTCTCAGCAGTGGCATGCCCTCAACTGTGAATGAGTTGGTTGCAGCTGTCAAAGAACATTTTTCCATCCCCACAGATATAAGTCTTCAATACAAAGATGAGGAATTTGATGACTTCTTCACCCTAACATCTACCAATGAGCTGAAAGATAAGTGCACACTTAAAGTTGTGTATACACCGCTGGAGTTGACGCTGACCGTTGTTCCCCAGGAAAGCACCCCAGATGCCTCTGATGTCAGCTCTCTCTGTGAGTGTACGAGTCTCAGTGGGAACTCAGTGGATACCGTCATTCCGAGTCCATCCCCCTCTGAAAGGCAGAGCCCATGGCCTGCTGTGTTTCCAATTCCAACCTTCTCACACAACACTGAACTGGCCTTAAGACAAGGAAACGAGATTTATTTAAGAGATGGCACCCCTATGACATCCCAAGTATCAAATCAGACATCCTGGAGCGCCTGGCAGAGGCCATGTTTTTCTACACAGCTTACCCCAATGATGCCCAGAGATGTGCAGTGGCAGAGGCACTAGTTGCAAAGCATCCCTGCTTAAAGGAGCCCGGATCTTTTAATGGAATTTATGGGTGGCAGGTAAGCCTAAAGTATAAGTGTGGAAACTACCGGACAAAACGGAAAGCACTTGGAAGCACTGAACTCCTGATAAACTCACTGAGAAACAAGTCAAGTGATGAGCGAAAAGCCGCTAAAAATGTCAAGAAACCAAAGAGGGCAGAGGTGAATTACTTGCCCTCACACCCACATGGTGAAACAGATGACACCCTTGAGAATCTGAGACTTGACCTAATTGCTGCCCATCAGACAAAGGACTCTGTCAGGAGCACAAATGATATGATGGCCAGAACATACAGCTGGAGAAGACAGGAAGTTATTACCAAGTCTCCTGGTGTGGCAGAATTCAAGGAAAGATGGCCTGCCCTCTTCGAACCATTCCAGGTAAGTGACTTATCATTCAGTTTTTGCTGACACTACTCACTTCTGAGAACTTTTTAGAAATTGTGACTTGGACATGAGATAGTAGATTAATCTTTAAACCCCCTTAAATAAGTCAAACATTTGCTGTCTTACAGGTAAACGAGGAGTTCCGAAGATGTACTGCAGTTTCCCTGGAAGCGACGTTTATGTCACAGCTGGACAAATACACCCCAAAGCTCCTAGAACTCTTTAGTGCCAAGGGAGGAGCAACTGGTCAACGCATCAAAAAGTTGTTGATGGATCTGATACAGGTAGGGAAAAATTGGTTACAAAGTTAAGGTACGATATTAATCAATTGAGTGGTTTTGTTTTTCAGTTTTTTCAGCATCTTGCTTATCTGGGTGGTTTTTGTTTTGTTGTTTTTTTGTTAATTAGCCAGTTTTTTTCTAAATTGTCTCGTGTTATTACTATTAATATATTATAATGAATAAAAAAGAAAAAATAATACAGACCTACAGTAATTACAGGGTTGGAGTGAATTTACCAACAAAAATAATTTATTCATTATTGTTCTATTAACTAGGACCCAAGTGCCACTACAGTGAAGAAGAGAGATGTCACTCTGAGATGCCTCTTTGAGTATATGGGAGAGAGTGGACAGGAGCTTATCTCGGATTACTGTGTAAGTATTGTCTCAAAGCAGGTTTGGGTCAGTCTGGTGAACATGTTTAAATTGTGCGGACTGTTAAAGGATAACTCTTGCCAAATTGCAACCTAGGCTATTTTTGCTAATCTACCAGAGTCATACTTTCTTGTAAAAGCATAATTAGAATGGAAATACCACTTTTAAGATTGACCGTATTTTCGTTTTCAGGTCAAAATGCCTTTTGAATGGGTGTGCTAGGGGCACTACAATGATTGCATCAAAATCGCTAGTTTTAAAACACTAAAGCGGCTCTACACATGAACTTGAGCATTGACAACATTGTTTGTGTACACACAGTTTACTAAAAAGAAATGTTTTGTGCGACTCACATTATCAGTTAGTGTTTACGGTGGCTAGAATTTTGACAGTCAAAAGTATTCGATCTCCGAATGTAATGAACTACATATGAGGAAATGTCATGAACTTGTAATTCCAATAAAAAGATAACTTAGCTCATGGCAATTTATATGGAAACAAACTTTAGGAGCTTTCCATCTTTACTCTCCTCATGTTGCATTGCATTTGGAGATTGACAAAATTCCAGCTACCAGAAACACAAACATGTATGTATGTATGATCTACAGGGTATTGCACCAATGTTGTCTTAACCTAGAAGTGTGTCTATAACAGCTTTTCAGAGGATTAACTAGCGCTTAAATAATATGAATCACTGACTTGTCCAGGCGACACATAAAACTAAACATCAGTTGTCTTAAGAGTTCCTCACAGGTTGGCACTCTAGTAGACACAAACAAATGACTGGCCCTATGTCACCTAGGCACACGAAACAGCAGCCGCCACTGATAAAGTGAGTCGTACAAAACCTTTCTATAAGGCGCACTTAAAAGCCTTTAATTTTCTAATCCGGAGCGCCTTACATATGAATCAATTGGTTAATAACGCTCTGCGTTATTAAATTCGCCCGTGAACTCGCGCTCGTGTCCATCTTATGCCCGCTCTGTCACACGGCCAGTTCAACCTCGTATAAATCATGTTATGTGTGTAAGTCACGTGCCCGCTCACGACCGCTCACTCTTACTAACAGACACACAAACAGACACACTGTCCCCCGCGCTGCTCGCGCGTCACAGAATGTTCATAAAGCGCTCCCTGTTCACAGTAACCGGGTCGTCTCATTCAAACAGCCTGCTGTTGCTGTCAGCGAGCCGCCGCACATGAATACTCATGAGTCAGGCTGCGAATGCAAGTTACGTGCCCGCCCCAGCGCGCTCACGCTTACTAAAACGCCTCACCTCCGGTGCCGCGCATTCGCTACATTCCCTTTGGCACATCTAGTGGATGCATAACGCAAACCCAGTCAAACGTTTGACTGCAGTATCTTATGCGCCTTATAATCCGGTGCGCCCTATATATGAAAAATGTTCTAAAATAGGTCATTCATTGAAGGTGCGTCTTATAGTGCGGAAAATACGGTACACAATGTTGTCAATGCTCGAGTCCATGTGTAGAGCCCCTGGTGACACTTCAAGTACAGTTTCATGTTGTGTTGAGCCTTCTTAGTGTTTTAAAAATAGTGATTTTTATGCCATCATTGTAGTGCCCCTAGCATTCAAAAGGCATTTCGACTTCATATGAAAAAAGTCTATCTTGAGAGTGGCATTTCCATTCTAATTATGCTTTTACAAGAAAGAATGACTCTGGTAGATTAACAAAAATAGCCTAGGTTAAATTTTGGCAAGCGTTTCCCTTTAATGTGAACTGAATGAACCAGCATTTGGCAGGTAGTGGATTATTTATGCATTTATTTATTTTTCTTAATAAATGAGATTGTTTGTCTTAAATACTTTATCTTGTATCTCAAAAGGGGGCCGCAGAGACCATTGTTCATGAGGACCTGAAAATTAAGAACATGAGCATCTATGTCTGCCGTGAGCCAGATGCAGTAGGAATCATCATTGAGGGAATACCAGTCCTTACCAATCTTGGAAACCTGGCCAAAGCATGCTGCTTCCTGCTTGGGTTGACATATGCACTTAATCTTGAGTATCCATCCAAGCTTTCCAAAACATTTGAGGTGTTTCAAAGACTTTTCGTGGGACTTGACACACTGCGCCCAAAACCAAGCCCCAAGTTCATGACCCTGAAAAACAAACTCCTTGCCTAGGCACTCAGACATGACTGTCACTGCACTTGTGAACAGCTGTTTTCTTTGTCTGTTCAACATCATTATACATTGGACATAATGGGTGTTATGTCCAATGTTATATTGGACATAATTGGACATTCAGGTTGTTGTAATGGTTTATCCTTGTCATGTTTTATACTGTACACAGGTCATACTTCCTGGTGTGAAAAAGTAATTATATTTTATACACACAAAATAGACCTGCTGTGAAGCTGCACTTTAAAAACTGGTCAGTAGGTGAGATCAGTGAGATGTTTGACTAAAGATGTTTCAAAATATTCACACACGCTGTGAAGGTAGGCCAAGTTGAGGTCAGATGGTCATGCTTGTGACCTGTAATGTTAGTGTTATAATGTTTCAATATTATGTTCACACTGTACTGTTAAAAGGATAGTTCACTTCAAAATGAAAATTCTGTCATCATTTACTCACCCTCAAGTTGTTTTAAACCTGTATGAATTTCTTTCCTCTACAGGACACAAGGAAGATGTCTGAAGAATGTCAGTAACCGAACAGTTAACTGGACCCATTGACTTCCATATTAGAAAAAAATAAAAAGACTATGGAAGAACATTCTTCAAAATATCTTCCTTGTGTTCAGCAGAAGAAAGAAATTCATACAGGTTTAAAACAACTTGAGGGTGAGTAAATGATGACAGAATTTTCATTTTGAAGTGAACTATCGTTTTAAGGTGTTTTACTAACCTACTATTTACAAGCTGAGGTCATATTTTGTTTAATACATGAATACAGAAGTTCTTGATTGTTTATACTGTCCAGCTCATTCCCACTATTTGGATATGGCATGTGAATTGTTAAAAAAATAGCAAGTGCCAGTTAACTTGATATTAAAATGTTTTAATATTATGTATGTACACACAGTAAAATATACTGTGAAGGTGTTCTTCTAACCTGCACTTTATAAGTTGAGGTCATGCTTTTTTTAATGCATGAATAGATGTTATTGATTGTTAACACTATCCAGCTCATTTTGAATTTGGTTTGTAAATTGTTACTTAATTTTAAATTTTAATTTTAAATTTTTAAATTTTGTAACATTATGTACACAGAACTGTACTGTGAAGGTGTTCCACTAACCTGCACTTTATTTGCTGAGGGCATGTTTTCTTGAATGCCTGAATACCAATGTTTATACTGTCCAGCTCATTGCTACTGTTTTGGATATGGCAATGATTTAATAAATGTTGGAAATTGACATAGTAGCAACTATTTATTTGAAGCTATTTACACTTTCAAAACAAAGAGGGTAAATTGATCAAAATTAATAAATCAGAACATTATCTACTTATTTTTTTCATTTAAGTTACCTATTTTAATTAAGTTTAATGTGTATAAAATGATGATATTTTCTACATTGATAGTACTCAATTTATTGGCTTTTTCTGAAAATGCTACTTAATATTTGCATACATTGAAATTCACATTATTAAGTTGTCTTTACTCAAAATATCAGTTAGTTCACTAAACTTGAAAAAAATAGTTGGAAAATGTTGTCTTAATTTTATTGAGTTAGATCCAAGTAACAGTTTTAACAGTGCACACACACACCTGTCTATAGATTTGTCTCACTCTTACCCCTGCCTTGGCTAACCTCATCCTTTCTCCCAGTACTGTTTCCTTCCCGGATTCCCCCACACTTTTTAGAACCTTGTTTCATATTTCCTCTACCTGCAGCTCTCGGTGTGCAGCAGTCTCTCCCTCTTATTTTCTCATAGCAGTCAGCCTTGGCAGCGGCTGCAGCACTACAGCAGGTCAGTCAAAGTGAGCCAGTCCCAAATAC
This sequence comes from Micropterus salmoides, assembly GCF_014851395.1. Classification (NCBI taxonomy): domain Eukaryota; kingdom Metazoa; phylum Chordata; class Actinopteri; order Centrarchiformes; family Centrarchidae; genus Micropterus; species Micropterus salmoides. The sequence goes on from NW_024042261.1 coordinate 37,084,314, forward strand.
TGTCAGCAATCTTTACATCTTGTCATGGTCACATATTTGTTTCATCAGCTTATATATCTCCTATGTTTATTATAATATCTCTAGTCACAGATCACCTACAGTAGTATCAGCAGCAACAAAAGCAGCAGCAGCAGCATCCCCAGCAACCCCTCAACAGCGACTGTTCCCTGTAAGTTATGTCAGCCCACCGTGTTTTAAAGCTAGATCTAGGTATTTCCTGTGTTTCTTTTTCAAAACTGTGTCACAGCATTTATTCATGTATTGATACATGATATTTCTGTAACAATATTTTGAGAAAAGCCCTATTTAAATCCTTGTTCCATGTGCCCCTTTTATACTTTGAGCACCTGCCCTTCCAAAGGTCTCTGCACGGCCCTGTACCAGTGCTATGCCTACATTACTGCTAATGTTGCAGCAATCCAGAATATCATGTGACCTGCAATTCATAAGGCCAAAATGACTGCTGTTGGCACTGTTTCTGGGGGGTTGGTACTGAAACGGATATTGCACTTTAACAGAAGACAGATGATGGTAGTCTGTGTAAATCTGAGTTATTCAGTCTCAAAATGGTAGTCTAAAAGTGGTTATGACACAGTATTTGGGTAAAAAAAACCAACAAAAACCCATGTCCCTTCTCTCCAACCTCCACAATCTAGATTAAATAATTAAACCCTGCAGGAATTTCTTGCTATTTGATGATTTAAATCAAATTGCACTGTAATCAGAAGAAATGCATAATTAAAAAATAATTGTATGGTAAATGTGTTAGTACAAAGCTCAGTCTTCCACGAACCTTGGTCAGACCATTGTTGGCAAGCTGCCCAGAATGCAATCGAAGCATGAGGATGCAATGGAGATTTATTCTGAAAGTTAAACTTAATTCATGGAGCAGAGGCTTGTAGCTTTTACTTGCTCCTTTTTCACCAAAATCTGACTTTGTTTTTTTGAGCAGCTGATACCAGCACAAAACAAAAAAAAGCATATTTTATTGTTTATAACATTTATTTAAATGACACTGACTATATTTTCAACATAACATATCCTGACAGCCTATCCAAGGCTGTCAGATTTCTTATCAAATAAAAAAAAGTGAAATACCTTTCAAATACAAGTGAGGTGCCACAGCAGATAGATTGGTAGATTGTCTATTTCTGCCTACAACATGAATTTGTAGATATTTTTGGTCTAGACATGCAAACTTCAAAGTAACCATCCATTTAAAGTAATAATCCATCACATCTATGACTGACTGTTGTCTGCAGCTTTTCGTTTAATTGAATAATTTAGGGGTCCCAAAATTAGGGACAGTGGGGGTGGGGGTGGGGGGGGGGTGACAGGAAAGGTGAGGTGGCAGAATACCAGACAGTATGTATCTTACAATGACACCGAAAGCACTCTGGGACTTGTCTGTACAGTGTGTGCCTCAAAGCTATCGTGTGGGTTGACATGAAAAGGTTCGACAAGCACTGGTGAATCCTGGCATCTCTCTGCCTCATGTTTAGAGAGTAGTAATCTCTGGGAGAACAGTGCAACAATGTTATTTCATGAGCAACTAACATTAGCCTCATTAATGGTAAGCATTCGTTTTCTAACACACAAACTTATCTTAATATAATTTGCTGCAAACATACATTGGAATAAGTTAAAGTTGATATTCTTGCCCATGACGGATTTGAATCAGACTTTCTTTTTGTACTTACAGATGACATTTTGTCTGATTATTTTAGCTAGAGGGACACATCAGGGATACCTTCTAACTCCATGGTTGTTTGCTCTCTTACTTACTTACTAGCCCATCTTAATAGCACTCCAGTCATCATCATGTTTTCAAGGCTGAGATCAGATAGAGCACAGTGTACATTTATACACAGACGATTCACTGCTATATTCATCTAATCCAATTTCTTTGCTTTGTTGATATATTATCAAAATCTACTGTATTTTAATTTACATCTCATGTGTGGTCTCCTTTTTTTGACCCCTTAAGCTAAGTTTTGACAGAATCACATCACAATCAAACCAATCAGTAAAAACTAGGCATTATTGTTCAAACACAAGCAAACAAAACCCCTCCAAATTTAGCTGTTATAATGTAGATCAAAAACTATTTGAAAAAATAAGTGACCAATACTCAGAGTCTGGCCAAGTGATACTAATATTTGTAATATATCAATATAGTTTAATCTAATCTGTGCAGATCAGTGGCAGCCAAGTGAATAGTTTGCTGTTACAGTCAGGTACTGGAAGAGTTCACAGTGAAGTTTCAATGAAGGATACACCATGAGTGACCTTTTTATATAGAACTCATTCAGAACAGATGCCTTTATTACACAAATGCCAGATTGGCCATCTGGAATCGTCAAGCTGTGAGGTAATAAACACAAAATGTGCTAACAGGGTCAACTCTTGCTATTTTCACCAAAACCTCAGTCAACATGCTCGCTGTGGCGAGAATCAGTGGTGAGGGAGAAAAATAACACAAAACAAACACCAACAAAGAAATGAACATTGTCAGCATTGTACTGAGAGTGAAGAGACTGAGAGGCAGTAAATAGGTAGTTAGCATCCTCAGGAGGAGTAAAAGATAAATGTGTGTCTGTGTGTTCACTGCCTCTGTCTTAAAAGCAGGAATCTTCTATATCTCTCCTATTTCCTCCATGCTATCCTTTTTTCCTTCTCTACGCCTCCCCTCACTATCATCTCCTGTAGCCTTACCCCCTTCTTTTGCCTCCATTTATTTATGTCTCCCTTCTCTTTACTTTTCTCCGTCCTCATCCTCCTTCGATTCTTTTCACTCTCCATTCATTGCTTTTTTATTCTCCTCTTTGTTTCTCCTTTATCCTCACTTCATGTCTCCTCTCTGTTTCGTTCTATCATATATATATATATATATATACACACACACACACACACACAGTATATATAGGAAGTGGCAGATAGATAGTGGCAGAATCAGTATTCACCACAGTACTTTTCTATCTTTGATAGTTGATAGCCCACCCCCTCCTCTCAGCTGACCAATGGAAGAAGAGCTTTGTGTGTATGCAGTCAGTCTCTCCATCTACATAGTGGGACATTAGTAGTCATCTGCCATCTTCCCTTCCTGTCCCTCTATTCTGCCTCTCCCTCTTCTATTTTTTCTCACTTTCTCATTTCCATCTTGAGAATGCCCCACACCTCATTCTCTCTCTGTCTCTGAAGTCTCCCTCTCACTTTCTGAGTTCTCATTCAAGTACTGTATTGCACTGTTTCTCTTCATCTGTTGCAAATTATCCAATATCAAAAGAAACAAGCTACATTAAAGTTTAAAACGGTTGATGCAATTTCCTTCTCGTCTGGTTTGTTTGTTGTCTTTTACACTTGCTGGAAAAGTCTATTTTTTCAATAAAGAAATGTTGGCAAATGAAAATATGAGACTAATTTGTAGAACACATAATGCCATCATTAACCAAAGCATTGAGATGAGAGGACTGAGAAGGATTTTCTCTGTACACTGTGTGTCCATCACCAAAGGAAAATCACAGACGGTTTATTGACAGATCCACAGACATGTGCAATGGTGGTTTTTGTGCTGGCTGTCTTTATGAGCGGGCAGGAAAGTGGAGAAGCCGGTAGAACACTGAAAGATGAAGACAGACTGAGTTTTCTTTCTCTGGGACCAAAACCTGAGGAACAAGCAATAACTGACAAAACAATCATGAGTCTCAGGGTCAGAGCCTGAGGTCAGGCTAAATCCTACCAACCATTCTGTCAAAATTTCCTTTAGTAAGACACTAAACACATGCCTGCATACGCACAACTAAAATCACTCTGGATGAGAGCTTCAGCTGAAATGTAAATCTGTTTGTTTCCCTCCTCTCTAATTTCCTCCTCCAGCAAACGTGTTCAATCCAAAACAGCAATCCAAAGAGCAACGGCAGCAATTTCAGATGGAAACAACAGTGTGAGGGGTGACTTATGCTCACCTCTATCACTCCCACACTGCTGCACACCCAATGCTATTGTTATGTTCACTCAGTGTATTTCTATGTAATTTGAAATCATGTTACCTCCTGCTACTCATAAGATCCCAGCTAATCTGAAATCCTCGCTCAGACACTCAGCAATCTGACGGCTGGAAGACTAAAAGAAAGACGGAGATACATGGGTGTGTTTATTGATCCTAGAAGGAAAGCTGGGTCATTATAGCAAAAAGCAGAAAACAAGTAATAACATCAAAGACTTATTAAATGTAGAACAAAGTTACAATACCAACACAGATTGGGTAAAAAAGCAGATATGACCAAGATTCTATATTGTTATATTGACAGATTTACAGGTTGACAGATGTTTTCAGTAAGCACGCTGTGTTTGTATTGACAAGAACAACTGCTGTTAAAGCCCCAACCATCAATCCCTTTAATCTATATCAGTACTACAGGGGTGGTTAGACCAACATCCTCTATCTGTCCTGTACTCGCAACCATGACAGAAATCTTATTATAGTCATTTTTAGGTCCAGAATTATTGGTTCTGCACTCCAGCACATTGGATTTGAAATTGACATCAATTGACATTGACTATGAAGTTAAAGCGCTGACTTTCATATTTAATTAGAGTGCATTCACATCCATATTGGCTTAACAGTATAAAATGTGGCCCATATTCTTGGGGTTTAACATCTCAAAAGCCAATGAGCTGGTAAAGGGGTAAAGGTCTCATACTATAAAGTGCATTGGCCAAACAAATACGTGGAAGCACACAGTCCAAGTTTACTTTGTAACTGCTGTTTCCCACGCAATCAATATGTAGGATAAAATGATTGTCACTTTTACACTGTCAGAATTGTAAAATACTTATTTTATATATACTTTGCTGACACTAATCTTTCAACAGCAAACAGCGTCTCCTCTGCATTTATATCCATGGCTTTAGAACATACAAATGCAGAAATGGTTCTCTGTAACTTTTTGTAATTCCCATTAGGACATCAATGTCAATTTATTCATTTTCCTGCCACTTTTCCAGGTCAGTGTTACGACAGTATGAGCAGTCCCGTTGTCCTTTACTCTAGCAGATTCCCTCAGTTCAATCCCAGGGGGATTTCCATGTGCTCCCAGAACAGATGGGAGATGTTCTCCCCCCAGTATGTCCTGGATTTGCCTCTCGGGGTCTCCTCCCTGTAGGATCAAACCCAGGGAGGCCGACCAGGTCAAATCACCTAGACGGCTTCTATCAGTGTGGAGGAGCAGCTAGCCAACGTCGAGGTCCCCCTGCACCGTTCAGCACCTGACAGTCTCTCACAGTCAATTTCTATATTTCTTTTACGTTTATTTTATTTTGAATTTTATATATATATACACAGCAGCAATAAAATATTTCTTGTAAATCTTAAACATTAATGTAATCAAATCAAATATTAAACAAAAGCTATTTGCCACTGCCAGGGCATAACCTTTTATCTAGCTTGTTAAAACAAGTTACCATCAGAGTCCAATTTTCTGAACAGGTATCAGCATCAGGTATCTTTATCAGGGAGCAGCAGAAACAGTCTGTTCAGTAGGGTTGGGACGATGTCTACAAAACGCACAGACCAGGTAATGTTAAAGCAACATTGAACACAGGGTGCAGATGTTTGTTTGATGGTTGTTTGAGCATTAACAAGGAAGCGGCTCACCTGCTGCTGTGATGATGGATCACGGGTGGAAAAATATGGAAAAAAGACAGTGAGCAAGGGACTTTCAAACTAATAATAATAAAATAAAAACTGCGTTAACGTGCGATAAAATGGCTGGTCAGTAGATGGTGAGAGGGCTCTGCCCGCCTACAAAAATACATTTATTATTTTCATCATTAGTATTTTACACAATTACACAAATTCTCAAGACAGTTGGTCCTGGCTCTGAATATCATAGTCCAATCAGCCGCAGCCACAAGTTGTGTTCTGTTTTTTACTGACAGCAACAGTTACTCACATAACCACTTCCTTTTAAGTGAGAGAATAAAAGTGTGAGAAAGGTTTTTGCAGCAATGCTTTATTTTGAGCTTTTACTTTGAAAAGCTCTGACGGACACTCGAAAAGAGTCTGTGGCTTGTTTTACAGACCTCTGAAATAACCAGAGATTGTATTCCCCTGAATGAGAAGTGCGGGAATTTCATCTTCCTGGGAAATAAAAAAAAGCGTCCATAGGTTGATGGATGTAAATCACCAGGATGCGTGCTTTATTTAGGGGTGACCCCAAAAAGTCGAAGATTCGATGATTCAGTAGGAGCCTGGTTCGACTCCCAATCTCACAGTCGAATCTTTGACCATATGGGTGTGATTAACATCTGAATTTACATAAAACTAACATTTTTCTCCCAATAACTTAATATACTGCCCATTATGATCAAAATATCAACATATAATGCTGTAAAGAAACATGTGAAAAGAAATAAGTAATAATAAAGTGAATAAATCCACAATTGTAACCCTAACCCTTAAGGTAGGGGGCGTCAGTGCGCATGTGTGGCGTAGAGTGTGTCTGTGGTAGAAGAGGGCGAGAGAGCAACAGCAACGCTGGTGATGTACAGAGTTGAATCATTTAGCACCATTCATTAATCTCACAAAGAATATTGTATAATTTCTAAACAGCAGGCAACAATAAAACTGCGAGAAACCGCAACGTGCAATTCTTTGCGAGTGGCCGGGTGCAACTCTGTACAAGACCGGTGAATAGCAGCCGAGCAGAGCAGAGGGAAAAGGGTCAACAGTAAGCCTCAGTTTAGCTGGATATTTAGAGTGACTAATGAATAGAGACTGCAGCCCTGTGTAGCTTCTCAAGATTAAAGAGGAGCTACCGTGTGTAAAAACGAACACATTCTAACTCCCAACTCATCACATATTGACACAGCTATGGCGTTTATTTTTAGTCATAAGTTGTGAGCGTGTAAAACTTCCTCACAAGCAAATTATGTTATTCCACAGGCGCAATAATTAACCTTCCCGCGCGCACGATACAGCACTCGCACAAATTCAACAACCGAGAGTTGTACAGGTTTCTGCGAGCGTGCGCCTGGTTTGCTCTCAAAGGATAACTCTGCTTGCACACTGGGCTTCTGCTCGCTCGCAGTGTGCTTCTGCTCGCGGAGTGGCGTTTAGCTTGCGCAGTGGATTTCTGCTCGCTCGAGTCTACATGTCTTTTGACAATTTTGGGGGCGGAAATCAAGGAGGGCACTGAGCCTCTTATGATTGGTCACTTTCAATGTGATCACAACCAGAGCCCTTAAATAAGAGAGTTACGACACTCCCATTGACTTCTGTCGGAACTGTGGATTGCGGAAGTGACGATAGTTCCAAACACTGAATAGTTCTGAAAACATCGTGATTTATTGTTGTCAGGTCTCTTGGGGAAAACCGCAAGCAAGATATAGGTATTGTTATATAATTAAGTTTCTTAAAGAAACTGATTTAGATAAAATATTTTTCTGTTTTGTTTGTTTATTTTACTACTTAATCTCTCGTTCCACACTCCAGTCCAGTTGGTGGCGGTAATGCACCATTAAACTGGTTTGCCCACCGCCAATACAACACAAAAGAAGAAGTTTCAGCGCTGTATCCCAGTCATTTCTGTTGTGTCCGATGAACCTACGCTCGCTGGTAAGTTGATGAAATGCAAAAACATTTTAACCCATCAACTGACCTCTTGTGAATAGTGGTATTTTATGTCGCCAGCTTTACTTCAACTTTAGTTCAGTTCGGAAGATATTAACTAATTTCATCAGATTCTAAGTGCAGCTAGCTAACCTGAGCAACACTTAAAGTTAATGTTACTCCCTGTCAGTTTGCCGACATTTACTTTAAAGTTATAAGTGTACGTTGATTCGTTGGCATTCAAAGTTTATCTTCGGTTATTATAATTATAGTCGCAGCACTTAGTGGCTGCCGTAGTAGTAACGTAACGTTACTATGAACGGTAACATTGTGAAATAGATAACATGGCAAGCTTGTATCTAGCAAGGTTGTTCCATGACATAAATGTGTAAATTTAATTAAATGTTTAATACTGAGGTTAAAATTAAAGGGTGTTTTACTGAACTACATTATGTTGGATATGAGGATTTTTTTTGTCCTCCCTATTTACATATACTGTTAACAGAATATCAGAAACTCCTCTAAATATAATGCAGCTCAGTACAACACCAACATCACCAAGTATGACCTCAGTGATAAAACATGTAAGTGAATTAACACTTCTATGTATGTCTGTGTAAATAAATCCTGAACAGTACAGGCATCATAAAAGCAGAATTCATGGCTGAGCTTGTGTATTTATTACATTAGATTGTATAGGTGTACCTAATAAAGTGACCACTGCAGACACAAGTCAAGGTTTTCCCTGTTGCTCCTCTGGGATGTGTGGTTGAGTGTGGTCACCCCATAGACTGTATGGGTCACCGTAACCACTGGGCTAGCCTGCCACCTAAAATACAACAAATCTCAACAGTGATGACCAACAACCAACCCTCTTCTGGTATTTAATATTTGGTCATTAAATTCAAAGAATTTGCAACAAAGTAGTAGTACTAAATATGACCATTTTATTAAGGTGTAAAGGAACTTGTCTTACAAATTGTAGTCCACTAAAATACCGTGAAAAAAAGGTTATAGTTACGTAATATCAAATTCTTTACTGGGGCACAGAACCAAATAACCGAAATCATGCCAATATCCTGATACAACTGGACCTAACTGTGTACTCTCACTCCTGTAATCTCAAACTCATGAAATTATTTGGAAAACATTGGCTTTCCATGTATATTGTAATTATAATTTATATTATAATATTAAAATCAATGTCTTAAATGTATTAACCTTGTATTAACATGTATTAACACTGTTTCATCTTTCTTCTCCCTGTTCTTTCCAGCAGCACCAGGCTCCTGGTCTCATCTGGGGCCTATGACCTGGTCTGCTTCTGACAGTGGACTGTCCTCAACAAAAACAACCTCAATGACCCTCTCCCTGTAGATAATATATAATAAAGTGTTTTGTTGAATGCAATTGGTTGCCTTATATATTTTGCACTATTGACCAAACGTCTCTCTTGACTTAAACTCAGCAGCTTCAGTTATTAATTGATTTTCACTTGTTGGGGATGTTTATGTGAATGTGTCTTAACACAACAGTACATTAGGACATGTGATATACAGTAGACTAATTATATATATTCTGCATATGCAGCACATTCTATGCATGTATTTGTGTTCTGAGGTATAGTTTAGCCTGTGTTTCGGGGAAGGATAAAGGGGTAACGTTACAATAGCTATTTTAAAATAAATTACAAAGCAGTAATTATATGGATTGTATTTAGGAACAGAGTAATTCACTCAGTAGCCTAACCGTCTCTGCAGTTGCATTTCAACAGATAACACTGTTAATGCTGTCTCTCCGTCCTTCCAAAGAAAAAAATCACTACTGTAAGTACAGTTACCGCAGTAATCAATGCACATTATACGAAAAGTGCTGCAAATATAGTCTGCTGTCACTCCTCTTCCCTCCAAAATTAACCACAAACGGATAATAATGCTTTCCCGACTCCGCAGAAGAAATGGTAGGCTATAATATTTAAGTATAAGGATGGTAATCAAAACACATTATGTCTTAATATTTATACGAAAACTGCAAATATAGTCGCTGCTGGTGACTGTCCCGACTGAAACCGTTCAAAGTGGTTGACAGCGCGGATTGGTTGGTACTACTGAGAGCCGCATGGAGCTTAGACCGCTTAGACTTTCAAAATAAAAAGCTAGCATTTTGAAGCATAGCCATTTTGAAACGGCGTGTTATTAAAGTTGTGAAACGTTGCGGTTTGGTTAGGCACAGAAAGTACTTGGTTGGGTTAAAAAAAATTGGCCTGATGCCAAAGGTACCTCTGCTCTATGTGTTCCAGGTGGGCGTGCACTAACGTGTGTTTGCATTGCATGACCCGGTGCATTCACATGCTCCTTGGATGGTCTCATTTCCCGAGTTGGGAAGATGTCCCTCCAACTTGGAGTGTTCATGAGCTCGTAAGTCATAATGTGGAAACAACAAAGATGATGTGTTGTATTTCATTGCTCAGAGTGTTTAAACAGCACGTTGATAGCCCTTTCCCCTAAAATATTGCTTTACGGTCCAAAACAAATTTACTTTACTAAATTACTCTTTGCTGTGTCACAGACAGTAATGTCTGTTTGTGTGTGTGGGTGCGGCTCCACTCTGGCCACCTGCGGAACTACACACCTGTTACCAATCATCTCATTAATTCCCTGGTCAAATACTCCTGGTTTCCTGTGAGTCATCTCCAGATTGTTCCTAACCTCACGTGGTAGCGTACCTCCTGCCTGAAGTCTGTTTTAGTGATTCTCTCCTGTATCTTCTGTCTTTCCCGTGTGTCAGGACTCCTGTGCCTTCTACGTCCATTACTAACCACCTCAGCCGACTTCAGCCGGACCACTCAACCTCCAGCCTGCCTGCCTCTTGCTCTTGTCAGCCCACCCAGCCACCACTGCTTCAGCTCACTTGTTAATAAAGACTGTTAGATTTTAAATTACCTGCTGTGTTTTGGGATTTGGGCTCTTCGGTCTACCAACACAAAACGTAATATGCCGGACCCACCTGCTGGGTTGTTTACATTTTGATAAAATCTCCTACCAGCTTTAGATTTTTGGTCATCCTGGAGCTTTGATACAATGATTGTGAGGAGACGAGAGTAAATGTGAGATTTAAACTAATTTGCAGGATGTGCAATTTGTTTGCTTTCTTTAAAAGATGGGTAAATTGTTTCATTGATCCTGCTATGAAATGGGTCACTGCAGCAGCACACGTACTGAAATAAACAGTAACAACTATATGGAGTTTTAGACACAAATACACACATACACAATCATTAAGTGAACGTGAGGTCACATGAGGTTAGTGGAGCTCTTCTGTTGTATTTTTTTTTTTTGGCTCAACTGTTCCTGTTAACTTTTTACAAGCTGCCAAGTCAAGTACACCACATGTACAAAGTTTATTTTTCATTCTCACTCCTGTTAATACTGTTTTCTTCTGTTTATCTGAGGAGGCAAGGAATTTATGGTACTTTCATTTATTTATTTATTTTATTTTACTTTGTTAGGTTAGTAACTCCCTAATATGATTTTGTTTTGTTTGTTCTGCTTTTTCCACCCTGGAGTATATTCTATGTCTATCTGCTGCAACATTTAGAAAAATAAACTTACAACATAAATAAATTCATGCAATAATCTGTCTTTGTGAGTTCATAGTAAAATAAAATTAAAAAAATTGCAGTACTTCATTTCTTTATTACTATGAAATGTGGCCGGAAAATGTCTTTAATTGACGGGATTGATGTACATCTGTTACTGTCATAAGTGATAACTGCCTCAATGCTGTAAAATTATTAATGAACATGTTTGCAGCTCATAATGCTCAGAATCAGACTAATCTCTGCTGTCACTGGTCACATCCAGCTGATGGAGAGTATCCAGGTATCCCTTCAGGCTACTCCCCAGTACTGCGTGTGTGTGTGTGTGTGTGTGTGTGTGTGTGTGTGTGTGCGCGCGCACTGGTGGTAGAAGAGGTGTCAGCTCTTGTTGATTTGGATACCCTTCATCATTTCCTCTTGGGAGTCTGAGGGAGTGGTCTCTCTCTCTCTCTCTCTCTCTCTCTTCCCCCCCCGATTTATATACTTTTCTCGCTCATCCTTTCACTCTCCTCAGTGACTGTCTGACTTTCGCCTACGGTCTCTCTGCAGTCAATCCATCTTCATTTTTGCTCTCTCTCTTCCTTCTGATGGACTCTTATCAAGACCTATTAGGGTGCTTCAGGCAACACACACACAAAAGCTGACATCTCGCAGCCAATCACAGAGCACTGAAGGGGGGGGGGTCTGTGTGACTCAGAGTCACTCAGTATACAGGAGTGAATCAGCATCAATTGGGAGGGGGGCTTGTAATGAGCTGGGCTATCCTCACAGGCTGGTGGTGCTTGACTCTCAGCTGTGGCGGTCTCTTCCTCCTCCATATTCCATAATTCCTCTGCTAGATGACTCCAGCATTACACTATGAAAACAGTTGTCTTTTCTTTCTTTCTTTTCATTGCCTTCTGCCATGGTCTTCCAGTGGTTACCAGATGATTTTGTTAAATGTAGTTTGAAAACAGCCCTAGAGCCAAAACACATCAATTGGAGGTCTTGTGCTGCCAAATGAGTGGGGAGCTCTCGGTGCAGGAAACATAGAGAGAAGTTAAACACTGTTCATTTGCATTTAGGATTTTATTCTGGTTTCCCTTTCACCCTCTATTGTTGGCTTGTGGGACAAGCCCACAAACATAGTGGTAAGAAAATTGTTGCGATAACAGGAAAGCATGTCCAGGCTTGTTAACAGGCACACACTTACAGAGTGAGAAGTTTTTGGCCCGCTCCACTGTGTCCTGCTGTGTCCTTTTTGGCAAACTCTGTGAATAACGCAAGTTCAGAACTGCTCTTAATCCCAAATATAATGTTCCTGCTGTGCGCTCAGATACGCCACATATCCAGAAAAGTGCTTATTTCTTCTGAGACATGAAGACGAAGGAAAAAGATGATAAAAGAGAGACTACGGGAGGAAAAAAAGCAGAGAAGAACTGGCCCGCCCCTAGTCAGGAGGGAAGAGGGGAGGAAGAGCAGCTTTGAAGAGAGAGAAAAGAAGAAACAGGAAGGACCTAAAGACGTGGTGGTGCTGCAAGTTCCATTTTAGATAGAGGAAAACGGTGAGAGGATGAGTTGAAGAATGAAGGAGAACAGAAAAGAGGTGAGAGGTGAGAGGAGGAAGAGGGTAATGTGAGAAAAAGAGGAGAGGAGGTGAAGATGAGAGAAAGCCAATAGAGGAAATGAGTCAGCAGAGGACAGAGGGAGGGGAGGCATTAGTGTCACGTTGGGAGGATCAGTCTGGTGCACCTTTGATGTCAGCTGTGGGAATACACACACGCAGCTACACACAGTTACACACCCTGCAGAGCGATGCGACCTGTGGATTCAAAACCAGCAGGTTGAGAAAACTACAGAGACACAAACAGGAAGTCACCCAGCAGAGAGCTCAACCCCACAGACAGAGGAGGAACAGCACCTGTCACACACATGGTTTTCTTTTTTTGACCTGCTTCCTGTTTCCCTGATTAATTTGCTTAAACCCTCCCTCCTAAAAAATGTAGTTATATACTACTAATTTGCTATGTATACGTAATGCTGACTGGGTAAAATGTGTTTGTTTTTTTGAAAATCTGCGGACTGTGCACAATGAATTTTATTTGTTTTCCTTACAGTTTCTACTTATGGCAACTTATGAAGCATGATTTATTTAATATCAGTCAACACAGTTCGAGATTAGCTGGTGAACATAGTGGAGCATTTAGCAGCTAAACAGCCATATATTTCAACTCAGGAGTAGGTGGAGACCAAACCAGAGCTAAAACGAGAGCAATATTGGACATACAGGTGGACACGAATGTGAATGATAATGCCTCTCCGCAACTGCTGAATGTGTAATGTTGTCAACTTAACTGACGAATCCTTGGCATAGTAGAATAAAAAGAGTTCAGTACATGGAACGGACGAATGCCAACAAGCGTTAAATGTGACGTAAATCTGGGATCATTAAAATTCACACCTCCAAAAATTACATATACCTGCAACGTTCATACAAGCTCATCAATCTAGAGCTGGAGGTCACTGAGTTTGTCTCACAGAATGTGCTTTCACGGTGATATATTTTATGGTTTTCCCTCTGACGTTCTCTGGCTGCTCTGCCTGAATTCCTGATGGACAGATAGCTTTACTTGTTGCTAATGCCACAGTAACTGCTAGCTGCTGCTAACGGTAGATGCAGTTATCACCTGGCTCCGAACCAGCGATCCAAAGCCTCTGTACTAAACTTAACACCAACCCACCCCCGGAACAGAGCGGAGCAGCTGGAGGATGTCAAAGGGAAAACCAGACAATATTTTCTCTATCACATCGGCTCCAGTTTCACCAAAACAGGTGAATAAAGTTGTGTCTTTGTACAGTAATCAGTGAGATCTAGTCTTGCATAGCAGGGCTTGATTTAGTGCTGTCCACCTAGATTCCGCCCTTCTGCTGTGCTCACGGAAGTTGGCCAATCAGAAACAAGTGGGCTTTCAGGGAGGGCGGACTTAAAGAGAAAGGAGCTACAACGGCGTGTTCAGACAGAGGGTGAAAAGAGTTGCTGAAGCAGTGGACAGTATAAGAAAGCTTATGTGTTTTTTTTTGAAAAACATTTTCTAGTAGAAACCCTAAATGCAAGTATTAACATGAAAATGTATATTCTACGGAACTTTTATGTCTAGAGCCTAAATGTGTGTGTAATGTTCATGAATTAATTATAATAATATGAGAGAGATATGAATGAGAGAAGATAAAGACCTCCACCTCTGATGTTTCCCAAGTTGTCCTTGGATTGAATCCCACTATAACCTCCACTGCTGTTGTTTCTGATGAAAGAAAATTGAAATGTGAAGAGGGACGAGACGGCCTTCCAGCTCGAGAAGAGAGGGCACGAAAACCTCTCATTCTCTTCTGTCTGTGCAGAGATAAGACTGTGACTGAAAAACTGTAGACAGAATGCACAAAATGCACAAAACAGCAGTCCTCTATCATCACTGCTGTTACGTTTCTCATCTCCTCTTTAATAAGTGGCTTGGTAGTGGAGGTATGTTTACACTGAAGACAACTATCACTGTCAGGGTTAAGGGTTCAATTCCGTATCTAGTTAAAAGGATTAAGTAAAGAACTTAGGCCTGATTTACTAAAGGTTTGCGTGAGTAAAAACGTGTGCAAACTTGATATCACTATAGCAAATTAACACTTAAGCTGATCTACTAACGGTGTGCACGCAGGATAACGTCTTTCAAAAGTGCAAAATAGATGAATATGCAATTTGGGTTTTTTGTGTTTTATTGTGGGAGGGTAACATGCCAATACCTTTTATTTACTACACGCAATGTGATCTAACAAGCCTAAACAATTTCATGTGAGTGCAACAGCATCTGTATTTAATACGTTTGAAGTGTTGAGCAGAGATGGCTGCTGTTATCGTTGCCAGAAGGACCCGTAATGGAAGAAGACGTAGAGAAATTAACAATATTATATCCAATATATAGAAATACAATTTATTTTATTTATTCGATGTACTATATGAATTGAATTGTTTTTGTATTTTCCTTTAGCTTTGGCAATAGGCTACTGTTGTAATAACACTCATGCCAATAAAGCAAATATAGTTTCGACTTAACTTCTTTTCTCCGTGAGATGGAAGAATTTAGAAAGTTGAGTGGCGCTGCAGAGAGCCCCCAGCTGCAGTAGTGCATGGATCACGCGTACAATCGCGTTCATCCGGCCAGAGGGAACGATCACCAACTGTTCACAGCGCGCCGGTCTTAATAGCGACACAACCCATGGTAGGTATCGGAGAGGTAATGGGGCGTACAGGGCAGGGCCGGGAGATCACGGAGCTACCGGGCACGCTGCAGACTGTCGGCGATTGTTCCCTCTGGCTGGATGAAGCACGATCTGCTGTCATTTCCTGGCGTCTGGGTCATTCCAGCATGCTGTAGCTGTTTCTGCTGGGGTTTCCCAAAGCAGTTTTTCAGGTGTGCTGTCCCAAGTACTTAGTGCAATTCTTCGTTTAAATACTGCCACCTCCATTGTGTTTGCACCTGTTGTCATCTATGCAATAATTCTTAGTAAATCACTCATAACAGGTACTAAAATTGCACGTGCAATATTTTAGAATGCACGCGCAATTTAGCACTCTTTATTTGTGATGTTAGTAAATCGGGCCCTAAGATTATACTACACAACATTTTCATTGAAGATGTGCATATTATGTGTCCTAAAATTATAAATCTTACTGAAATGGTGAAACTTTAAACTGAGTAAGAAAATAACAAAAATGCACAGAAGGTACAAAAAGTGCAGACGATAGGATGACAGCAGTGCAGAGTCCCCTCTGTCTCTAAGCAATAATCTTCTTTCTTCCAAAAAAACATTTTCATCTTCCCGCCTGAGCACTTAAGGCTGTCATCAGTCAGACTACAGAAAGACAGAAAGTTCTGTAGTCATCGTCACAGAGGTGGTCGTCCTACCAGGACCTAATCATCATCTTTAAACAGACTCAGTGCTGGCTGTTTAAACTGTTTAAACTCAAATTAATTCTGCAAAATATAATTTTTTATGTTTATAAAATAAACAAATTAAACTTGCTCATTAAGAGCAAATATACACTCACCTAAAGTATTATTAGGAACACCTGTTCAATGTCTCATTAATGCAATTATCTAATCAACCAATCACATGGCAGTTGCTTCAATGCATTTAGGGGTGTGGTCCTGGTCAAGACAATCTCCTGAACTCCAAACTGAATGTCAGAATGGGAAAGAAAGGTGATTTAAGCAATTTTGAGCGTGGCATGGTTGTTGGTGCCAGACGGGTCGGTCTGAGTTTTTCACAATCTGCTCAGTTACTGGGATTTTCACGCACAACCATTTCTAGGGTTTACAAAGAATGGTGTGAAAAGGGAAAAACATCCAGTATGCGGCAGTCCTGTGGGAGAAAATGCCTCGTTGATGCTAGAGGTCAGAGGAGAATGGGCCGACTGATTCAAGCTGATAGAAGAGCAACTTTGACTGAAATAACCACTCGTTACAACCGAGGTATGCAGCAAAGCATTTGTGAAGCCACAACACGCACAACCTTGAGGCGGATGGGCTACAACAGCAGAAGACCCCACCGGGTACCACTCATCTCCACTACAAATAGGAAAAAAAGGCTACAATTTGCAAGAGCTCATCAAAATTGGACAGTTGAAGACTGGAAAAATGCTGCCTGGTCTGATGAGTCTCGATTTCTGTTGAGACATTCAGATGGTAGAGTCAGAATTTGGCGTAAACAGAATGAGAACATGGATCCATCATGCCTTGTTACCACTGTGCAGGCTGGTGGTGGTGGTGTAATGGTGTGGGGGATGTTTTCTTGGCACACTGTAGGCCCCTTAGTGCCAATTGGGCATCGTTTAAATGCCACGGTCTACCTGAGCATTGTTTCTGACCATGTCCATCCCTTTATGGCCACCATGTACCCATCCTCTGATGGCTACTTCCAGCAGGATAATGCACCATGTCACAAAGCTCCAATCATTTCAAATTGGTTTCTTGAACATGACAATGAGTTCACTGTACTAAAATGGCCCCCACAGTCACCAGATCTCAACCCAATAGAGCATCTTTGGGATGTGTTGGAACGGGAGCTTCGTGCCCTGGATGTGCATCCCACAAATCTCCATCAACTGCAAGATGCTATCCTATCAATATGGGCCAACATTTCTAAAGAATGCTTTCAGCACCTTGTTGAATCAATGCCACGTAGAAGTAAGGCAGTTCTGAAGGCGAAAGGGGGTCAAACACAGTATTAGTATGGTGTTCCTAATAATCTGTTAGCTGAGTGTATGTAACAATGACAGCCATGTATAAAATAACATTAACTGGGAGTCCTGGTGGTTGAGTCAACCCTTCACACTCCCATGGTCAGGACCCATTGGAGTCACTGTGGGGAAGCCTCTTACCCTTACCCTAACCATCACAGGGTTGTGGTCCTAAACCTCACTCAGCAATTGTATGCATGTCAACTGCCTAACCCTACAGCTGTGAACACTGGCCTGATAACCGATGTCTTAGCAGCTAGGGTTAGCCTCCTTTGTGTTGCTACATTGTTAGATTGTTGTCATTATTAGTAATTAGAAATGTACTGTACTGTACATCTTAAGTATATTCCTATTACATCATAGTGAACAGTTTAATCTCCAGTGATTAAAATACATTGTTATCTTTATTTGAAAGATTTATTTGGATCATCTAGAATAGGCACATTTGCGGTACCCCGCGACCTTGTATGCAGGATAAGCGGTTGAAGATGGATGGATGGACATTTGCGGTAACCTTCTTTGCGCATGTGCAGAACGGATGTGACAGGCAGTAGTGTAAAAGCGCTTTGAGTGGTCGAAAAGACTAGAAAGGCGCTATACAAATATGGAGAAATATTTGAGAAATATTTGTATAGCGCCTTTCTAGTCTTTTCGACCACTCAAAGCGCTTTTACACTACATCCACATTCACCATTCATTCACTGAGCCTAAGTGCTCAAACAGAAACTAACATTCACACACATTCATTCACTGGCGGAACAGGGGCAATTCGCGGTTCAGTATCTTGCCCAAGGACACTTCGACATGATTGAACCGCTGACCTTACGATTAAGGGGCAACCCTGCCACTTTAAATCCTGAATAGCACGTTACTTCATAAACAGCACTTTAATAACATGACGTAAGCATAGCATCAGGGTGGCGCGGGGCTGCAGTGGTTAGCACTGTCGCCTCACAGCAAGAAGGTCGGTTGCCCCGGCCTTTCTGTGTGGAGTGCATGTTCTCCCCGCGTGGGTTCTCCGCTTCCTCCCACCCTCCAAAGATATGCAGGCTAGGTTAATTGGTGTCTCCGTAATTGTCCTTAGGTGTGGATGTTGACGTGAGTGTGAGTGTTTGTTTGTCTATGTGTGGCCCTGCGATGGACTGGCGACCTGTCCAGGGTGTACCCCGCTACGTCCGCCTTAAAATAGTTGGAAAGATTCCCATTAGATTAAAAAAAAAAACGGCACCCACAAGGTATGGATGTTGTTCCCAAATGACTAATCTTGAATTGTTGGCACCATTGATTGGAGTGTAAAGATCAATCAAATGCTGGTTAGTTTTGAAATGTGAAAACATTTTTTCACCATTTTGGTGAGACTGAATGTCAACATATAACTTTGTTTGTTTACATGAGTGCTCCACAGGGCACCTTTTAATTTTTATTTCTATTTGGACATATGCATAGATTTTTGGGATAAATCTATAAATGGATTATACCTCCATGAAACAAACATCACAGATGGAAAGATCTTCTAAGGAAATACCGAAACCATCCAGAGATTGAGCTGTGAGAGAAAGTTATACCTTCTGGCAACTAATCTCCAAAATTAGACCATCAAGATTACTGACTGCCTGCTGATCTTTAATGAATAACATTTTTCAAAAGCCTGACCCAAAAACTTTTGGTACTGCTCTCAATCTTTATTTCAAAATTGTTTTAATGTTTTCATTGATGCAGCTCTTAGAGATAGACATCTCTGGTCTTGTTCGTAATGTTTACTACATTGTAAAAGTTAAAATGCACTTCTGAGTAGTTTCACGGTCGTCAGCTGTTCTACAAACGCAACAGCTTTCACTCAATCAGAACGTACCGGTCTGACTCAGAATTTCGAATGGTTCATTGTTAAGTAGGAACTTTGAAAGAGTTAATGACACACAAGTGTGTATGCTTAATTGCCCTGCCTGTCCTTGATTGCACTTTGCAGCTTTAATTGCCTTTTTGTGGACTTATTCCCGGAGCTGCTTTAAGTGCCCTTTGTCACTGTTCTGCCTTTAGTGCTCAGTGGAATAAAAAATGGCTTCTGTTAATCTCTGAGTAATTTTGAATAATAGTAGGAATAGCTATGTGTGTGTGTGTGTGTGTGTGCGTGTGTGTGTGCGTGCGCGTGTGCGCGTGCAGGTTTTGGCATCTTGCAGATTAGAAAAGAGCTTGCAGGTGTAAAACAGTTAGAAGTTTGAAGATCAGTCCAAGGATGAATTCTTAAACACCCGCTGCCAGTTTGCCCTATAGCGGGGCATTAATTCCTAAATTCTCAGATGCTTACTTGAGCCTTTCTCCCACTCTAAAGCCAGTTTGTTGATCTGGGGGGGGGTCAAAGAACTGAAGAAGCCTGTTTGAATTTTACAGTCTTTTGTTTCTAAGTTTTAATGGTATTTCAGGCCAGCAGAGCAGTATTTTCAACTGAAAGGAGAAAACAAAATAGAGACAAAGTGAGCCAAAAGAAGACAAGACAATGTATTTCTGTTTTAGCTTGAGGCTCCACTCAGTTGCTTGTAGAAAGTGTTGGTCAGGCCCCTGTTTGAAAACCCTTTAAATTGTTTGTCTGATTTTGCTGAAGGTTGACGTATTTTCAAATTCCTGGTGCCTGGTGCTCTAAGTGCTGTATACATGTCAAATTTACATTAAATACCCCTAACTCCGTAGGAAAAATGCACAAGTAACCGTTCTCTATTGAGATTTACAAGGGCAAAAAATATAGACATGATCAAAGGCCATTGGCAGACACTTTTCTTAGATTCAGCTCGTTTTCATGACTATCCTAACCCATCCTAATCATTTAAATGCTTCTTTTAATTTTATTCTGTGGGTAAAAACTGTTATATGGGCAGCTTGTGACTGTTTGGACTTTATTTGTGCCATTTGGGTAGTTTCCTCAAAAGGATTTGGGCTATCAGCCCCAGAGCTCCTTCAGTTAAAAGTGATTGACAGTCTGCTGTCTGCGCAGAGTAGGCTTGATACACAGTGACTCAAATTCATACTATCATAGTTCTATGCAAAAAGGTTAGCAAGTGAAGGATTTTTACATTTAATATACCATTATCAAAGAGATATGGACCTGTGGTAACTGTGGTTCTGGGTTATCCTAAACTTACAGTATTATGTACACTCCATTGCCAGTTTATCGGGTACAGCTAGCTAAGGCTAATGCAGTCTGCAACAACCACGGAATAAATCCTCTACCTTCATGAATTCGACACTCATTCATATGAATGGGATTTACATAATATTGGAATCATATGTTAATGGGATTATTCACCACATGTTCATCAGACATGCCTCAAATTGACATCATGCCTAACACATTCTCACTCCCAACTTGACACACATGGCTGCTTGTTCAAGATCCCTTGGTGTCGCTTTTTAACGGGTACCCCTTTAACATAGTTTTTGGACATGTAGGGCTCTGCAGTCAGGTTAGCAACAATAAATGTGCAATGTTGTTAATGTTGTGAAACGTCACAATTTGGTTAAGTTTAAGAAAACATCATGGTTTGGGTTTAAATAACATTACTTACGAGGTTTCTAACTTACTTAACCCATGTAACTTCAATAAAAACATCCAATGTTGACTTTGTGTTTCACGTGGTTTACCGCTAAATATCCTACACCTACATTTAGCGTTCAAAAATGAAGCTAAGGATCATGCATCCACATGTGACAACTTGGGAGTGAGAACAGGTTGATCGTACAGTCACAAGATTTTTTTAGACCTACCTTGCAAAGTGTGATATTCAATAAACTTACACGATCATTGTTGTGGTACAGTCTTCAGTTGCCTTGAGAGAAATCAAGAACATATCTCACAAAGATACCAATATCCTTTTCAGTACATACACGAGGTGGGAATATCTTACTAAAAATGATGTAACTTTGGAAGATCCTCCCTTTATTTAGCTTATTCACAGAGCTGAAGCCTCAAATCGACTCAATTTTAGTGTTTTTTTGCACAGAACGTGGACAGAGGTTTTAACTGATAGGAGACAACGCTATTGGTTTTTAACTGATAGGAGACAACGCTATTGGTTTATTCATTTCCAAACATCACAGAGCTCATCATCTGAAAGTCTCTTAAAGTGGTCATATTATGCTCATTTTCAGGCTCATAATTTCATTCAGGGTTTGTACCAGAATAGGTTTACATGGTTTAATTTTCAAAAAACACCATATATTACATAGTGCACTTCCTGCAGCACCTCTTTTCACCCTGTGTGTTGCGTCTCACTTCTAGGGTGGACTTTTTCACTTTGTTACTTACACAAAAGAAGATGTATAACACAATAAAGAGAGGGGGGAAAAGCCAAAAAGCACCACATGACCTCTTTTAATGATGCATAATTCAGACACTCTACTTCAAACTTCATTTACTCTAAATTACAAAGCACCATATTGTCATCGGGCATTTTTGTAAGAGCAGGTGTGGTTGTTGTTTTTTCAAATGTTTTAACCCAAACACTTACATTGTACTGTGATTTGAAGCCATAGTGCAGCAATAGTTCATGAAGCCTGCAGTAAGATGCAGTGTGTCTGCATCTGTGCAGTCCATTGAACAGCTTGCATCTGGCTTTTAAGACTAGCACATTGCTTTCCTGTTAACTTCCCCCAGCACTGCTAACAAGCAGAGCCTGCTGCCAGTTCTCTAAAAACTCCAAAACTGCTGGCATGAAAACTTTCTCTTTTGGATGTCCCGTAAAATGGAGTGGCACCATGAGTTAAGCCTCTTAAAATTAAAGCAAGAACATAAAGAGGGGGGAGAACTGGAACAAAAACAAAAGGAGCAGAAACAAGTTTGGCGGCAGGAGCTTCAGCGGGTCAAGCAGAGTTTAGAGTTGTCAGTATTCAGACTGTGGGAATAAGAAAGTGTTAATGTTTTTATCTGTTTGTGTGTTCCGTCTGTATGAAGCCCAGAGTCCTGATCATGGCCAAAAGATGACAGAGATGATAAAAACTGAAAAAAACCCTGCCAAAGTGACAAGGAGCCATTTTGGGGTGTGGATGAAATTCATGGTTTGGTTGTCACAAGTGTGACTTTGGTAAATGACTGAAAGCTTTAAACCCTATAAAACCCTAAAAGTGAGGTGTTATGACACAGCTTGCTATTTTGGAAAAGCCATATGAAAAATGGTTCTCTTCCCATTTGAATAAATGGTGCCGGGTTTTTTTGTATGCAGCCGGTCTTTAAAACTAACATAATGAAAAGAAAATCCAGGAAGGTTTTCAGCCCTCCTTGTGTCCTTCCTTTGCATTCTTTCTTTCCTCACTGCACCGTTAGCTAGGCCTGTTTACAGCCCCGCCAACAAAGAAAGAAAGAGACTGACGACGCCCTCAAACTAAACCCTGCATCCTGTCTGACTGCTTGTTAGTGTCCTGCAGCAAACATGCTAATGTTAACCCTTCTGCCTGCTAGTCTGCCCCTCAACAGTATTTGTTTACCTCTCTGTCAGTGTGCATCATCCTCCCTCCATCCTACCACCCCTACTACCTTTCACTCCTCCATCACTTTCTCCTCAACTTCATCTATTTCATTCTTGTGCCCATCTTTCTTCTCTCCTTTCCTTCCTCATCCCAGCAACACTTCATCCTCCCATCTGCCCCTCCTTTGCTCATGTTATATATCTGTCCATTTAATCCTACCTGCTATGAAGAGGCATGTCAGTCACAAATGACAAATCTCTGCCACTTCCTTCTTCTTACCTCTTTTTATTTTTTTCTTTCAGTCTGTCTTGCTGCTTCTCCCTCTTCTTCTTTAGGCCTCTTTCTCTCTTTTTCTTTATCGGCCAGAAGTCACCTTTCCTGTCAGAAGGCTGCGTGTGTGTGTGTGTGTGTGTGTGTGTTTGTGCATGTCTGTATATGTAATAAGCACACTTCCTCGCCTTAACATTGTTATTGGACTAGTGACAGCTCTAATTCCCCCCCCCCACACACACACACACAGACATACCTACACACCATAGTGAGAGCTGAGGACAATCCATTGCTGTCTCCTTCTATCAAGTCCTCTATCTCCGACCGGGTGGGCTCCAGGGTGTGTGTATTTATATATACATGTATAATTGTGTGTGTGTGTGTGTGTGTGTTCTCTAGTGCAAAGCTCTTAAATTGGTATCTTTAAGGTGACCTCCGTTACAGACAAGAGATATAACACTCAACTCTAAACTACTACAAACTGGACACCAGTGGATTTGTGTGTGTGTGTGTGTGTGTGTGTGTGTGTGTGTGTGTGTGTGTGTGTGTGGTTATTTTACCCTTCTGAAGATTATTATTGCAGACATTATTGCTATTAATCTCTTATGAATTGCTGAATTATTGATGGTCATGATGGACTTTTTTAATGAACATGCAACAACCTATCGTATGCACACAGACGGTGAAGTCAACCATCACATCGGCAAACAATACATGAACTATTTATGTAGCATCAGTTGAAACGGTCATCTTTGTCACAGCACCCAGTAAATACATTTTTCTGCTTGTAGATTCCTAACCATGTAATGTACTTATATCACCCTTATCAACTTCAAATAATGTTAATTTTCCACTAATTTGCGTGAGTAATTTAAACTTCATGTTATAAGATTATGGCCCTTGCCTCTCAATTGAATGGTGCCACACAGCTAATATGATACACTCACTTCCTCTCTGTCTTGTCAAAGACGCCCTCTTTCTGTCCTCTTACTGACCTGCAATCAACATTCACCTTTTTTATTAACTACAACCACAGTATGTTGCTAACCTTAACCATACCATAGTCACCAAGTGTAGATATTTCAGAAAGTGAGAATTTAAAAGCTTTGGCATTGGGCATAAAAACTCAATGTAATACATTGTTGTCTGGCAATTGGGGTTAGAATAAATGGAGCTATTACACCACCCAATTGCAAAGTCTGCATTAGATACGGTATGCCAGCAGCAGATTTGTCTTCCTGAACTAACTTGCAGACTTCACTTTGTTGAGTTTTTACAGTATTCTCCATAGCAGAATCAGTTCTAAGTGATGACAGCAGAAAGAAAAACTGAACAGAGCCAAAGAAATAGACTAAACAAAGACTATGGTTGGAGACTGAGAGAAATAATTATATCTGCTGAAACAGTCAGGCAATCCAGTTTTAGATTTTGCAATTAGTTTCTCAATTCCATCAAATACATCCCTGGCATTAGCCACTGATCTACTAGATGGAAATTAGATTATGCTCATTATCCTGTAATGTGAACAATGGAATTAATTTTGAACTGCATCCTCCTTCTGACCTCTCTCTTCCAAACAAAGAAATCCGTTTATATGTATGTGCATTTATAAAACTTTTGCTGTAAACTATGCTATTTAAACAGCTGACACTATCTCTAAACGTTTCATTGTTTTTAACAGTTTATAAATTGTATATATAGAATGACTTACAAGATCTACAAACATGAATAAACAAATGTTAATTGAACATTTTTCACATACTTCTGATAAAAGATTTGTGAATTTTAATGCATGTTTGTGCATTCATATTCAAAAAAATGCATATTGTTGTGTGTCTTGCACATAAAACTTATACAGGGACTGAGATTTGCATATTTGTCAGCCTCATAGTCTGGATACAAGCTGAAGTGGAAACACTAATTATTTTTTGCACTAATCCCTGGGAGCTGCAGCAAAAATCCAAACGTGTAGCCACCAATTAATGTGAAGTTTCCTGTAGCCAAGCAGAGCAAGGTAGTTACCCACTGAATTAATTTTTAATGTTGGCAAGTGGAGGTGGAGTGCCTCATAAGTGAAAAGATGAGAAGTGTTGAAATCTGTGTTTATGTGTCAATTACACGTGGTCATTTTTCATACAGTCTTTTCAGTTTTAAAAGGCTCTGCTAACTAGGAGGTGCAGAGATCACACATCTCATCATACCTCATTGTACCATATTAACTCCTTGGTCCAGGCACGACACAGAAAACAGCCCACAAGGTAAAATGTTTCAGTGAAATGCTTGAGACCTTATGAGGGTTGTTTAAATCTAATCAGTAATCCTAAAAGATGGATGGGTCACTGACGGCTTCATGCTCGATATTGATCGAAACAATATGGTACTTCAGAGGGCATCACACGGACTCATTTTGGCCACACTCACAACATCTGTTTGGTTTGCCACAGTGCCTGAAGCCTTAAGGTGTGTGTATAGTCAAAACTAACAAGCTCATATGTTTTGTTCAACCACAGAAGAATCAAAAGGTGTTCATAGCCACACTGAAAGGCAGGGTAAAAAGCCTGCTGTCATAGAGGGACAAGACACAATAGCCTAACTGTTCAAATGCTTGCTTGCTTGCTGGTAGTCCATCAGGTCCGATGATGACATCCCTCCTGGGTTCAGTGTGTATTCTAACAAGCAGCAAGATGGCGCCTATGTTTGGCTTGGCCGCTGCTGCGTCGCATACGTATGTGTCAACTTTCAGTATTTGTACTGGTATGTTTTGTTATCATATCAGCCTTAACCAGTTAGAACATGAATTTTATGTTCTTAAGTGAAACGTGGCAAAGAGAAAACAAGTTTGTTCACTTTAATGAGCTCTGTCCTGTCGGCCGCTCTGTTACCGGGACACCCCGCATGGCACGCCGTGGTGGTGGGCTTGCTGTTGTGCATCGTGACAGATTCTTATGTAGAGCTATAAACTCTGAAAGTTTTCCTCTTTTGAATCACAGATGCTCAAAGTAGGTGTTTTTAACACATTTTACTGTGTGTTAATTTACAGTCCTCCAGGCCCGGCTGGCGTCTTTCTTACTGATTTTACTGACTTTTTATTATCCATCATCAAACTGGAGAAGGTCCTAATTACTGGGGACTTTAACCTGCATATTGATGATATCGCATGCAACACAGCTGCAGATCTCCTATCTCTCACTGACTCTTTTACTCAGCATGTTACTGGACCCACACACATTAAGGGTCACACCCTGGACCTTGTCTTCTCACTTGGTCTTGATATAGTAAAAGTTCGTGTAGAAGATGTTCATGTGAGTGATCATAGCTGTGTGTTCTTTGACATTCATTTTCCTCTGGACCCTCCGCCCCTGAGAATTAGGGCTCAGAGTTGGATTATTAATCATGATGCTGTTGAGAGGTTCTCTGCCTTGTTTGACCCATGTTCACTGATGGGATGCAGTGACGCAGATGTTTTTATCCAGTCTTTTAATAATCAGTGTTTAGCTATTTTAGATAAAGTGGCACCGGTGAAAACAAACATTGTCTCCCATAAAAAACCTTGTCCTTGGGTTGATGAAACAATCCAGTTTTAGGAGAAATTGTAGAAAAGTTGAACGGCTATGGAAATCTTCTAAACTCAAGGTTCATAGGCTTCATCTGATAGAACTAAGGGTTACCTTAAACGAGCTGCTGAGAAATGCGAGAACATGCTTCTTTTCGCAGCTTATATCCTCAAATAAGCACAATCCTAAAATCTTGTTTGACACTATAAATGCAGTTGTTTCTCCTTCTGCCCCTCAAGCAACTGCGTCCTCTAAATCAGACTAATGAATTCCTTCACTTCTTTGTAAGATCAGAGATGTTAGGACAAACATCACTTACTCAGAACTCTGCATGTGACCTGTCTTCTGTTCATTCTTGGTCATATTTTAAACCTGTGACATTACATGACATCACCTCTCTGCTACATACATTGAAACCCTCATCTTGTCCTACGGATGTTCTCCTTCTGTACTATTTGTATCTATTATTATTATTATTTATTGGCCCCTGTATTGTGGAGATGATTAATACTTCACTTTTAACTGTTGTTCCTTTTTTAAACATGCTGTTGTTAAGCCTGTACTTAAAAAGCCCAGTTTGGATCCATTACGCCCCAGGAGCTACAGGCCAATATCCAAACTTCCATTCATGTCAAAGATTCTAGAAAAAGTTGTAGCAGAACAACTCACACTTTTCTTAGAGAACCACGAGCTGTTTGACAAATTCCAGTCTGGTTTCGGTAAAAAGCATTTCACAGAAACTGCATTGCTGAAAGTTTCTAGTGACATTCTGATGTCAGCTGACTCTAAGGAATACACAGTTTTGGTTCTCTTGGACCTTTCACCTGCTTTCGATACTGTTGATCATAATATTATGATAAATAGACTCCATGATCTGGTTGGGATGTCTGGATCAGTGTTAAAATGGTTCCCATCCTACCTTTCTGGTAGAAGTTTTAGTGTTTATGTAAATCAGATCATCAAACTGCAGGACTGTCGTGTGGGGTCCCTCAGGGTTCTGTCTTGGGACCCATCTTGTTCCTTTTGTGTATATTTCCTCTAGGACAGATAATTAGTCAGTTCAGTGACATCTTACCATCTGTATGCGGATGATATTCAACTGTACTGCTTGTTCAAGGAAACTGAGTTCCACAAATTGTCTGGTCTAACTGCATGACCCATATTAAACAGTGGTTATGTAGCAACTTCCTGCTTCTGAACTCAGAGAAAACAGAAACACTGATTATCGCCCCTGAAAGTAGAATCCCTCAGATTAAACAGCATATTGGTGACGATGTCCTTAGAGTACCACTCTAAACAACTAATCAGAAACTGTTTCTTCCAACTAAGGAATATATCCAAATTAAGAACACTGCTGTCAAAGAGTGAGTTAGAGATGATCATTCATGCTTTTATTTCCTCTCTTTTAGATTATTGCAACAGTCTTTTTACTTGTTTGAGCAAGAAGGAGCTTTACAGTCTCCAGGCTGTTCAGAACTCTGCTGCAAGGCTTTTAACTCCCATTAACAAAAGAACACACATCACACCTGTTTAGTATCACTTCACTGGTTACCAGTCCAGTATAGAATTCAGTTTAAAATCCTGGTCCTTACTTTTAGAGCCCTGCGTTGATACAGCTTCATACTCCGACTCGTAGTTTGAGGTCATCAGGTCAGAGGCTGTTAGTGGTTCCCCACACTCATTTTAAAACCAGAGGGGATCGTTCGTTCCAAGCAGTGGCACCTTGGCTGTGGAATGCTTTGCCTTCCTTTCTACGCTGTGTGAATTCTGTTGATTCTTTTAAAAAGCAACTTAAGATGCTGCTATTCAAGCAGGCTTTTAGTTAGACGTGGGGTTTTTATGGTTTTTGTAAGTTTTCCATTTGTATAAAATTTTCTAATGCAATGTATTTTACTTTGTAGTGGCATTACATTATATTGTGAACACTTACTTACTTATTCCTTGTTAGGATGTGTTCTTTGACTATAGAGTCGAATTCTTCATCAACAAGTTTTATTGCACGTTGGGCATATAAAATCTGTCTTAGTGGGGGCAGGCATAGCTGTGTGTCTCCTTTGTCTTGTCTTCAGATCTCCTTTGTATTTTTTTTCACATTTCTCTCCATTTCCAGCTGGCAGGAGCTCTGCCACACAGAACACAGCTGGAACAGAGGATGGCAGCTTGCTCCAGTCCTGGGGGTCAATACAACATTTCTCCAATGATGTTTTTAACTGGTCTTTGCACTGCTTCTTTTGACCACCTGCAGGCCAGCAACCCAGATGAAGCTGTCCATACAGGACTTGACGTGGCAGGCAATTGTTCAAATACGGTGATAACGGCAGACATGTTTGAGCAATTGTTTCTCAAAGACAGCAGACAAAAACTCTCGTCGGACGCAGCCCATCAGTTCTGTCATCGAAAAGGTGCAGGACAAGGGGGTTTCAGACACTTTGCAACAATCAATCATTTTGGTTATGCCTCTACAGATGAATTATTAGCATGACAGCATTCGTTTTTTATACGGTTAGATCTCCATCTAAAGTATTAGGAATGCAGGAAAGAGCTTCATTCAATACAGTCCCATGGATGTGGGTCAAGACTGTGTGACGTGCTGGATATGTGCTCCACATGCTGGGAACAGGATATAGCCTACTGCTTTTTTCCTCCGATGCTAATTCCCATTCTGTTCTTTGTCTTGGTCCATTCACCCATTTTTTTACTCCTCTGAGCTACTCACTGTGGCTGAGTGTTGTTTTCTGCAGCTGCCACTGAAATACCAAATGTTAGCCTGTTGTGGCCTGTGTATACATACCTCTGATCTTTCTAGGTTTTTGACAATTAGCTCCAGTTGGCATTGTAGTGAAGACAGGGCATGACCTATAATTAAATATAAAACTGATCTTTCCTCATAAAACTAGGGATTGGTTTTCTGCCAACTATAGCTATCCTTCTGGGGTCACCACAGTGACTCTGTACATTGCCTGAGCAAAATTATGCTTTTTTCAGTCAACATTACACTGACAGAAGATGAACAACTCACTGAGTTTATCAATGAAACTGATTAACTAGTGTTATGAGTACAGGGCCACCATTATCTAATTTGCTTACTGTAATTTGCTTAAGGTAATTACATCAAGGTATCACAATTAATTAAAAGATAAAGCATTAATTGATGTGTGATGGCACACAGAAGGCTTCAATCAAAAGGTTCATTTTAAACTGTTAATATCTCACCAACAAGAAAAGTCCTGACAAATTCACAGACAACAAACAACTAAAAAGTCACAGTGTCAAACTGTTTGTGTGTGTGTGTGTGTGTGTGTGTGTGAGAGAGAGAGAGATAGAGAGAGAGCAGTGTTTGTTGTTGTCAGGTGTATTGTGTGAAGGTGAAGTGATTCCTCTCTCTTATCTTGTTGTTCTTATTGTCTTTGTCAGCCAGCTGTCTGCTGTAGAACTGAACAAACACAGGACACACATAATGTAGGCGGATGGTTGATACTCCCACACACACTCATTGTGATCTACTCACCTACACACACACAAACACACACTGCAGGAAGTAGTAGTAGTAGTGGGAAGTAGTAGTCATAGAACACAGTGTGTCTGTGTGTTTTGTGGAAAAAGTGTTGAACTTTCTTATCAATTCTAAATCCTTTTGAAACCATTTAATATAATTTGTTTTTAAACAAATAACTAAAACTGTGTTTGACACCTCATCCTCTGAATTTAAAGTGGGATCTGTAATCAGCAGAAACATTTCAGTTTCCACTGTCAGCTAATTATTCATTCTAATTAATGTTCACAACCTATACCTGAAACCCGAACATTAGATGAGCAGCAGAAGATATCTCATGTTGATAAATACGTACAACCGACTTTGTTTAAGTCCCTCATTCATACGTATTTTGGCTCAACATCAACGTTCCTCTGGGTTGATTAGAGGGTCAATCCGGATTGACCCTCATGCAACGATGATTGAGAGCAGCTTGGTGATTCCCCTCTTGGCCAATTGGGTTTTGACCATGCTCATTCTTGAAAGCATAAAAGAGGTTGGGAACTGCACACCCACGGTGTTCGGATCCTTCCTCCATTTGGTGCAGGACTCAAATCAACAGACATAGGCTTCATTCTGATCAAAAGTGTGCATAAAAAGGACGCCCTGCTCCCTACTCAGGGAATGTCGGTTAATGGAATTTCCCTTAACACAATCCTTCCTGTCGGATCACCCTGCAACGTCACCAGCACAGACGTCACTTGCTCCTTGCATTACCTGTTAACGTATGCTATCATGTCAATATGGACCAAAGTCTCTGAGGAATGTTTCCAACACCTTGTTGATAGTATACCACGGAGAATTAAGGCAGTTCTGAAGGCAAAAGGGAGTCCAACCCTGTACTAGCAAGGTGTAACTAATAATGTGGCCAGTAAGTGTACATATGTGCAGGTGATTGGATTAGGGAGGCACAGATTGATTGTTTTAATGAGAAGCAAGAGGGCTTGTTCCTGAACATCAGTTACAGTGACTTGGATATGTACTCATTTGTCTGCTTTGTTGTTTGTTTTTGCTGCTCCTATGAAGTGCAAAGACTGATGGCTAATCTTGCTTGTCAACTTCTGGTGAACTGATAAGTTGTTTCCTACACAGTTCACAGTTCCCTTTTGAAGTGAGCATGTTTTGCTCCCTGTGGTTTGGAATCTTACTTAAAACTGGTAGGCTATCAGAACGCAGCCATTGTCGGCCTGAAGCTCTGTCCTTTAGGGCCCACTGTGGTTTCTGTTTTGTGGCTTTTTTATCATTGAAAGTTGGGAGTTTTGGGGATATGAACTGAACATAGAACCCCTTAGTGCCTGGACCAGGGCAGTCTTTGCTGTCATTCATGCAAAGGTTTTCTTGCTTCACAATTACCTGCTGCCTGCAGGCTTACTGATGTATGTTTATTATGTATGTTTTCATTAAAACCCCTTACCCATTTTCTTTTTTAACTTTAAGTCAAGAAGCAATTTTTCATTTTAAAAGTACTAATTAAATTTGTGCTCCAAGTGGATATTTTTTAATATGTGGTTGGGAACTGAGTCTCAGGCTCCTTTCTTCTGAGCTGAGACCTGTGGAATCAGTACCGCCACAATATAGTAGTATAGTGTTTTTTATATTAGACAATTAAGGGGTGACAGTAAAGGCAACAAAAGATCCCCTTTTTATGGAGCTGAACTGAGAAAGAAGAACCAATCATTAGCCAGGTTTCCATCCAAATGTTAACCAAA
Source organism: Micropterus salmoides (assembly GCF_014851395.1). NCBI lineage: Eukaryota > Metazoa > Chordata > Actinopteri > Centrarchiformes > Centrarchidae > Micropterus > Micropterus salmoides. The sequence goes on from NW_024042261.1 coordinate 37,116,311, forward strand.
TGTCCAGAAAATTGAGTTTCTCCACTACCATTATGCAAATCTTAGGAGTTGGCCACATTTAAATTGTCAAACCTCAAGTGGTGATTGCCATATTATATGAAATTATGTTTCCTTGATGCGTCAACTTGTGGAAGGTCCCAGTCTCATCGCTCCACACAGATCAGATGTTTTTGTCTCTTCAGTGGAGGCTTGAGTAACGTTTCAGTCACGTACTTCATTCAGTTCAGTTTATTTTTTGTATTGTAAATTTTAAAATGTGCATAAAAACAGGTAGATGGAAACACTTGTTTTTGTTGCAGGTTTGGGTCTTTTCCTGTGAAGGCCTTTTTCTGGAGTGAGTTACGACACCTTTATATTTAGAGAGGTACATGCGCACATACACACAAAGAAGCTGTCAAGTCTGCTGAGTGTTGGCAGACAGCTCTGTGTGAGACAGCTGCAGTCTTTGATATCGAGATATGAGGTCACTGAAGTCACACAAACAAAGAAAAGAACACTTAACCTGCACACCAGCAGACACTACATCCATATATAAAGAGAAATTTGAAACTTGCGCACACACACACGCGCACACACACGCACACACACACACACACACACACACACACACACACACACACACACACACACTTTTGACAAGCTTTAGACGGACTGCTGACACACTACTCCTCTCCACATCAGACAGAATGTGATGGTTGAAATCTCCTCTCCGCTGAGTGTTCCTGTTTTTGCAGATGACACCATTCTTATGAAACTCAAGGTCACAGCCAGCTGCAGGGGCATTTGACTGTGGCTGTCCATTAATTTCATACTATTGCATGGTTGAAAGTTGAAGACAGGTAAACATGTGCTCTTGCAATCTTGACTGGAAGTGGAAAATGGAAGTACCAGCTGTTAGTACCCACATGGCAGGAGAGGACACATTAAACTAAATGGATAAAATGTGATGAAAAACAAAAAATCTGTCAGTGTTCTGTCATACTATCTATGTCAATATTCTGGTGAAAAAAACTTGAAAAGTTTCAAGAAAAGGTCAAAATGAATTGAGGTTGCCTCTGGTACCACATACACTTATGACCATCCTTATGTTTGATATGATTTTGTTTATCTAAAATTGTGTAAAGTAGTCAATCTTTCATGATGTTTTAGCTTAAAGCTAAAAGGTGGTTTATATTACATTGTTTACTTCCCCTTTTTATGGTTTGATTTGGAATGTAAAAGTGTTGATCTGTGATGTACAAGATGGTCCCGATCCTGAGATCAATTACTTCTGTGTCCGCCCACATATGTGGAGAAGTTTCCTCATTAGAGTAAAGTTTTTGCTTAGGAAAAATCTTTCACACTCATGATTATACCTCCCCATATTTCAGAGACGTAACACAGAAACAAACAGCAGACAGACACACATACAGACAGAAAGACACAGTTATTATTAATGTTTTAAACATTTTTACAATCTGGTGTGAGCATATTGAAAGGTTCAGTGTGTAAGTTTTTATTGGCATAGTATAGCTACAGTACCTGTGACAGGACAAAAGATGTAATCTATGAGATAGAGAGTTGTCAGTCAAGAAATTAGATTTCTTGAGAGAGAGATATTAAGAAATTATATTTACTTAAATATTCAGTAAAACCAAATATTGTGAACATTGTTACTTGTTCATTTAAACAACAGCCACATCTAGAAAGTGCTACATGATGTCTTATACTCCTGTAATACATTATTTTACTGTACTGTAATCATACTTTTTGTTAGTGCTGCACATAAGGCTTAAGGTGGGTAGCGGTAGTACTCCTGGGCACTCCTCAGCGTAGTCTGCCTCTCCACAAGTGACCTCTGCTTAGTTTTCGTTAAAGTTATTTTGGGGCGCTGGATTTATATTTCTTTATTTGAACTTATATTAAAGTAGTTTTTAACTAATTCCCTAGGTGGCGTTGTTGGCTTATCAGCTAAATGATTAAATGATGATCAATTCCAGTCCCTGATTGTTTTTCTTTGCTGATTAAAAATATTTTGGTATACTTTGCTTCACATCTCTGCCTCATCAGTAATGTTCCTGTGTGCCTTTTAGCTCTTTATTCTCCAATCAATCAAGGTTTAAATAGTATTTCCTGGGGTGCAATTCCCTAGGTGGCATTGTTGGTTTTCATTCAATTCCCCCCTTTCTGGTCCGCCGCGCTACACATGAAAATCTTACCAAAATGTCTTAATTTAAAAAAATACCCAAAAACATACAATAAAAACAAAGTGTAATTTCAGCTTGTTGTAAAACAGAGCTACGTTTTTAATGGGCATTTAGCATGTGAAAGTACAAATTACACTTGTGTGCACAGTACTGAAGCAACATCCCAAAAATAATTGCGGAAAGTATTATTGGTCACAATCACCATTAGCAGTAAAATGTGAAGTTTAGCTGCTGATATGATCTCCGTGCTGTTACCGTTTTATTGCCAATAATATTCATCAGCTGTTTGAATCACGAAGGTAACAGCACATTTCTGTCTAGGAAAACTATGTCCACATAGAGTGGCTAGCTGGTAGCACAAAACTTCAATTGGAGGAGGACCTACAAGCCAGTGGGAAATTCTATAACTTGGTTATTGACCATTTCGCCACCATGAAAGACAGGAGAATGCCCTTCCTTTTCAAATAGGGTGAGTGAAATGTGACCTCCTTCGCTCTCTGTACTTAACTGAACTTACTCTGTTGGTCTGGTATTCAGTGTTATGAACATTTGGCCAAGCATTAAGAAGTATTTAGGTCTATTTGAAACCTACACCACTGCTACTATGCAAATGTCTTCAATCGTCTCCTGATTGAGCTTGTGAATGCTTCTTTTATTCTTAACCGTGGCCTATTTGTACTGTGCACTATAAGCAGCGGGCTGAGTGAGTGAGAGAGAGAGAGAGAGTGTCGGTAAATGCAACTTTCAGCATGTGTATTGATAACAGATAGGGTGCACATTTAAAGTATGATTAAATTTTGTGTAAAATTATACCCTGTAATGGCACAATGTTAGATAATTGGCCTCCAAAAAGGACATCCACTCTCACTTGGCTTCCCCATTAATTTACCCTACCCCACGCCACTGCAATCCAAAACAAAACCACAGGCTGGAGAATAACAAGGCTACATGAAATTAATCCAGCTATATATTTTACACCACTGTCAGGGGAAACGGGTCACTTCTCTCTGTGATTATGCCCGTATTCCATCTGAAGCTATCAAACAACAGTTTTCATTTGCATTACTAAAGTCTGACTAACTTAATTACCTGTCCAGCAGACAACTTCAACACAGCTTTGAAAACATCTGTCTGATATCAGAGCCATCCATATGGGAAAATCCACAACAATTATATCTGTGATTTCTGCCATCATCTGTCTGCATCTGTCCCGACTCCGTCTGGCTTCATGGTATAAAGATCCAAAGGCTTTTGGCTCTCGTGCTAAATAACACATGAGCTCGTTCATTTGTTCAAATGTCACTTCTCTTCTTACTTCTAATAAACCAGACGACTACTCAGAGACTGTTTATTATCATTTCTTCTTCTACGGACTCATTTAATGTAGTGACGGGCGTCTACACTGCCGGAATTATACAACCAGAAGAACACCGTTATGATGAAACACGCTCTGTAGCACTGTTTGTCCGTTGTCGGGTACTGTAGAAACATGACAACACAATACAGTGACCTCCATGGAAGGGGGACCTGCGGTTATGTAGATATAAATGGCTCATTCTAAGGTAATAAAAACTAAACGGTTATTACTATGTAAGGTCTTTATACACCACTGAAAACATAGTTATGGATCTTATATTGCATTTCTGTCAAAACCCTCAGAAATATTACTCACTGCGCCTGCAAACATCCAGCACATCAAAACACATTTTGATAAGTTTCTAGATATTTCTGAGATTTATCAAATCAAAAATCAGGAGCATGTGGTTAAACATCAAAGCTGACACTTTAATGGATGATGGATTTTTGTCTGAGGTAACTTGCAAGGTGTTTGTTATGTGACAGCTTCCAGTCCGCAGCAGCTGTTTGAATCCATAATGAAGATTAGCCGCTGTAGAAGCAGAACCTGCTTTTTACTTCAGAGCGCTGACGAACATCTGCCTGCTGCCACCAACACAAGCAACATGATTCCCATCAATATTTCTCGGGATGCTGTTACACTTGTTCTGACTTTCATTTTCTTTCTTTTCATTTACTTTTACCTCCCTGTTTTATTTCTTTTAATGTGAAGAAATCGTTTTTTTGCTTTGAAGTTACTAACTTCCTGTCAACGAAACTTTACTTGCATTACCTTACCATTATTCATTTAGCTGACCCTTTTTCCAAAGCAGCTTAAAATAGCTATGTGTCAGAGGTCGCACGCAACAAGGGGTTAAGTGTCTTAAAGGACACATTGGTGGACGTAGTATATAGTGGGGAGTTGAATCCGGGTCTCTCAGACCAAAGGCATGTGTCTTATCCACTGCACCACCTTGCACTGATGTTTCGCATTAAAAGACTTCCAGCAGTCTTCCATCCAGTTACTGGTTGGCTTTTCATTGGAGTCCATCAAAATTAAAGCATGTTGCATGTATGCCTAGCCTTAGTATCCAGTAGGCCTGCAGCTAACAATGATTTTAGTAATCCAGTACAGATTATTTCATCGATTCGTCAAGTAATCGTATAAGAATTATTTCTAGTATATGCACGCTTTGCAATGCATTTCAACTTTCACCTGTTTCACCTTCATCAGGGTGCTGTCTGAGGTTGTTTTATAATTTCCCCCATTAAGGGGTAATAATTTACATCTATCTTATCTCAGATACTTATTATAATTTTTATGGTGTGTCTGTCTGACTACCAACATTTCAAAATATTCTCCAGCAAATACAATATATTCAATAATGGTAGAACACGATATGTTGTTTTGTGTTGGACATTAAAGAACACACACACACACACACACACTCCGCTCTTTGTTGCAGACCAGTGTGACCTTTGTTATTAGTTCATCAAAATGAGCATGGCACCACAATCAGATTGTTTGTCATTTTGTCACAGTCTGAGCTCTGTCACATTCGGCAGTGCCAAAATGTGGGATTTGTTTTGTTTGTGCATTCAGTGTCATTTTGCAGAGTGACGGTACTAATAGTTGGCAGCAACACAAACAGAATGGCTGAAAAAGTTTTGCCCATGTTGTGTTCATGTCACTGCTCTGCTGGTTTTTCAACAAGTGTACTGGTTTTCCTCCCAACACATACACACCGAAGGACGGCAGACGGACCATTACAGGCTGTTGCAGAACACAGCGCGCCACTGAGACAAAACACATCGTTCAGCCAGAAAATCACTGCAAACTGGTGCAAAATATTTTCGCACGGAACACACAGCGAGTGAAGCATGGCACGACTAAGTGGAAAATGGATTGATTGACAACCGTGACTTTTCTAAATGAGACACACAGTTACCCACTCACTTACACTACAGCAGCAAAGCACCTTTGCATATATAACCCAGACATCCCGTCAGGAGCTGTCAACAAAGCAAATGTCTTCAAGTTTTTAGTACAAGTTCAAGCAGGAACAAAGTAATTATTCTGTTTTCCTCATTATGTTAAGACTTAACCTCAATTTTTGTCTAGTGAAATCAGTGGGTGCAGGTTTTTCAGGCTTTTATCAACCAGTGATTTGTGGTACTAATGATACTGAGGAGCATTGTTTTTGTGAGCGAATCCACATTTTGTTTGTGTCTTGCGCACATGCATACAGGTGCTTTAGTTTGTGTGGGTCAGATCCTTTTCTTGTTGTAGACAGTGGGAGTTTCTTCTTTTTGTTTTCACATGCTGCATCTTTTAACCGTCAGCTCTGCCTTGCACTCAATTGCTAACTGCTAATAAATGATGTAGCATCCCAATTCACAGGTGGACGTGCATCTTTGATAAACACAACTCTTTTTAACTCCTTTTAACCTACAAATGTGGCCTCACGATGATGTTCGATCCTTTCAGGGACAAGAGTTGATAGAATGATCATTCTTTAATGCGATGAATGAAGTTTCAGAGAATATGAGGAAAGAGCGAATCACCTGCAGCTTGGTGGAGAAGAGGAATCACTGTATGGGCAGCAAGGAGCACAACAGTGATGCCAGAATAATGTTGGTCATAACTGGAATGATAATGGTAACACAGAAGAGTGGCAAAGGTGTTTGCTAAAGGGTGAACTGGGGCTTTAACTGCAGCGTTTTATGCTACAAAGGAGACTAAAAATATCACTCAGCGCTGTGTGTCGGTAACAGCATGCCTGCCTGTCATCGCTTTTTGTAATATCAGGGAGAGTAATAATATGACCAAAAGAAAAACCACACAAAGCTTCTCTGTGTGGGGGTGTGTGTGAGCACCCTCAGCACACAGACACCTCTCACCTAAGACGACAGCTCCACAAAACGGGAGGATAATGAGCAATTAGAGTCGTCTGTGTTCGTCCAATCAGATCCAAATTAGCATGAAACACGATTACCAGCTAAAAACTGCAGATAAGGCTTAGATGAGTCAAATGAGAAATGATTCACTGGCGTACATGGTTCAGATAAATGAATTTTAAAGGCAGTGAACGGCAGTCAGAGTATCTCACTGAGGCTTCCGGCAAGACGTTTATTCGCAGGGATGATTTACGCAGCTGGATTCAGGGCTAAAATGATACACATAATGTGGGGGGTTATAGTGGGGGGGGCTGTTTAGTTTATTCATCTGCGCAGCAGTAAGATTAGATTATGTTCAGAGTGATGCAGACATCCATGGACGGTATAAAAACTGGAGACATTGAAAATTCGAGCATTTTTTCTTAAACGTTATAGCGGCTTCACAGTCAATGGAGACCATGGTATGGATCCCTGTAAGGGACATTGAGCAAAACATTTTGGAGGAAGAACAAAGAATCATGCATTCTTTTCAGAAATAACTAACTATAAGTAACTGAAGAAAATAATTAAAAATAAATATTAAAATAATCCTGCTGACTTGTACTTTATCCCTAAACTGGTCAACTCCATATTTACAGTATACATAATCTCAGAGGTCTCTCTTCTACAGTCTGTACAACATGCAACCAGTGTTGGGAGTAACGTGTTACAAAAATAACGCAATTACAGTAATGTATTACTTTTTGCTGTTACGCAGTAGTATAAGGCATTACTTAAATAAAATTGGTAATATTATACCCGTTACAACACATTTTAACTAGAAATTAAGTGGTGTTTTTTGTTTGTTTTTTTGATAATTCACCAACACCGACATTTCAGCACCAGAAAAACAAATCCATAAGTAAAAGAGTAACTTATTTCTTAAGGGAATCCGATTGTAGGCAGGGTGCAAACTATGTAGCTATGTAGACCGTAGTTCCCCTGATGGATCATACGCACATAGATTTCTATAGGCTAAATGTGTTTGTGTCGTGAGATTCAAATAATCAATGATGTTACACTGCTGTACCTCGTGGGTAAATGTGCACAAAGGGATAAAATAAAATGGGGAGACCATACTCATCCTATTCATCCTGGATGTGGTTGGACTAAGTTGTCTACTATAAAACTCCTCTTATTTTTAATGCACACATTTCATAACTACTGTTACGCCTGTAAGGCTGGACTCAAAAGAAAGACTCCACAGAAGTTTGTTGCAGTAAAAGACCGTTATCGTGAAACCAGAGTTGAGGGAAGGTGCTGGGTGAGGAGAGCAGATCTGTGAGCTTGGTGAATTGTCTGAGAACACAGCAAAAACAAAAGGTAAGTCATGTGTCCAAAAACTCTGAGCAACAACTCCGATAGCTTGGCAGTGGCGTAGTTCCACATTAACAAACGGAACAATCTGGCCAAAACCGTAGTGAAGAGCTGCAGAGTCTTAATTAGTGAAATGAATCACATGTGTGCAGGATGTGGGTCACAGAGGGGCAGGAACAGAACGCCACACTCAGGCAACCGCACACAGACAAGCACAAACAGAGAAAACATGAACAGGGAAAACACAGGGAGAGGGAAACCGCTGGACAACACAGGAAATGAGATAGAGACATCTATACAATCTTCCAGGCCTTTTACTTTATTCTCAATTTGTAATCTGTTGATGTGTAAGAACAATAGTGCAAGCTCTTCAAATCAGACACTGTATAACTGACATGCCTGAATATATATGAAAAATTTATTTAAATTGAACAATTCTGGACTGAAGTGCAAAACTGCATGTCATTTTGATCTGTATTGTGACAGAATGCAAAACCAGGTCCTGTTTTTATTTCCTTTTTTATATTTTTATCTATGTCCCTTCCAGGCCTCCATACCATAGTGTACTCTTGTTTAAGACTGGCTTTCCATTGGTAATTGCCTTATTTTAAGATCAATGTAATCTCTGTCTATAATCTGTATGCTGTCTATAATCTGTATTGACTTTGACTGTGTGGTTATTGCTGATGATTTTAACATCCATGTTGACAACCCCCAGGACAGAGGGACTAAAGAACTGTGTTGTGTTCTTGATAATTATGGACTGACCCAACATGTGATGGAGCTCACACACAATAAGGGGGACACTTTGGACTTAGTCATCTCCAAGGGTCTGGACATTTCCAAGGTTGTGGTGACTGATGTTGCTCTCTCTGATCATCCCTGTGTTTTCTTTGAGAGTGCTATCTGCGTGCACACAAATGTACAAACAGATGTGATCACAAAACGGCATATCACTGAAAACACTAGTGAAAAATTTATTAAGGCTTTCTCCTCGACACCGGCCCTCTCACGGGTCTCAGTCAATGAGCTTGTAGATAATTTCAGTTCTAAAATTACAAATGTTATTGATGCCATTGCACCAGCCAAGGTGAAGGTGGTCTCTGGTAAGAGAAGATCTCCATGGAGAAATGCCACGCTGGTTAGAACTCAAAGAAGAGAGAGTGTCGAAAAGCTGAACACAGGTGGCAGAAAACAAATCTCCAGGTACATTATGACATCTATAAAGAGAGACTTTGCATTTATAATTTAGAACTGAGAAATGTAAGGCGGTCCTTCTTCTCTGACATCACCAAAAACACTAATAATGCACGTGCCCTGTTTGCTGCTGTGGACAGGCTAACCAACCCTCCTGTGTCTGTAGCCTCTGACCTTCTATCCACCAGGGCCTGCAATGAATTTGCTTCCTTCTTCACAGACAAAATTCAAACAATTAGACAAGCAATCAGTGCCTCCATGCCAGTAACAGGATATGTCTTGTCCCTATGTCCACTTAAAAACTATTTATATAGCATGAGACAATTTGATTCTATTAACCATAAAAACCTGGAGGACATAATACAACATCTGAAATCCTCCTCATGCTGCCTTGACATTCTGCCAACAGGTTTTCTCAAAAATGTGTCTAAATGCATGGCCTCAGATCTACTACAAATTGTCAACATGTCTCTCCTCTCAGGTTTTTTCCCACAGGCCCTGAAAACTGCAGTCATTAAGCCACTCTTAAAAAAGAGCGATCTAGACAGTTCACTAATGAGCAATTATAGGCCCATATCAAATCTCCCATTTTTAAGTAAAATCATTGAAAAGGCTGTTAAATAACTGTGTTGATGTCTTCCAATCAGGATTTTGACCACACCACAGCACTGAGACGACTCTTGTTATGGTCTTCAATGACATCCATTTAAACACTGACAGTGGCAGAATTTCAGTCTTAGTATTCTTGGATCTCAGTGCTGCATTCGACACGGTCGACCACAACATATTACTAGACAGACTTGAAAACTGGGTTGGACTTTCTGGCACAGTACTAAAATGGTTTGAATCCTACTTAAAGGACAGGGACTACTTTGTGTCTATAGGTAATCACACATCTGAGCTGACAAAAATGACATGTGGAGTTCCCCAAGGCTCCATTCTGGGGCCTCTTTTGTTTAACATTTACATGCTTCCACTGGCTCAGATTATGAAAAACAACAAAATATGTTACCATAATTATGCAGATGACACACAGATTTACATAACCATTTCACCAGGGGACTATGATCCCATACGGGTGCTGAGTAACTGTATTGAGCAGGTCAACGATTGGATGTGCCAGGATTTCTTCAATTAAACAAGAATAAAACTGAAGTTTTTATTTTTGGTGCCAGGGAGGAATGATTGAAAGTCAGTGCTCGACTTAAATCTGTAATGTTAAGAACCACAAATCAAGCCAGAAATCTTGGTGTAGTCATGGACTCAGACCTGAATTTGAGGAGCCACATTAAGACAATTACAAAGTCAGCCTACTATCACCTGAAGAATATATCACGGATTAAAGGACTTATGTCTCAGCAGGAGCAGAAAAAGCTTATCCATGCATTTATCGTCAGTCGACTCGACTACTGTAACGTGTCCTTACAGGGCTCATTAAGAAATCCATCAGACAGCTGCAGCTGATTCAGAACGCTGCTGCTCGAGTCCTCACTAAGACCAAAAAGGTGGATCACATCACTCCAGTTCTGAGGTCTTTACAAAATCCTGCTGTTATCCTACATTTCTGATCTTCTGCTTCGTTACGAACCATCCAGACCTCTCAGGTCGTCTGGATCAGGTCTGCTTTCTGTCCCCAGAGTCAAAACTAACAAGGAGAAGCAGCGTTCAGTTATTATGCTCCGTATATTTGGAACAAACTCCCAGATAACTGCAGGTCTGCTGAAACTGTCAGTTCTTTTAAATTAGGACTGAAGACTTTTCTTTTTACTATTGCTTTTAATTAAATATTTAAGATTGATAATTTACACTACACTGTAACTTTTACTGTCCTGTTCTCTTTTTCTTTGTTTTTAGCTTTTTATCAGTGCTTTTAATTAAATATTTCCTTTTAACCCTGATTGTAACACTGTAACTTTTATTATATTTTGTTGCTTTTAAACTTATATTTCCCTGTTGCTTTTATGTTTTATGTAAAGCACTTTGAATTACCTTGTTGTTAAAATGTGCTATACAAATAAACTTGCCTTGCATAGACAAAAACTATTCAAGCCCCACAAAAGTATCTCTAAATTGTCTTCTCCATTGAAAACGACATACGTTATTATGATGAGAAGCATTAGGATTTATGGTATTCTTACACTTACGTTTTTCTCACTCTAACACTCACATCTTACACACCCTTAATTGTTTTTCTCTGACACAGTGACTCTCACACTCTCACAGCAAACCTGCAATTGCTCTCTTTTACACTTACTAACACACACACTAACATGAATATAACTTTCTTTACACTCTTACTGTTGTCTCACTGCCTAAAATCTAACAGTACATCTTTTCTTTCAGTTAAATAGGATAATAAAAACTAAGCATTTTTTATTGTTACTTGCTGGTTTTGTGAGACGTTTCAAGGACTCAAAGCAAAGAGAGATTAATTCACAAATTCTGGATGTTAAAAGACAAATTCTTATGACAGCCAGAAAATAAGACATTAACATCTTTGAATCCTTGCCTTTATTAGTTTGACTTCTTTTAAAGTGATAATGCTTTTGTTTCCACCTGAAGACTACCTTGGCCTGCTTGCGTCTTTTAAATCTTTTTTTACATTTATTCATTGCAAAGGGCAGCTTTCAATCACATAACATTTCACTTCTTATGCATTGTAATTACACTGTCTGAGTCTATTAATGTCTATTCTTTTGTCGCTTAAAATCAAACGGCACCTTGCTACTCATGTTTTTCTCACATTCAAAAAATACCATTAGCAAAGAGCAGCTTCTATTCATCGCCAACATTTCTTATTTAATGTGTATTTTATATTCAAAAGTGAAGTTTACTGCTTTGAAGACCCCATTACCAAAGAGCACCTTCCAGTCACTAGCAAGATATTTTATTCCTTTATTCTTAGTTTGACATGAAGACCTGGGTGAGGTTTAATTCAAATCATGTCGAGTAAACAAATACATTCCTTGTTTTAGTTTTTCCATGATGCAACAATATATTGCAGGCGGTAGAGAACAAGGAATTGACCTTTTGACTGGAGAGTTGGTTTGAATCCGAGAGAGATAGAGAAATGAAAGGGAAAAATAAAGACACAAATGAAATGAATAATGTTGTTCACTCTCCTAAGGTTAGTGTGCAGAACACAGCTATGAATACAATATGTATCCTGTCTGCTCTCTTTTCTGGCATATAGATTTGGGACTTTATTATAAGTCAACAACAACAACGGAGCACACTTTCCAACAGTCTCTCCTAAAAGGTGGTGTTGAACTCAGTTATTCACATGAAAAGTAACTGTAGTGATTGTGAGGAATAAGATTCAGCAAACAGAAAACAAAAAAGTAAATGCGAAATGTGTGCGTTCATCATACATCAGCTGGTTTGGAGCGAACACACCGGCGAGCGTAGTTACGTCATTAGTTGATGATTCACATGGCTGTATTAAACAAGATGTATGGGTTCCAAACCAGAAACAAAACCAGCTGCATGGAACTGATGGCCATTGATCTTAGAAAAATTAAGAGAGATCCTCAGGAATGTGTTTCAGGCGGGCAAACTGCTACTGCACGTTATGGGAATATCCAGTAAGACGCCAACAGCGGAAACAGCTGATCAGACATGACTTACATGTTCGCTACATCAGAACTTTTTCGGCAAAAGTGTTTCCATCTCCCATTTAGTGCATTAAGTCTTTTTCGACAAAGGCAAAACCCATCTCAAGCGAGCACAAACATTTTTTTGGCGAAATTAAGGCGCTTTTATTTTATTTTACCGTTTCCATCAACCTTTTCTAATGCGATACTTCAAAATGTGCATCTAAAAATGGTGATGGAAACACGGCTAATGATTAGACAAGAAAGTTATTGGCTAGAAGTTCCCAGTGGCCCCAGCCTTCCCACTGCTGTTTCTCGGCCCTGCGATGGACTGGCAACCTGTCCAGGGTGTACCCCGCCTTTCGCCCAGTGTCAGCTGGGATTGGCTCCAGCCCCCCCACGACCCTGTACGAAGGATAAGCGGTTGACGATGGCTGGATGGAAGTTTCTCCAATTAAAGTTAAAAGACTTTCTAATTAAATTAAGGTGCCTCTTGGCATAAGTTAAATTAAGTCTGTCTGTAATTCTGCTGCTGCCGTGTTTCACATCATATCGGAACATTTACATTTAACTTTTTTCTTTTAGCTGACACTTTTATCCAAAGCAACTTGCAATTGCTATATATGTCCAGCCCATTCTCATCTCAGGGTGTCATATACCGACGATTTAAGAGTAACAAAGTGTAGTTATTTGACATAGAGACGCACCAAGTGCGTCCGGAAGCATCTCTATGAGACGGTCTGGGGCATCCCATACAGACCGGAAGTGCTAGTTAGCTAGCGGTAGCTACGTTGGTGATAAAGGTGTTGACAGCCCCCCGAAGCACCTACCCTTACCACAACCATCAGAAATGTTAGTACCTAAACCTAAGTCACTGACTTTAAGCATGTCGGCCGGCATTTTTGAAAAATCTAAAGATACAGACTTAATGATTTCTGTGTCTCTGGTCTATCATTGAGGGAAACCCAGCCAAGGAACAAAACCCCACAGTACCTTTAGCATAAAATCCTTATGCTTTGTCACGCTGTCTGAAAGCGTCAGTTATGACGCATTGAGATGAGAATGTGTTGATATGTCAGAGGTCGCACACCTCTGGAGCAACTAGGGATTAAATATCTTGCTCAGGGATACACTGGTGAATGTGTCACAGTGGGGAATTGAACCCGGGTCTCTGACACCAAACCATATGTCTTATCCACTGCACCATCACCACCCCGAGCACATCTGTATCTAGTCCAAGACATGCCACCATAGGATGTGATGAGACACAGGAAGAGCTGCGGCTCAACACATCAGCAGGTGATGTTAAGAATATAAAGTGAAGTGCTACCCTGGACCCAGGAGCCTTTTGTGTTTCACTTGATTCCTCATCTGGAGAGTCAACCTCTCCGGCAAAGCTCCTCAGCCGGTGTCATTTCTAATATTATCTGTATAAAGCGGAATTGGGGGTCTCTGAGGTCCGGATATTGTTAAACCTCAACAATGGCTGTTTTTTTCTCAGTCATTGTGACAGTGACAGCAGAAAAAGAATACTTTAGTTCAAGATATGACATGAACACATACCTGTCAAATAAAATGAAATGTTCCTGCTCTTAAGTCCTTGTTTAGAAGATCAACCTTAGTTTTGAAAATGTTATGCATGTGCAGGTTGTCGTTTTTTTAGCTCCAATTCTGCGCAGGGAAGCTGTGTTTTGACGTGTACAGAGCGTAGTGAGGGTCGAACAAGCTCCCGTGCTGGAAGGACCACATTTGTGCATGCTCCCTTTGTGACGATGGTTTTCTGCTTACAGATACTTTTCTGTGTTCTGTGCACCTGTTTATTATGTGAGCAGGCTTAGTGACTAATTGAACTCCATATCCAGTCACAGACATGCTACCACCTGACAAGAGAAGAATCGAGGCACAGTGCTGGGATGGCTCAATCAAGGGGTGAGTCTGCATAAAAGGCTGCTTTCCTGGAGCATCACTGCCGGAAAACATGGAATGGCACAAGTATCTCTCCTCACCAGAATGCTGGTTTACGTAGGTTGTAAAGAGCACCACACATTGAATACACATGATGTGCATTTAAACACCCACATCCATTTTCACCCCAGATTGGCACATCTCAGCTACTACAGCCTGACTACATCTTCTGTTTGTGTTCGGTGTGCATCACATGATGCAACGCTTTACAAAGAGGCCGATCTGTGCTGCACTTAGCAGCTAGTTTTGACATATTTTATTCTAAACTCAAGGATAATTTAAGGATAACGCTGGCATCATTTCATCTTTTTATTTGTACTATTGTAGTACTGTGATGATGATGATGTGGTAAATGCTGAACAGGGCATTATACATTACTGATATGTGGAGATATAGCCTTTTATTTTGAATGGAACAGGTTATTTTACAAACAGTATGTCTTATGCTTTGGCTAGCTTTCCTTTTTTTTTTTTGCCTTTTGCATATTTTACTGTTTTGGGATATTTTCAGACCCTGTGAGTGCTTTGTTTCTCTTGAAGGGAGGTTAGGGTGTTGTCATGTTTATTGCTGGAAGTGTGGTTCTTGATCCTACACAATACAATGTAGAGTTAGACCCAGGGGCGTAAGTTGCCAGCCAGAAAGCCTCACCGTGTTGTTTCAGTACCAAACCAAACAGTTACCGTTTAGGCACAAAGAGCACTTTAATATGTTTGGATTAAAATATTGAGTCAACATCGAATTTTGGTTTCACATGGGACACAAACAGCTGCCTCCTTGTTGAAAGTCCTGTATTTGACCCATCCACAAAGTCTGCACTCGCAGGCCTCAAGGCCCAAAATACATTTTTTATTACTAAGAGGGAATAAATACAGCACAAAAATCTTGGCCTCAAGCCTTTTTCAGTGTACTGCCATTGATATTAATACCAACAATCACAGGTATAGTTGTTAGTAATAAAAAATTAAAATAACGCCCACTGAATCCTCTATCTTCCCCCTGAAATGGAATCATTTCCTGAAAGTTCCTGTGGAAAGTAGGATGCAGTAGGATGCAGTAGGATGTCATGCCAGTCATCACAACTATACTCAAACCTGACCACATTCTCAAATCTGCATTTTATTTAGGCACACTCCTCTTCTGAGCTCCATGTGGACAATGAGGTGTTTCCACTCCAGCAAATCTGCTTGCGGCTCATTTGCTTTTTCTCAAACACAAAGTTTGCACCACTTGCATGAGAGCGACAGATAGAGGGTTGGCGGGGCTGGAGAGGGAGAGACACATTTTTGGGGAGAGAGGAAGGGACTGCAAGGGACAGATAAAAAACGAAAGGAGACAAGTTGAAAGAGGAAGAAAAAAAGAAAAGCATGAAGAGAGGAGTCAGAGGAGAGGAAGAGAAGAGAGTCTTGGCTTGTTAAGTACATCACGCTGTTTTCGTAGAGTTCGACAAGAACTGTTCCACCATCTGCACATTTGATCTTCCTCCTTTGCTCCACCCTGCCTGCATCTCCCCACCTCACCTCCTCCCCCCTTGTTGTTTTTGTCTAATTTCCCATCTTGGTGTATTTGTAGGTGTGCATTTTATTTAAAAAGATTTTTTGTTGTTGTTTATGCTTGAATAAAACTCCTTCTCCATTGCTGTGGAATACCCATTTCCTCTACTTTTTCTCTGTTATTTAAATGGAGGAGCTGGGTTAAGAGTTAGCAGGGATGAAATAGAAAGATGGATGAAGCCACCTGTGTTTGAGTGAGTCAGTCACTCACTAACTGTGGACATAATGCACCCCGAGAGCACACACACACTCTTACAAAGCAAGCCGCTGTTATAAAACAAGGCTGCCGTTTCGCTCAGCTATCTGCTCAAAATGTACGTCTTCAGCACTCGGGATCTGAGTATTTATAGTGGGGCATTTGGCATTCACACACTGCATTCACATATAACCCAGCAGAGCATGTTATTAAACTTTTCTTAGACAAGGAGCCCAGATCTGTGCACATTTATTCACACCTTCCTCTGGGACGTAAGCTCATTAAAACACTCTTCTTTAGTCAGGATATGAGGAAGCGACCAAAACCCATTTCAGCTCTCGACCCAGGAGAGTAAAGGACTCAGCTGGACTGGACTTTAATAAGCAGGAGTTTGTACCAAGTTTTGGGTGATTAGCATATTGGTCAACTCCACAGATAAGTGATGAAAACTTTGCAAATGGATACTTTTCATGCTTAAAAGACAAAACAGGTGGTTCATCAGTGCTTTGCGACCCAACCTACATAGCTGTTCCAAAAACAACGATTTTATCAAACCAGTGTCCAGCAGCAGGCCGCTGTTTTCAGCTCTAATGAAGCCACCGTAGAACAAAAGTTACAAAAACTAGCTGGTGAAATAAGTGGAAATTTTAATAGGTAAAAGCCAGATATTTCCCTCAGGAGTTATTGTAGTCCAGAAAAGTCTCGAGAAAGCTTATTCCATTGTCTCATGGTGACAAAAGAATCAATTAATGCTGCTTTACTGTTTGGAGAATTTTCTTTATGGTTATAAAAACACAAAGTTGACTGTTCGTAGAAGATGGGGTGTATCTCATGTCGAAGTCACTGACTTGGCAAACTCAGTGTTCCATCTCAACATCCATCTTAAGACCTTTTGCGGCCGTACACCAGCATCAACTTATTTCCAGGAGACATTCATTGTCAGGAAGATTTCAACAAGAAATGCTGTCTGTAATAATATTAAGAAGCATTTTTGCTTTTGAAGCCAAACTATAAAAACAAACACCATCCTGGTTTTGCCCTGGGCTGTAAAATTAATTTTTCAAACTTAAAAACCAGTATTATTATATAGAGTTTTAAAAGGACTTTAATATAAGACCCATAAATACCTACTTCCCCTCCACTACAACAATTCAGCTATCGTATCAAAGGGGGAAAACTCCTTGGTAGCTGATCAAGAGTGGCAAATTATTATTGGGATATTTGGTGAGAAACATCTCTGTCTGATGAAGTTTTTTTCCAATCTGTGTATATTAAGGCTCCTTCTAGACACATGCTGCTGTGGAGCCCTGCACAAGCTGTGTGTGTGTGTGTGTGTGTGTGTGTGTGTTGTTTGTGGTCTCTTTTGACATGGCTCTCTTCAAAGGCAGAGGGAGGAAAAGGAAGTCAGGTGTTTGGGGCGGCTGGTTGGTCCCTGCAGGGGCATCAGCAGATCAAAGTCTGTCCTGTCTGCTGGCTGCAGGCAGGAGGGGAGGACGGACACTCGTGTCCTGGCGTCTGCTCTCATCAGGAGGACACAGCAGGACGGCCCAGCTCAGAGGAAGCTGCGCACTCTCGCTTACATGCAGCTGGTCAGCGCTGTGGGTGGTCTTTGTATTCAGGATCACTGGTCCGATCACACAGCCTGCTGCTGTCTTACAATGTGAGCATGAAATGATATGCAATGTTGGTAGTTAGTTTACATAACATGACTGTACTTTGCCTTCTACCACAGGAAATGAGACCCTACATGTCTCCTGGCCTTTGTATTACTTTGATTCTGCTGCTGATTGTGGAGCCAAAATTGAACAATTTTAAACTGTGTAGAGCCATTTATAACCCTTTTTTTGTAATTTTGTTCTCTCCCCATGACCTGGCTCTCAAGACTCTGGAACGACCTTTATCGGAAAGAATATCCTAATTTTACCTGAGCTGCCTGTTTATTTTACAGTTTTTGTACTTGTTGTAGCTTCCCTTATATCTTGGCTAATTTAAAGTTCTATTTTAGGTTTGCAAAGCCCAAAGGGAGTTCCCATCTCCCACAGAAAACTCTGCTCTGAACCGCTTGAAAACGGCTCGTTTGTAGTCCAGCCCTTCACTTCCTTTACTTGTGACATCACAATGAAAACGCAGCTAGCGGGGTCAGACACGCCCTCAAACCAAGCTAGTCTGAGCGGGAGGCCCTTTGGCTCGACTCGCCTTTATTTGGTTTTCCATTGTAGAAATTTTTTTTTTGTATCACCTCACCTCCGTCGAGGTTCCAAGCGAGCTGAGAGATACTAAAATGTAACGTGAAAACACAGCAGACTGCTGATTGGTCAGAATAGTCACTATTCACTGCATCATCATTGCTGCACCAGACAGAGGCCAGCAACAGAAAGTTTTATATTTTACAGTTTCCGTAGGTAATTTCATCACTAAATCCACTTCTGAGAAGTTTTGAGGTGAAATCAGCTGTGTAGATTTCGAATATTGACAGTTTTACGAGACGTGATGGCGGAACAAAAATGTGCTTGAATATTTTCGGAGTTGAGGAGCTCCGCAAGTGGCTGCGGGGGAAGCCTGCGCCAACCCGCGGGAGGAGCGCGTGAGGCCGGCCGCCCGCTCACAGAGCCCTCTGCTCCCGCCGTCACACAGACTGCTGCAGCAACAACGGCAGAGGAAAACACAGCTGGAAGGTTTTCATACTGCTTATCTGTCTTTACATTCTGAGGAATGTTGAAACGCTTTAACTTAAAAAAGAGAAAGCAGCAGTGGCGTCGCTATGACGACAAGGTACGTACTATCTCTGGGTACTGTCTGCAATGGAAAACGGAGCAGGGCCGAGTAGAGTCGAGTCTATCGATTTGCGCTATGGTAGCATTTTTCGGCAAGGCAGCATAGATCGTCAGAACACCGGCAACAGTTCAACGTTTAGTCCTAAAAGACGATGCAACTCCGACTCTGTTTGGGCCTGGAAATTCACAATCACAACCTGTAAGTATGCTTTATTGGTTGTGAATTATATTTCAAATAAACACGGCAATGTAACTTTACAGTCTGTTCAAGTGCAGAGTTGTTGTAAATGTTGGCTAACACAGCTAAAGTTATAGCTATAATGCTAATGTTACACCTGATGTGAAAGCTACTGAGCAAACATTCAAATTGTTTGGACAATTTTTCTGTAAAATTGAGTTGAAATATGGTGATTTTTGTAGTGGTTTATTGTAAGATGTGGAACAATGATGTTGTGGACTTGAGAGTAACTTCTACCATCTGCTAGGTTACGGTCGCAGTCTGAAGCGGCTTTGATTTGGATCACACTACCTTGTTTCTTACGACCCGCCCTTCTCTGCTTCTGATTGGCTAGTCGTCCTTACCTGGGAACTGCGCATGTGCAACTCCCAACAAAGATTTTGTACAAGTAAGATGCATCACTCTGTAGCTCAAGAGCGGAGCGTTCAACACAGGGTGAAAAGAGGAGCTGCAGCAATGTGCAGTATGAGAAAAATATGATGTTTTTTGAAAATTAAACCATGTAAACCTGTTCTGGTACAACACCTAATTAAGATTTTGAACCTGAAAATCAGCAGAATACCACCTCTTTAATAAGACATCAGCTCCCCTAAAAGCATAATTTGGAATATTTTGGGAGGTCTGTAAAATAATGACAGCATGCTTTATTGCCATTAATTTCTGTACTTCTCTATCATCATGGATCCATGCGTAAAATCAGGGTTAGGGTTACCACCCTCTGGCTGGATGAATATTATGTATGATCCATGCACTACTGCAGCTGGGGCAGCGTCACGCAACTTTCTAAATTCTTCCCTCTCATGGAGAAAAGAGAGGTCAGGTCACAAACACAGCCACAGCTGTTGTGTGAAGCGTAATTGTAGCAAAATGGCTTTGAAAAAATAATATAATAAAAATAATAATAACTATTATTATTATTATGACACAAACATGCCCTGATACTTTCACAGTCAGCCCCAGGCCTACATGCTTGCAGCTATTAATGATTCAGCAGTAAGAATCACAGTCCGTATCTTCATGTGTATTTCAAGGTCTTTTTGCCATCAGTCTGGTCTCCAGCAGTGACACACATGAAAATACTGTATGTATTAACGTCAGGTGACTGACTTGTTTAGCATGGACAGATTATGAGATGATGCGGCCCCATGCAACACATGTCATTTTCAAAATTCAAGAAAATGAGCCACAACATGTCAGATTTGGGTTTTGGTATGGCTGTGGTTAGAAGGCCTCACGTATACATCTTCTGTGGTACTAGTGATGATTATGAGTTGGTGTCAAATACATTTTAAGTTCCATATTAAGTGTGTGGTCCCAAACGTGTACAGTGGTGTGTTTGTCAAGTACCAGAGT
This sequence comes from Micropterus salmoides, assembly GCF_014851395.1. Classification (NCBI taxonomy): domain Eukaryota; kingdom Metazoa; phylum Chordata; class Actinopteri; order Centrarchiformes; family Centrarchidae; genus Micropterus; species Micropterus salmoides. The sequence continues at coordinate 37,136,952 of NW_024042261.1, forward strand.
GGAAGGAATTCAGTCTAGGAATTAAATACCAAAAATGCGAATAGCTTTAGCTGGAAAATATTATAACTACACACGTTTGAAAAGGATGTAACATGCAGCTTCAGTCCTGCAAATATCGGTCTAAAAAACCTAACCTATCTTTCAGAGAAACCCAACGCCATGCATTTAGTCCTAGTGGTTCAATTTACTTTGGGTATGCCTTGGGTAAGCACTTTTTACAGGAATAGTAAGAGGTTAAAAGCAGTGAGAAGTCTAGCTGCTGCGTTCTGTACTAGTTGGGGGCAGAAGTGTGAGAAACCACAGTAGGTTAAAAGTCCATATAACGTGAGCTGGATTCCTGTGAGGTATGAACGGTTCAACAGTTTGTATAGACGACTGAGTGGAGCTCTGTAGCTGTCTGCAAAGTCAATTTATTACTTTTTCTCCCTTACACCCCCCCACACACACAGTAACACACGAACATGCACACAGAAGGTTACATACAACACTTATCTCCACAGACAAACACACACACGTACACACTCCCTACAGCTTCAATTTGTTCTTATTTGTGCTTGGAGATGAGAAGGCGGGCAAAGTGATATGGATGGATGGACGGCGGCGTGGACAGACAGTGAAGGAAAGAATGAAGGGAGGAAAGAAATGGGTTGACGGTTAAGTATATACATTATTCATGCGGGAATAAATGCTTCGTTCGTAACCGCTGTGACATCACCATCCATCAGCCTGCCTGCCCCCCCCCTCCCCTCAAAAGGCACTGGCAAAGCTATGCATCACAGTGTGTGTGTGTGTGTGTGTGTGTGTGTGTGTGTGTGTGTGCGCGCATCTGCATTTGTTCCAATTTTGGACCACTTTTCTTTTTCTGTCTTTCAATCACAGTTTCCACTTTCATCATGGAAACTAGTCATCCCTCCAGTTATATAATGATCTACAAGTCCACCTCTTTCATTCATTTGTCTGTCCATCCGGTCCCCATCAGTCCCTTTTCTGTTTTTTGGGGATGTTTTTTTGATTATTTTATTACTTTGTTGTCTTATCCTCTCCATCAGTTGTTGTTCCAGTTATTAGACAGTGGCCAAGTTGCCCACAAGACATGCTTCATCCATCCATCCATCCATTTTTCCTTTTCACATCTTTCTTGACCTCTAGTTTTCCGTTCTCACTGTTTCAATTACTAAATGGAAATGAGGTCATCATCACTGTCCATCCACTTTACTACCTTCCATTTTTCTCTCAATCATGGTCAACAACAATCATAGTTCATCTGTTGTCATTCCCAAGTCATCACATATGGACGCTTGGTCAAGACCCCATGGTGTCACTTTTTAATTGGGTACCCTTTAGTATAATTTTTTTAGCTGTGCAAGCATTTTATGTCCGGTCAATGTCACGTGACGTTATATAAAGAATGACAAAGTCTTGAGCGGTTGTGTTTCCCATGTGAAACCAATAGTCAATAGTCAATAGTCAATGTTAACAGAACGTAGCCTATTTGTCACTTAGGTTACATCTAATTAACTTTTTTTAACCCTTTTCCTAACCCTACCCAAGTAGTTTTGGTGCCTAAACCTAACCAAACTGCAATGTAAGTTTTTACATGGTGACCATGCCACACCCCTCTTCTGTTCCTACAGCAGTCCATCACTTTTTCAGTGTATTTGTTGTTGTTTCTTTTTTGGACCACTTCACTTTTTGGCATCTGCCAAATTGTCCATGACCCCATCTCAGTCTCCATATTCACGGACTCACAGTCTGTGAGGGCTAATGGGCTGTCCCACTATCAAATCATCAAGTGCACGAGGGCTGTCTCTCAGACATTTTGACCTTTTTTTGCACCCTTCTTAAAAGTCCACACTTCTGCAAACTATGCCTGAGGGAATTTTATGGCGGTATTTCCCTGCCAAATATCGCAGGAGAAAATGAGACCCGTAAGTGCATATTACTTTTGCGTGCAGAATTTCTCTGCTCAGGTGAGCATTATTGTAACCCGCGAGGAGAAAACTGTGCTTTGAGCGCACACAGAATCCGAAGTTCTTCTTAGGAGGAAATGCATGCCCAGATGCAAACTCCACACAGAGAGATCCCTGTCAGTTTGAAGGTTTGAACTCAGAACCTTGTTGACCTTGAGGTCAACGCTTAGAGATAAACCAGTTTATAACTGTGGTCAACCTGGAGGTTTGTTTACAACTTCCCTTGCCTGGGTGTCTGGGGGGCATCACTCTAACACTACCACTTTTTGAATTTGAGTGGGGGTTTTTATTATTCCTTTTGGACCACCTTTTTTTCTATGTGACAATCACTACTTTCATTTTTCCTCTCATCTAGGTAGTCCAACATATTTCCACTTATTATATGGTGACCAACTCATTTATAACATCCTCGCAACCCTGCGTCTGGCAATCCATTCCTCCACATACTGAATCTGTTCTCCGGGCCCTTGTAAGTCTGATTAAAGCTACTCCATGTTGGAACTTGTTATTTTGTTTTCTAGTGGCACAGCTTCCTTCCTTCCATATGGCTCTCTCTCCACCCATTGTTCTTCCTCCATCCTCCCCGTCATCCATCCATCACTTCACCTCATCCATACAACAATGATTATCTTGATGTTTCTGTCTAAATCTACTCTCTCCTCATTGTAGAATTAATCATCCCTCAACAGCACTCACCATCTCCTTCCTTCCCTCCATCTCTCCTTCCTCTCACTCTCACACTCACCCTGTATTGCTCTATTTAAGATGAATGGCCACAGCAATGACCCAGCATCGCTCCCCTGCTTTCCGTGAAAGAACCGGCCTTTAATGAATCTTTCATGGCCATGACATCGTCCAGCTCCACTTTATGGGTCTATTTTTTTCTCCTCTGGCTATTTCAGTGTAATGTTGCCCCAGCGTCGTATTGGCAGCAATATTTTCTCTGTATAGATCTTGTAGTTGGTGGTGCAGTATGTCGGAAGCATTGATTTTCCTTCCCGAACCTTCCTACACATCTCTTTGTAGAAGATGTAATGTTGCCTCAGGATGCACGGTCGGCGATGGATCAGCTTTAAGAAGCACCTGGCTCTATTTTCCTAAATATCTCTTCTCCTAGTGGATTATCTGTATCTTGTCCTGAAAGTACTACAGTTTGTAATGTGGTGGTAGAATAAATGTGTGCCTCAAACAGTCAACAGGAAAACATTGATCGCAGGGGATAACTCCTGCTGCAGGTATAGGAGGTTACCTGGAGGCCATGTTTCTTTCTTCCCTCAAAACCGTACGTTCGTGTCAATTCCCAGTGCACATCCCACACTCATACTCAATTCTTACTCCTTTACTGTAGCCATGACTCAAGTGACAGATGAAACGGTAACATGGAGAAAAAGGCTGGCTTCTTCGCTGAACTTCTGGCCTCTGCGTGTAACAAGCCTTCACAGAAGATGGATGCACCAAGATCTAAAGAATGCGGAGGCTTTTACCTTTAAAAGGCTGTCTAATGAGCTCAGCCCAGCCATTTAAGTTTGTTTACAAAGAAGTTTCTTTGTTTGTTACCTAAAACAGGATCACATCAGATGATGCGATGAAAGATTTGGCAGCCATGAATAGTTTTGGAGTTCAATAAATATGTATTAAATAAGATTTCATTATTAGGTGTCTATGAAGATTAATAGTCATCCAGGTCATAGTTATCCAACGAAGGTTAAAATCAAGGGCAACTCGACTTGGTTCGAAATGTCTTCCAGTATCTTCAACCAGTCCAGTTGCCCTTGATTTTAACCTTCGTTGGATTTCATTATTAGATTTGTTTATATACATTTAGGGCATTTATCAGACGCTTTTGTCCAAAGCGACAACAAGTACAGCTTGTGGAAGCTGGTGAGAGACTCATTTATGAATCTAAATCCTTTTAACATCCTTTATCAAACAAAGTAAGTTAGAAATAATAACAACTAAAACACAATTCATTTACTTTCCCCCCACATATGTTACATATTTTTGTTCAACTAAATAACAACCTCCAATGTTTTGTACACTTAGTTTTACTAAAGGAAAAAAGTTGATGAGATTCAAAGTTTAAAATGCATAATGAATTGAAAATGGAAGAATCAGAACAACAGAAGAGAGTAAAAATCTAAGACAAACAGTGATGTTACAGTAGAAGAGAAGATATAATATGAAAGAGTTTTCTGTTGACCCTGCATGTCTTTAGGCTGTGAGGAAACTGTTGACCCCAGACGAAACATCTAGATCCAAATACTGTGGCCCAATCCCAATGTCCCCCTTAAGCCCTGAACCCTCAGACTTTACTGACATCACTTGGAAAGTGATTGAGTGTAAGAGGCTGCAAGGGCTCAAAATGCTGTAAACCGGAACGGGACAGCACCATGCCACATTATCACGTTACCTTGACGACGCTGAAACACATTGCACACTTTTTATTTTATGTTTTTGCAAGCTCTTGCTCTACAGAGTGGACGAGAGGTAAATGTCAATATATATTTGTCAATAGGCACTCTTGTTGGTCAAAACATCATTAAGCAAAAACTAAAATAAATAGTTGAATAAACTGTAACAAGGTGTTTGCATTCCTCTGACTTCATTTGTTTTATGTACCATCTTAATTCTATGTTCTGACAATTTTAACTTCAGCGTTGGTGTCGATGCTTGTTTGTTTACCGTTCTTCTTCTTCTCTCATGAGGTGGATTTTCTTCCCCTGGTAACCCTCCGTGTTTCACGTCATACCGCTATGAACTGTTACCTCAGGCAAAGTCTGCAGAAATGCGGACTTACGAAAAGGGTCTAAAAAGGGCTCAAAATGGCCGCGAGAGAGCTCTTGACGATTTGGCAGTGGGACAGCCCTAAGCCACCTTACCGGGAACGCGCCTCAAAATCTGTGAGTTTGTGAGTGAGGACATTGGGATTGGGCCAAACTCTACACAGAGAGATCCCTGTCAGTTTGTAGGTCTGAACTTTAGGACCTTGTTGCTACGAGAGGTCAACACTTAAACTACAGTTTATAAACCTGGAGGTTTGTTCACAATTTCCCGTGCTTGAGTGTCTGACTGCATGTGCAGCATTTACTTTAGCTAGTACAATAATGAACTGAACTGATAAAACTGTAGTTTTCCTCTCACAATAATAAGATTCTTTTGCAGACAACAAAGAAGTCTCCATAGGATGCAGCAGCAGTGTATCTCCCTCAGATTATTACCGCAGTGTTTTACTCTGCCTTCCCTCTGCCTTATGAGTTTGTCTTCTATCTCCTCAGCCAGTTTCCCAAATCCAAACACTTAGTCTGAGTGTCAGATGGAGGAATGAGGACTGAAATTACAAAAATGGGAAAAGAAGTAAATAACTTCAGTCCAGTCTTACACTTTCTAGTTGAATGCCATGCCCTTGCTAAACTCCCTGTGTCCTCTGACAATCTGACCTTCATCCAAAAGTAGATTATTTTCTCTTATAAGGTAAAATGACAGGGTAAGCTTGCAGCTACGCCTCATCTTCCATCAGAGGCTGAACACTAATCTATTGAAGCAGGGCCTTCACCCTGCTGAACCACATTACATCTCCCCTTTACTGTCTCTAATTGATCTCTCCTCAGAAGAACTTGTTCTCCATCTTTCATCAGCTGTGTTTTTTCCCCTGACACTTTACTCTTATATAACTACTCTATAATCGCTGCATCGTTAAGCCAACGTGGCTCTGACATTTTTACTAAGTATGACTTTCAGTATGCTCTGATTTCAACAAAGCCTACATGCATACCTAATTTCCATCCCCCTCAACTATTGTATAGTTGTCCTCGAATAAGTAGATTACAATGAATGTGCTGCACAGACTTAAATCTACTTACCCATGTAATGTAAAGCACCGAGGTACTGATGCTGGAAATCCCATATATATATATCTCCTACATGTTGCTACACATTGAACAATTCTTAAAAATTTCATTTAAAACGTTATTTTGTTTTTAGGTCCAGTGTCTCTTACATAGCAGATCCCAACCGTTGGGCAAAAGAGAAAAGATTGCTCCCTTTAACATATTTCATGTGTCCGGTTGAGAGAGGATTTAAATGTAATCTTTATAAACATATCTGTATATAAAAGCAGCAAGGGACACAATTTTGGTATTGGAAGTGTTCTAGTTTGTAGTCAGTAATACTGAGGTTTAATGCAGGTAAACAGTCCGTGTGGAGAGCAAAAGAGGCGGGATGAAATTGGCCAAAATGCAATCTCTGAACTCATCGTCTGATGATGACTTAGCTTTTTATCAATCTCAGGAACCCTTTTATTACTTAAATTATTTATCAGTACATACGTCCTTTGCTAATGGGACTGTAAACAATGAGGAAATATTGGCTCAGATACAGTACATTTTATACAATAACCGATACGTGAGCTTGCAGATTTTGTTTTCCTACTTCAGGTCACATATATTTTCTTTAACTGCCACACATGTGGGTTAAGACTGCAGCACGTGGGGGTTTTGTAGTGCGCTTTGAAACTGGCCTCAAACATACATACAGCTCAGATGCTTTGTTGTTTTTAAGCTTCAACGATATGGAACTACAGATAAAATTAGATGACAGTAAAAACAACTTATTCAGAAGCTGAGAGGAATAATACAATTAATAAAACAGTGAAATGGAGTTATCTAGAAGCTCTATAAAACATATTTTTGTTGTTTGTCTGATAATAAAATGAAGGAAACATATTCTCACAATCATTACAATAATACAATAAAATATGACGTGATATTTGACGCTTTTTCTGACCATATCAGACCTCCATCTCATCATGAAGGATTTATTTTGACATCAAGTGATATTCCGCTGTGGGAGTTCTGCCATAACTTGTGTGTGGACATAAAAAATATTCCTGCAGAATCCAACATGTCCGACCCTATCTCACTCTCAAGTCATAGCCCTCCCCTTCAAAATATGAGGTTGTAGCTTCATTTTCTTTTTTTTACAGAACTATATTTCATTCAGCACCTGCATCTATTTTAGGAATAATAGTAATTTTGAGAAATCATATGCTGCATGCTGTCTGTTCATCTGAGCAGAGAACAGTACAGCCATCCTTGCAGGTCTCATATGTTTCCATCGTACTGGAAACAGACATATAAAAACAAATGCCATATAGAGGCAATGCAGCAGGGTGCAGGATGGAGAGGACATTACAACCATGTTGAAAGAGCTTTGATGTTTCCACACTGAGCCGAAGAATTTCATTTATTTATTCAGAGCATGCTCCATACATTCGGAACAAGCTGCAGCTCATTCTTACTGTTCAGAAGAGAGGTGTGTGTGTGTCTGTGTGTGTGTGTGTGGGTGGGGGGGTTGTGGGTGTGGGAGATGAAGGCCAGCCCTGTGGAAAGTTTCTTGCTGTTCAGTTTAACAAGGTGGCACTGGAGCTGAAAAATCTCATGCATCCTAAAAAACATTTTCATTAGAAAAACAGTTCAGAAGCTGTTCAGAAGTTACCTACAACATCAGTCAGGTCCAAAAATTCCCTTTTTTCTATACCAGTTTTTTGCAATTTCTTTCAATACATGTTTTACAATAACTTAACCCCCATGTCATTTCTACTTTACTGTAATTTTAATTACATTTTGCTCACTGATGAACCGACTGTCAGCCCAAATGATCCTGTAGTATGAGGGGACAACATACATAATCTGGACTGGATTAGATGCACTTCAATTTCAAAATATGAAATCAGAGTGCCTCCTATCAGAAACCCACTACAGCCAATGAAAGTATTCCATGCAGTCTGCCTCCATGTTTGTTTATGTCTGAAGTCACGTTTGATCAGGCTGTGCATGGTCCCCAGAACCTTCCCTTTGAAATTGTTTAGTATAAACCAAGCGGGAAGCTTCCGGTCTACAATATGAAGCCGACACGGAAGTCCCTGAAACCTGCATTCTATTGAAAATCCAGCAGGGGGCTCCATTAGAAATAATGGGAAAATGACCCTACCTCTCAGCTGAATAATTACCCCAGTAAACACTTTCCTGATGAGTTTATGGTCTCAGTCGCTGGTTTCAAGTCTTCTTCAATATTTTAAAATTTATTTTAAGATAGACCACAAAGCAGAGTATGTTTCAGGGCGGGTTTATCTATGATTGACAAGTCGCTACCAGTGTCAATCAGGCTAGAGCCGACTCGTACCCTCGGCGCTGTGTAAATTTAACCAGCACCGCTGAAAAAGCTTATTAGGAGTTGGCTGTTCACTTTCTCTGGTGAGTACATTTAGTTTTAAGACCTGTTAAAATGACAGTTAACGTGAGTTACAGTTGCACCTAGCTAAGCAAGCTAGCTAACTACGCACACGGCCGTTAGCTCCGCCTTATCGTTGCTTCCGGGCACTTCCTGGCTGCAAGAACTCAACATGGCGGCGCCCTATCGGCCAAACTCGAGGCTGCAAAACGGCAGTCCACAAACCAACGGGTGACGTCACGATGACTACGTCCATTTCTTATATACAGTCTATGGTACAAACGCAGAGAGTGTGGTCCTGCGTCTTGACTGAAACTGAAACGTCTTGTGTGGGTTCATACTATTAAAACATTAAAAATCGGTATATTCTGTATCCCACATCTTTAAAATCACTTAACCTGACCTCACCTGATCCTGTCTTTTGCTTATGCCTCAGGTTCTTGTGATGTGTTACAGCTGAACATCAGTCTCATTCAGTGCCTCACCTCTTTTCATTTCACATTTTTGTAATTGTCAAATAAACTTAACTGTGAAATTCAACTTTATTCCTAGACTGTATTCTGCTGTTGGGTTCAAGGAGTGTTGAACGTAACAACAACAACAAAATGTAACACTGGGTAGGAAATGTTAAATAACTAACACCATAATGAAACTTCACATAACAAAGTTATGTTGCATGACGTCACACCTTGTTGTAATAGAACTTAAAGAGGTGGTATTATGCTTTTTGGCTTTTCCCCTCTCCTTTATTGAGTTATAAATCTTTTTTGTGCATGTAACAGGTTTGCAAAGCCAAAAGGGAGTTCCCATCTCCCACAGAAAACTCTGCCCAGAACCGCTTGAAAACGGCTCGTTTGTAGTCCAGCCCTTCACTTCCTTTACTTGTGACGTCACAATGAAAACAGGCACGCCCTCAAACCAAGCTAGTCTGAGCGGAGGCCCTTTGGCTCGACTCGCCTTTTTTTGGTTTTCCATTGTAGAAATGTTGTACCTGTACCTGCTTCCAGGTACTTTTTTTGTATCACCTCACCTCCGTCGAGGATCCAAGCGAGATGAGAGATACTAAAATGTAACGTGAAAACACAGCAGACTGCTGATTGGTCAGAATAGTCACTATTCACTGCATCATCATTGCTGCACCAGACAGAGGCCAGCAACAGAAAGTTTTACAGTTTCCGTATGTAATTTCATCACTAAATCCACTTCTGAGAAGTTTTGAGGTGAAATCAGCTGTGTAGATTTCGAATATTGACAGTTTTACGAGAAGTGATGGCGGAACAAAAATGTGCTTGAATATTTTCGGAGTTGAGGAGCTCCGCAAGTGGCTGCGGGGGAAGCCTGCTGTGACCTGCGGGAGGAGCGCGTGAGGCCGGCCAGCCGCCCGCTCACAGAGCCCTCTGCTCCCGCTGTCACACAGACCGCTGCAGCAACAACGGCAGAGGAAAACACAGCTGGAAGGTTTTCATACCGCTTATCTGTCTTTACATTCTGAGGAATGTTGAAACGTTTTAACTTAAAAAAGAGAAAGCAGCAGTGGCGTCGCTATGACGACAAGCTACGTACTATCTCTGGGTACTGTCTGCAATGGAAAACGGAGCAGGGCCGAGTAGAGTCCAGTCTATCGATTTGCGCTATGGTAGCATTTTTCGGCAAGGCAGCATAGATCGTCAGAACACCGGCAACAGTTCAACGTTTAGTCCTAAAAGACGATGCAACTCCGACTCTGTTTGGGCCTGGAAATTTTGAAATTAAATTGAAAAACTTCGCAGACTGTTCAAGTGCGGAGTTGTTGTAAATGTTGGCTAACACAGCTAAAGTTATAACTATAATGCTAATGTTACACCTGATGTGAAAACTACTGAGCAACGTTCAAATTGTTTGGCCAATTTTTATGTAAAATTGAGCTGAAATATGGTGATTTTTGTAGTGGTTTATGGTAAGATGTGGAACAATGATGTTGTGTGGTTGTGGACTTGAGAGTAACTTATACCATCTGCTAGGTTACGGTCGCAGTCTGAAGCGGCTTTGATTTGGATCACACTACCTTGTTTCTTACGACCCGCCCTTCTCTGCTTCTGATTGGCTAGTAGTCCTTACCTGGTAGTCCTTACCTGGGAACTACGCATGTGCAACTCCCAACAAAGATTTTGTACAAGATGCATCACTCTGTAGCTCAAGAGCGGAGCGTTCAACACAGGGTGAAAAGAGGAGCTGCAGCAATGTGCAGTATGAGAAAAATATGGTGTTTTTTTTAAATTAAACCATGTAAACCCCTAATTAAGATTTTGAACCTGAAAATGAGCAGAATACCACCTCTTTAACATAAGATATACACAAAATGTCACATCATATAACATGATATAACTTAAGCATAAAAATGTCCTTCTACATCACTTGACACTATATAGTAATTTTCCATTACACCGTGTCACTGAATTTAGAGGATACACATGTGACAATGTTGTCAAAATAAGGTGTCTATACAGGATTAATTGGATTATATTCACATTAAAAGTAAATGGACACATGTAACCTTTGCCTTGGCCTCTGACACACCCACCCAGTAAAAAGCACGTTTTGACTAGTTTATTTATACGATGGTAAAAGAAAAAAAAAAAAGTAAAATAAATGGGGGAAAAAATGTGAAAAACTTCGGTTCGGTATTCTGGAAAGTTTTTCATTATATTCATTTTCGGCTTCGGCCAAGAACTTTCATTTCGGTGCATCCCTACTTTAATACTGAATACAGTATGTTCTACTTCCTGTTTTGTATTTAAAGTAGAATATACAAGAAATGTATATTAATTATGAAAAAAAGAAACTGACCCAAAAATAAACCATGGATGAACTTTTGCCAGTGAACATAATCTAGGCATCACCGAAGTGTATTTAGCATAGAAAACTTGCTTTAAAAGATTGCTAGTTAATTCTACTAATATAATAAAATCTAATAAAATAAAATTTATTTTTAAAAACACTATTGACAGATTTTATTGCATTACTTTTATGGCATTTTACTTGATTTAAGTTATTATATCATCCTTCTTTTGAAGAGACTGGGCAGGGACGAAGAGAGATGATTGATGTGAGGAGAATTCAAACTGGGGAATAATGGGAAAAAATTACAAAATGAGAGAAGGATGAAGGCAGACAGGATAATAGATGACAGACATGGGATGCAAAAAAGAAAGGGAAGAAGGAATGGCAGAGGACTGATAATACCAGGTAGGCTGAAAGCAAGAGGCATACACGAAAGAAGGAATAGGAGGAGAAGAAGAGAGCAAGAGAATGATCAAAGTAGTAGGTTGGGTGGAGGAGAGGAAAGTATTGGGGAGCTGTTCTGACATGCATTACATCTTTTTTTCATTAGTTTCAAAAAGGTGTAGGGTGTGAGAAGAGGCAAGGTAGGGGGCATGAAGTGGTGTGTTGTGAGCACAGGGTGGGGGTGTGCGTATTGTTTTGAGTAGGATGGATATTGCAAGGAGAGGTAATGAGGAATGAGAGCAGGTGAAAATGGATGTGTGTTTGCGTGTGGTTGTGTTGTTTTTTTTAGAAAGATAAGAGGATGTGGAATGTGAGGAAAGGCATGGTGGACGTGTGAAGATGTGTGTGTGTGTGTGTTGTGTGCATATGAGAGAAAGATGAACATGGGGATAAAAGTGAGTGTGTGTGATGCATTTTTGTTTGGCAGTGGTGGGCGACACACTGGGATTTTGATGGAGTGAATATATTGTTATATGTATGGAAATGTGACCCCAGTAATGTGTATTTGTGTGTGTGTGCGTGTTTTGTTTATGGGTGTGTAGGTTTGTGTTTATGTGTGACTCATCTTAAAGTAGGTGCAGGTTGTACCTCTTTAGCTACAAATATGTATTTTTTATGTACATTATGTATATAATATACTTAAATACAGAGTTTTGAAAGTATTTTTATCACTCCAGGCAAGCACTGGTTTCCATTCATTGCTGTAAGGTATACAAATCAATTAACAGACTCTTTCTGACAAACTTTCTTCAGTTGTGTAATTGTAAAATGGCAGCACTTACATAATGCTATTCAACCTGCGTAGGACAAAGTGCTTCAGCCTCTCATTCACCCATGCACACACTCCAAAGGTGGCAGAGCTGCCCTGAAAGACACTGGGCTGCCCATCAAGAGCAATTAAAAGTTCTTGCTCAAGGACACTTCAATATGTAGCAGAGCAGGAAGAATCACAAACTCTGCACTTAATCGATGACCTTCTCATATTCTAAACCACATTATGTAATCCAGTACTCTGAACATGCTTTCCCTCAAAGCACTGCCCTTGCACTCATATGGTAAGTGGACTGTACTTGTGTAGCACCTTTCTAGTCTTCCAACGACTCTCAGCACTTTACACTGCACGTCACATTCACCCTACTCACAACCATCTATACACTGATGGCAGAGGCTATCGTGCAAGGTGCCAACTGCTCGTCAGAACCAAACGAATCATTCACTCGCCGATGTCCCAGCCTTAGAACTGCTGATCTTGTGATTTTGGACGCCACCCACTCTACCTCCTGAGCCACAGCTGCCCCTCATATAACCCCAGCTTGTTCTTAAATTTACTCTACTTCTGTTCAAACGAAAGATTTCTGCTCTCTGGTTTTTTAATTGCGCATAAACCCTGTCAAAATCCCCTAACCAATAGAATGCCAGGTGTAGAGTTTACTAATGAAATAAACCTTTCCCTGCTGCGGGCGTGTTCACTTTACTTCTCATCCAGTTACACTTTACCTGGGTTCATCCACTCCCACCTTCCTTATTATATACTTCCTTTGCTTTCTTTATATCTTCTGGATTAAAAGGACAGTTTTGTCTGGTCTGGACAAAATGGGACTCATTTTGACCAAGCAACGGAATTCAGAGACCATTGTGCCCACATCGTTACAGAGACCTGTAAGAGGAGGTGGACTCATAACTACATCGATGATGCTTGGTGCAGAAACACAGTCAAGATGGACTCTGTCAGACTATTTATTGTGAGGATGATCATATTGTCATCCGGTTGCTGGTGTTTATATTCATCTCAGCAGTAGCTGAATAGAAAACCCATCAGGGTGAAAGAGGAGAAAACGACATCACCTTCATGACTCAGTCACCGCCAAAGTCAACGGCCTCAAGTATGTGTTTTTAAAATGTAGTACTAATTTAATTTACTTTTGTTTTCTACCATCTTAATATGTTAGCTCATTACTTTTGCTGTTGGTACTTTTCCTATTTCCAAACACTGAAATACAGAGGGAAAAAGAAACACTACAGCGTCCATTTTGTTTTTTGTTGCCTAGCAACAGTATTCTCATAAAACACTTCAAAGCGAATATCCTCATGGATGTATTCCTGTGCTGCAAATATGACTTGATCAATTCATTTTGAGAGAAGTAATAGCACTAGGCAGCATCATCCCGCATTTAAACATCTGTGGGCTTTTATTTCTTATATTTCTGAACGTTAGATCATGGAGAAGTGATCTTGACTTGGAAAAGGTTGGTGACCACTGCCTTATAATGTCTTAACACAGACTGGATGTTCACTTGGATCAGGGTTTCTGCAGGTTTCACCTAGTCAAATTTAAGACAACAAGCTGGCATGCAGTGCACCTGCTGCCACGAAAAAGGATCACGGTTGGAAATATCCAGAAAAAAGACAAGTTCTTTGTCTTTTCAGTGATTTTATAAAACATAACCTACTGCTGATGGAGAAACTCAGAGGAGCAGACAGGGAGACAGAGACAGAGAGAGGCGGGGAAAGAGGTAAAGGTGTGTGTGTGAGTGTGTGTGTGTGTGAGTGAGTGCAGGAAGAAGTTGATGCAGGTGCAAAGCAGGTACATTTACAAATAATTAAAAAAAATAATGTCCATGGGGATTAAAAAGTGCTTTCACATGGCGGTATAATGAAAATATTTAAGATGGTACTTTTGATTTGGAAAATTTTATGTTTTCCCATAAAGAAACATGCAATTACACATAATTTTGGAACATTGTTATTACCACATCTGTGAATAATAAGACTGAAAATCTAGAGCAGATTTTGAATAAACTGCACCCCAAAAGCTAAACTTCATAAATAAATCCACTGGGTTTTAATTATCTGGGAAAATTCATGTGATTAGTTTTGATGCTTTCCACAATGATTTTACATTCATGGCGCAGCACCAAGCAGTTTTGAGCCTCATCGCCTAATAATGACAGGAAAACACTGTTAATACGACCTCAGAATAATTACAGATTGCTCATGTTTGCCCTTTGTGTCTTGATTTAATGCTTTATACATTTGTAGAAATTAACATAAAAGGCAACATGAGAACCACCTCCCATCTGTTTAATAACAAGCATTTCATATGAACATCAAAATCCAAAGGAATAATTGCCTCATTAGCTTAAAAGGACTAGTTTGCATCACTAATTTGCTTCAACATTACTAACCTCAGCTCCTCCGTGGTCATCACCGTCCTTTCTTTATAATTTAATATCGAGATGTAGGCTACACTACAGGACAGAGCTGTAACCTGACAACTGAATGCTTATCTTATTCTCCGCTAACTTTCACCATCACTTTCTGTCGCTCTCCCTCTCTCTCACATTCGCCCCTTTGAAGAATGAGGAGAGGGAGATCAGGTAAATCCAGGTTAAGGGGTCCTGTTCATTTCATGTATTTCTGTGAGATCATTGGCCATGAGTGTTACTGTGCTGAAAATCATTAATGATCGTGTGAAATTTTAGTAGCGGCACTCATTCATTATGCAGCAACAGTGGGCTTCAAATACATTGCTAGCGACTGGTTTTAACCAAGCCCTAAGCTCTGTTTCTTTCAGACAAGAGTCACTAAGGTTGCACTTACCCATAGCTGAAGAATAAATACGAAATATGAAAGAGACTCGCGGCAATAAAACGACAGCTGCATGTTGGTCAACGCGTCTGAGCAGTTTTCAAAGCTAGCTAGCAGTTTTCAAAGCTAGCTAGCACCAAAGTCCTTTTCAGACAGGAAGCAACTGATGCTCCCAGTTAATCATTTACAATGTGGGTTGAGCAGCAATCAGAAAAGCAGACCAACAAGCAGGAGCGATCATGTGAAACTGTCGCGGTTGTGCTCATCTCAAACACTTATAGACTGGGATCAAAAACACTAAAACGCTGCTGTGGATGGAGAAGATCGTATTCGTTATAAAACTGTCTAAAAAACCATAGTTGTGTGGATGTAGCCTCACATTACCTCTCTCTACTCCTCATGTCAACCCCAGTTTTCCTCGGGATTCTCCCGTATTTTTCCGTTCTCACTCGGTATCCTCCCGTTTAAATGTTTCCCTGTAAGTCTCCGTATCTTTAACCTTTATAAAATCAAATAATTTAAAGTGTTTGCTACTCTCTCCTCTGGTAAAGCCGGTGGCAGTAGGCCTATGTAAAAGATGTAAACTGTGCTTTTTGCACAAGGATTAAATAAATAATAACAACCCACAGAAATGACATAAGGCCTAAAGCCCACAGAACCTGCCTGAGCTTTCCAGAACAAAAAGTGGCTACTTCAGAGTTTATCATTGACTCAGGATGCCTGTGCTCCTTTATCTCTTAAATATTTTGTCTACGGCCTTTTTTTGTTGCTGTTTTTATAGTTGAAGTAAATTTATAATATGTTTTGTTTTTGTAGTTTATTCCACAGCTATATTTGTTAAGCTTTAAGATGTTCACAGTAACCATGAAAAGGCTTCTATGGTTTAAGTCTCAGACAGATAGACCGGAATTTGTTGCCCATGTTTCCTGGCAATAAAATAAACTTCATTCAAATTTCATGATACTTTATCATCTGTTAATTTTAATACTTAATACATTGTTAGGACTAATTAATGAATTAGTATATTTGTTTAATTAGGACTAATTAAATAAATATGCAGTAAAAGGCTTCAAATAGACCCGGTGATCGGTCGATTGTCAATGACTCCCAAAACGACATACTGTATCTAACTGTAGGAAAGTACCAGGGACAGGTGTCAGACCTTAAGTACGTGATGTTAGTCGCATGACATTACATGACATGTGGTTAACATGGTTAGGTTGGTTAGGTTCAGGTCACTAAACTACTTGGTTAGGTGTAGGAAAAGATTGTGGTGTGGTTTTAAAATATCTACATTATATAAGTCACCTTAACATTATTTACCTTAAAACTTTAAATAAGTCAATGTTGACTTGAAACTGGACTTGAACCTTCGTCTGCTGGGTAAACTTTCTGTGTTAACATAGAATTTCCAACTCTTTATACTATGTCACTAACTTCCTCATTTGCTGCGGCCTAACAATAAATGTAAATGTATATGGGTCATAATGTGCTGCTTGAACAATCAACCTCTACGGCTGTTTTTCTGCTAAGGACAGGCTGTTGTACAAAAGAAAAGTTAAACTTCTCCTAAGCTGCCAGAGTTCATATTATTAATTAGATACAAAAGACTCAAGACTTTCCTGCCATACTGACAGTAAACTCAACAGCAAGATAGGCTTGGGGGGCCTGCCCTTACTTTGAGTACCACTGAAATACACAGCTCAAGCAGGTTTTAAGAGTCTTTTAATTAAGTGGATCCCAACCGTGGGCCACAGACCAGAACATTTGCTACTGGGCTGCAAGGAAGTGGTATGATTAAAAGGTACCCTGTGGATTTTCCTTGTAAACAAAGTGTGGATTACTCACTGCACTTAAACATGTTAAATTCCTTCAATATAGAACATTAGCAAAACTGATTTTATTGAACATTTTAAATCTCTGCATTGCTTTCATCCATGTTTGTTTGCTACTAGACTTCTCCTTCCCTTGCTGTGTGTCTTGACACTTTCACAGCTAGTGTTGGGCAAGTTACTCAGAAATTGTAATATATTACTAGTTACTTATTACTCCTTAAAAACGTAATATTATTACTGTACTTATTACTGGGTGATAAAAGTAACTAGTTACGTTACTCGTTACATTACTATATTACTTTCACTACAAAACATATAGCCTAACGTTTCTTTATTCCGCTGGCTAGCGCCAGTGGTTAACGCCACTCTCTCCCGATGAGTGTATGCATCTTTCACATTGCTGTGCTGCTTCAGCAGATGCTTGAATAACGACGACAATGTTCTTTGCATCTTAGACTATGACACAAGATTTGGCAGTAGCTGCTTTCAGCTTGTGAAAGAATGCCTCTCTCCCTCATTCTCGCTTCTTCCTTTAGCTTTTTGGCTAACAGCTGACTTAAACAACATAAGGTCCGGTGCCACTGAGCTGCTGTACAGTCGCGCAATCACGTCAAGGATGGTGCGTTCAGTAACGCAATAACACAGCGTTACGTGGCTTAGTAACTGTAATAATGTTACTGTTTTGGAAAAGTAATCCGTTACACTACTAGTTACTGTAAAAAGTGATATTATTACAGTAACGCTTTACTGCCCAACTGTTCACAGCACCTGTAGGTCAGTGAATGAAAGCGAAACCATTGGTAGAAATGTGTATTGAATCACCTGCATTCACATGCACCTTTGTGCTTGGGTTGTCTTGTATTTGGGGGATAATCATGCTTTAAGTTTTAGAACTACAGTTCCCATAATGCTTTGGGGGGTGTAAAAACTAAGGATCATGTTGCCATTGATTCAGTGAGTTATATTTTGGGCTGCAACTTTAGCCCTATATGTGTTTATATTTTGTTAGATTGGCTGAAAATACATTGTGCCAAATAAGCTATTAGTGGTTCCTGTATGCAGTGTATCCCTGGATGTACAGACAACTATCACTGGATTACTTATGCACTCTCTTGCTCACTTTCGTTTAGTTTTTCTGTCTTTCTTGTCAAGATCTCAGCAAAATTGGAAACGCTGTTTCTACAAAGTTTATTGTGTTTAAAGTTTATCACTGAATTAACTCAAAGCATGTCGCTACAGCTTTAGGCATTCCTAAAAAAAAGTGTATTACTTTTTAAACTACTTCAAATTCAAATCGGCAGTATTTGGCATTACAGTGTACTTTATTCTACTTTGAGATTGCATTTGTCTCCCACTCTGGTGACTTTTGGCATTTTTAAAACAAACATTCAAGGTGGTGCAGTTGAAAGTGGGGCTTTACAAATTCTTGGCACACGTGCTTGGTTTCAGTTTTAGAGTGTAATTTGCCAGAACTATCATTACAGTAGGGATGGCAGCAGACGCTCTTTTCCCTCTGAGTGCAAGTGCCTCTATGTTAAACCTTTTTAACCAGAATATAGACACCACTGATCAGTCTATTCATCTATTCATTTCTTCAGCCATGCATAAATGTATATAATGTCACAGCAAGAAGAAACGAGCTGAAACTGTTTCAGTAGTAACCCTGTAATCTGTTCACATAAACAGATTTGAACTAGCAGATTCTCTCATAAGCCTGAAGCTTGCAGGTGTGTTCATTGAAGCAATTTACCAACTCTCTGCTGTGATTGGGCAATTATTTTCTCACACATACAAGACATGATATCTCATTTCCAGAGCGCCCAGTTTACATGCATCATTTTTCTTATTCAAGTAATTTATTGTGGGAAGCTGTTGAGTGTTAAATTGGTGTGGGCAGCGCCAGCATGTTTTTCTCGTTTCAGTCCAATTTGAACTTGTATCCTGGCGTGTCTCCAGTGTCTGCCTCTGTATGTGCAAACAAGGCAGAAGAGACCAAACCCCCCAAAAAGGCCACAAATTTATTTTGCATTGTTTACTCAAAAGGTTAAGTTAAGTTAAATTTGAGACTATTTTCAGGAAAAAAAAAAGTTGATAAATATCTTTTATTCTTAAGTTTGTGAGTCGGAGTAAAGCTGAGGGATGTTAATTTTTATCTTTCACTAATCTCCAAAAATGTCCCTTTTAGCAGTTCGATGAATAAAAGTCAGGCAAATTAAAACATCAAAAACATTTTTGCTGAAATAATTAATATGCTTATGTATTTGGAATTCAAACATTTTACATAGCCAATGCATATTTCAAAGTTTCGAACATTTCACCTATACAATAAGGCCCCGTGTGAAGCATCCAAGGAAGACAAGAACATGTTTGATGTAAAAATGTCTTCCCTTATCCCTTTTCTCTTCATTTTGTCAGGTCAGTGTCTTCACACCGGCTCTGATTTGAGTAAATAACTATACCTACTGTATAAGGTAGCAGAGACCCAGGTTCAATTCCCCACTGTGACACATCCACCAATGTGTCTCTGAGCAAGACACTTAACCTCTAGTTGCTCCAGAGGCGTGCGACCTCTGACATTTATAGCAATTGTAAGTCGCTTTGGATATCAGCTAAAAGATTTCTTTTTAAAAGTGCAGATACAATTGTTGTGTTTAGAGCCGTGAACGACACAGCCAATCAGCAGTCTGTTTGATATAAAGACATCTCTTAGGTTTATTTCCAGCAGTGACAAAGGAAAAAAAAACAGACTGTCACGGCTGTGACATTCACATGTTGTCATTTCAGAAAGTGACCAGCATTGACATTATATATTATATATATTATCCACCAAAGACCCATTTCACAGAAGCAGAAAGAAGGCCATAGTAAAGAATGATAGAGTGTCAGAGTCAGAGAGAGAGAGAGATTGTTTTTCATTTGTGCTATTGATGAACTAATCATGCTGCCTGGCCTAATCAGAGCATCATTTCAAAGCCTGTTTGTTCTTGCTGGTTGGAAATCAATAGCTCACACTCTGATCTCCTGTCTCTCTCATCTATAAAAGTGATGACTGAGCTTCACCCAGTGAGTTGTCATCTGTTTTAAATTCTCCTTCCCTCTGTCTTCTTCTGCATATGATTTTTTTTCAGTAGCAGGTTATTTGTTTCTTTTCTCAATCCCTCTTATCATTTTCACTCTGCCGCAGACTCAGTTTAAGCCATACTAGTCGGTCAGTCCACATCTCAACTATGATTGGTTGGCTTGCCATGACATTTTGTACAGACCCCAGAGGATGAATCCTCATGGTCCCCAGAGGATGAAACCTTATGACTTTGGTGACTCCTGACTTTTCCTCTAGCGCCACCAGCAGGTTTTTATTTCATCTTTTTGGCAAGAGTGAGTGACAGGGAGGACAGGGACAAGTGCAACTTTGTCTGAATTAAAAACAAATAGTCAAGAGGTTTAGCAGTGGAAACTGAATTGTTGTTGAGTAGTTCACACATAACGGCTGGCGATCAATCCCGATCACAGCCTGATGGTCGCCGAGCTCGCCGAGCAGCAAATCGGGCTAAAAATTGTGTAGTGTGAACTAGGCTTTAGGCTACAGTAGCCTGTACATCTGCATTTTTCCAGGTAATCAAACTATCTGTCATTAGTTGGACGTATTCCCTCTGCAAGGCTGTGTGCAGCTGGACTATTTGTTTTATCAAATGCCACATCTGTCCCTCATGTTATTAGCAGCTCACAGTTATTTGTTTTACCATTCTGCACTTCTGGACTGTGAAAAAGTGAAAAGTTACTGTAAAAGCTTATGTTTGATGATATTTGTCTTTGTTATTTACTTGAAATGTTTGATCTTTGATTGATGGAGGGTTTTTTAATCTTACTAAGGCTATATTTTTACATTTGATAAATCTAAAAATCCTTAACTTGAATACATAATCAAATAAAGAGAGAGAGAGTTTTTTAACAATATGTTAAGGAGTAGTTACGTTTATACAGTATTACAGTTGCAACTGGCCCTCTGTGGGTAACCGTAATGCTTATGTGGCCCTTGGTGAAAATGAGTTTGACACCCCTGGTCTACATTGTGAAATTTCCATATGGTTAGATGTTAAATGAAGGGACCCATCTCCCCTTTTATCTATATTACCTACTGTTACTTTCCCGGTCTGAAGTCTTAGTTCCGCTATGTGTACTTGTGAAAACGCTGTATCAACAGTCAAGAAATCTGTGTTTGACAGAGACAAAAATTGGTAATGTCTATTGTCTAATCAGAGACAAACAGAACCCAAGGTTGGATTATGAATTTGGCAGAACAGGCAATACTTCTTTCCTCTGCAAATAGTTGTATTATTTCCCTCTATTCTCTTTTTATTCTTATATAACTTGCATTGTCTAATCCATATTTATATATCTCTACATTTATTTATGCCAACTGTTTGCTTTGGTGATGAGGTGCTACACGCAGACAAATTCCTTGTTCAACACTACTTGGCAATAAAGCTCTTCCTGATTCCTAAATAAAGGTATGTTTAATCAAATGACCACAAACTTACTTTGTAAACTCCTCCAACTTACTGAAAATAGTTTCCCTAATTAGCATCAGCCAATCAATAGCCTGAGTCAGTCAGCCTGAGCCAATAGTCTTGTATGGCTGTTGATGAACATATCATTAATCACACCAGGTGCTAGTTTGTTTTAATGAGACATTCTTTATTAAATCAAATAGTTCAATAAACACTAAAAGGTTGTGTTTGCTGTGGAAGAGGGAAAGCAAAGAGAGAGAGAGAGAGAGAGAGGTGCCGCCTTAAAAACAGAGCCCAATTCATCATTACAGGAGCGCTGCCTTAAAACTGCGAAGCATCCATCAGCCTATCAGCAGCCGTCTAATAAGCATCAGGCCACTTCATCAGCTTCAACACAATCTGCCCTCTCATTCATCTCAGAGCAGGAGGTCTGTCTGTTAATGTCAGCTCTGATATAAACCACACACCTAAACAAACACACACACACTAAACATACCTGCACATACCCTCGCATGTGTACAAACCCAAACTGACACGTATAAATAGAGTTAATCATGAACATCTCACACACCATCATTAGTGGTGGACTTGGTGACAGTTTCCTGCGGAAATGATTTCTTAACTTTACATTTAAGCGTACCACACATATATTTCAGTGCACGCCTGGAGGGTGTGTCACAAAATCAAATATAACAAAAAGGTGAAACGAAACTAAATGGTTGGCTTGTTAAATACATTTTGTGCTGGTAAGAGGTGCAGAAGTTGTTTTTTTTATTATCAACAAATAATTGCGTGAGTCTAATCCCTCATTAGTTCCTGCAATAATACATTTTTGATTCTTAACTTTTGCAGATCTGGTTTCTCCACTGTTGTACACATGTTGTTTCTCCTAAAAATGGATTCAATATTGATAGCTTTGAAAGAAAATGCTCCGTTGGTGGTTCTGCACTTCCACACTTTCTTATTGGCCAATAGGCTGTAGGTAGAACCGGGGTTGCATTCAGCATGAGAAGATATACTTATAATAATGACACACACTTGTCAGTCGATGTAATGCCACAATCAAATTACATAATACTGGCCTGATAATGGCCCGAGCAGACGTGGGTGACAGTTACTCAATTTATTGTGTGTAGTGTGTCATATTTAAAGACAACTGGCGCAGCATCTGGGATGACTCATAACAACAAAAACACTGTTATTGCTTTCTTTTGTCTAGTTTAATAACTTTCACACAGAAATGAACTGAAGCCTGTGAGGCATGAAAACTACACGGTGGACCCACGCGTGCATTACACGCTTAAGCGTGATACTGACATCAAGTTAGCAATAATAAATATGCAACATCCAGTTAGATTTCCAAAATAAATCTCCGAGGCACCAAAACTACTTGGTTAGGTTTAGGAAAACATCATGGTTTAGGGAAACAAACCCCAGTCTACTGTCTAAAAGTCCAGTGTTTGACCGACCAAGGCACCTTAACCACCTCTCTGTGAAGACTTTTTCACTCTTTAGACTACGTTCATCTTTTGCTCCCATCGTCATCGCCTGGCACCTTCGTACACGCGCGTAGTTTTCACCCAACCTCCAGCCTAGCATCCACCTGTAGGCTCTGAGTGTGAATGTTTACCACAGAAGAAGTTATTACTACAGCTGCCAGATCTCCGCTGTGTTTCCTGGTTTGCACTGATGTGTTGCATTTTTGAGGAGGTGTACATCAACTACGGCGAAGAAACAGTGCGTGCGTATAGGCTCTGTTGCTAATATGTAGCATGTAAGTCGATAAAGCTGATGCAAGTATAAATCCAGTTTTACTCTTCTGGTTATGGTTCTGGCCCAGGGGCAGCATATACCAGGAGTTTGTAAGATTATATTGCAGATAAGAACCCATTTTCACCGCACTGTAAATGATAGCAATTATGACAATTTATTGTTGAAATGAAATTGCTGGTTTTGGCATTAAAGTATCCGATCCTGTTTTAGCTGAGGGTTAAAAGTACTCTACTCGCTTAATTTTTGATCTGTATAAAAAATATTAGGAAGCTGCCAGAGCCTCTTTCAGCCCTGAGTAGTGTCTGCAGGTATAGTCCTAACAACATTCACCAATAGGATCGGGCAGTCTGTATACAGCCTGACGAAAGTCCACAAATCCCTTTCCACGCAACTCGCAGCTGCTCCTTAAGCTTAGTGTTCTGATTGTATGGTGATGACTAAAATGTTGATACACTCATCTGAGTCACTTTTAATCAGCTCTGATCTTTTCTCAGCTGCAATATGGTGGCTGGAAAGTAAGAGAAGAGGTTTTGGTTTGAAAATCAACCTGAAATAATAAAAACTAAGAGGTACTAAAGTAGGATTTTGAAAAGTGAGGGGGAAATGTTCATGGGAAAAGATCTAGATTTCTGGTTTAAAACTGATTTTTGTTGAAAAGTAAAAGTATGCCCAGTTTTAACCTAATCTAGGGCTGCCTTTTGACCAGTAAATCCCCAAGCCAATGCTTCATGGGAAGTCTACAGGGTAGATTTTAAGTTCAAAAACTCAGCCTCTCCACCTCATCTCTGCCTTAGTGAACCAAAATAACAACCAACAGCAAAGCCACAGATGCTTTTTGACATAAATTAATGAAGTTGACTTTCCTCCTGTGAGGTAAAATAACATTGTCAGAGAAGCAGACAGGGGCCCTGCAATCTCAAGTAGAGTACGTCTGGACTGCAGTCAAAAGTCCAAGTTCAAAAGCATGATGATGGGCTGTGGGTTTTTCAAGAGCACCACCATTCCAGACTTCAGGGAGACCCAGAAGAGCCACTGAAAGATGTTTGATATGTGCAGCTCTCAGGAAGTAGCTGTTTGACATCAGAGTCATTGCAGATATGTGATGGGGCTTCAGCAGTTTAGCTAGTCTAAAATCACGGGATAATATTTTGATCTTCCTAAAAAGCATCATAGATCGGCATGTGGTGGACTTGGTCAAACTGGTCTCTGGAATGTCTAAACTGGTAAGGGTGGAGGATTACATGTGGGCTCAAAATCCAACAGCTTTGCCCTTAACACAAAATAGACTTGACTTCAACATGTCACAGCCCTTGTAATACTGACCTGTCTGGGCATTTTTTTGATCTGGAAAACCAGCAGACGGTGACACAACTTGTTGTTGGGTGAGGTACAGATCACCTTCACGTTTACAAGAAACAGACTGCAGGAGAGAGGACATAAACAACCTCCCACAGCAATAGCAGAATATCATACAACTTCCTGATTTGAGTATAGACATAGGTTGTTTTAATCAAATACTCCACTGCCAGAAGATGTAAAAGGTGAATGCAAAGTTTACAGATTTCTCCTTCGTGGAAGACGACAGCAGATCCAGTTAACTCCACTAGAGAGTCAAACTTCCAGAGCCATGTAGAGAGCGAGGGATGCGCCATCCCGTTCATTTCATTTCAAGTGGCTTTATTGGCGTGACTGCATTTAATAAAACATTGCCAAAGCATGTTTACACAAACTATGGGTTGCTCACCCAGTAAAACGCATGACTACTAGTGTGCCAGTGTGGGAATGTCACAACAGAAAGCAGATATTCTGCTCTAGACCCTTCGTTAATGAGACCTGATGCAAATTTAAGGTCTACGGTCTAAGTGCCCTAAGATAAGAATGTTTTGCATGAATACATAAATGTATATATTCTTGAATTTCCCTTGGGATAAATAAAGTATATATCTATCATATTGAATCTGAGATGTTATGTAAAATATTTTCACCAAAATCAGTATTTTTAAACGTGACGTATTGTTAAAATAAGCACATTTAAGCACATACTGGATGAAAAAAGCAAACATTGGAAAAAAGCCAATTAAACTATGCTTGTTCAAACTGAACACCACCTGACATTGGAAAAAGGTTTCAGCTATACTAGTAGTAGAACTGCAGTTTAATGTTATGTATCCTGTTCTATATTATTATTAATTCATTGCCATTACTATTGCTATAATTCTGTTGATACAACTTTCAAACAGCTAAACAAGAGCTCTCATTAGCTCTAGTTTAGGGTTCAAAAGCTCAGTGGAGTTGAAATTACCTGTCAGTCTTGACCTGGGACTAGTGCAATGGCTGAATGCTTCTATTTGGAAGACTGTTCTACCTCTGCTTGTTTTCATTCTGGTTGTTTTTATGCAAAGAGAGCCACGAAATCAACAGAAAGCATGAGCAGATTCAGTGACTTTACCAGCACATTATTGTAAATGTTGCTTTGACAACCTGACGGTCTCTGTGAAATTAGTAATTTTCAGAAAATCAAACACCTTATTCATCAGAGTAAATTGAGTTTTATCTCATATATTAAAAAACATAAATAACCCAGTGTTGTCTGTTTAAAACATAATGTTATGAAGCTGCTGCTTTCTTAATGTTCTTGTTATGACTAATGTTGTTCTGCCTTCAAACGACCAATTAATGTGAAGAGAGGGTGGTACCGGGAGAGAGAGAGTGTGAGGGGATGAGAGACTTTTGCTACTAATGAGCTGAGACACACTGCAGTTGTGTGTGTGTGTGTGTGTGTGTGTGTGTGTGTGTTGCAACAGTTGACCTATTACATGTAAAGCCAACCCAGATTTTCAGAGGACTGCAGTAAACACACACACACAAACACACAGTGTGGCAGGTTGGCAGCAGTACACAGGGTTGAGGATCAGTGTTTGATCCACACTGACCTTTAGTTTGGTTCCAAGTTCCCTCTCCTCTACTGCTAATCCCTCCATATTGCTCCACATCTATCCATAATCTGTCTATCATCTATCCATCCTGCTTCTTTCTCTGTCAATTACATTGTTTGCACGACAGCACCTGATCAGAAAGCACCCGGTCTGTCATCAAGTCCACGAAGTGGAGCACAAACAAGGTAACAGCAACTTTAGCATTTAACTTAAAACATGATTGATTGTTGAGTTGAAGGCTTGCAAAAGTAAGCCGCAATCCTCAGCTGTAAATGCATACACGTGCTTTTGTTGTTGGTCTGGTTGGGCCGTGAGTTTGGTTGTGACGTCACAGAGTTCACTTACAGAGCTGATCCTGGTACACATAACAAGGTTTGATCTGTGTGTTCTTCATTTTTGAGCTGATTCTCATCTGTCATTGAGGTTAAAGGTCAACTTTAGATGAATATAAGACCAACACCAAAATTTGAAGATACACAACCCAGACAAATCCTGCTGAGAAAGATTTCCTGAGAAACTATTTGTCCGAGCATAAGCCTTTCACTAAAAGTGAAACCTGAAATATGTTCAGTAAAGCATGATAGTAGTGTTCTGCTTGAGAGAGTAACGCAACACTTTGAGCCTTGTTAGTTGTAAGAACCTTCTGAGATGTCCAGAACATTACAGTGTTAATGCAGCTTAAAAGCCCAGCAATATGTTAGACGAGCTGTCAAACACACTAACGCCAGGAATCCACGGACTCCGGCTACGGCAGCGGAGATCCGCTTCGGGTGGACTCACAAGCATTGACTTTAATGGCTGCGATTACCTCCGGCAACCGCAGCGCAGCCGTAACGCGCTGTGGCCGGAGTCAGTGGATTTTAGGCTAAACAAAACACGTTTGGTGCTGGCTAAATGTAAAAGGCTCATTATAAACAGAAACTTGCTAGTCTACCATATTAAGGCAAACAACCCATAATGCAACACTCCCTTAATGTAACAGGCTAACTTTGAAATGCAAGCTCAGTTTGCTGTTGCGAATATGTAAATGTGTACTCCTCGAATATACATGTGTAATATCCAAAAGAAAATATTGTCTTTTAATTGGGACAGCTTGGCAACACCATTTTTAAATGTAGGAGTTAAACCTGCACTAGGTGTCCTTAAAATAATCCTGTTAGCATAAATTAAATCACAAGAAGGGTTTGCCTCCCAGAGGAGCATCTCATCAACACAGTCTGGGACAATGTAGATTTCTCTGTTTGTCATCTCTATGCTTCTGCCTCTGCACTTCTCTCAGGGGGCTCGGTCAAAACCCAGGGATCATCTATCAGCCCTGTCTGTCAGGCTGCCCCCGGCTCCATCTAATCACTGGAAGTCTACTCAGTCAGTGTAGCCCCAGGCCAGACTGAAGAGGCTGTGTGGGGGTTGGGTGTCTGAGTATACACACCTGCTCTGTGTATGATTTTAAATGTCTGTATTAATTTTTGTGAAATGTTTGAGACTGTGTCTGTAAGTGTGTGTCTAAAGTTTTCACATTAATTCATGTGAGACAGTGTGTTCTATGTGTAGTCCTACTTGTGTGTGTGTGTGTGTGTGCAAAACACTAATGTTAACCTGTGTGAGGGTGAATCGATGAAGCATCTATTGATTTAGATAGTGAATCATCACAGGCTTCATGTAGTATACTGATAAATGCATGTTTTCTCGCAGTTGCTGCGCTGCAAATAATTTACATCAGCCAATGTGGAGCCACTCAGAAGCAGCAGGAAGGAGCTGAGAAAGAGACTTTTGTTGGACCAAAACATCCTTAACTGTCTCTCAGTCCAATGAAATTACATTACAGTCAATTGAAGTACGGTTATGTGGGAAGTAGAAACGATCCAATACTGTTAAGGCATCCTAACACATTAGAAATACATCAAAGTGATACTCTGGCTAAAGTGTTTCTGGCCAATTTGGATGTGGATTACTGATTTACCTCAATGTTCCTCAACAAAGAAACACTCTAGTCTGCAGAATAATGTATATTTATTTTGACTTCTGACCATAGATCCCCTGCGGTACTTGCTGAGAACCCCAAGGGGTTTGCTGACCCATGTTGAACACCTCAAAGGCAGAAAGAGAAAGATTTAGGGAGGAATAAGATGGTATGAGTGAAAAAGAAAAACATGTAGATTGAAGAGAGGTTGACCCAACCAACACCAGCAAACCCCTTTAACTTACCCTTGAGGAGGCCAGAGAGGCATGCACATACATCGGGCTTCACAAAATCTAATTACCACAAACTCATTGACACCCAGAAACCCGGCACCAAATTCCAGCATAGGACCAGTTGGTCTTTGGGTATCTGGACAAATAATGACCGTGCTGCTTTAGCATGATGGTGCTAGGCTTTCAGAGATTCCAGTGGCTCTTCTTCAGCAGAGATATGTGGTCCAGCAGAGAGCTATATAACATCACTGTCCTTCATAAATCAGTGTGGGACATGACTTATGTTTTTAAATGCTATGGTGACCAAGGTGAGAATACACAGTCATGAATCAATTAAGGACTGAAGTCTCAAGGGCAGTAACAGCAGAAAAAAGAACAAAATCAATATGAAGGAGAGATGGCAAACAGAAGGGCTTTCCATCTCGCTGCCTCACTCAGTTTTGCGTCAGCTCTTCAACAGTTCCAATCTGAGGTCTCTGCTTTCAGGACATTTGAGAAAGCGTTCTTTACTATTGATTGGTCTCTTTTCATCAACAGAAATGATATGAATTCATATAGGGAAGTCTTGACCCTCTGAGATTCTTAGAAAGGAGGATGTTACAGGTTAGAAATTAGTGTTTAATCTCTGAACACTGTGTTCAAAGTGCATCCTTTATATACAGAAGTCTGCTGAGCCGACATTACACGATGCAGTAAATTACTTTTGGATTATCAGAATTAACCTATGCCAACCACTATTCTAATACACTTGCTAAGACTTACCTTTCAAAGAAGGTAAAAAGACTGAGATCTGCTGAGGTTAAAAAAAACACAGTGCAGTGATGTTCCTACAGCCTTGGGCAGCTCATACAATATTGATCACAGTAAAATTGTGTTACTGAAAGTTTGGGTAATGCTTCCTTTTAGTTAGTGGAACCAAGTAATACAGTCCTGGTGGGAACCATCAAAGAATGTGACAGGCTGAGATATATTTCAGTCTAGGCAGCAAACAACCCCCGAAACATAGATATCTTTGTAAGCTTTAATAATCCTTTAATGGACCAGTAACATTCAAAATCTGCACCAAGACAGAAAATCCTTTTGACTGCTCAGTAGAGACAGTCCTCCAGACATCATTTCAGCAAATGTCAAAAAACAACATGTTAACGTTGAAAGAGACAAAGCCCTCTAGAGGCCATAAGAATTCCAAATCTTGTTCCTTGGTAAGTTTTTAGAGAACTACAAAGTTGATTGAGGGAGGAGGTTGGAATGGTTGGATGGATCAAAAAACATTGCAATTTCACACGGGAGACCGAGAGTATCCTTCCAAGAAAAACAACAGCATCAGTTATCTCAGCAAAGGCCCAAAAACATACAGAATATTTAAAGTGATGTGACAGTGCCCTCTGGCAGCCATAGGAATTGTGACTCTTATTATATGGAACAAAGGAAGAAGTCTGATTACATTTATTCATTTTGCTGACGCTTTTATCCAAAGCGACTTACAATTGCCATACATGTCGGAGGTCGCACGCCTCTGGAGCAACAATGGGTTAATGGTCTTGCTCGGGGACACATTGGTGGATGGGTCACAGTGGGAATCAAACCCGGGTCTCTCACACCAAAGGCATGTGTCTTATCCATTGCGTCATCACCACCCAACTGATGACACTATTGTTTAGCTACAAAGTCTGCAGAGGAAGGAGGTTGGGGTGGAGGGTTGGATCAACAAAACATGGGACTTTGACAAGGGAGGCTCCTGTCGGTTTCCTGTTCTTGACCAAAGTCAGTGCTGAATAATTTTATTTTTACCATGTCCATGATCACTCCTTGACCTTAACCAATCAGACATCCTCTGTGCTACAGTACCTCGGTGACACAGAGCCAATCACGTTTTACTTGCTATGCATGAGATTCAGCAGAAGGTCCTAACACGCAAAAGCTTTACTATCTATCTGCTGTGTCCGGTAGGGGTTGCATCAACTCTCATACTGACATTTGCAGCATACCACAAACCACAAGCCGAAGTGCTGAACATTCATTGAATTTCAAAAACTGTATGTATGGGCCATGTTTGGCTGGTAACAAGAAAATTACTGTTTTGTTTTCCAGCCTCAAGCAGTACAGTAGTACAAGTCGGGAGTAAAACAAGTGATTATTTGGACAAATTAAAGGCAGTCGGACTCAAAAGTGATCCTTACTGCTTACCAAGGAACCAGTGGTCCAGCTCTTTCCCATTTTAGCTGTGTTGTTTGTGTTTTCACTGATTCAAGCTAACACTGCTGCTCGTCTTTCTGCCACTCAGTGACGTCATGCGCATACCCTCTATTGCCAGGTATGTGTACACAGACGAGGAGTTTGATTGTACATTACTCACGATGTGCTCATACAAAAAATAAAAAAATCACAATAATAAAAATAAAATACTATCAGACACAGACTTCAGTGTAGACAACACAAATATACACACTATGAACAAAAACAATATAGATATTGACAAATAGTGCAGGGAGCAGAGTGTAAAGGATGCAGGAGTCTGTACATGTCGGAGGTGGACGTGATATACAGGTACATATATATGTGCACATTGCGATGAAGCATAGTGGAAAGGATTCTGGATCAAATAAATATTTTGTGCAGGAGTAATGACTTGAGGTAGGTGGATTGGTATACAGTATCTAGAATGTGACAATATAACGGTATGAACAGCACTGAAATAGAGAATGGTGAATAAATAACCAAGACGCATCTTAAAGTGTTTACACACACAAAATCCAGTGTTTAGGGACACCAGAGGACCCACACAGACAAAGATAAATATACTAAAGCAGGGAGACAGATACAAAGAGAGAGGTTAGATTAAATTAACTTTTAATCAGTGTTCAGGGAAAGCTGTAAATAGTGACCATCTATAATACAGGGTAGCCTGTGGTGAAGGCAGATAGATACAGAGAGACAGAAAGTGCAAGTGAGACAACAAGGAAGAATAGCCTCTGCTGCGTCTGTCTCATTCACTTTACCCTCCTACATTAATCAGGCCTGGTGAGGGTGGTGTGGGGGGATCACTCTGAGCCGGGGGGGGGGAGTAGGCTGGTGATTGGAAGGTCAACAGTTCAAAGCCTGTCTCAGTAAATAGTTTTGAGGTGCACCTGAGCAAGGTGCTTAACCCCTGTCTGAGCCGGTGGAGCTGCCCAGTGAGGATCTGGAAACTGGGGTTGAATGGGGCAGTGTTACCTTTAACTCTCTCCCCCAACTGCCACATTGCACCTGTCAGGCAGCAGACACTGTTCTCCAGAGCGACTTACAAAGAATGCCTGGTAGAAAACAGCTGCTGCATTCATAAAAGCTGAGTCTTACTCACCACCTGTCAACAGCCATAACAAGCTAGTTCAATGTGTCAATTTGTCTGTGGTAATTTGATTCATTATAATATTTTGGGGTAATCTCTTCAACTAAAACAGAACAGGCATTATTACCATTACTTCAGGTCTTTAGAGACTCTCATCCATTTTACAAGCTTTTTAAAATAATTAATGTTTTTTTTTTTTTTTAAAGACTTACTATGAGCAATAGCAGTTCAATGTATTCAGTGTAATCAGTGAGGCCCTACCCCCAGAAACACTCCACTCCAGCTGCATCTATCTTTTTTACAAATGAATTCCTGTCTTATTTAAGGTCTGATAAACAGTTAATTCCTCAAATTCATGTTAAAAACAACAACGCAAACAGAAAATATGGAAGTGTTTATTTGCATGTGAGAAGTGGGATCCGATCACAAGCGGTCACTCGGGACAGGGATTGCTTTGTGTGTGGGGACGGCAGAGCCAGGCCGAGAAGGAATGTCTGTATGCAAGCATTAGTGATTTGTGTTTGATTTGGGAGGCCATGGCTGGCCGGTGGAGGTCACGGAGTAATGGTGACAGGAGTCCTTTTTGGTTGATTGAAATGCCAGGTGCACTGTTCCGTTCTGAACCATTTCTAGGGGTTTACCGCACAAGCTGGAAGACCCACTTGGAGGGCATTGCACTGGTGGAGGCGAGAGATAACCAGGCTGGGTGGCGTACTGAGTAAGGCAGGGCTCGATGTTGCAGAGCAAAGCGGCGCGACCAAAAGACAGCGGCAACAGTTGGTCATCAATCGTGACACCCAAGTTTCTTGCCACCCTGGTTGGAGTAATGGAGCATATTTGTAGTTTGATGTTATGGGGTGGTGTTGGCAGTGTGACACATCCACCAATGTGTCCCTGAGCAAGACACTTAACCCCTCATTGCTCCAGAGGCGTGCGATCTCTGACATATATAGCCAATGTAAGTCGTCTTAGAGAGGTTTAAGTGAAGGTAGCAAGCCTTCATCCATGCAGATATGTTCGAGACACAGTCCGTGATCCGTGCCGAGATGGTGGGGTCGTTTGGACGAAAGGATAGGTACAGTTGTGTATCGTCTGTGTTAGGGTGCCACACAAAAATAAAGTTTCTAATTTTACATCTTCCCACCCCCCAAATGTGTTAATGTGACAAAATTTGGATTTATTCTAATAATATTTATACTGACAAACTTTTACAATATTCAACATTTTCCAATTTTATCATGTAATATAAAATTTTATATCACAAGTTAGAATAATGCAAAAATCCTCAAAAAGAAGACCAATAGCTGCTAACAGTTACTTTATAAGTGAATAATAAACAGTTAAGTATCCATAAGTGTCCAGAGAATGACTGTATCGCAGCTTTAGCAACAGCTACATGTGTTTTCTTGTAGGCTAGCTCTCCAGCCCACGGAGCAGCTGCAGATTTCTATGAAGTGGACGAATAACATGCACATGTAAACCAGTTAGACCTTCAGATAGACCTTCTTTACAGAAATGGCATAAGTGGGCGGCTTTGGCTCAGGGTAGAGCAGCCATCCACTATAGTGGTCACCTGTCCCACCTGTGCGGGACTGTTTTCTTGATCCCAATCCCTCTGATTGGCCCGCTTCCGCAACATGCGTATCCACTCCCTGCCCGAGTCAGAAGTGAGGTTCATCATTTACGTATTGCATTAAACTGCTTTAGAATATGTTAAAATATGTGACCACATTGGTTTAACAACATCAAAATATAGTTTTCACATACTATATCATTTTATTCATTGGTTTGTTAAATAACAAACAATTCTGTTAATACCTTGGGCGCACGCTGTAAGAAACTCCTTGAAAAATGTGTAACAAATTAAATTATGATTTTATTTTGCATGCCTAAAGAGCAATAAAAACACAGAGGAAAAAAATCCTGGGAAAACCTGTCATGATTCATGCATGAAAGAGATATATAAAATCTACAAAACATGAAAATAGTCATTTTTGCCATAATTAATTAATTGAATAATCAGAAGCAGCTGCGTTGAGGTACCCAACATACTTCCAACTTGTCAAGATGGTTACTACTCCTTTTGATGTTCGCATACTGTTGATGGAAAATTACTTTTGCTGTGTGCACTGTATGAGATCAAAGTAGCCAACACGATGACAGAAAAAGGCCAATTATTGACTTTCTGTCTTAAAACAACTTGACACAACAAACCCATTTCCACCCATGGTTTGTTTGGCTACACTGTGAGAAGATGCACCAATTGTTCTTCCTCTGTTGCATTTCTGACAGAGCTGAGCTGATTTCAAATAGAACTCTGGCACCTGTTGTATTAAAACATACTTGCCATGGCCACCGTAACACAGTGTGCTGCCAACCCATGAATGAAATTATATATCATTAAATTTATATGTGCAGTAGAAGGAAACAAACAGAATTTGTACAGGGGGCAGAGGCAACCCCTTAACAAGCTAAACAAACCAATAAATAAATAAAACACCTTATAAAGAATTCAGGTCACTTCCTCGTGTTATCTTCATAGACGTAGCTTAGAAAGATATTGGGACTGGGTTGAGTCATAATTTCATCATCCATGTTTAAAATATTCAAAGAGCTTTGGGAAATGAGAAAAATACCATCTTGTAATTTATTTTATTTTCAGCTGTTTATATGACAGTACCATGCTCTATTGAATTGGTTAAGCTTCATGTCCAACAATAACTCTGGCTGCCTTTTCATATTATTTTCAAAGAAAATGCTAGAATGTGATAATTGGCCCGTGGGGAAAGACTACAAGAAAACAACATCCAAAGACAAATCCTGACTGAGAAGTTCAAGAACAGTGAACACTACTAAAAACGTTTTTACGCATCCCATTTATTTTATCTTTCCTTTCAGAGGACAGCTGTGTCTCTGATTGAGTGTTAGGGTTATGGCACCCACAGGCAGTCTTGTTAAAGCTCCTCACAGTGTTTGTGTTATGGACGTGCCTGAAACATACAAGTTTGTAGGCAGGGTAAGACACAAAATCACCATTGTGAGAGTTGGGCTAAACAGCATTTGGTTTGTGCTATGATTGCTGCAACGTGGCAATGAAAATTATTTCAGGTATCTTTATGTGGCATAGATTGCCGAGTAAACACATAATTACAATTAACTAGTATAACTGTATACATAGATTTACAGTCGCCAGTAGCAGCAAATGAGTGTTTACGCCCCCACCCCATCATGCAGACTCACTCGGACTGGTCCGAGTGAGCGAACAAGGCAGCTGGACCAGGACCGAGCACAGCCTCCGAGACCGACAGAGGCCAGTTTGACCACTGGGAATACAGTATGAATGTGGTTTTCTTGCCGGGTTTGGCTCTTGGCAACCCAGAGCTGAGTTAGCTTATAGGACCGCTAACAGCACGGCTAACCGACCGAAGTAACCTGCCACAAAATGGCTACGGTTGGCTTTACTTTTTGCTAAAGTGCTATCACAGAAGCTCTGTGTAAATCATCTCAGTAAGTTACTGGATTCCATTTTGGTCATTGAGGCTGTGTTCGGTCCCGTTCATGCTGTGTTCACTGGGAGGCTGCTGAGCGAGGTTTCGTTGCCCACTCGCCCAGCTACAGTTCCCAATCAGGCACCGCGCCCCGTGTAACTTGAACACCTTTATAATGTTACAGTCTATGATAAACACTAACGCTCCCCCGGTGCTCTGATCTCCCAGTACGGGCAGAGTGAGCTAATTTGACCAGTAGTTGCACCGCTAACTGAGCTAATAATAGCAGCTAGCAGCTTGTTAACTAACTTCAGCAACAGGTAAAGCTATCTGTCCAGCTGGAAACTCTGTGAATCACAGAAAAATATTTTCTGTATCAAATATGATCCAGTTTCACCAGAATCAGTGAAGAAAGTTGTGTTTTTGTACAGTAATCAGTGGGGCCCGGCCCAAGAAACACTATGCTTCAGCAGCTTCATATTGTTTTCATTGGATACTAAATTAATACAGTGCAGAATGAGTAATCAAAATTGTAAAATAGTTTTCCAAATGACAAACTTAAATATCATAAAGAATACCCACAAAACAATGTTTTGTCATTGATAGGCGAGATACCGCCGTAGTGGTGACATAGTGCAAAGCAAATCATATAAAAACATTTAAACATGGATTGTGG
Source organism: Micropterus salmoides (assembly GCF_014851395.1). NCBI lineage: Eukaryota > Metazoa > Chordata > Actinopteri > Centrarchiformes > Centrarchidae > Micropterus > Micropterus salmoides. The sequence continues at coordinate 37,172,739 of NW_024042261.1, forward strand.
GAACTGGAGATTTAGTTATTCTGTGTTTCTTCTATTCTATGTTAAAAATACACTGAGCAGAAAACACATCATTGATACTTCTCTTGTCTTCATTTGCCTATTTGGCATTGATGTAATCCAAAAGTAACTAAAAGTAATCAGATTGCATTACTTTTATTTTGTGGTACTTGGATTACGTTACTGATTACATTTTTAAACAAGTAATTAGTAATTGTACTGGATTACATTTTTAAAGTAACCCTCCCAACCCTGCCCATGTGCACAGCTTGGTCTGAATTTAGACAAAAGATTTCAGGGAAACTTGGGCTGGGGGCCCCAGAGTGGCACTGGTGTGTCAAAGATATGCTCTTGGAATAAAGCACAGTGTCACTTTCACTGGCAAGAAAGTTACTTGGGCTAATAAAGTTAACTTCTGTTAAGACAGCCATTCTGTCATTGCACTGAGGTAGTTCTAAATTGCGTCTATCAGCATAGTGCTATTAAGATTAAAAGAGAAATACTGCTGTGTGTCATCATCATAACAATGACAGGAGATACCAAAGTGACAAATTACGTGACTAAGGGAGGATTCACACCTGAAAGTCCGCACCAAGGTCCGAACTAAAGTTTATGTATTGATATACTTTCATGCATTCGGTTAGTTTTGATTTTGGTTTCCCACTGCATTTATGCGACCGCACTAAAGGACTTTACATGACAGACCTGCATCCTGTTGTCATCATCTATGTGGGCTGCGTCTCCCTATACTTGACATTGATTGGTTTGTAAACAGTTCCGCGGGTAGTTTAACATTGATGAACATTTAATATCGTTGCCACTGTATTGATATTATGGCATTACTACCTGCAGCACCAGCTAGCCTATAGCCTACTCGAGGCTTGCTCATATTCACCAAATAAACGTCCTCGTTGTGAATTACATTATATCGTCACGGCCGGGCAGGAAGGGAGGAGAAGACAGCAAGCAATCCTTCTGCTTCTCTGTTCGAGGAGAGATGCGAGTGGCAGTTTGATTCTATAATGGCCATCTATATCAAAAGATGAGCTCTCACAGGAGACCCTTTAATTGTGTTCTTATTTCACTGCATTTCTCTGTGCATTTGTTTGTTTCTGGTTCACACAGTAACCGCGGAACTTCCTGTAAATGGTCTGAAAGTCCGAACCATCCAAAAAATGCTTTCACACTACAAATGAACCGAACCATGGTTCAGTTTGATCCGAGACTACCTCTTTTTGTCGGACCAAATTTCGTCTGTTTGGTCCGGTCTGTGGGAGGTTTCACACCTGCAATTTTGGTTTGGATCAAACTGAAAAGTCAGAAAGTCCGGACTAAACAAGTTAGGTGTGAAAGCCCACTAAGAGGCAGCATGTACCCAGCAAACAAGACTGGACCAGGAATTGAGCCTTGTGGCATACCGTAAATTTAAGGCGCTGATGACCAAATATGACATAAGACAGAGCAAGTGCTTGTGCTTACACTTGGAGATTAAATGCTGTGCTCAAATCTACAACAACTACAACAGGATACCAGCTTATTAGGAACACCTTAAAGTAAATACTGTATCGGAGTGAAGGGGAGATGAAGTTATTCTTAAATACACATAAGTGTCCCTGCATATCTAGAGAAGGCAAGGCAAGTTATTTGTATAGCACATTCAGAGTGCTTTACATAAAACAGTGCAGTGTACAATCAGGGTTAAAAGAGTTAAATGGAAAATAAAAACAGGCTGAGGGGTTGAGCAAATAATTGAGTTACAATTATTTTGAAAAGAGAATAAACAGAGAAGTACACTTAATCTACTCTCTCTAGCTAGTCTGTACTCGGGTCCATAGCAATCTTTGGGTCCACTGAAACTCCAAAAACCCTCGGACACTGCAGAGAAACCAGGACATGTCTGTCCGCAGGCCACTTTGATCCAGTTATACTCTGGACCCACCTTCGTGTTTACAGGTGGTCAGAGGTTCCTGCAAATCACTCAGGCACGAGATTTAAGACCACTTCCTTCACTCTATTCAATCTCACTCTCATTATCTTTCCACTCAATTACCTACTCATTTCTCACTGTGTAAATATTTAATTAAAAAGCAATGGTAAAAAGCTAAAAAGAAAACAGGACATTAAAAGTTACAGTGCAGTGTAAGTTATCAATCTACTAGTTAAAGACAGTGGTAAAAAGAAAAATCTTAAATATTTAATTAAAAGCAATGGTAAAAAGCTAAAAACAAAGAAAAAGAAAACAGGACAGTAACAGTTACAGTGCAGTGTAAGTTATCAATCTACTAGTTAAAAACAGTGGTAAAAAGAAAAATCTTAAATATTTAATTAAAAGCAGTGTTAAGAAGAAAAGTTTTCAGTCTTAATTTAAAAGAACTGGCAGTTATCTGGGAGTTTGTTCCAGATATACGGAGCATAATAACTGAACGCTGCTTCTCCTTGTTTAGTTTTGACTCTGGGGACAGAAAGCAGACCTGATCCCAGACAACCTCAGAGGTCTGGATGGTTCGTAACGAAGCAGAAGATCGGAAATGTATTTTTGCCCTAAACCATTTAGTGCTTTATAAACTAACAGCAGGATTTTGAAATCAATTGTTTGACATACAAGAAGCCAATGTAAAGACCTCAGAACTGGAGTGATGTGATCCACCTTTTTGGTCTTAGTGAGGACTAGAGCAGCAGCGTTCTGAATCAGCTGCAGCTGTCTGATGGATTTCTTAGGGAGCCCTGTAAGGACACTGTTACAGTAGTCGAGTCGACTGAAGATAAATGCATGGATAAGTTTCTCCAGGTCTTGCTGAGACATAAGTCCTTTAATCCTTGATATATTCTTCAGGTGATAGTAGGCTGACTTTGTAATTGTCTTAATGTGGCTCCTCAAATTCAGGTCTGAGTCCATGACTACACCATGATTTCTGGCTTGATTTGTGATTCTTAACATTACAGATTTAAGTCCAACACTGACTTTCAATCGTTCCTCCCTGGCACCAAAAACAATAACTTCAGTTTTATCTTTGTTCAATTGAAGAAAATTCTGGCACATCCAATAGCTGACCTGCTCAATAAAGTTACTCAGCACCTGTATGGGATCATAGTCCCCTGGTGAAATGGTTATGTAAATCTGTGTGTCATCTGCATAATTATGGTAACATATTTTGTTGTTTTTCATAATCTGAGCCAGTGGAAGCATGTAAATGTTAAACAAAAGAGGCCCCAGAATGGAGCCTTGGGGAACTCCACATGTCATTTTTGTCAGCTCAGATGTGTAATTACCTATAGACACAAAGTAGTCCCTGTTCTTTAAGTAGGATTCAAACCATTTTAGTACTGTGCCAGAAAGTCCAACCCAGTTTTCAAGTCTGTCTAGTAATATGTTGTGGTCGACCGTGTCGAATGCAGCACTGAGATCCAATAATACTAAGACTGAAATTCTGCCACTGTCAGTGTTTAAATGGATGTCATTGAAGACCATAACAAGAGCCATCTCATGCTGTGGTGTGGTCGAAATCCTGACTGGAAGACATCAACACAGTTATTTAGTGCCAAGAAAGCACTAAGCTGTTGAAAAATAGCTTTTTTTTTATTTTACTTAAAAATGGGAGATTTGATATGGGCCTGTAATTGCTCATTAGTGAACTGTCCAGATTGCTCTTTTTTAAGAGTGGCTTAATGACTGCAGTTTTCAGGGCCTGTGGTAAAAAACCTGATAGGAGAGACATGTTGACAATTTGTAGTAGATCTGAGGCCATGCATTTAGACACATTTTTGAAAAAACCTGTTGGTAGAATATCAAGGCAGCATGAGGAGGATTTGAGGAGGATTTCAGATGTTGTATTATGTCCTCCTCCTTTTTATGGTTAATAGAATCAAATTATCTCATGCTATATGAATTGTTTTTAAGTGGACATAGGGACAAGACATATCCTGTTACTGATATGGAGGCACTGATTGCTTGTCTAATTGTTTGAATTTTGTCTGTGAAGAAGGAAGCAAATTCATTGCAGGCCCTGGTGGATAGAAGGTCAGAGGCTACAGACACAGGAGGGTTGGTTAGCTTGTCGACAGTAGCAAACAGGGCACATGCATTATTAGTGTTTTTGGTGATGATGTCAGAGAAGAAGGACCGCCTTACATTTCTCAGTTCTAAATTATAAATGCAAAGTCTCTCTTTATAGATGTCATAATGTACCTGGAGATTTGTTTTCCGCCACCTGTGTTCAGCTTTTCGACACTCTCTCTTCTTTGAGTTCTAACCAGCGTGGCATTTCTCCATGGAGATCTTCTCTTACCAGAGACCACCTTCACCTTGGCTGGTGCAATGGCATCAATAACATTTGTAATTTTAGAACTGAAATTATCTACAAGCTCATTGACTGAGACCCGTGAGAGGGCGCGTGTTGAGGAGAAAGCCTCAATAAATTTTTCACTAGTGTTCTCAGCCGTTTTATGATTACCTCTGTTTGTATATTTGTGTGCACGCAGATAGCACTCTCAAAGACCACAGGGATGATCAGAGAGAGCAACATCAGTCACCACAACCTTGGAAATGTCCAGATCCTTGGAGATGACTAAGTCCAAAGTGTGCCACTTATTGTGCGTGGGCTCCGTCACATGTTGGGTCTGTCCATAATTATCAAGAACACAACACAGTTCTTTAGTCCCTCTGTCCTGGGGGTTGTCAACATGGATGTTAAAATCACCAGCAATAACCACACAGTCAAAGTCAATACAGATTATAGACAGCAGTTCACCAAAGTCATCAAAAACGTTTCCACAGTATTTAGGGGGCCTTTAGATATTTAGAAAGATAGCTCAAGAAGAGGAATTCAGCTGAAGAGCCACATATTCAAAAGAAGCAAAATTCCCATAAGACATCTTTTTGCATTGGAGGGAGTCATTAAACAAAATGGTAACTCCACCTCCTCTCTTATGCACTCTAGCTTCAATCATGAAACTGAAGTTGGGAGGGGTAGACTCGATAAGGACAGCTGCACTGTTATCTTGGTCCAACCAAGTTTCAGTTAAAAACATGAAATTAAGATTGTGAGTGATTATAAAATCATTGATTAAAAATGTTTTTCCTGCCAAAAAACTAACGTTTGACAAAGCTAATTATAGTGTGTTAAAAACATTATCTGGCCCACTTTTTTTGACAGGCTGCGGCTGACGAGGAATTAATACTAAATTTGCAGGATATGTTGAGTGTTTCCTGTTTCTTAACACATTCACCGTGCTTTTTCTGTTACCTGTCAAGACAGGGATGGAGAATGGGAATGGGATGTCCTGGGAAGAGTCATGAGTGCTATTTTCCTTGTAGCCTGGACCCAGCACATATCAGACAGAGCTTACTGGGCTTTTTTTGTCAAACCTGGAGGACTTAGAACCAGTGATGGAGGTGGACGGTGAGGGGGGTTTAGGGTGGAGAAAATGGGAGTGGAGCGAGGGAAGGTGCGGGGAGTAAATTTGGTCCCAGCTCTAACCAGGTCTTCCATGTGATCAGTGAAGTCCAACAGGGGGGAGAGGGGAGAAAGGGTGTCTGGAGAGAAGGGTGACCTAGATGGGGATTGGGGGGTAAAGATGGTGAATCCTCACTAATGGTTTTCAGTGAGGGAGGTGGAGGCTCTTCCTCTTGGCTGAGATGTCTCCAGTGATCAGAGCTCTCTTCCGGCGGGGGCTGAGGAAGCTCTCCTTCAAGGTTTCTGGCGTGTTGTGTTATGTCTTCTTCTTCTTTTGATTCCTCTTGTCTCTTGTCCTTGGCAGAGGGAACAGATGAGTGACACAGAAAGTAAAACAGGTTGGGGCTAAACAATATTACTCCTGACTTGTTAAGGCGAAGTCCATCTGCCTTAAAAAGATGTCTGCGGTCCCACAGAAAGTAAAAGTTTTCGATGAAATGCACTGAATGGACAGTACATACATCTATCTGCTGAATCTCTCAGCTCCTCTTTGGATTGGCGGTATAGGGCCACTGATAAACACCTCAGCATTCAAAGAGCTGACCGTGTTCAAGAGATTATTAAAGTCCGCTTTCAAGACTTCAGACTGTTGCTTCACAACATCATTGGTCCCGATGTGCAATATGATGTTTTTCACAGCAGGATGTTCAGCCACGATACGCAGGATTCTTTCTGCCAAGTCAGACACCGTATCCTTCGGAAAGCTTTGGTGTTCTTACTGCACATGCTTCTTACATCGTTTACAGCAGAGTCACCCACAATCAGAGTTTGAGGCCCAGTCGTTAGCTTTCCCTGCAGCCTTTTACTTTCTGATTTGCTCTCAGTCCTTACCCTTCTGTGTGAGGATGGGAGGTTATCCAGGTCATCAGACGGAGATCCAGGGTCCTGCAATAGTGGTGAAAATCTGTTCTGCAGTTGCACACTCGGTTGTTGGGGAAGTTTGTTGCTAACTCTCCCTTTTGCAGCTGTCCATGGCTGTTTCCTACCAAGAACAGGGTTTGAAGAGGTGCTCTGCCTGGATGATAATGCAGACCAGCCAGTCGCATCACAAATCTCAGGGCGCTGGGTTCTGCCTGTTACTCGTCCTCCCATTTCCTGGGGAAATGATTTACTCTTAGGCTTTGCACCAAGAGCGTTCCAGGCAGGACTCCCACTTTCACATTTATTACCCAGTACACAGGCCTCCTGCTTCTTGGTAGTCTTGTTGGTGCTAATTAGCCGTGTGTTAGCATGTTCTTGTCCACTGTTTTGGGTCCACGGTAAAGTGGTGTCATTCCCACATAGTCCATTCATGAGAAGGGAGTCATGGGTAACCATGGGTCACAGAGGAGCTAAGTTGCGCACCTCCCAAATCTGAACCACAATTTGTGCAGCCCTCTATGTCATCATGCTCAACCAATTAGCTTGCTTAACATTATACCCAAAATCCAAACCATGTAACAACTTGGGAGAGTAAGAGAATACGATATAGGATTGTCTGCACTTAATTGCTTACTTTGGCAACAATTTCCACATTTAGCTCACATGCACATGAAAGAATAAAGTAGTTGCACAACATTTGCTGAGCCTAAATTGAAATACCGAATTGCATGAGCACCCTTTGATTCACACGTTCAACAAGATATTGTTTATTTTTATTTATTTATTTATTTGACAGGGACAATGCAAACAAACATAGTGTCAAAACAAAGCTTGTCACTGAAGTGCTGCATATAAAGTTTATAGCTAATGCTAATTTTCAACTCCTGTCCCTGGTTGGGCTTTTATACACAATAGAAATTCCACAAATCATCACATTTTTTATGAACACACACACTTCACTTAAGTATAAGCTAACATTATACAGTTACAGAAATTCACTCATTTTTGAATAACAAGAAAAAGCCTCAGGGGAGACAACATTTGAAATCTGGTGAGAGAACCCATGGCTCAAAAATATTGGCTCCATTTCAAGTTTTATAGACACAAACTGTTAAGATGCTGCTGTTGAGTTGATCCTGTGGTTGCTCCATTGGTTGTTGTAAGAGCTTGTCTTCTTCCTTCCTGCCCTTGACTCACAGAAATTCCATTAATAGATATACACATGCACACAGACACACACACACCACCTTATCCATTACCCAACACACTTACCTATTCACCTATTGTATCCACCCATCCATCACAGACAGAGTGTAAACATGCACACTGGCCCATCTATTCCAGCCACACCTACACCCTCCCCTCCACTGTCCTCACCTAATGTTCTCCCCCACTGATAGCATCTCTGTCTCCTGCAGAGGAAAATGTCTCCCTCCGCTGCTTCCTTATCACAGGAACAATGCGGTGGAGTGCACTGACATGGCCGCCTTATCAGCAACGCAATACACAAAAGCCAACACAATGCCACACATCGGCGCACAAACTCGTAATGCGGCTCATTCAGCTCCAGTGAATCAAACTGCTCGCACAATGCTGCCTCACAGGGATATATTGATGATTGTATCCAACTTGAGGTTTTATTCACGTGTCTACTGCCTATAGATGTGTCTGTCTCAGACAAGGCATTTAAGTCTTAGCAGTAAACTATCAAAACCTTCACTCCCATGTAATGCTTATTCAAATTGATGTGTTGAATGGTAGCATTTTTTTTTCTCCACTCTGTGAATGTGGTACTCAGTAAAGTCGTTTTTCTAAAGCCTTCAGTGTGAAGCAATGTTAAAAAGCTATAAAGGCAGAAATCCAACTTACACTCAAGATTAGAGACAGTGTTTCTGTCGTTTTGTACACATGCATAACTATTATGTGTGGATTAAGTACAATGGATGAACACACACCATCCCCTAGTGTTTGTTTTTTTGTTCCAATGAATGACAAATCATTGAATCAGTTTCAAATTTCTCAATATGTGGTTGATGTAAATTTTGAAAAGGGACAATGCACATTAATCAACATTCGATGTAAATGCACCCAAGTTAGCTGAAAGGCAAGTTTTTGTTGTTAAAAAGGTAAAAAAACATCCAAATCATAATTTCTGTGGTGAATTACAATAACTGCCACTTATCACACAAGAACCAACAGCAAACGTTAACTTAGACGGTCGTGTTACTGGACTTTAGCCTGAATACAGCTCCGTTATTGCCTTCAGATGCAGGGTCAGGAACAAAGCAAGTAACAGTCCAGCAGCTTGGCACTGATACAAAATGAAACGTGTTCCCACAGAAAATCTACCACATGAAGCTTGCACATACGAAATACAAACATTGTTGGTTTGTTAACCTTCCACAGTTGTTGTGTGAGAAAACCTCTTGTGTTTCCTGTTGAAACCAAGGTTAACCAGCCTTTTAAGTCCCGCTTTACACCCTGGAATCTGTACGTGTATGTGTGTTTGTTTCAGTCTGTGTGAATGTCTCGGGAGGAAGCTCACTAAAAGATCAATTTCCCCTATTCTGTAAGGGGCATATAAGGTGAGTCTTGCTCTTCCCGGTGTTGGCTGATCTTGGTTTCCCTAGAGGAAGCACTTAGAGATGACCTGCTGAAATCCCAGTCGATACCCCTCGCTCCGAAGAGCGCTGAAAACATAAGGCAAAAGATGAGACACTGTGAATTCAGCTTGGGGTGCAACACTTTAAAAACTGTAAACCAGAACACACAAACACATTCATCCATACTCAAGAAGCAATGTAGCAGTGCAAGCAACAGCACCAATCGTCTGTGGCCTGTGACCGCACACACACAAACACTCACACACACATAAACACGTATCCTGTGGGTGGCTGCAGTCCATTTATGAAGTAATAAAACCAAGGCTGCCCACTGGTCAATTTATGCAGACAGCACTGTATCAACAGAAATGAACACAAGCCAGTGAAACTGCTGAGCACCAGCCAAACACTTCAGATAGACCAGAGTGTGTGTGAATGTGTGTGTGTTTGACCAGCTTGCTGTTGCAGTAGTTTCAATGTGCAATTAGGCGCTAAGATGCTTCTTTGGCCCGTGTTGAAAAAAAACCTTTCTGATGGTAAAGCGCCTTCTAACCATGTAAAGGTGTCACCCATCAGAATGTGCAGTGTGTTTGTGTGTGTGTGTGTGTTGGTGGGCAGATGAAATTGATGTTTCTTGAGGGAACAGCAATTTCTCTCTTCTCTGCCGAGTTGGGAGAAGGCCAGCTGTGATTGGTTTTTCCTCCACATCCCTTCATCATAATAACAACTTGATTCTGGCATCTCAAATTCACACATCCGGCCGGCGCTGCATTACAAACTCCGGTTTTATCACTCTTTAAATATACACACACCGGCCCACTGATTTACCATTTATCTTGCCCTTCTCTCCCTCTTTCTAAATTCTTCTCATTATCTTCACTTAGTTTTTCAGTCATTGTTCCTCCTTCAGCTCATTCTTTCGTCCCTCTGTTTAGCTTCTTCTCTTCTTTATCCACATCTCTTCCCTTTTCTCTTCTTGTTACCTCTCTTATTCACTCTCCTTATTCAAGTTTTCTCCTCTCCTGTCCATGTTTCTTTCCTGATTCCTTCTCACTTGTTTTTCTCCCCCTCCCTTCTCTAATCCTTATTTTGTGTCCTCATTTTTCCTGTGCTTTTTTCCCTTTCCTACCCTCTCCTCCTCTGTTTCCCTCTTCCCTCTCCTTTTCACTCTGATTCCTCTTGTTTCGTGTCCTCCGACCTGAGGCCTTCTACCTCCTGCTGATTCATTAAATAGAAATCCAGGTTATTAACATAGTGGTTCCATGTGAGGTTTTAGGTTGTTTCCACTTACTGAAACATTTATCTAATGACTCTTCTTTTCCTTTTCATCTCATTGCTCTGCTGCTTTTCAACACCTCCATTTGACAAAATGTTCCCTTCCTGTTAACATTTTCTTTGTCTTCATCTTTTTCCGCTTTTCTGAATTTACCTATTCAACCTTTCTCTCCCCGTTTCCTCTCTGTATTCTTTGTCCCCTTTCTTTTTCTTCCTTTTAGTCTTTTCATCTCCCCGCCTTCGAATCCTGTGAGCTGTTCAATCCTTCTCTCAGCTCTTCACTTTTGCTTTTGCTTCACTTTAGTCTTCCTTTCTTTCATCTCCTCTGTTTTCCTTCCCTCCATCTCCCCTTTTACATTATGTTCGTCATTACCTGCGGCCGAGCCTCCTGCTGCATCTCAAAGCGTCAATTCCTAGAAAAGTTATTTATTAAAGGGCTGATTGTGGTATTAAAGATTGATTGTACTATTAAAGTGTTGTTCACAGTCCAGACAGCCCACAAGAGCGTTCCTTTACGACTACCTATTTATTTATCCATCGACAACAGCAGCACCTCTGTTTGTTTTTTTTTACATTGGTCAGCTTCACTGATCAAAGCTACTGCCACGTGCCCAGCAGGGGGTTGTTAGCTAATGGTTATTTCCATGAATATGCTATATATAAGTAATTATGGTTTGTCTGTAGTGCTTCAAAGAAAATCTGACAGAATAAATAATCGGTAATCATGATAAAGAAGAAATGTGCAAGAAGCGTAGATGGTAATAACAGTGCCGTCCATTCTTGTTTCGACAGTGATGCTTTATTTTTCTGTGATGGCTCTTGGACTGCACTGTAGCCTGTTCACATTTTATAGACCTTCAGCTGTCATAAACTCAACCATGAACATGAATGAGTACAATATGCAATCTGTCATCAAGTGAAAGGTAAAAATATCAACAAACACGATGGGAAAGTATTGCATTGCCACAGTGAAAGCCTCATCTCATCAGTAGGGGTACATATGTACAGATTTGAGGTTGTGATGTCATGGTTTTGGATTTTGCTTTGGTTATGTCCTGTTTTCTTTTTGTAATAGTCTTTTCTCATGTGTCACTTAACTTCCTGTCCATGTGTGTTTTCTTGCCTGAGTGAATGTCTGCCTTGCCCTAATTAGTTTCACCCATGTCTTGTTATCCTTCCCTCACTTGTGTATTTAAGCTGTCTGCTCCCCTTGTCTGTTGCCATTCAGCTTCTTATAAATGCTCCAGCCCTTTCTGTGTGTTTTTGTGTTTTGTGCTTCATTTGTTGGACTTGCTGGACTGCTCCCTTTTGGATTTGTCATAAACCCACTGCTGTGACCCGTGCGTGTGGCATCTGGGGTCTGTACTATACTGTACTGTAACTTCAGATTTAACCCTGGGTTTTCAGTCCTACGATGATGGTTCACTTCTTAATATGAATTTATTTAGGTTTCAATTGTTTCTTATATTATAGACTGGTCTTGCACCTTTTGCTATTTGGGCACAGGTAATGTTGGTGAGTTTTTAGTCAATGTTGAGTTTCAGTCTGTTGACTAATATTTGTGCACTTTTTATGGCATTATTTACCAATATTATTGGATTTTTTGTTTAGTTGCATTATGGATTTAATTTAGAATAATGTGTGGAACGCTTCTGATTGTTGCAATCAGCTATCTGTGCACCTGGCCGTCATCGAACTACAAAAACCCTGGGCTTACATCCTGTCCCCGCCTGATTGTTGAGTCATACATGTTATGTCTTGTCCCGTACCAGCCTAACTTGCTTGCAACTAGAAACTCTGCTTGTTGTGTCCCTTACTAACCCTCGTTATTCTCGTTAAGTCTTCAGATTAACCATCAACTGGATTTCCACCTCTGCCAGCCAAGCCTGGCAGCAATCTCACCCAGCCACAAATCCTTCCAAACCTCAGCTCCACTCATCAGCCAGCCAAACCTGCACATTCTCTCTGACAAGACAAACTCTGGCCAAACCCAAACCCAAGCTGAAGCTGCTCTGCCTTGATGTCTGCATCTTGCTGCTGTTGCTTCGTCTTTGTCTTCAGTTACATTCAAGCCCTTGTAATTCTCCGCCGTTCTTCATTAAAGGTGAAGGCAGGTTAATCTCTTTGTATTTGCCGTACACCAGAGTTTTTAAATCTGGTGTCCATGGCGACATTCCTGCCATTGGCGAGCTGGTAGTTATGTGTTTTATGCCAACCAGCAATAATTGAGAGTTGAAGGGGGAAGCAACCATAGAAACAGCAGTAACTCAGTATGGCAGAGCCAACACATCACATGCATGTGTTGCCAGTGTTGTGTAATTACTCTCACGGTCAGAAGGGGGAGACAAAAGTACCAGCAAACCAAGCTCTTTGCTTATTTCAAAATTATTTAGTGACCTATTACTATTCATGTATACCACCTCACTGGGGCCGATCTTTCTCTTGCCACTGCTACGTAGTACGCTACTCTACCTATCCTTCCCGCTAGATGACCCCACCATCTCGGCGTGGATCACGGACCGTCTCTCGGACTGTCTCTCGGACATACCTGCATGAATGAAGGCTTGCTACCTTCAACTAAACCTCACTAAGACTGGACTCTTGGTCATTCCTGCCAAGCAGTCTATCCACCATAACATCAAACTACAAATTGACTCTTCTACCATCACTCCAACTAGGGTGGTGAGAAACTTCAGACCATGTTGGCTGCTGTCTCTCGGTTGTGCCGGTTTGCTCTATACAACCTAAGAAAAATCAGGCCCTACCTTACTCAATATGCCACCCAGCTTCTGGTACAGGCCATGGTTATCTCTCACCTCGGCTATTGCAATGCCCTCCGAGTAGGTCTTCCAGCTTGTGCTGAAACCCCAACAAATGGTTCATAACGCAGCAGCGCGTCTGGTTTTTGATCAGCCCAAAAGGATGCATGTCACTCCATTACTGAGTACCTGGGTCCTCCCAAATTAAATGCAAATCACTAATGCTTGCATAAAGAGTCACTACTGGGTCTACATCCATCTGCTTAAACTCCATAATCCAAGCCTATGTTCCTTCTCGGCCACTGTGCTCCTCCAACGAACTGGCTGTGCTATCCCTACACACAAAGCATTCTCAGTTCACAGCTTTTCTCATCTGTGACACCATGAAGGTGGAACGAGCTACGACAGGCCATCAGGGCAGGGGCGTCCCTCTTTGACTTCAAGAAGCTGTTAAAAACTTATCTCTTCCGAGAACACTTCCTCTTATAACACCTCTAACTCCTAACCTCTAACATTCACTCTCTTCTTCTTCTATCTCCGTACAATTGTCTTGTATTGATTGCTCCATTCATTAACTCTTACTTCCTTCCCTAGGTATTTACCCCATTTTTGCCATATGTGCAATTAGCTGTTACTAGTATTTATTGCTGCTCTTACTAGAATGTAATGTCAGTTTCATGCTGTATTGGGGTGGTGGTGATGGCGCATAGATAAGCTGCTTGCCTTTGGTGTAGGAGACCTGGGTTCAATTCCCACTGTGAGACTGCTGCCACTGTGTCCCTGAGCAAGATACTTAACTCCTAGTTGTTCCAGAGGCGTGCGACCTCTGACATGTATAACAATTGTAAGTCGCTTTGGATAAAAGCGTCAGCTGAATGTATTGATGCTTGTATGTTGTTCCTCAAATGTTAGTCGCTTTGGAGAAAAGCATCTGCCAAATGAGTAAATGTAAATGTTTGAATTTATGATTCATTACAAGGGGCAAAAGGTCTGATAACTTTTTTTGTGAATTACAGGAGAGCCAACTTTCCAAGCTGACATTTGTCACACGAATTCCCAGAAACAGAGCCTGGTTATCTAGCATCGGAGCTGGAGTCTTCATTTAGTTTATAAGTTACAATAGTGTCCCAATTAATTTTATTTAACAGTTAAACACAAATATCTTATTTAGTAAATTCTATCGGGGGTGTTTTTTGGTCAGGGTCCGGGTCATTGTGGCAACAGCCTAGGTAGCCCTGACGTCCCTCTCCCCAGCCCAGAGAGAGAGAGAGATACATAGAGATTTGAAATAATAGTAATGGTAATAATAGTCATATGTGAGTTTAGAAACTTAAAAAGAGTCATAACTAAAACTGTGATATACTATATCGACTATATCGTATAGACTTTTTTCTGCTTGTGTGGTGCAGATTTTCTGCTCATTAAATGACAGTGAAAACAGGTGTGCATTATTGTATCCTGAACAATAACTAACATCTGTGGGGTGCCCCAGTGGCTCACCTGGCAAAGCAAGTACCACAAAGCTGAGTCCTTCCCACTGCGTAGTATTTGGTTTGTTACTGAGTAGCTTTGTTTGCAAGTGTTAACCTGTGCTTACCTGAGAAAAGTATTCGGCTCAGGTGAGGCTGAAACATGAGTCATGGTCTGGGAGAGAAGGTGGCAGCCTGCTGTGGGGCTCTTTGTTGGTCTCATTGATTGAGACCAACAACCTTAATGTTTTTTAAGTAAAGATCAACTGTCTTACTATTGTGGGATAATGCAAAAATGTAATTAAAGATTTTCTGAAGTGCTGAATCAAATTAGGAAATTCCCCCATCTGCTCAGTCTAAAATTCCATTTTTTCTTGCCCTGGATACAACACTGACTAAAGACAAATATGACTTTCATTACTGACTCAAACGGGTAAATGAGGGTTACAATCCTTTCTGTGATAGAGAATGCCTTCTGGAGCACAGCTGAACACTAATCTGTGTGGCAGATGCACCAGAGAAGCACACAAGTCATAAAAACAAGGCATCTGCCAGAGGCCTTGTACTGAATCACTGCACTAAACGGGAAATGTATTAATAAATGAGAATTTGCTTGCTAGTGCAATCTGTGGAGATGAACTCAAATGAGATAAATTAGTAACATCCAGTACTTCCTTCAATGTGCCCTTGCAGTATTATTACTTGGGGATTTAACTGATGATGTCCTCATCCTGAGTGACTTGTAATGAATGAACAATGTGTGTATGTGTGAGGTATCTCACTCAAGGACATTGACAAGCAACACTTTCCTCATCAGAAAACTGTCATTTGTTCATATGGCTTAATTTTACATTTTTGTAGTCCTACTCCTCGTACCAAAACTACAAATGAATCATGTCAGTGCCAAAACCACCCATATCACCGCTCCAAATATGACTCACATAGTTCCTCAACATTCAGTTAGCAACTGTACAGCTGTTATAATAATGTGTCTGTTGCCATAATACACTTCAGCCAATCATGAGTGCAATCATATCAGCACTCAGCTAATCATATGAATGCTGATGATGGTTTGACTATTTTTTACATTATTTCAAAACAATGCTGCTAATTTATTTTAAATTGAATCCAAGATTAACAAGTAAAGTTTGCTAGCTAAGGATCACATATTAGCCAGGTGTAGGCCTAGTTAAACCACATTAGAAGAACCAGGTGCAGTGTTTTTTGTTTTTTTGAGAGAAGCTGTTGCTCTGACAACCACGAGGGGTTGCTGATAAATTGACACAAGCCTGGATTCTTTAGTTCTTTGAAGTTGGCTAAAAGTGTTGATCATGTTGTAGACACTCTACTTACAGTATCTCACAAAAGTGAGTACCCCCCTCACGTTTTTAAAAACAATATTGAAGAAATGACACTTTGCTACAATGCAAAGTAGTGAGCCTGTCCCCTCAAAGTAACACATCACACAGCCATTAAAGTCTAAACCGCTGGCAACTAAAGTGAGTCCTGAAATAAACTGTCAAAAATGTAATTTTGTTAGTGTTACATGAAAAGATATAATCAAATATTTGCTAAAATGTGAGGGGTCTACTCACTTTGTGAGATACTGTATGTTGCGCAGCAAGATTATGTCACCTAATATTAAAAGGTTCAGTGTGTAAGTTTTAGTGGCATCTAGTGGTGAGGGTTGCGAATTGCAACCAATGACTCACTGTGCATTCGCATGCTCCTCAGATGGTCTCATTTCCCAAGAGGTGAAGTCGTTCCTCCGACTTCAGTGTGTGTTCATGTGCTCTTCAGTCTGAATATGGAATCAACATGGACGCTACCACAAAGATGTGTTGGATTAGCATTATCAGAGAATATAAACAACACGCAGACATCTAGTTCACTCTACACGGACAGCAAACTAACTGTTATAACCATATTACAGATTACATGTTAGCAAAATATGTAAATGCAACATGTGATTTTGCAAAAATCAAAGTTCTGTATACTTCTTTATGTCCCATGTACACTTTATTTCTCTTTTTGCAAAAAACATTAAACAAAAAAAGATTCTAATTATTCCAACAACACATGAATGCACCATCAGTCACCGCTCAGCCATCACCTTTCCAAGCGTGCAGGAGAAGCTACAGTGGCCGACACGCTCTGTCGGCTCTTGTGTGGTCCTTCATTTGTCCAAATTTCACTCCTCTTCTTACTACTAACAAACAATTCAATTACTACTACAACTAACATTACTTGTTCTTCTTCTTCTTTGTACATATTAGAGAATGTAGAAAAACGCTCTGTAGAGTAGTTTGTCCGTTTGGGCTACTGTAGAAACATAATATTATAATAATAATCTTTATAGAGCACATTTCAAAACTATTTTACAAAGTGCTTTCACAAGAGCAAAGACAATTAAACACATCAAAGAAATAACAAGACATAAAGGTAAAAGCAGGAAGACACTTGAGAAATTTTAAATGCAGTTAAAAGAAAAGTATATAAATAAATAAAATCAACTAAAATCAGGAAAGGCTCTCCCACAAAAGTATGTTTTAAGAAGGGATATAAAAGAGTTCACTGACTCAGCCGATTGACTCAGATTTCTATGGGCAGGCTGTTCCAGAGCGCTTGTTCCTGTGGCGGCGCAGCATGGCGACTTCCATGTAAGACTCATTCTAAGGTAACAAAAACATAACAGTTCATTATGTAAAGTCTTTATACACCACTGAAAACGTGGTTGTGTCTAATATATTGCATTTCCGTCAATAGATCCTCTGAAATATTGCCTTTAAAAAATCAATCATGTAACTCTACCAAAAGAACCATGTTAGCTGGATGGGAATCAGCAGGTAAATTGGCTGGCTAACATCAGATTAGCCTGGATAAGTTCAACCATGATTGAAAGGCACAGGTATGTACTGGCAGGTTTTGGTTTTAGGAGATTAAATGACCACAAATCCTTGTGTCTGCACCAGCTACTAGCAGGCCATATATGCACATAATGCCTTTGTTGCCTCTCAAGAAAAGGGTGCAGGCCTAAGAAAGCTTGACTAACTTTCTGATGTCATTCCACTCATTCCTCACAGTGTCACTCACTCACTGCATGGTCAGGCTAGCCCCGCTCATGCACTGACTCAGGAGTCGGTTTCAGTTCATTTAGGTTCCACCACATCTTGCTCAGGGAGTTGTCCTTTCTTCAGTCAAATTTTGTTCAGTAGTCGAGTTGGGTTGTCCATATTGGTAATTTTTAATTGTTCTTGAGGTGCTTCAGTACAGACGTCTACCTAGCTCTGCTGAATAACATGACCCCTGTGTATTTCATTTTTGAGACTAGCTGATTCTCTCATCTCCAGAAAGTTATGATGAGTGCAGCAGCAGAGACACTATTAGCATCAAGGTTAAGCCTGCATCGCTGTAAGGAAAATAAATCAGCAGAATGTGAAAATTATCCCCTGAAATCCAATTATTTTTAGGGTGTTTCATGTTCCTGCTTCATGCTACCTGTGGCAGACTCACTCATTACTGATGCTGCTTTCCGAGGCAGCGGGGCAGAATCATTAGGAATAATTCATTTGTTTATGTCATCAGTAAAATACACTGTACAAAGCCACAGTTCACTGTCTGGGCTGATTGTTCTGTCAGAAAGGAAATAGGCCACCCCTTAGAAATGATTACACTGCTGCAGATGCTGAGTTGTGTTTGTGTGTGTGTGCATGAGTGAGTGTAACTGTGTGAGTTACAGAAAACTATCTACACTGATTATCCCAGTATGTGTAAACAAGTTTATTTTCAGTCCCTACCTTGCACAGAATTTGTTAGGAAATGAGGTGGGGACAAAAAAGCACTGTTGAGAGAATGAATACGTTTCAACTTTCAGCCTGACATCCACCAAATGTTTAGCTTGATAGCAACGACAGAGGTATGGCAGGACTGAGACACTAATCCAAAAAAAGAAAAAAAACAATGACAAAAGGAAATATGAAACTCTAATAGTTGGAGGTGTACAGAGATGACATTAACTGTTCAGCCAACAAAGTTATCTGTATCTGTATTAGGATAGAAGGCCATTAGTGGGTGTGGTTAATACAGACGTTCACATTAATTAGGCAAATATTGTATATTGTATTGTTTTTCCTACAAAGCATGACATTAATTTAATACATACTGAACTTTTCATCTCTCTCTCTCTCTTTTAAAATTTTCTAAACTAAGTTTTATGAACTGTCTGAGCCCAACAACCACCCAACCTTTAACTAGGGGACGTTAAACAATTAGAAACTGAAAAACAATATTTTATAGATTAAAAGATTATGTTTTGCATTGGAAATAAAAATAGAAAAATAGAAAAATAACATTTAATTAAATTGCAATGGGCTACATGTGCATTAAATGTCAATCCAAGAACACTAGTGGAACAACATCATGAATCCTGAGCCCTGATGGCCAAACCTTTAATGAATTCCATTTGTAGATTCGAGTTCAGTTCAGTTAATTTATTATCCCAAGTGGGAAAGTTGACTTCCAATCACGGCACACAATATAAACATACATGGACCAGATAAACAAAAGAACAAAAAACAAAAGATGTGACCAGTACTTACAGTACACTTAAAATACTCTAAAAACATAAAACAATCTCTAAAATGCGAAGTTACCTGAGACGATTAAGGGTTATTGCACAGGGAACAGAGGGGTTTCTGCTCCTATTGCACTTGAATTGTGGTACTTCTGAAATCTTCTACCTACTAGGGAGGGTTACCAACTCATAATGAACAGGCTGGTTTGTGTAGTCCAATATGGACCAGGGGCCTCATGTGTAAAAGACTGTGCATATATATAATATGGTGTACTCACAAAATTTAAAAACTACATATGCACAGAAATATCTACATGTAGAAAACCAGGTGTATATGGCAGGTCCTGTGCACCTTTCTTTTAAAGGAGGCCTATTATGCTTTTTCACATTTTATGACTAATCTACAATGTCGGATGTTCATGTTAAACATGGCCAAAGCTTCAAATAATGAGGTTAAAGTATTTAAAAGAAATCCCAGTGAGATTTCCTCCTGTTCTGAATGCTTGTGAATGTTTCAGCTTTTTCTACCAACAGCTCCATTTGACGACACACGGAGCTCCGCACAGCACCGCTCAGTCTGTGATAACAACAGCCTGGTACACGTTTTTCAGGCCTTGGCCAATCAGAGCACAGTGGGCTTTGAGATGTGGGGGGGCTTAAAGACACAGGAGCATCTACAGCTTGTTTCAGACAGACGCTGAAATGAAGGCCTACATGAAGGGCCAGTATAAGGCCCCATCCACACTACTCTGTTTTAGTTTAGAAACGGATAATTAAAACTAATACTATCTCCGTCCACACCAGCATATCAGAGTTGATCACCATCTACATTAAAATGGCTGAAATCGCACATCTAGTGGCCGTTCAGGTACACAGGGCATGCACGTGCCGGTGTGAAAATGACACAGATGGACTATTCTGTAGTTACAGAAGATTTGGTGAAAAAATGAAGAAATATTTTTTTGCATGGATCAATAACGAGCTGGGACTGTTTCTGAATGTAACACAGGAGTTAAAAGGCTGTGGTGGCGGAAAACAGACGGGGAGTCTTCGCAAAGTAAATGGCATGCACAGTTCAAGTGTAGGCTATAAGTGCGCGGTACAAAATATTTTAATAAAAATACCAAATGAAAAACTCCGTCAATAGCATTGTGTTTCTGCTTTGCATGATTTAAAAGACCCAATCAAAGAGCCAAACGTGAGCGTCTGCGTTATCGTTTCCAAAGTCCTCCATTTTTGCCCGTCTTCACTAAAACGCTCTCCGGAGTTTTAAAACGCAAAACGGGGTCAGCAGTGTTTCCAAACTTCTCCATTTTAGGTCTTCGTTTTTGCCGTTTTGGTCTGGACGGAGGTGCAAAAGTAGCAAAAGGTCTCTTTAAAACCAAAACGTAGTAGTGTGGATGGGGCCTAAGATAGAAAAGGATTTTTTTTTTACTTTGAATCATGCAAAGTTGCTATAAAAGAGTCACAGAACCACAATATAGGACTGGATGCAGTATAATAGGTCTACTCCTCTCCACATCAGGATGTGCCTGTCCCCATACTGGCTTCTACAGCCATTGGTGTAGAGAATGTACAGCAGAGGAGACAGGACACAGCCCTGAGGATAGCCAGTGGATGAGCGCTGTTCTGACAAAAAGCCATTTACTTTCACCCTCTGAGACCTACATATTCAAAAATCTACAATCCAGTCCACAAAATTTACACCAAGATTAAAATGAATAAGCAAGAAAACCAAACATAAAAGGAGCTTCTAGATGTTTGTGCTGGAAGTTGCGTCATGTAATTGAGGCATCCTCTACTTCCATCCCAAGTGCACAGTTTTCCACAGTCTTCCCCACCATTTCCAACAGTTCCCCTTTAACCAGCCTTTTAAATGACTTCATGATCAGTGATATCAATGCTGGTCTTTAGTCATTAAGCTCCTTGGGGTTTCCACTTTTTGCTACCAGAGCAACAATGGACTCCTTCCACACCATTTGAACCCTTCGCTGCTCCAGAGACGTCTTAAATATAGCACAGAACACCTCTCAGTGCTGCTCTGAACAGCACCTAAGCAGTCATTTTGTGATACTATCTGGCCCTGGGCTCTTATTTATCAAATTTTTCTAAAAAACTGCTTTAACATCCTGAGCTTTAAAGATACGATTTGTCTTTGTGGGGAGGGCAGACCCTCTGCATATTTCCAAGTTCATCTGCGAAGCTCTGTGCATCGAATCATAAGTGAAAAGTAAGTGTTTCAGCGAGGTCTTTGTTGCTGAAAACAAATGACTTGTTTTTGGTTCTTTGTTGGCCTGTCATTTTCCTCATCTTTATCCCAAGCTACTTTCAAATTGTTGCTGCTTAAATTCTCCTCCAGCTTATTTTTAAACAGACCAATATGTAGACTTACAGCATCCCTGTAATTTGGAAACAGCATCTTCATTCCAGACCTTGACTTCTCTCAGAAGCAGATTTTGCAGCCTGTGCATAACACTGATTATCAATTATACATATATATATGACCTAAATGATGCAAACAGGAGGACTGATCCCATTATACCACCCTTCAACCAAGACCTCAACTAAATATGTATCTTATATACTTGTATGAACTTTCAGACTTTTCCTACAGTTGACTATCACCAACAGTGAACCTAAAATAACCCAGTGTATTAGGATTGATATAATGTTGTACTTGCAGAAATGATGTTTATGTTTGGATGTGTGTATTTGTGTCTTTGACAATGTGCAATGTGAATACAGTACACTATGTACATATTGATCATTTGTGAAAATCAAATGATCAATTAATACAAATAAACTAAAAGTAACTTGATTATTTCCATAATTGTTTTTACTATTAATCGGTTGTTTTTTCAGAATGAAAAACAACAACTCTCTTTGGCTGCTTTCTTTAAAAATCAAACTAAGAACACACTGAGAACACACAAAGAACAAGCTGCCTAGGTGTCGTAGTGCCTATCTGCAGGAGGTGATGCTTATCACCTCTGCTGTACCACCATATTATTGTTCATGGTCTGAGGCAAGGGACCAGAGGTGTTGTTTCACACCATCTGGCTCTCAGTCAGGAAGCACACTTGTTGATTAAAGGACACAATTAATATAGAACAGTTTGGTCGAGTCCCCCAGCGGGGATTAAAGGATGCACCCGGTCAATTGTACACACTCCCACTGGGGTGCTGCCTCATACAGTCTGACAGAAGGGAACACAAGTGATAGGTGAAATATTTAATTTCCTGTAAGCTGGAAGACCGACTGAGCAGATGAGACAGTTCAGGTTCACTTGGTGTTGTGACTGAGTTTTTCATCACTGCAGAAACTGTTCTGGAGCTTCTTCTGGTGTTGCAAGGGGACGATACAAACAGACATCCAGGATCAACAGTAAATGAAAATGTCACAGTTGCACTGAAACTGATTGGGTGTGCAGCCAATTAACTGCTCCTGACATCAGATGTAATTTGAAGTCAGTCACATTGAACAAGCAGACCGCAGACGACACGCAATATTATCAGACTGAGATGTAAAAACTGGATGTTTAGAAATGACAAATGATTGTGTCACAGTAAGTTTATTTGAAAGTAATACGCTAAAATTGCACCGTGTAAAAGGGCATATGATGACTAGATGTCTTGACCTGGTAATTTGCTGTCCTAACTTGGAAGGTGACTCTTGTTCAGCTTGACTTTAATCCTTTGGGTCTTGACTTCTGACCTTTATGTCTTATGACATGACTCAGCATAATGGTCTTGATTTTGGACTACACCTGGGACTTCAAAGCAAAGACTTGAATCAGAAAGAGCTTTATTGCAAAGGAGCATTTTTCACGTACGAGGAATTGGCTTTGGTGATGGTAGATGTTGGCATAAACAAAATATAAATGTGGAATAAACAAATGCAAGTTATATAAGAATGATAACAGAATAGAGAAAAACAATACAGTTATTTGCAGAGAGATGTGCTAGTTTAAAAAAAAAACACTCCCCTGAATGAATTCACATTAAAATAGTAAAGATAGACAGATGACCAACGCATCAATAATGAATCCCCACGCCACTGAATCTCCACTGCGGCCATCCCTTGGACAAAGTGTTTTTATGTGCAGCGTTCAGCCTTAAAGTAAACCCCAGCACCACATCACAGAGACATGATCTTCATATTGACTGGTCATTCTATCTGGAAAACTTGTGGTAATTGGTTGTTCGCAGACTTATTGGTTTTTCATCCGAGCAACAGTTTTTTTTGTTTTACCAACACTTCTGGGTTGGAAGATTAACCAGCTCCACTGCTTGCATAAAAAAATAACAGATGAAAAAAAGTCTCATCTCTCTCTCTCTCTCTCTCTCTCTCTCTCTCTGCTGTGCTTGTCTACAACATTACAAGATCACACTTGATGGTAAATGATTCCAAAAATTACCATTTCCACCATCTGCCTGGTTGGTGAGAGGATTCTGGAGAGGAGGAAACAGAGGGTACCCTGTAGGGATGTGTGTGTGTGTGTGTGTGTGTGCGTGTGTGTGTTTGTGAGTATATGTGTGGTTTCAAAGCAAGCATAGAAGGTCTTTACGAGAGGCAACCATGACAACACTGTTGTTACCTCCCCATTCCTCACACTCAGCTGCTGGTGTACGTGTGTTTGATTTATAACTTTGTCCTCTCCTATTTCTAATAGCGCGCGTGTGTGTGTGTGTGTGTGTGCGCTAGAGAGATTTGGGCACTCAGCTCAGGTTAGGAGGTTCTGGTGTGTGTGTGTGTGTCAGTGATAAACTAAATAAAAAGCCTGTCTCTGTCTTTGTCCTTAGCCTTTTCACCTCTATGTCTCTCTGAGGTCCACCAGAGACAACCTGCGTCTCTGTCTCTCTCTCTCTCCGGTGTCCTCTGCTCCTCCCTGGAACACACTTTGAGATAAACATCCTCTTTCTCATTCTGTGTTTCACATTTTCTAACCTCATTCGTTCTCTGGGTCGCACTAGAATAGAAACTGTTTATGTCATTTTTCCTAATATGGCAAAATGTTTGAATTTGTTCCGTTATGGCATTTTGGTTAATTGAGTAAGGGACGTAACGCATTACTTTGGGATTTGCAGGTCAAACGAAGCTGTGATATTGGAAGTGTGCTAAAAAGTATTTACCAGGTATTCAGACACACATAACTGGTCGCTCGTATGTACAAAAATGACTAAGGCCATTGCAAAAGCCACTGCCAGATGGCAGTGTCCATCGAGAAAAAACATCCACACAAACCCATTCAGAAATCATAAAAAAAAAAAGACACTCCTCAGAATTTCAGAGCTTTTCATGTAATCATCAGATTCAGGCTACATCCACACTACTACGTTTTTGTTTTAAACTAATACGATGTCTGTCCTTACCAGCATTTAGCTGCGGGGCGTGCCTGCTGGTGTTAACATGTCACCGCAGTTTCAGAATATTTAGCGAAAGAAGAAAGTACTACAACTGACGGATAACCACACCAGAGATTTGTTTGTATTTTTTGCAACAAGGTGGAACTGTTACTGAAAGTAACAAAGTAATTTTGGCAGTGGAAAACAGACTAAACTAAACAACTAAAACACTGTCAGCAGATGTATGCTTTTTCTTTGCATAACTTACAAGCAGTGGAGAGACAGTCAGTTTGTCACACTGCTAAGAAGTTTTGTGTTTTTGCACTGTGTGTGAGCTGTGTGCTATACTAGTCTGCGATAGTGCTACAGGTTAGCACTATCGCCAACAGCAAGCTAACTTCAAACAGGACGGGAAAAGCACCTCTGGCTTTGAGGGAAACCATCCTGTGCCTGTCGTCATCTTCATCTTTCTGAGAGGATTGCAAAACATGGGAACAGCGGGAGTCGTCTGGATGTTGCTGTGAAACTGGGCTCAACGTTTATACTCAGAAGGGTAAACATCGCTGCCCAACAGGCCTCCATGGAGCAGCAAACAGGTGGAGGTAAACAGCTAGGAGCTCAGTGACAGTCGGATTGTAATGTTTATTAAGTAACGTGGAAATGTCAGACAGTACTGGGGCCACAAGGAGTCGGCCTCTGAAAAACTTCAGAGTCATCCAGAAGTTTGCCCAGAGGGAAAAACGCTATGCCGTCTTTCTCCTCAAGTGAGGCCTCAGGTGTGCTGAGTGAAAGTATCTTATATTATCCTGACTCTCTGCTGCTGCTCCCTGCATGGGACAAACTGTTGTGCTGGATTGATTGATAACTACAGATTACGGTTGTTGTCATGATGTTGTCATATAGTTGCTTTCATACTGCTTTATTATCCGGGATTATTACGCCAATATGCCGGCTCGCTGCGCTGTATGAAAGGTACTGAGCCAGCGGACATTCTTTCCTATTTTATTGTAGGATCTCTGTGGAAAGCGGCTGTAGAAAGGCTCTGGATCCCTAAAACGCTGACTGTGCGCGTCGTTGTTGACTTCAATGGTGTTGAGCTCACTGCTGTTTGCTAATGGACCTGTAGGCTCATTTGTTCCAAGCTTGGTTGTGTCGGCTTAAATATTGCTTTCTTAATTTAGGTTTGTGACAGTGATTCTGTAACTTGTGTAAATGCACTCTTTCTCTCTCATTAAGTGTTTTGTGGAGCCATGCTGTTTGTTGACACAGTAGCAAGAGGAAGTATTGTAGTTTTACTGGTGTCTATGTGTTGAAATGGTTGGTGCCTCACCACCATTTTTACATAGAAATGCCACACTGGTCAAATCTGTGGTTAAAAAAAGTGGGATATTTCAAGAATAACTTTTCTAGTTGTTTGCAACAAGAATAACGCCAAACATGTAAAAATATCTAGGCTCGATATGTCTGTAATCTTAAGTAGCCTTGCTCCCAGTAAAAGTTTTGTTCTTTGCAGTCAGTGCACTCCTTCAAATAAAAGCTGCATTTGTCTTTTTAAGTGAAAGGCCAACTAGTGTATTTGAAGAACAATTAATTGGCTAACTCATACAGATATATAACCACATTAAACAGGATTTTGATGGAACTCAAAATGTTCACTGAACTGGTTTTAGTCTATGAACATTATATAATTTTAACTGTAAAATAAGAAAGAAGTCTATCAGTCTGTGATTCCTAAACACCTATTTCTACATAGTTTTCAACTAGTCTAGTCTATATACTGCATAATAGAATTCCTAAAATTGAGTTATGGCTTTTGGTTTTAGTGTGCCACGCCAGGTTTTTCAGTCCATCTGGCCACCCCTAGGAAAGTTTTCTGCAGGCGCCACAGCTTCAGACCCAATCAGGAAGCCAAATGTGTGTGTCTGCGTCATTTTTTTTAAAGTCCTCCGTTTTCGCCTGCCCGCACTAAAACAGTACCCCGGAGATTTAAAATGAAAACGGGGTTGGCTGCGTTTTCAAACTTCTCCATTTTAGGTCTTTGGATTGGCCGTTTTGGTCTGGACGGGATGTACAAACGTAGCAAAAGGTCACATAGTAGTGTGGATGTAGCCTCGGACATTTGCTTCAAAATCAAAAACAATCCAGGTGACTGTTGTCTGTACAGTCTGAGCAGGACCTTCTACAGTATTAGCCAAAGCAGCAGGGCTTTCCAGGATGCAGATTTGCCTAAATGCAACAAATAGTCTTAAGAATAAAAACACAGAGGTGTAGACATTTGGCATTCTTTATCCCCAATAACTTTTCATGCGTTTTCATCAGATTTATTGGGCTTCTGCTGCCATTCTAGCCAGCGTGAGCCAATTGCACTTCACTCCACTGTCTTTAGAGGTCTTTTTTTGCTTGACTGACTCCCATTTTGTAAGCGTGAAATTCACGCTATAGAAATGCACAAAGGGATACAGATACAGATAGAAAATGAAGATAAGATGGTGGGCTGCAAACAATAACAAAAAGCCACACAGTATCTGTTATCTCATCAATCATGAAGGAGCTGCAAATGTGTTTTCAGTCTGCTTTTAAAACACAGAAATCGCATTTAAACAACTTCAAACAGTACTGGAAATGTGTCCGCTGAAGAAAAGAGTGCTTACAGATGCTCTGCTAATGGTCTCTGTGATGCTGGAACATGTCACTTGGGGATGTCCTCCAACGGATCCAGCCTCTAAATTGGGACACAGCTTTTATTCATTTATTATAACTTTGTGTTCTTTTGAATTTTGAATTGTGTTTTAACATTTCTTTAAACTGTCTCAGAACTGTACTTCCGTCTTAGTAAAGTTTGGATGATAATGTTTTTACCTGGTTATATTAATCAAGAGTCAAAGAGTTCAAACAAAAATCTCCACCTCTTCACCCCCACTCTGTCCTCCTCCTTCTCTTCTTTTTCTTTCATCATCTGTTCACTCCTCAGTCTTAATTTATATTTAATGCCATTTAAATATAAGTGTTTTAGTGCATCTCCATGCAAACAGCACACTGCTTTAACAAGCAAATATCCCCAAGCTTTATCCTGTGGCCTTCCTCTGTCTGCCCACTGCCTGTGTGTGTGTGTGAGACCTCTTGGGAGCATACACATAATAACTTCAATGATTTAATTTCAGTCAGCTGGGAGTGTATCCTGCTCTCAAGCTTAATTCACTCACCGTGTTGTGCTGAATGTGTGTAGATGTGTAGGTGTGAGCTGTAGCATGTATGACTGTATGTGCATGAGTGAGCAATCGCTGTCCCATATTGCATTGGACTTATAGTGCTGAGCGATTTATTGCATTTGCAATATTAAAACAAAGCAAAGGCTGCGATTACACTGTGGTAACATGACACGCAAGAGTAAAGCAGTCTGCAGAGGAAGCATCAATTTGGCACGCTGTGCTGCACTTTGACTTATTGTACAATGGCCTCTGGCTTGACAGAAGCTGATACCACACAAACTTTAGTGTCACACAGGGAATGAAAGTAGCACCCGGCAAATGCGGGTAAATTGTTGACGATGGCGGGTGAAATCGTCGGGCCATCCGCCACTGTGGCAGAAAATGCACAACTGAAAGACAGGTGTGGTATGGTTAGTGTATTGTGGTGATCGGCGCACTCACTTGGTTTTATTTTCATTTGCCAACTTTTGTGTTGAACCTCGAACTGAGTATTTGTTTTGTTTTGCTTGCAGGGATACAGAAAAAAGAGGTTTTTGTTGAGATACTTGTCAAGACTTACTGTATAACACATCTGTAGGTAGGCCGACCTGATGATATTTAATTGCATGTCTTGACTCAAATTACCTTTCTATGAAATTATTTGATTTTTTACTTCTCCACCATTGCGCATAATAATAATTTATGCAATTCATGCATCACCTGATTTCATCATAACATAGGAAAGAGAGAACAGTGTATGTTTAATCTATCTCATATTGTGTTGGTCATACTACACACTGATTTATTGCTGTTTTGAATAATACAGAAGATAAAGAGCTTAAAAAAGAATTGCATATTAAATTGCAATCGCAATATTGGTAAAAAAAAAACATCGTAAGCAGATTATTTTCCTAAATCGTTCAGTCCTACTATACAGTACGTTGTCCATGAACCGAGTGCTTCCTCTATAGGTTGACATTCATGTTCATAAACTCAGCTGAACAATATCTACGCACAGGGCACCACTCTGGGACAGGAACTTTAAACGTAGAAGGAAACATTGCTCGACTGACCAGCAGTGAATTTCTGTTGCTATTTGCATTTTGTTGGAAAACAAAGATGATGTTGGTTCTATTAATTGACTGTGGTGAGTCACTGCAAACAGCTACTAGATAAACATAGACCGCCATGCTGTAAGACACATGTCCGTTGGAGATATGCCTTTTCACTGTATTTCATTATAATGAGGGATGTGTCTCCTACAGTTCAAACAGGACTGCAATGTATGTATAAAATTTTGAGGAGAGCAGCACCTGTGTTATGGTGCCATTTACATCTGTGTCCTTTCCTTCCATTAAGTGTCCTTCCACATGCCCCTCATTGCCTTAATCAGTTTCTCAGTATGCATACCTGCCAAATAAGCTTTTCTTACTCGCCAGATCTTCGTTGTTTGATTTACCTGTGGTGTTCCAGCCCTAATTCTGTTTGTCCATAATCACTAGCCTTTCTAATGTGACTGGTAGAAAAAATGGTTATATATCCCACTAATTTGTTTTGCCAGTTATGTTTAACTTCTGCCGGGGTTATGGTAATGGAGATGTGATTGTATGTGCACCAGTGAGCAATAGCTGTCCCATTCCGTTCCATTGGAGTGTGTTAGCAATGAATGAGTGCTTACTCCATAGGTTCACATTCACACTCATAAACTCAGCTGAACAATTATGGTCATGTGGAAAATTTTGTTCTTGTCCTATATGGAAGTCATATGGATGTCAAAGTCCCGACTTCACAGCTTTTACACTGAAAATATGTACACGCATAAATATTTGTTTAAAACCAGGCGTACCTATGTCCTGCACACCTTGTCTTTATACATCCCAATCAACGTGAAAGTGAGCGCACATGCACTAGCCACCTTGGCTCCTCCCATAAATTCCTATGCAAATGACTACAAATACACCAGCGTCACCTTCTAAGGTCAAAATAACAACGGCCAATCCTCATGCAAAACAAAAACTTCACTTAGTGAAAGATCAAGGTGCTGATCACTGAAGTGGAGGAGGGAAGAAATATTTTATTTGATGGTTTCTTTGCAGTCTTTGATGATCAACAAACGCAAAACGACCGAGTGGCTTTGTGTTACAATAACAACATAACCCATAATGGCTGAAATAAAGAAAACATGGTTTGACATGTCCAAAAAGACGGGAAAAGAGTTTTTTTAATGCAGAAATCTAGGTGTTTGTGAGGTGGAAGTTAGAAAACACATTGTTTGATGCAGCTTGTTCACAAACAAAATAAAATTCTGAGAGTTTAGGTAGAAAGGTAAACATTATATATTGTTGATCACATCAGACACACACCTGTCGGCTCCTGCTGCTAACAGCTTACTAGTATTTGTACCGGGATGGCACAGTTCCGCCAGGTTGGTCTGTCTAATGCTTGACCCAGTTCAGCACACAGATCCAAGAGCACAGCTCTAGGGAATCTAAATCAAAGTATTAGCCAGTCATCATCATGGGCCAGGGAACCTTCATGGACACTCTCTAATCCTTCCACTCGTGTTTTCCTCTGCAGTGCCGTTGCGCGGCCATGCAGCATTACGCACAAGTGTCATGCAGTATTTGTATGTTTACAGCAGTCATACAAAGTAAACTTCACACCATGCCAGAATGATCGCTTCAGTCTGTGGTACCCCCCACCCTGGGAGATCATTTAAAGGTGAATACGTTTTTTAACGTGGGTTTTGTTATGTGTGGCCTGCATCATAATGAGGACTGATGATGAGGATGGAGAGTGGCGATTGTGTGAGAGCTGTTCCTGGCTTTATTTCCAGACATTTTTAATTTACATAGTCCATATGTGCAGGTGGTGAAGATGTGTCAGGTGAGTCGAGGTGAGAAGGCAGATCTGTTTGTGCGCCACTGTGGCGTCTAAGTGCGCTCTGTGCGGCTGACAGCATAGTCTATTCACTGCAGCGATTTTACACACGAAAACTAAATTGAAAACTAAATATGCACAGAGGATATTATTAAAAACTACGCTTTCTTCTGCTATTCTCTAATGCTATTTGATGTTATCTCGGATTTTTACGATGATGATAATTCCATCAGTTAGCCGAGTTAAAGTCTGAAAAGACGCCAATATCTAAATTGACGTCTAATATCGGGGAAAGGCAGCCTGCTTCCTGCCACCTGACATTAGCCTGGCTTTAGGCTGGCAGTTCCACAGCTGACCATGACCACTCCGGCCCTCTCCGCTGCACTCTGGGGGGGGGGGGGGGGCTGATGAAATATTTAGCGGACGTTGATTTCAATTCTGAGTTGGCACTTGGCTTATTTTATTTCTTTTACAATTGAAAGGTGCAGTATGGAATAGTTATGGCTGACTAGCGTGAGCACGAATAACACTACTGGTTTGAATGTTTATGTGATAAAGTGATGTGATATGAAGTGAATTTAAATATGTGAGAACCATGATTATCTATTCCTCTCACATTCAGTTTTATGATATTAAACCACTACATACATGATCAAACTTTTAGTGTGTATTAATGGACATACGCTGAACAAAATTATAAACGCAACACTTTTGTTTTTGCTTCCATTCATTGTGAGCTGAACTCAAAGAAGAAAGACTTTCTCTATGCTCACAAAAGGCCTGTTTCTCTCAAATATTGTTCACAAATCTGTCAAAATCTGTGTTAGTGAGCACTTCTCCTCTGCTGAGATAATCCATCCACCTCACAGGTGTGGCATATCAAGATGCTGATCAGACAGCATGGGTATTGCACAGGTGTGCCTTAGGCTGGCCACAATAAAAGGCCACTCGAAAATGTGCAGCTCCATCACACAGCACAATGTCCACAAGAGCTGTTGCTCATGAATTGAATGTTCATTTCTCTACCATAAGCCGTCCAAAGGCGTTTCAGAGAATTTGGCAGTACATCCAACCGGCCTCACAACCGCAGATCACGTGTAACCACACCAGCCCAAGACCTCCCCATCTAGCATCTTCACCTCCAAGATCGTCTGAGCTGCTGCAACAATCGGTTTGCATAACCAAAGCATGTCTGCACAAACTGTCAGAAACCGTCTCAGGGAAGCTCATCTGCATGCTCGTCGTCCTCATTAGGGTCTCAACCTGACTGCAACTTTGCACAGCCATGGAAGAGGAGTGGACCAACACTCCACAGGCCACAATCAACAACCTGATCAACTCTATGCGAAGGAGGTGTGTTGCACTGCAGGCAAATGGTGGTCACACCAGATACTGACTGGTTTCTGGACCCCCCGGAACCCTCCAGTACAGTGATACTGCACATTTTTTTGTGGCGCTTTATTGTGGCCAGCCTAAGGCACATCTGCAATACCCATGCTGTCTGATCAGCATCTTGATATGCCACACCTGTGAGATGGATTGGCTAAATGTTATTAAATTAAACACATCCTACATCAAGATGCTTTGAATTTTTTCAGTATATTTCGCTACACTTAAATAAGTGCTGTGAGTGCCAAACATAAACATTAAAAATTAAATAATCCCTTAATAACAGATGAAATCCATTTTCTGACCGTTTGATACATGAAAAATGTGCAACGTGCCAGATATATAAATTACCTTTTCCTCATCATGTTGATAAAAACATAATGTAAAGTAGGTGGCATATATATATATATATATATATATATATATATATATATAATTTTTTGACCATCATCTACCTCCAACTTAAACTGTTTGTCCCTAACCTACATCTTTACCACAAAGGTGGTAGATGAGAAAACATGTTTCCTTCTTGATATATTGAACATTTTCCACCCATTACTTTTGCAACTTGTTCCTCTCATGGGACAGAAACACATGTTGGTCTTGCCAGAAACTCTCTAGTCACCATCAGATTTGTTTTGTATCATATGCATGTGTGCAAATTTGAGGTCATTCCATCATTTGGACCATTTAAAGCAATTATTGCCCAATATCTTTAATAGATGTAATAAAAATGCAGCATTTATGCAATCATAATCGGCTGAGCAGACCTTGCGGTTTATCAAATTTTAAAACAATTATAAGTTAGATTTTTTGACATTTGGATAAAACATTCATTTCCAGTAAGTGCCTCTATAATAGATGCAGTCTTCCATGGCTAATACCTTGCTACAAGCTATTAGCCTTTATACTCTCATATCTTGTCTCGCCATCTGGTGCCGGCTGGCTGGAGATCTGGCTCATTCTTGATAGTTGAGCCTGGTATTCACAAACTGCCTCCATATTTGAAGCTGGTGTTTACCTGCCACATGATGAGGATGGGAGTCAAGCCGTGTCCTGCAGGTGGAATGATGTCCCACACTATCTTTAGGAAACTGTTTAGCATTTAAGGACACCCTGTTGGCTCTCGGTTCACTACTTATTTCCTGTGGAATACATTTAGACTGTGGGAACAGAACATTCTCTCCAAGATAACTGCAGCAACTTTCACAGATAAAACAGAGTCAGTGCAGTGTGTTCTGTTATTGTAATGTTTACAAAGAGTAAATCACCAGGATAATAATTTACAGATACCCATATATATATATATATATATATATATATAGGTTGTTTCAAAAGGCATGGACAATTGCCTTCATGTTTTATTTAAGTAATATATTAATAAAATATGATTTATTCAGTTTGAGAAACAGGTTAGAATTAGTTCAGTTTTGAAATATTGGAGCTTATTGGGGTACATACACAGCCGGAAAAGTTAAACATAAAACGTTGTGGAGATAAATTGGCCTTGAAAACAAGTTTGAATTTTCTGCGAATAGTTTGAGGACAGAATTTCAAGCCATTATGCAGAAATCTGCTAAATGTGTGATTACCTTAACAGAAAAACCATTTAATATATTATTTGTAAGAAAACAGTGATTGCTTTGTAGAAAGTTAGTAAGCACATAACTGCAGTAAAGCATTTTAATAGGAGGTAATGGGTATTAAGATGCAACAGATGATTGTATAAATGTGAAATAACCAAGGGAGTACAGAAACTGTGCAACTTGGGTCTCCTCTCAACTCGCATCCTACAGGTGGGTTAGATGTACATAACTATTTTGGAAAGCTCTTTTGCATTTAAGGGTACCTTTTTATTTTTTTTACTCCCCCCGGCTATAATACATTTGCACTGTAAGAGCAGAGCGTTCCCACTGAGATCACTGCGGCACCAGCTAAGCAGCCAGTAGATTGTTTCTGTCTCTGTTCTGCTCTCTCCTCATCTGTACGTTTACATTCAATTTGAATAGATTACTTACCAGTAGTAAAAAGCACAGTAACTAGTAAGTAAATTAACTAAATACTATACGCAAGTACAATTCTAAGGTGCTTGTTTTTCTGTATTTCCTTTTAATAGTACCCTATACTTACATTTCATTGCACCTCAAAGGGAATTGTGTAATGTTTACTCCATTCCAGATACCTGACAGCTGCTACTTTGCAGGTCCAGATCTGGCATATGTCTAATTTTTAGAAACTACCCATCAGTTTATATAAAAATGGGTTCCACTTTTTAACACACGGAAATATTTGTAACGAGTACCGTGGTATTTTCACCTTCACTGAAGTAAAATGTCTGACTACTAAATTCCACTGTGACATGGAGTAACTTGGTTGCTCACCATTGAATAAAAAAGGAAACATAGTAACATCCAAGTGATGACATGTTATTATCCAGGGCCTGTATTGGCTCAAAGTTCAGCTTAAAAGTTAGTTATCAAGCATCATAGTCCTAATTTGAGTGAAGTGTAGGACTAAATCGTCTTAGTGCTCTCTAGACACTTTGCTGTGCCACAAACAGGATTTTGGATGACGATGTAGCCAAGGACCAATCACTGAATAGATTTCCTTATTTAAGAATATTCTCAGATAAATTCACATTGAATGGTGAAATTCCTAAGAGGAGTTTATATTCAACACACGTTTAACAATAAAGAATTTTCAAGATAATGCATTACAATATACACTGAGGCTGTCCCCGACTAAGGATTTACATAGTCGAATCAGAACTGTCAAGACCTGTTAGGTCTTGACAGTTGAGATAGGTGAGATGACGTCCCTCACCAACTCGCTGACAAAGTTTATGCCTGCGCTGTCCAACCCCGTCTTATTAACTGCACGTCGTCAAATAATTCAGATATTCTTCCTCTTCTGAAAGATTGTGTCTGAAAGATGTCTCTGTCTCCACAGCGCCGTCACAAGCCCCTACTGGCAGCTCCTAACCACTTGAGTCCTCTGGAGCTGTCTTAAATAACTGGGAGAGTAAGAGTCATTCTTAGCTTTGAGAAATTTGATAACTTGCTTTTATTCTTAAATTTAAAAGTAGGAGTAAATTTCATGAATTCTCAGCACTTAAGACTAAAATAGCACTTCTGAGAAGCTTGATAAATACGGGCCCTGATTACCAGATGTTCCTCATACTTTTTGTTGCGGCCGTCCCCCCATTATCAAAGTAAAAAAATGGCCTTCCCACTCTGTGCATGTTACTTGTATACATTTAATTTCTGGTAGAGGATGATGGCTGTGTTTTATTGTTGTTGGTGTTGTTTTTTATTTATTTATGTTTGAGTTGTGAATAAGATCCAGTGATTTGGGAGCAAAATGTACTGACCTTCTACCTCTCGTTGTTTTGCACTGCGCAGTGGTACGATGACATTTTCACTTGACTCAAAACAGCAGCGTCTTCTGTTTGTAAGTGAAACATTCATCTTTGCAAAATGCAGTTCATTTCACCTCTTCCCACTCAAACATTTTCGCTCTTCCATTTCATAGATGGAAGATGTAGCGGAAAAAGACATTTCATCATCAACCATCGCATCTGTTGTGTGTGTGAAAACTCCAGCTGCCACTCTGTAAATCTTGGCATTACATTTGGGGACTTAAAATAAAATATAACTCATGTATAACTATGATATCAAAGTCAGCAATTAGTTTGGCATTTTTATTGGACATTTTACAAAAAATATACAAGCATTTGTTACTTTAAGATATTTCCCTTGTGAAATGTAATACATGACAAGTGAAAACATATATTCTATATATACTAGGGGTGGGCGATATGGCAAAAATATCATATCACGATTTATTTCAGGCAGGATCACGATTCACGATCTTATCACAATTAATTTTCTTGTTGTTTTTTAAGACTATTTTGCAAGTAATTGGTTTTAAAGTAAAATAACACGACTTTATTAATCATATACAATGTAGCCTAATTATTCATTTAAACAACAAAGAACTGATTCATTTTGTTCTTATAACATTTTAAAGATTTTAATATACATTTTTTGATTTGATCTCCCCATGAATGAATGTGCCGTTTGCTTCTGCATATTTAAAAACACAAAGACAGGGTGGGACTTGTTGCAGATATTGACTGGCGTTTACA